>NC_088420.1:48982583-49722908 GCF_034236695.1 Oncorhynchus nerka
GTAACTAGATGGAGTATAGCTCCGACCGGAATTTACTTTTCGTAGCAGGTTAGGAGCGCAGTTTAGCCAACCTTAACCTCATTCACCTAACATGCTACGTTAATTCTCCTAACCTATTGTGTAAGTTCTCCTAACCTGCTACGAAAGTCACGGTGGTAGCTGTATTCCACCTAGTCAGAACCATTATTTTGGCTACCATGGCTATGATCCCCTAGGAAGAACAATGCCCCGATCCACAGGGCACGAGAGGTCACTGAATGGGTTGATGAGCATGAAAACGATGTCAACCATATGTCATGGGCGTCTGTCACCAAATCCCAACTGAATTGAGATTCTGGAGCGGCACCTGAGACAGCATTTTCCACCAACAAAACACCAAATAATGACATTTTATGAAGGAAGAATGATGTCACATCCATCCGATAGATTCTACAAGTGTCTGGAACTCTGTGCCAAGGCACATTGAAGCTGTTCTGGCTCGTGGTGTCCCAACGCCTAGTGGTTAGAGCGTTGGACTAGTAATCGAAAGGTTGCAAGTTCGAATCCCCGAGCTGACAAGGTACAAATCTGTCGTTCTGCCCCTGAACAGGCAGTTAACCCACTGTTCCTAGGCCGTCATTGAAAATAAGAATTTGTTCTTAACTGACTTGCCTAGTAAAATAAAGGTAAAATAAAAAAATAAAAATAAGACACTATGTTGGCGTTTCCTTTATTTTGGAAGTCACCTGTATATACACAGGTATAAACTGAGACTTTGGAAAAGCATGTTAAAACATTTAACACCAACCATGTGACATCAAACATTACAGGGAGAATTCAGCTAGCCACAGCTAGGTGATTACTTACAGAACTAAACTGAAGCAATGTTGACATTGTTTTATACATTCTTTTGAGAAGTTCCATCCTACAATTAAAAAAACCTATACAAACATTATATATATCTAGATATATACTACAATTAAAAAAAACCTATACAAACATTAGATCTAGATATATACATAAATATATGGGGCATGCTCAGTATCGGAATCACCCGAATGGATTGGTTAGGTTGTGTAGTATATTGTGGAAGCGTGTGTGATTTAGAGGCAACACAGCTTCAACACACATACATGAACGATAACCTATATGGTAATTCCCCAAACATTGATTGTCAGATTTATGGTTAGGATTCCAATGCAGAATAACAGAAAAGCACCACTTGTAAATGAACTCTGCGAGAACTCTTATAATGCAGACCAGATTTGACCCAACAGGAAAGATGAGAAAGACCCTAAAGACAAAGCCATAAAGTGAAAGGATACATGCAATGGTCTATTACTATTATTTGATTTAAGTTCATAGTTAAATCTCTTTTGTAGTAGGTCTAATGTATCATTTGTTGTTGTGACAGTAAGGGACTGTGCTATTTGGATAAAAAAAAATATCAGATGTGGTTAAGCGCATGGGAATGTGCCAGTCAACAAATGACAAGTTTATTTTGTTTACAGAGGTTATGCTTTTAACAGGGTTATTAATGTGAGGCAGCTGGTGCAAAAAATATATACAATGGGGCAAAAAAGTATTTAGTCAGCCACCAATTGTGCAAGTTCTCCCACTTAAAAAGATGAGGCCTGTAATTTTCATCATAGGTACACTTCAACTATGACAGACAAAATGAGGGGAAAAAATCTAGAAAATCACATTGTAAGATTTTTAATGAATTTGCAAATTATGGTGGAAAATAAGTATTGTCAATAAAAGTTTCTCAATACTTTGTTATAAACCCTTTGTTGGCAATGACAGAGGTCAAACGTTTTCTGTAAGTCTTCACAAGGTTTTCACACTGTTGCTGGTATTTTGGCCCATTCCTCCATGCAAATCTCCTCTAGAGCAGTGATGTTTTGGGGCTGTTGCTGGGCAACACGGACTTTCAACTCCCTCCAAAGATTTAATGGGGTTGAGATCTGGAGACTGGCTAGGCCACTCCAGGACCTTGAAATGCTTCTTACGAAGCCACTCCTTCGTTGTCCGGGCGGTGTGTTTGGGATCATTGTCATGCTGAAAGACCCAGCCACGTTTCATCTTCAATGCCCTTGCTGATGGAAGGAGGTTTTCACTCAAAATCTCACGATACATGGCCCCATTCAGTCTTTCCTCTACACGGATCAGTCGTCCTGGTCCCTTTACAGAAAAACAGCCCCAAAGCATGATGTTTCCACCCCCATGCTTCACAGTAGGTATGGTGTTCTTTGGATGCAACTCAGCATTCTTTGTCCTCCAAACACGACAAGTTGAGTTTACCAAAAAGTTATATTTTGGTTTCATCTGACCATATGACATTCTCCCAATCTTCTTCTGGAAACTTCAGACGGGCCTGGACATGTACTGGCTTAAGCAGGGGGACACGACTGGCACTGCAGGATTTGAGTCCCTGGCGGCGTAGTGTGTTACTGATGGTAGGCTTTGTTACTTTGGTCCCAGCTCTCTGCAAGTCATTCACTAGGTCTCCCCGTGTGGTTCTGGGATTTTTGCTCACCGTTGTGATCATTTTTACCCCACTGGGTGAGATCTTGCGTGGAGTCCCAGATCGAGGGAGATTATCAGTGGTCTTGTATGTCTTCCATTTCCTAATAAATCGCTCCCACAGTTGATTTCTTCAAACCAAGCTGCTTACCTATTGCAGATTCAGTCTTCCCAGCCTGGTGCAGGTCTACAATTTTGTTTCTGGTGTCCTTTGACAGCTCTTTGGTCTTGGCCATAGTGGAGTTGAGTGTGACTGTTTGAGGTTGTGGACAGGTGTCTTTTATACTGATAAGTTGAAACAGGTGCCATTAATACAGGTAACGCGTGGAGGACAGAGGAGCCTCTTAAAGAAGAAGTTACAGGTCTGTGAGAGCCAGAAATCTTGCTTGTTTGTAGGTAACCAAATACTTATTTTCCACCATAATTTGCAAATAAATTCATAAAAAATCCTACAATGTGATTTTCTGGATTTTTTTCTCTAATTTTTTCTGTCATAGTTGAAGTGTACCTATGATGAAAATTACAGGCCTCATCTTTTTAAGTGGGAGAACTTGCACAATTGGTGGCTGACTAAATACTTTTTTGCCCCACTGTATATATATCCCCCCCCCCCCAAGTCTTTAATATTTAAATAGTTAATTCTGCTGTTAATTTGAAAGCTGTGAGAATGTTATAAATGTAATGGATCAACCATGAAATGCTATATGACAACTATAAACAGTACATTTTTAACAGCTTAAGCCATGGATAATAGCTGGTAAATTTTGCAAGTAAAAAAAAAAAAAAAAAAAGAGGAAGCAAGTAACTTCTGTAATCAAATCAATTTATTTATACTTACAGCTTTAAATAGCATAAATTAAGCAACCCGTTTTATTCACTATGGAAAAATACAAGGTAGCAGACAAAATGATTAAACAACTAAAATGTACAACAAAATATTCTGGAGCTGACATGCAGAATTGTGCCCCACCCCCCCAAAAAAAATAGGATCCTCTCAAGCGCAATGAGCTCAGCTTTGTGTATTAGGAGGAACATGAGAGAGCCTTTGAGAAGGTTTCTGAGAGGTAACCACCTTCTGCAACAGAGAATCACAAGAGGACATACAGAGAAGTAGAGACAGGGAGGTTATCATGTGTCAGATGGGTTGAAAGAAACTGCATGCCAAAAACGTAGAGGCATGCGGACCTTGAGCATGTGGGTTAGCTTGGAGGAATGGAAGGCTTTCGAGACATGCGTCAATTCACAAACAAAGTGTGTGGCTAACTAAATTAACTCGTCATACACAGGACCCATGCCTAGTACTCAACATGAATAGTACATGTGTGGTTAAGAAGAGCTATGAAGGAAGCTAATGCAAAGCAACACTATTGATCACGTGACCCAAGCAGCCACATCACCTTCCTGCAGCCACAATTCAGCCAATCAGAGGTTGCAGCATTGGAAACTACATATGAAGTGAAAGAAATAATGGATGAATGAAAAATGGGGATATATGGAAGGGAAAACATAAGAGACACAAGTACTTAGAATCAAATTAAATAAAAGCTTTGTGGCATCACTGTACCATAACAGATAATAATACTGTACTACTGGAACAAGCTATTGATTGAACATCTACAACACATCAGCACAAACATTTGTGATAATTCATACCTTAGAATATGTGCAGAAATGTGCATTAAATCCAAGGCTTTTGATACCAGCAACAAAAGCAAAAAAATTACAACTAAATATTTTAAATAAAAATATATTTTTGGCAGAATTTGCTACAGTACCTGGTGTAGGAGGTAAAAATTAGAATCCTCTCATTCTTTCCAGACATCTGTTTCTACCCCACTTGTCTAATAATTTACAACAATAAGAATCCGTTTTTCAAACAGATACATCTAAAAATCAAATGTGTGTTCCATTAAACGGCCTAGACAAATCAAAAAATAATACTGTGCGAAAGCTGTTTTAAAACCAAAAATGTACACAAAAAAATTACAACAAAATAGTCTCTAGAATCATATTAATAACAGAAAAAAAAACTATTGGTCAGAAAATAAATACTGTTTGGCATTTCCATTGCACATGTGCAATATAGCAGTGCAGTTCAAGAAGCATAGCAGGACTTCGTTCTCTAACTTTCCACATCACAAGCACACCAGGCACAACGCAGAGGCCTTAGCAGCCCCTCCAAGTCAACTAAAGTGCTTTTAGTGGATCCTTTTTTTGGATTACTTTGGAGTTAAAAATAAAAGTTAAACCCAAACATAAGCATGGGAATACTGAAATAAAAGATTTCAAGCAACTGAAAGGATACATGACCTCCTCAAATGATAAGGACCATGTGTCACACTTGCTATAATACTTTGATGATACATTGATGTTTCTCAGCATCAAATCATAATCATGGAAGAACAAATAAGACTTTTGAAATTGAACCAGTCTGCATAGAGTACTGTACAGACTGAAGCAAGTGCCTATGCTTTAGCAGCAAGTACAGTACAAGTGCATCATTAAGTCCATGAGACCCAGAGGCACCAGTCTCTGCCCCCTCTAGGTGAGCCTGAGGCCTAGGTGCTGCTGAGCTTAGTGCAGTAGGCTGTGAGGCTGAGGCTCAGGCTGGCTCAGCCTCCATGTACATCTGGCCCAGGAGCTCGTGCAGTATGCTCAGTAGGGGCATGCCCAGACTCAGCAGCTCGTACAGGAAGCCGTAGTCCTCTGAGTGGTCTATGAGGTGGAGCCCTGCCTGGCCAACCGCCGCATGCACCCAGCGGGCCAGCTGGCAGGGCGTCCCACACACTGCCCGGCCCGCGTGCAGCGGCCAACGCAGGCTTCTCCTAAGGAAGGAACTCAGGGTACCTGAGGGCTGGCTCTGCAGGCTGTCTGTGGCCGAGTAGGGGTCACTCCGGTCCAGCGAAGACGTCAGACGTCCCTGGTCCTCCTGCGTGTGATAGACACAACATACAATTGAAATCAGACCACGTAAAACACATTAAAAAAAATTAAACATGAATAGTAAAAGTGGCTGTGTTTATGTTTGCTGTTACTGAAAGCTGTTTACCGTTCTCCTCAGGAACTTGCTTGAACTTTGTAGGCTGGACCGACGCTGAGAATAATGAGGCTTGCAGTAAAACTTGCCTGAAACACAAAACACTGTAAAAACACATGCCGGCTGACACTAAATATCAAATTAATTCACAAACAGCTTCTGTCCCCAGGTGGGGGAGGGGCTGGTGTCGGTGTGTCAGCATCATGCCGTGTTGGGAGTCGTAGGCGTGTCCTCCCAGGCGTAGTGTGGAGCTGCAGACGTCACAGCGGAAACACTCCCTGTGGAAGAAGTGGCCCTCAGCGCTGAGTCGCTCCATCACGTACACACGCTTGGAGCAGAAGTGACACATGTCACTGCCTCCCAGGTTCTGAGGGAACTCCTTCCGCACGATACACTGTCAGGAGACAGACAACAGCAGCCGGTTAGTGATACGGTGAGATCATCGTAATAGGCAAGCTGTTACTGTAGTCGTCTACTGCTAACAATGAGGGTGGTTGAGGGCCATATGAAATGAGTCATTGAGCATTGTTGGTTCTAAACTCAGCAAAAAAAGAAAGAAATGTCCCTCTTTCAGGACCCTGTCTTTCAAAAGATCATTTGTAAAATTCCAAATAACTTCCCAGATCTTCATTTCAAAGGGTTTAAACAGTTTTCCATGCTTGTTCAATGAACCATAAACAATTCATGAACATGCACCTGTGGAACGGTCTTTAAGACACTAACAGCTTACAAATGATAGGCAATTAAGGTCACAGTTGTGAAAACTTTTCTACTGACTCTGAAAAACACCAAAAGAAAGATGCCCATGGTCCCTGCTCATCTGCGTGAACGTGCCTTAGGCATGCTGCAAGGAGGCATGAGGACTGCAGATGTGGCCAGGGCAATACATTTCAATGTCCGCACTGTGAGACACCTAAGACAGCACTATAGGGAGACAGGACGGACAACTGATCATCCTCGCAGTGGCAGACCATGTGTAACACCTGAACAGGATTTGTACATCCAAACATCACACCTGCAGGACAGGTACAGGATGGCAACAACAACTGACCGAGTTACACCAGGAACGCACAATCCCTCCATCAGTGCTCAAACTGTCCGCAATAGGCTGAGAGAGGCTGAACTGAGGGCTTGTAGGCCTGCTGTAAGGCAGGTCCTCACCAGACATCACCGACAACAACGTCGCCTATGGGCACAAACCCACCATCGCTGGACCAGACAGGACTGTACTGAGCACTTTTTTCCCCCCTTCAGGAGTGACTTTCGGATTTGCGTTTATCGTCGAAGGAATGAACGTTACACCAAGGCCTGTACTCTGGAGCGGGATCGATTTGGAGGTGGAGGGTCCGTCATGGTCTGGGGCGGTGTGTCACAGCATCATCGGACTAAGCTTGTTGTCATTGCAGGCAATCTCAACGCTGTGCATTACCCTCATGTGGTACCCTTCCTGCAGGCTCATTCTGACATGACCCTCCAGCATGACAATGCCACCAATCATACTGCATGTGCTTCGTGAGACTTCCTGCAAGACAGGAATGTCAGTGTTCTGCCATGGCCAGCGAAGAGCTCGGATCTCAATCCCATTGAGCACGTCTGGGACCTGTTGGATCAGAGGGTGAAGGCTAGGGTCATTCCCCCCAGAAATGTCTGGAAACTTGCAGGTGCCTTGGTGGAAGAGTGGGGTAACATCTCACAGCAAGAACTGGCAAAGTTGGTGCAGTCCATGAGGAGGAGAGGCACTGCAGTACTTAATGCAGCTGGTGGCCACACCAGACACTGACTGTTACTTTTGATCCCCCCCTTTGTTCAGGGACACATTATTCCTATGTCACATAAGTGACCATAGGTCTGTGGAACTTGCTCAGTTTGTTTCAGTTGTTGAATCTTATGTTCATACAAATATTTACACGTTAAGTTTGCTGAAAATAAACGCAGTTGACAGTGCGAGGACGTTTCTTTTTTTGCTGAATTTATATAGCACCCTTTCTTCTAACGGTGTACAATATTAAGTGGTGGTGTGACCACCTAACAAGTCTCAACACCTAACCATAACGTGGATGTTAAGGCAGGCAGTGACATGGAACTAGTGCAACTGTAGCTGAGTAATATAACATGGAATGGGAACTTTTTTACTAATGTGTCATATTAGTAGGGCATTTCTCCAGTCCAGTGAGAGATGATCATGAATCAACAGAGATTAATCAACAATTCTCAGGACCATAGCAGAGAACTAACTAGTCAAATACAGTGGTTTCACAAAGCTCTACACAAGATTGCAGTTCGCTTTTGCTTTGCCTGCATAGTAAGGCAAAGCAAAATGCTGTTCACTGCTCTCGACCTGAAGACATGAAGTGGGGCCAAACACTGTGTGAACAGGCACCCACATGAGTGCATGGAGTTACTACTGCCGTGGCCCCTGAAGGCCCTTCACACAAAACACCATGGCTCATGACTGGAGAAGTCCCAGTAAGATTCAGGTCAGAATGTTTTACAGTTTACAGTGAACAGGATTATCTGTCCTACTAATAACAGATGTAGTATCCTGAAGCAAGACATGACTTGATTGATGTTTAGAAGGTTACCAAAACTCCTGAAGCTTGGGGTGGTAATAGATATAGAGCCCACTTTTGTGTGTGTGTGTGTGTGTGTGTGTCTTGTGATGTATATTCCCACTGGGCTGTGTCGGCACATACATAATCGTTAGTCACACTGTGCTTACCGGCAAGGCATTAGGCCTGTGGTCAGTTTCATAAAGGATGGCTAGAGTTTCAGCCCTAGCGCCTATGTGAGAAGAGACCTTCCCAACTGTCCTCTAACAGAACCCAGTCAGAGGTAGAGGGAGGGAGCCACAGAAAGACAGAAATGAAAAGGGGGGAAAAAAAGAGAAAAGGAAACAGAAAAAGTAAGGATCAGAATAGTATAGATTAAGGAAAAGAAAGACATTTCTACTCAGACATGAGAGGAGATGCAGAAATCATGCAGACAGTGAAGTTGTTACTCCTACCTGTTTGGCAGGCATAGAGGGCTCAGCAGGACAGCGTTCAGATTGATCAATTGTTTTTTTAATCATTACGCTTGGTGCAGCACTCCCATTGCACTAAAACCAATAAAAACATGGTAAGAGTGAGCGGATTTAATATATATATATATATATTCAAATGTTTACTGATACCCGTTGGGCAGACTAAGGGTTCAGCTCGATAACGCTCCGATCTAATTATTCTACTAGAGACACAGCATTCCCATTGCACTAAAAGCTAAATAAACGATGGTCAGAGTGAGCTGACGCAACAGTGTCTTCTGTTCTCTCATGTCAAATGTAGAGTGAGATTTTTACTGATACCTGTTCGGTGGACTTTAAAGGGCCAGCTTCGTAACTCTCAAATCGAATGATTGGCTTTTGAATACTTGATCCAGCACTCCCATTGCACTTAAATCATCAAAAATACAGTGAGTTGACTTGAGTCTTTTTTTTTCTATTTTTACAAATGAGGTTTTTTTTTTTACTGAAACTTGTTTGTCAGGCTTGAAGGGTTCAGAATGACAGCTTTCGAGTCGATCGATTGACTTTTGAAGGAGTCTACTTAACGAAGCATTCCCGTTGCTTCAAATGCATTTCAAATTACTGGTACCTGTTCGGCAGACATGTCAGGCTTGAAGGGTTCAGCTTGATAACTCACAGGACATTCGATTGGCGTTTGAATGAGTCTACTTGATGCAGCACTTCCATCGCACTAAAACCATTTAAAAAAAAAAACATTGTCAGAGTGAGCTGATATCTTTTTAGGTTTGGGCTGGTCAGGACCACAAGGCACTGCAAGCGGCAGTCGTTTTCACCTTGTAATGATGCACAGGAGATGTTGGGGAAAGAGAAGAGACGCAAGACAGAGCAGACGGTTCAGGGACAAGGTGTATTGAAGTGATTTTAGGAACAAAGGCAGATCGATCCGTCTGTAGAAAAAAAGGGTTCATATCAGAAATGAGAGCAATCTCCAAAATCTCTAGCTCTTTATATCCCACCCCAAAAATACTGAGGAGATGCAAGCTGAATATAAGTAGGAGGGGAACAATTGGTCAGAGAAATATTCAACAGCTCAAACCTTTATCTCTTCTAATGAAGATATGAATGTTCACTCATTAGTATCACAGACCACTTTCATCATGCAGAGAGAAGTCACCTGACCTTTAATTCGCAGAGCTGTAACACCATGGAAACAAGACATGCTGCAAGAAAACAACCTCTGCCAACAAATGGATTTAAAAGGGATTACCAAGCTGTTACCAGCCTTTAAAAACATGCTCCACTCTCAGTAAAATGTGAGTAGGTTTGACTGGTGACATTGCATCCTTCTAAACAGTCTGAGACGGTCAAACAGAACTTGTGTACAGGGTCAAACATACTGTGCCTCATTTCCTTAGATGGAGTTAGACAGGCAGGCAGGCAGGCGAGGGGTGGCACTACACTTTCACCTTATACTCCTTCACTAGAGGAGTCTCGGACTCAGGAAACATAGAACGCAGAAGCACAGCTCTCTCCTTTATACTCTTCCTGTTAAATTCCCCAGTAGTTATGGTTTGCACTTTTTTCTTTAGAACAGCAACAAGGAAAGGAAAGAAAAGCAAGTGTGAAACTACAGGAAGTTGGCAAATAAATACTGAACAGCAAACATAATCCGTAAAGCTGATGATGTGTGGTATGGCAATTTTGTATCTTTTGAACAATTCTGTTTTTGTTGCCGAGCTGTCTGCTAGACTTGTGGCTAAGGCGCATGTGGATTTACTGTTTTGAATGGGCATACAAATCTATTTCCACGCAAAAAAATTGTGAGAGTGCAGAAGTAAGGCATAGCTGTGAATGGGGCTAACATGGTGTTTCCAGACAGATATAATGGAGGCTCATTGTCACCTGGCTCATCTTTCGCTCCAGCTTCTCTAGGCCCTTCCCTGTGGGGCCAGGAGAAGGTTGTTCTGGGTAATCTACGTCATCTGGGGTTTCGGTGTGTGGAATCCACACTCTCTGCTGCACCAAGTCTGCGCGCGGAGAGGCTTGTGTTTGATCATCACGTGGAGGAGGACTCCAGGACCTTGTTGGAACGTGAAGGGGAGTCGGTTGCGCCACGGCTGCAGGCTCTTCTAAGAGTCGCATATAGATGGACGGCTGAAAGCAGATATACACACAAAGCAATGTGTAAAGCAGCACGGACCTACAACCAGTAGAGGGCGAACCTCCAGGGTGGCATAAAAGGGGTGTCTTTTCAATGACTCTTGGTCTAGAAGACTATTGGTTATTTTGTTAACATAGGCTCTATGTTAGGGGGGGGGATTTATTGAGTTTATGATGCAGCGGCTGACCCTTCATGGTCTCAACACACACCAGATTGACGTGACTGTACCTGCCACTTGGGGCGTGGGGGTGGAGGCGAGGGAGGGGGCTGTTTCTTGGGCTTAGCGAAGCGAGGGTTGTCCATATCCAGAGAAGGAGATGAAGGACGGCTTGAATCAGAGTCAGAGTTCAAATCAGACTGACAGAGCAGCAGACACGAGATGAGGCAGGAAGGACGAGCAGGAGGAATAGGAGAAAAAAAAGAAAGTAGTGCAGAATGATTTGTTTCAAAACCACACCCTGCCATCATCCACCCATTGCATGAAGTGTGATGGTCTGATCCTGAATGCTGATTGGTTAAAACCACATTCCATCTGGTGTCTATTCCACAAGTTACCACAGGCTAAATCTATGATGTTAAAATGCCCATTTACTCTGTTCCATCTGACAGAGCAATCCACTGTCTCTTCAGCCCAGACAGGTCATTTCTAAAACTTGATTTGCACTATAAAAATAAATAAAAAATTATGCTTTTTAAACTAACATTTACTTTAACTGCAGAGATTTGTATAAACCTTGCTGTCTGCTTTTCTCAGCCAGTCGAAATCATGAGTCAGTTCTTTGTATATATCCATAAAAATGCTGCTATCAATAAAAAAACAGACAAAACAAAAACGAAGTGCAGCAAGTTTGCAGTCTTTCCAGCTTCAGTTTGAAGCTCCTCTGAACAACAGTGTCTTGACGAGAGAGCACATTTTCTACCCCAGGCAAAGTCGTGCAATATTTGTTCAATATTATGGATGTTGCCAAATAAAATGTCACTAAAAAACAGCTTAAACAAATGCAGCTACTTTGCTGTTATTCTGGCTGCACTGTTTGACATGACTAAGTTATGTTGGTTAGCTAGGAAGCAAGGGATAAGAATGTTGTCAGCCAGTATGGCAATGGAACATTTAGAACGAACGACTGGGTCGCGTTAATAAATACAGAACAACCGGGTCGCGTCTCTGGCAACCGAACCGATAGAACGAAGAACCAGCCGGCTTGGGAAGCAACCCTAGATTTGTGTCGGGACTTCTCTTGTGGAAGGATGAAATGGTATGAATAAATTAATCAATATTTTTTACGTGAAAATATGCAAATCATTATTTGAATAAGTTGGTAACCCGTTGTATAAAAGCGATTGTACCCTTGAAGCCGGTGTTTGGAGGATATATTGGTACGGCTTGCCGGCCCTCGACTTTGAATCGGGCAGCCGTGCCAATATTTACCTCCAAATACCATTTTTTCTGGCATTATCGTATATGCACCATAACCATATCTATGGTATTCCACACCATAATCAGACAGAGCCACTCAGTCGTTTGATGGGGCTTCACAGGTAGATTATACTGTATCCACTTCTTCATCAAGGTTCCAAATGCACAACCTGCTTTCTTTAATCCTATAATCCAAGGACAGCCTCTTCTTACGATGGAGTAGCTAATCATACTGTGTGACTAAGGTAGCGGTCGATATACTAGAAGTACGTTATTGGTAGAAGTAAAACGATACAGTAAATTCATCTTCAATCTCTTCATAGCTTTCTTGACCATCACCTAAACCTCGTCAAAACTTTGTACTCAAACTGTACCCAAGGGTAGTGGCTGTGGGTGTGGTAGATTTGTCCCATTGTACAGTCTTACAACACAATGGGCTATATTCAAACATGATTATGGTGGCAGTGATGTTGCAGAATTGGATACAAGGACATAAGTGCTCTCCCCGGACATCAAAGCAGGTCTATGAAATTAATTTCATCCATTTCCAAACTCTCTCAGAATGTTATGTACCATAGAGAACAAGTAGGTTCCACAGAGCCTTCATTATCTGAAATTTCAACACAAAAACATGGCCTGTGTATGATTAAACCCCCGCCCCACACACACGGCAGAAAGTACTATACAATAGTACAGATTTCTAAAATCAGATATGATCAACCATCAGAAGAGTCATACAGTAACCATTGGCACTGAGGCCATCGACGGTTTGTCTGTATGTGACTTTACAATGTGTTGTAACATTGTCTCTACACAGCACAGTGTACAGGGACCTTGACCCCTCTAGTCAGAGTACTGTACACCTGGAGCTGCTCACCTTATTGCGCAGGGGACTGCCGGGCAATGCATTCTCCTCAAACTTGGCCAGTAGCTGTGTGGCCATTGAGCGCACTTTATTCTGCTCCCCACCGTCACCTGCAGGGGGGGCACTCTGACAGGACAACTGACAACACAATGAATGATCAGTCCCTTTATCGACATTAAAATGGCTGCATCTAAGGCCATACTGGTGACAGAGAAATGCTTGTTGTAGTCACTAACGCACCTCCTCTAAATAGGTGCTGCCCTTTCTTCGTCTTTTGTTCATCGGGTCGTTCGCCTCCAGCTTCCCGTTATCCTGAGGAAAAGGTAGTACAAAATAGACCTAAAACTGTTCCTTCACAGTCATTCACGTCACAGTCAAAGGTCATCGAGTGTGGGGGTAATCATTAAGAAAGTATGCCTTGTAAGATGTAGATTATCTAGGTCTCTCAGTCTTGTTCACATACAGTACCTTATCTAATCTACATTTCAATGACTTCTTGTCATTTATTGGCACATAGGAATTCCTTTCATCTGTCAAGTAAACACGCATCTATTTTGACACACTTTACGTAGGCTAAAATCACATTTACATGGATGCCTTTGTTGATGCAATGCTTTCCTTTTAAAGCCTGTAGATGGGTGAGGAGGAGGAGGAGAGGGTGAGCCCACGGTACCTTTGGGATCCTTTTTTTGGGCTGTGTTCGGTTCATTAAGTTGTAAACAGAGTGTGCAGACACCGATGAAGTCGCTTCATTGTTCTCATCCGTTTCCCTTGTACCTGTAACAAAGCATAGCAGTGTGTTATGGGTGCTTTGATACAGGACATACTCTAAATACGCACACTGTTATAAACCAGCCCTCTAAGCCTAGGTCAAGCCAAATCAAGAGGGTAACCAGATAGAGTAATGTGAAAATAAACCCCCAAAATAGTAGTATCCAGAATTCAAAACAGATTCCTTTTGATTAATCACCAAGTGTCAGAAACTATTATGAGGGCATTACAATAGTCAGTAGGGCTGAATCAATAGTATTTTAAGTGACGGAATTGTCAGCCATTTAACATAAATGCCTACTGTATTCTATAAGAGGCAGCCCTATAGATCATAGAGGCATTATTATTACCATGGCCCTGTGAGATGACCTGAACTGGGGCCCGAATGCATTTCTTACATACCACACTCATAACTGACCAGGTAGTGTAACATGCAAATCTTATCCCTCAGGCACACTATCCTCATTAAGGGTTCAAACTTAAACTCAATCTAACCTTCACAATCCTGCAAACAAATCATTCCTCAGGAGTAGTAAAACTCCAGTTATGGAGTAGTTTATGGAAAATAGTATGTAGTATATATATTTTTAATTCAATTTAAATTAATAATGTTAATTAACATATCTGACTTCAGGATCCCATTACGTAACCCTTGGAGTTTCAATTTTTGAGGCTTCAGGTGTCACGGGTGCTCCCTCTCCGGCCTCTAGGTCACCAGGCTGCTCGTTATGGCGCACACCTGCTACCATTGTTATGCACAACTGCTCGTCATCAGACTCAACTGGACTATCACCTCCCTGATTACCTTCTCATATACATATAAGGGATTATGTCTGTGTGCTGTTAGTGTTTGTATTATGTTTATTTTTATTTAAAAAACACTCACTCCCTGAACTTGCTTCCCGACTCTCAGCCCACATCATTACATCAGGAAACCGACTCGAGCTCCTGCAGGAACTGTTCCTTAGTGTGTGTCGTCTCCCTAGACATCCGGGTCACCTCCCACAATTTTCAAAATGTTCCATTGTTCATGTCTGTACTTAATAGAACGTCAGTTTGGCATAGAGGAACTGTGTCACTGCCTACAGTACCTTATCCACTTGAATAAAAATACAAAAATAGTAGCTAGCAAGATAAAGCTCACAGGGGTTATTTTTAACCTTTTCACGCATGAGTTCCAGATATCTCTTAAGGTTGCGCCCAGAGTTATGCTTGTGATGTGAGAATGCACTCACTGTTCCACAATGTGATTGTCATGCAACAGGACAGTTAACCCTCGCTGCCCTCAAACCAAGACACACGCTGCCTGCTAATTATCTACAGGCTATATTTCAACTTGTCAATTTGAAATAATTTTCTAACAAGTTTCATCTTCCAACAACAGTTTGAAGTGAGTGTGAGTGAGTTCCGCCTCATTAATTTCACCGTTGCGGACAATTTATGTTTGAGGCTTTACTGAACCGGACAAAATTCTCTTTCGATGAGAGCCCAAGCACTTCCCCAGTGTTTCCCCAGATCAACTATGCAGATGTTTGCGCAGTCTAGCATGAACTTTTTCCCCCTGGCACATTTTCTGGCAGGCTCTTGCATTGCCTTCATTGTTGTTCTCCTTACAAATACTAACATTGGACATGTGTGCGTTCCTATCAAAGTAAGTGCCTTATTTTCTGTATATCATGTTGGTGTTTCTACTGTATGTATATATGGAGCATAATGTATTTACTGTTTTATTCAGATTTTCAAGTACTGGTGATAAATGATGCATTCGGGCTCTTGCATTGATTGTAATGTACACACGTGTGTAAAATGCTTTTAAGGCTGTACTGATTATGATGAGCTAATGCAAAGATATTTGCCAGCTATTTTGGTTACAAGGTTTTTGACATTATAAAAGGCATTCTGGGTGTCATGTAAAAGTCTGTCAGACCAAAGATGTTATAGTAAAATGAGTAAACGTCCGGAAGTGAAGGATGGTAGACACACAATGAATTGTAAATGGTCATTTCTATAGCTAATTCATATTATGGTTTCTGTCAGCCGAGAGTTCTGTAAGTATGACCGCTTGTGTTAGGTCAAACTTTTCTCAGCACAAGGACTAATGTAGCCTACTGTACATTTTCCGGTTTGGATGATTGTGTTATGCTGTCGCAACTTCTGTGAATGTCTGAGCATTGCATCCAAAAATAAACTGGTCACATTCAGGACATAAGGTTTTAAGGACTGTTTGTGAAAAAAAAGTGTTGCCAGCTCAAACGCTGACTGTTGAGTCAATCGAAACTGGATGTTCTGAATCGCATTGGTTTGAGAGTACGCTACAGAGACCACTGGAGAATGATCACACACACTCACGTGTGTTGGTACGCGTCAAAGGGTTAATGTCTGCATTTCGTAAGTGGCTAGTTTGCATCAACTACCTCCACTAAAACCACTGCAAAGGTTTTGCCTGCAAACTTTGGTTTCGAATAGCGACCTTCTGGCATGTCTGCCTCATGATTTGTTGCGAGAGTTTTCGGTCTGAAGCGAATTCACCCCAGAAAATGTTGTTTTCCCCCCTTTCCGAAGTTGCCAAAATACAAACGTCTGTTTCCTAGAGTCTTGTTTTCGAGTCTATACTGTGTGAGGCATCTGAGTTGTGAGAGAATGACCAAGAACAGCAGCCTACCAGTGATGGATGCAGGCGAGTTGCGGAACATCTCGTAAAGCTTGGAGATGTACAGCACCATCATAAGCTTGTCTGGGTCCTGGTCCAGAGCCATCTCGTTCCCCGTGGTCACAGGCTGGATACCAAACTCATGCTCCGCTATATCAAAGGCCAGCTGGTTGTTCTTGGCCGAGTCCTTCTCATTCAGGGAGTCAAAGTCACTAGGATGGAGGGAGATACAGAGAGGAGGCATAAGGTTCACCTCCTATAAGACCTTAATAAAGTTGTTTCCCCTATGGAGTGAGAATGTTAGCCCTAAAACGGTTTGTTGATAAGCATTAAAACGTTGGTTTAATGCTGCATTTTATAATCATTATACTTTCCGCACCACCAGACTCCTACCAACAGATGCATTGCACTAGCTGAAAGGTGAGGTCTAAGTCCCTTAGCAACAGCCCATAGCAATGTCATAAACAGATTGTAAACACATTTCCTTTCCATAAAAAGGATTTAATTCAGAATGGACTGTCGAATCACATCTACCTGTGACACAGAGAAGGGGGAGGGGTGATGAGGTCATCACGGCTGCACCCCCTCAGCTCACACTCATTTTGACTCGCACACAAAAGACGACTTGAGCGGGGCAAATTCACACCGCATGAAGGATAAAAACACCCACTTGTTATTTAGGTAAGACGGAAACATTTCAAGGCGTGGAGTTGCTCAACCGTGCCATCAGTATCTAATACTGTTAGTACAAATGCTTTATACACATAATTGGACGTGCAATATGAAAGCCAAACCAGAATGCTCGCTTTCTCATTTCTCTATTTAGACAAACCTGTTGCCCGCAAAGGTCAGTTCACATAGTACAGTTCCTAATTTATGAATCCTACACCTAGAGTTTAAACAGAAGTGTTGTCTACAATATAATCAATATTGCTGTTCACATTTTCAACAGCATAACATGTGACAGACACAAAGGCAGTGCATGACCATAGACAAGATGACAATCAGTGTGTGCTTTGATGGTGCCAATAAGACTATGACTATGTATGTATATACACACACACACACACAGCCTTCAGAAAGTATTCACACCCCTTTACTTTTGCCACATTTTTTTGTGTTAGTCTGAATTTAAAATTGATCAAATGTAGATGTTTGTGTTACTGACCTACACACAATACCCCATAATGTCAAAGTGGAATGTTTATTTTTATACATTTATCAGATGAATTAAAAAAAGGAAAAGCTGAAAAGCTGAAATGTCTCGAGTCTATATGTATTCAACCCCTTTGTTATGGCAAACCTAAATAAGTTCAGGAGTAAAACTGTGCTTAACGAGTTACATAATATATTGCATCTATACACTGTGTGTAATAGTGTTTAACATGATTTTTGTATGACTACCTCATCTCTGTACCCCAAACAATACAGATAATAGTAAGGTCCCTCAGTCGAGCAGTGAATTTCAAAACACAGATTCAGCCACAAAAGACCAGGGAGATTTTTCAATGCCTCACAAAGGACACCTATTGGTAGATTGCTTTTTTTTTACTAGACATTGTATATCCCTTTGAGCATGGTGAAGTTATTCATTAAACTTTGGATGGTGTATCAATACACCCAGTCACTCACTACAAAGATACAGGAGTCCTTCCTAACTCAGTTGCCGGAGAGGAAAGAAACCGCTCCGGGATTTCACCATGAGGCCAATGTTGACTTTAAAACAGTTAAGAGTTTAACGGCTGTGATAGGAGACAACTGAGGATGGATAAACAACATTGCAGTTACTCCACAATATTAACCTAATTGACAAGTGAAGAGGGAAGACGGTACAGTGTGTCAAACTCATTCCACAGAGGGAATGCGCTCCTCCATTGTATTCAATTGATAAATTAAAAAAGGTCACTGATTACTAAGGAACTTCCATCACCTGGTTGTGTAGGTCTTATTTGAAAGAAAAAAACAGACACTAGGCCCTTTGAAGTTATGCGATAAGAAGAGGGAGAGGAGGGAGTTGAGAGAGAAGAGGGAGAGAAGTTGGTGAGAGGATGGCATCAGTTGCTGGGATCGATACTATCTGTATAGTGACCAAGGCCGGGTCTGAGGAGCTGTTTGGCGTAGGCAGCTAGACTAGCTGGGTTTTCGTGAGGGCTTGAACGCAGCCCGAGATGCGATTAGCCATTGTGGCTGGGACTGCAGATTATCCAGGCCTTGTGTCAGTGTAGATCCTTGCTGTTTGTTGTTCTGGTTTCCAATCCTCCCAGCGATCTACCCGGTCTGGAACTGCGGGGAGTAACAGCGTAACCTACCATGACAAAGACCAAAGCAGGCAGGAGTACAGTTGAGGACAGTGATGTCTATCACAGGTGCAAGATCTTTTTAAACTAACAAAAATGGTTATACAAGCAGTTGTTACAACAAGAAAATAGCTTCAAGTGTTGTCAAAATACTGGTGGAGTCAACTAATAAAATATTGGATGACCTGACCAGAGAGGTCCAGGACCTGTAGAACAGTTTGCACATCTCCCAGGGTCAACTCGATGAGGTTAAACAGGAGAATGGCATGAAGAAAGCAACCTGTAAGTCATTGAGAGAGGACATCATTTCTGTATGCGAATCCATGATAATTTGATTTCTCAGTCATTGTTATCAAGGTGCAATCAAAGCAGAACAACATGGTTGTGGGTGGAATTGCAGAATCTCCACAGTGGTCAAAGTTCCTGAGGTTCAAGGACAAGGTAGCTGTTCTGGATAGAGCCAAGAACTTGAGAGGAACGTACATCTTCCTCAACGAGGACTATCCTGAAGCTGTGCGCCAGAAGAGGAAAGAACTTATCCCAGCCATGAAAGCTGCCAGAGAGCGTAGGGACATTACTTATACCTTCTATGACAGGCTCATAGCCCACCCTCCCTCTCAAAAGTCCGGAAAGGATGAGAGAGCCAAGCCTATGGGTTCGTAGCTTCAACCCCGCAGCGCACACACACCAATTGATGAATGGACTGCTGAACGTATACATTTCTTGCCTGGTTTATTCTTCTTTTCCATATTTCGCTCTTATAAGCTACCCAGGAAAAGGATGAAAAGAAGGTTTGCTGTGTCTGTCAGCGTAGTGTCCAGAGCATGGAGGCGCTACCAGGAGACAGGCCAGTACACCCGGAGACGTGGAGGAGGCCGTAGGAGGGCAACAACCCAGCAGCAGGACCGCTACCTCCGCCTTTGTGCAAGGAGGAGCAGGAGGACCACTGCCAGAGCCCTGTAAAATGACCTCCAGCAGGCCACAAATGTGCATGTGTCTGCTCAAACTGTCAGAAACAGACAGGCTTACAGCCCAACACCATGCAGGACGTTTGGCATTTGCCAGAGAACACAAAGATTGGCAAATTCGCCACTGGCACCCTGTGCTCTTCACAGATGAAAGCAGGTTCACACTGAGCACGTGACAGAAGTGCAACATCCTCCAGCATGACCGGTTTGGCGGTGGGTCAGTGATGGTGTGGGGTGGCATTTCTTTGGGGGGCCGCACAGCCCTCCATGTGCTCAACAGAGGTAGCCTGACTGCCATTAGGTACAGAGATGAGATCCTCAGACCGCTTGTGAGACCATATGCTGGTGCGGTTGGCCCTGGGTTCCTCCTAATGCAAGACAATGCTAGACCTCATGTGGCTGGAGTGTGTCAGCAGTTCCTGCAAGACGAAGGAATTGATGCTATGGACTGGCCCGCCCATTCCCCAGACCTGAATCCAATTGAGCACATCTGGGACATCATGTCTCACTCCATCCACCAACGCCACGTTGCGCCACAGACTGTCCAGGAGTTGGCGGATGCTTTAGTCCAGGTCTGGGAGGAGATCCCTCAGGAGACCATCCGCCACCTCATCAGGAGCATGCCCAGGCGTTGTAGGGAGGTCATACAGGCACGTGGAGGCCACACACTACTGAGCCTCATTTTGACTTGTTTTAAGGACATTACAAAGTTGGATCAGCCTGTAGTGTGGTTTTCCACTTTAAATTTGAGTGTCACTCCAAATCCAGACCTCCATGGGTTGATAAATTTGATTTCCATTGATAATGTGTGATTTTGTTGTCAGCACATTCAACTATGTAAAGAAAAAAGTATTTAATAAGAATATTTCATTCAGGTCTAGGATGTGTTATTTTAGTGTTCCCTTTATTGTTTTGAGCAGTAATATATATATATATATATATATATATATATATATATATATATATATATATATATATATATATATATATATATATATATATATGGCCAAGACCAAAGAGCTCTTTGGTCTTGGCCACAATTGGTGGCTGACTAAATACTTTTTTGCCCCACTGTATGCCACAAATTACAGGCCTCATCTTTTTAAGTGGGAGAACTTGCACAATTGGTGGCTGACTAAATACTTTTTTGCCCCAACAGCCACCAATTGTGCAAGTTCTCCCACTTAAAAAGATGAGGCCTGTAATTTTCATCATAGGCACACTTCAACTATGACAGACAAAATGAGAAAAAAACAACTTGAAAATCACATTGTAGGATTTATGAATTTATTTGCAAATTTTGGTGGAAAATAAGTATTTGGTCAATAACAAAAGTTTCTCAATACTTTGTTATATACCCTTTGTTGGCAATGACAGAGGTCAAACGTTTTCTGTAAGTCGTCACAAGGTTTTCACACACTGTTGCTGGTATTTTGGCCCATTCCTCCATGCAGATCTCCTCTAGATCAGTGATGTTTTGGGGCTGTTGCTGGGCAACACAGACTTTCAACTCCCTCCAAAGATTTTCTATGGGGTTGAGATCTGGAGACTGGCTAGGCCACTCCAGGACCTTGAAATGCTTCTTACGAAGCCACTCCTTCGTTGCCCGGGCGGTGTGTTTGGGATCATTGTCATGCTGAAAGACCCAGCCACGTTTCATCTTCAATGCCCTTGCTGATGGAAGGAGGTTTTCACTCAAACTCTCACGATACATGGCCCCATTCATTCTTTCCTTTACACGGATCAGTCGTCCTGGTCCCTTTGCAGAAAAATAGCCCCAAAGCATGATGTTTCCACCCCCATGCCTCACAGTAGGTATGGTGTTCTTTGGATGCAACTCAGCATTCTTTGTCCTCCAAACACGACGAGTTGAGTTTACCAAAAAGTTATATTTTGGTTTCATCTGACCATATGACATTCTCCCAATCTTCTTCTGGATCATCCAAATGCTCTCTAGCTAACTTCAGACGGGCCTGGACATGTACTGGCTTAAGCAGGGGGACACGTCTGGCACTGCAGGATTTGAGTCCCTGGCGACGTAGGGTGTTACTGATGGTAGGCTTTGTTACTTTGGTCCCAGCTCTCTGCAGGTCATTCACCAGGTCCCCCCCGTGTGGGGTGAGATCCCACGGGGTGAGCCCCAGATCGAGGGAGATTATCAATGGTCTTGTATGTCTTCCATTTCCTAATAATTGCTCCCACAGTTGATTTATTCAAACCAAGCTGCTTACCTATTGCAGATTCAGTCTTCCCAGCCTGGTGCAGGTCTACAATTTTGTTTCTGGTGTCCTTTGACAGCTCTTTGGTCTTGGCCATAGTAGCGTTTGGAGTGTGACTGTTTGAGGTTGTGGACAAGTGTCTTTTATACTGATAACAAGTTCAAACAGGTGCCATTAACCTGTTACTCCTACACTCTACTTTTTTGAACATTCTGTTAAAAATCGCGCAACATTTCAGCGCCCTGCTACTCATGCCAGGAATATAGTACATTCATATGATTAGAATGTGTGGATAGAAAACACTCAGACGTTTCTAAAACTGGTTAAATCACGACTGTGGCTATAACATAACGTGCGTTACATCGGAAAGCGCAGGAAAACCTGATCACAGAAAATGGAAATAAATATCCTTGCGCCACTTCCAGCAATTGTTAACAGTGATTCGAATTACATAAGACCGAGGTTTCAACTCCCACAGCATCCCCATGTTGTCTAGAGTCTTGTGATTTGATTCAGCTTTGATTCTTGGTTGAACCGAATCAGGGGAACCACTTACCTCCAGTCTCCGCCCAGATAATTTGGAAGAGCTCTCTCCTGAAAATTTTTCCAAGACGACAGCTAATGATTTTTACATCGCCTCATGAATTTTATCGCTTATTAACGTGTACTAATACCTAAAGTTGCATTACAAAAGTATTTCGAAGTGTTTTGTGAAAGTTTATCGTAGACTTTTTGAATTTTAAAAAATTACGTTACGTTATGAAACGCTGTTTTTTTCCGTTGATCACACAGTCTACATATAATGATATCTAGGCTATATATGGACCGATTTAATCGGAAAAAAAAGACCCAATAGTGATTATGGGACATCTAGGAGTGCCAACAAAGAAGATGGTCAAAGGTAATGAATGTTTTCTATTTTATTGTGCGGTTTGTGTAACGCCAAATATGCTAATTATTTTGTTTACGTCCCCTGCGGGTCTTTTGTGGTGTTACATGCTATCAGATAATAGCTTCATGCTTTCGCCGAAAAGCATTTTAAAAATCTGACTTGTTGCCTGGATTCACAACGAGTGTAGCTTTAATTCAATACCCTGCATGTGTATTTTAATGAACGTTTGAGTTTTAACTAATACTATTAGCATTTAGCGTAGCGCATTTGCATTTCCAGAGCTCTAGTTGGGACGCAAGCGTCCCGAGTAGAAGCAAGAGGTTAATACAGGTAACGCGTGGAGGACAGAGGAGCCTCTTAAAATAAGTTACAGGTCTGTGAGAGCCAGAAATCTTGCTTGTTTGTAGGTAACCAAATACTTATTTTCCACCATAATTTGCAAATAAATTCATTTAAAAAATCTGGATTTTCTGGATTTCTTTCTCATTTTGTCTGTCATAGTTGAAGTGTACCTATGATAAAAAGATGAGTAATTTTCAAATGGGAGAACTTGCACAATTGGTGGCTGACTAAATACTTTTTTGCCCCAATGTATGATTTTTTAAAATATTGATAATAAGATGATTGTGGTCACTGTACCGTTAGATTTCCATGCAGCCTTTGATATTATTGACCATAACCGGTTGTTAAGAAAACATATGTGTTATGGATTTTAAACCTCTGCCATATCATAGAACCATAGATGTCTAATAGAACTCAAGGATTTCCTTTAATGGAAGCTTCTCTAATGTCAAACATGTAAAGTGTGGTGTACTGCAGGGCAGCTCTCTAGGCCCTCTACACTTTTCACCGATGACATGCCGCTGGAATTAAACAATGCATGGGTGTCCATGTATGCTGATGATTCAACCATATACGCATCAGCAACCACAGCCAATGAAGTCACTGAAACCCTTAACCTCTTGAAGCTAGGGGGAACTATTTTTATGTTTGGAAAAATAACGTTCCCAAAGTAAACAGACTATTTCTCAAGACCAGATGCTAGAATATGCATATAATTGACATATTCGGATAGAAAATACTCTAAAGTTTCCAAAATTGTGTCTGAGTTAAACAGAACTGATATTGCAGGCTAAAACCCGAGGACAATCCAATCAGGAAGTGCCCCTGTTTTTGAAACCTCTGTTGTTATGCATCCCTATTGTCCATTTAAAGGGATATCAACCAGATTCCTTTTTCTATGGCTTCCCTAAGGTGTCAACAGCCTTTAGACATAGTTTCAGGCGTTTATTTTGAAGAATGAGCGTGAACGACCACATTGCGTAAGTGGATAGGTGGGGGCTCTCAGAGTGAGTTGTGCGCAAAAGAGAAAGGCAGCTATTGTTACTCCCGGTCCTAGTGAAAAGCCAACTGTCCCGGTTGATATATTATCGAATAGCTATTTGAAAAACACCCTGAGGATTGATTATAAAAAAAACATTTGACATTTTTCTGTGGACATTATGGATAGAATTTGGATTTTTTGTCTGCGTTGTCGTGACCGCTCTTTCCGGTGGATTCCTGGGCATAACGCACCAAACTAACGGAGGTATTTGGATATAAAAAAATATCTTTATGGAACAAAAGGAACATTTGTTGTCCAACTGGGAGTCTCGTGAGTGAAAACATCCGAAGATCTTCAAAGGTAAACGATTAATTTGATTGCTTTTCTGATTTTCGTGACCAAGTTACCTGATGCTAAGTGTACTTAGTTTTATTTGACTGTGGCGCTATGCTATTCAGCGTTGCTGATGACAATTATCCCGGATCCAGGATGGGTGCTTCAGAGAAGTTAACAGAGTTGCAGTCTGTTTTGGAATGGGTGGCCAGTAATAAACTGGTCCTCAACATCTCAAACTAAGAGCATTGTATTTGGTACACAATTTCCTACATTCTACACCATAGCAGAATCTGTTAATGAATTGTGTGACTGTTGAACAAGTCGATTAAACTACATTTCTTGATGTTACCTTCGATTGTAAACTGTCATGGTCCAAACAGATTCAAATGGTTGTAAAGATGGGTAGTAATAAAGAGATGCTCTGCTTTTTTGACACCACACTCCACAAAGCAAGTTCTGCAGGCTCAAATTTGATCTTATCTTGATCATTGTCCAGTCATATGGTCAAGTGCTGCAAAGAAAGACCTAGTTAAGCTGCAGCTGGCGCAGAACAGAGCCGCACGTGTTGCTCTTCATTGTAATCAGAGGGCTAATAATAATAATAATAAATAATAAATACGCATGCCAGTCTCTCTTGGCTAAGAGTTGAGGAAAGACAAAAACAAGAAGTGACTGTCAAAGAAACAACATGTTGAAAATTCCAGATTGTTTGCATATTCAACTGACACACAGCACTGATGCACACCCACCCCGCCAGACATACAACCAGGGGTCTTTTCACAGTCCCCAGGTCCAGAACGAATTCAAGGAAACGTACAGTATTATACAGAGCCATGAGTGCATGGAACTCCCTTACATCTTATATAGCGGAGGTGAACAGCAAACCTGTTTAAAAAAAATAAAAAAATAAAGCAACACCTCACGGCACAATGCCTCTCCCCCATGTGACCTACTTGTGTATATACTGACATGCATGTGTAACTGATAGATGCACAAACACACTACATGTTAATGTTTTTAAAATGTATGTAAATTGTAAAGTATTTTGTCTGTATTGTATTTTTTGCTGTGTTGGACCCCAGTAAGACTAGCTGACGCCATTGGCCTTCGGCTAATGGGGATCCTAATAAATCAACATTAAATAAAATCCATAGAATGAGTTTGACACCCCTGCTGTACAGAACAACAATATTCTGATGACTAAAGTAATAGTGCAAAGCAAATAACTTTTTCTCCCGAACAAAGTGTTATATGTTTGGGGAAAATCCAATACATTACTGAGTACCACACTCCATATTCTCAAGCATAGTGGTGGCTGCATGATGTTATTGGTATGCTTGTCATCGTTAAGGACTGGGGAGTTTTTCAGGGGAAAAAAAATAATAAAAATCAGAATGAGGCAAACATCCTATAAGAAAATCTGGTTAATTCTGCTTTCCACCAGACACTGGGAGATGAAGTCACCTTTCAGCAGGACAATAACCTAAAACACAAGGCCAAATATACACCTGAGTTGCTTACCAAGAAGACAGTGAATATTCCTGAGTGGCCGAGTTACAGTTTGGAGTTAAATCTATGGCAAAACCTGAAAATAGTTGTCCAGCAATGATCAACTAATTTGACAGAGCTTGAAGAATTTTGAAAATAATAAAATGGGGCAAATGTTGCACAATCCAGGTGATGAAAGCTGTTAGAGACTTACCCAGAGAGAACCACAGCTGCAATCACTGCCAAAGGTACTTCTACAAAGTATCGACTTAGGCATGTGAATACTTATGTATATGAGATATTGCTGTATTTAATTTTCAATGAATTTGCTAACATTTCTAAAAACTTTTTTTTACTTTGTCATTATAGAGTATTGTGTTTAGATGGGTGAGGAAAAAAAATCAGGCTGGAACACGACAAAATGTGGAACAAGTCAAGGGGTATTAATACTTTCTGAAGGCGCTGTACATGTGCGTGCTCTCACATGAGGTCTGGCCGGAGGCGGTGTATAAGAGCACAGAGTGCTAGGCCACTCTTCCAGGAAGAGGTGAGATTGGTGACGTCCACACCCCTGTACCCCTGTGTCTGCTTCTGACACCAGGTGAGGAGGCGGCTGGGCCGGATGTCCGACTCTGTGGGGGAAGAGGGGCCAACCAATCACGCCATCATCACCAAATAAAAACATACAGAGAAAGATAAATACACCTGGCTAGTGGCTAGAGAATACAACACATCCCTGTAGTGTAATACGTCTTCATGGATACCTTTTTAAAAGTAGTATGAGGGTATGGGAGTGTAGGCCAGCACACGCTTTTGTTGGGCATGTCTGACCCTGCTTCATGTAATGTGACCGCAGTCATTGTTTCAAGTGGGTGTAACTGTGATGAGCCCTTTTATTAACTCTCAGGTGAGGCAAGTTTATGGGACAAACACAGATCAGATTACTAATAGAACGTCACAAGGAGCCACTAATCCATAATGCTTGCACGTCTGACTAATCCAAACCGTCTCGGTCAGCTCCTGGCCTGTAGAAATACCATTTCTAGAACAGACATTCCCATTCAAGTCAATGATCCATAATGGGTGGACCTGCAGCCGTAATTGCATTTCTATGTCCTGGCCTACATGGGTGTCTATGTCTGAGCTTGTCTAATATAATTAGAGGATGATGCATCAGGTTAGTCATTGAGATGACAGGCCTGAGAAATGACAAGTCTCAGACTGTGTTTGTGTTTGTGAAGACTGACCTCGTCTGGAGAGATTGACAGAACTACGTGTGGGTCCACCCCGCTCCAGAGGACAGTTGTCCTGCTGCCCGTCTATGAACAGGTGACGCACCTGTGAGAGAGGCATGAGAAGTATATTACAATATTAAAACTAGAGTTACCTGCTTTGTGAAACCGGTTCTTTAGCATGCCAATGTCAATACATGTTAAGCAAGTTAACCCATTCACATCCCTGTACTATATTTATTAAAATATGAAAAAAGCACCACAGAACAAATTCTGTTTGGTGTAAATGAATGCAATGTGTTGACACCAGCATATAGTATTGTTATTTGACCTGTTCAAAATAAACTCACTGTTTGTGAACTATAGCCGATTCTGCATCATACTATACCTTTGGACACGTGGGGTTATCATTGGACACCAATGGTCCAAATGGTGTGTATGTATATACCTAGGGCTGTTGCTGTGACCGTATTACCGGTGGTCACGAGTCATGAAGGCAGTCAAATTCCACCTGACCGTTTAGTCATGGTAATTACGCTTCTCCAAGCTCTGATGCTGCTGATGGTCATTAGTATGTTATTCGGCTATTTCAGCCACATTCATTGCTGACAGGTGTATAAAATTCAGCACGCAGCCATGCCATCTCCATAGACAAACATTGACAGTAGAATGGCCTTACGGAAAAGCTCAGTGATTTACAACATGGCACCATCATATGATGCCACCTTTCCAACAAGTCAGTTCGTCAAATTTCTGCCCAAGGGGACTGTAAGTAATGTTATTGTGAAGTGGAAACGTCAAGGTGCGACAACGGCTCAGCCGCGAAGTGGTAGGCAACACAAGCTCGCAGAAACGGGACCACCGAGTCCTGAAGCGCGTAATGCGTCAAACCAGCTGTCCTCCATTGCAACACTCCCTACAGAGTTCCAAACTGCCTCTGGAATCAACGTCAGAATATATGAGTGAGAGCGTGTGGATTTCATCCACTCAATCTTGTTTCCATATATACAGTACCAGTCAAAAGTTTTAGAACACCTACTCATTCAAGGGTTATTTATTTTTTACTATTTTTTACACATTGTAGTGACGACATCAGAACTATGAAATAACACATGGAATTATGTAGTAAGCCAAAGTGTTAAACTAATCAAAATATATAGCATATTTGAGTTTGTTCAAAGTAGTCACCCTTTGCCTTGATGACAGCTTTGCACACTCTTGGCATTCGCTCAAACAGCTTCATGAGGAGATATTTTCCAACAGTCTTGAAGGAGTTCCCACATATGCTGAGCACTTGTTGGCTGCTGTTCCTTCATTCTGCGGTCCAACTCATCCCAAACCATGTCAATTTGGTTGAGGTCGAGGGACTGTGGAGGCCCGGTCATCTGATGCAGCACTCCATCCCTCTACTCAAGGTAAAATAGCCCTTACACATCCTGGAGGTGTGTTGGGTCATTGTCCTGCTGAAAAGCAAATGATAGCCCCACTAAGCTCAAACCAGATGGGATGGCTGCAGAATGCTGTGGCAGCCATGCTGGTTAAGTGTGCCTTGAATAAAAAATATATATTAAAAAAATAAAAATAAAATCACTGACAGGGTCACCAGCAAAGCACCCCCACACCACGCTTTACGGTAAGAAACACACATGCAGAGATCATCCGTTCACCCACACCACGTCTCAAAAGGCACAGCGGTTGGAATCAAAAATCTATAATTTGGAGTCAAGACCAAAGGACAAATTTCCACCAGTCAAATGTCCATTGCTTGTGTTTCTTGGCCCAAGCAAATCTCTTCTTCTTGTTGGTGTCCCTTAGTAGTGGTTTCTTTGCAGAAATTCAACATTAAGCCTGATTCTCAGTCTCCTCTGAACCATTGATGTGTCTGTTATTTGAACTCTAAAGCATTTATTTGGGCTGTAATTTCTGAGGCTGGTAACTCTAATGAACTTATCCTCTGCAGCAGAGGTAACTCCAGGTCTTCCATTCCTGTGGCGGTCCTTTTGAGAGCCACTTTCATCATAGCGCTTGATGGTTTTTGAGGCAAATTTTGTGTCCATTAAAATAACATCAAATTGATCAGAAACAGTGTGGACATTGTTAATGTTGTAAATGACTATTGTAGCTGGAAACAGCTGATTTTTTATGGAATATCTAAATAGACGTACAGAGGCCCATTATCAGCAACCATCACTCCTGTGTTCCAACGGCACGTTGTGTTAGCTAATCCAAGTTTAAAAGGCTAATTGATCATTAGAAAACCCCTTTGCAATTATGTTAGCACAGCTGAAAACTGTGGTGCTGATTAAAACAGCAATAAATAAAAAATAAAAATACCTTTAGACTAGTTGAGTATCTGGAGCCTGAGCATTTGTGGGTTTGATTACAGGCTCAAAATGGCCAGAAACAAAGAACTTGTGAAAATCGTCAGTCTATTCTTGTTCTGAAAAATGAAGGCTATTCCATGCGAGAAATTGCCAAGAAACTGAAGATCTCATATAACGCTGTGTACAACTCCCTTCACAGAACAGAGCAAACTGGCTCTAAGCAGAATAGAAAGAGGAGTGGGAGGCCCCGGTGCACAACTGAGCAAGAGGACAAGTACATTAGTGTCGAGCTTGAGAAACAGACACCTCACAAGTCCTCAACTGGCAGCTTCATTAAATAGCACCTGCAAAACACCAGTCTCAACGGCAACAGTGAAGAGGTGACGCCGGGATCCTGGCCTTCTAGGCAGAGTTGCAAAGAAAAAGCCATATCTCAGACTGGCCAATGAAAATAAAAGATTAAGGTGAGCAAAAATAACAGAAAATAGACAGAGGAACTCTGCCTAGAAGGCCAGCATCCCGGAGTCGCCTTTTCACAGTTGACGTTGAGACTGTACCTGACAGGTACTACAGTTGGAGTCGGAAGTTTACATACGCTTAGGCTGGAGTCATTAAAACTTGTTTTTCAACCACTCCACAAATGTCTTGTTTTCAAACTATAGTTCTGGAAAGTCAGTTAGGACATCTACTTTGTGCATGCAACAAGTAATTTTTCCAACAATTGTTTTCAGACAGATTATTTCACTAATCACAATTCCAGTGGGTCAGAAGTTTACATACACTAAGTTGACTGCCTTTAACCTGTTAGTCCTATAGGGGCATTATTTCATTTTTGGATAAAAAGACGTGCCCGTTTTAAGCGCAATATTTTGTCACGAAAAGATGCTCGACTATGCTTGGAATTGATAGTTTTGGAAAGAAGACACTGACGTTTCCAGAACTGCAAAGATTTTCACTGTGAGTGCCTTATAACAAAAGCTTCAGGCAAAACCAAGATGTTTGAGCTACCAGGAAATGAACAGGATTTCTAAAGCTACGTTTTCCATGATCGCCTTATATGGCTGTGAATGCGACAGGAATGAACGGACACTTTCTATTGTTTCCCCAAGGTGTCTGCAGCATTGTGACGTATTTGTAGGCATATCATTGGAAGATTGACCATAAGAGACTACAATTGCCAAGTGTCCCGCACGGTGTCTGCGTGGAAATTGGTGCGCAAAAGTCAGCTACCAGTATTTTTCCATCCGAATCAGAGAACAAAGAAGGCTTCTAGGACTAACGCTAAAAATGCTAAGCTAGCTATCACCACTCTTACACAAATTATTGATTTTCTCTGGTTCTAAAGCATATTTTGAAAATCTGAGACGACAGGATTGTTAAGAAAAGGATAAGCTTGAGAGCAGGCATATTTATTTCATTTCATTTGCGATTTTTAGAAATCGCTAACGTTGCGTTATGGTAATGAGCTTGAGGCTGTAGTAACGATACCGCATGCGGGATGGGGCGGACTATGAGGTTAAACAGCTTGGAACATTCCAAGACTTCAGAAATTTTTTTGTAGACCTCCACAGGTCTGGTTCATCCTTGGGAGCAATTTCAAAACGCCTGAAGGTACCACATTCATCTGTACAAACAATAGTATGCAAGTATAAACACCATGGGACCACGCAGCCGTCCTACCGCTCAGGAAGGAGACGCGTTCTGTCTCCTAGAGATGAATGTACGTTGGTGCTAAATGTGCAAATCAATTCCAGAACAGCAGCAAAGGACCTTGTGAAGATGCTGGAGTAAATAGGTACAAAAGTCACTACATCCACAGTAAAACGAGTCCAATACCGACATAACCTGAAAGGCTGCTCAGCAAGGAAGAAGCCACTGCTCCAAAACCGCCATTAAAAGCCAGACTATGGTTTGCAATTGCACATGGACAAAGGTCGTACTTTTTGGAGAAATGTCCTCTGGTCTGATGAAACAAAAATATAACTGTTTGGCCATAATAACCATTGTTATGTTTGGAGGAAAAAGGGGGACGCTTGCAAGCTGAAGAACACCATCCCAACCGTGAAGCACGGGGGTGGCAGCGTCATGTTGTGGGGGTGCTTTGCTGCAGGAGGGACTGTGCACTTCACAAAATAGATGGAATCATGAGGATAGACAATTATGTGGATATATTGAAGCAACATCTCAAGACAGTCAGGAAATTAAAGCTTGGTCACAAATGGGTCTCCAAATGGACAATAAACCCAAGCATACTTCCAAAGTTGTGGCAAAATGGCTTAAGGATAACAAAGTTAAGGTATTGGAGTGGCCATTACAAAGCCCTGACCTCAACCCTATAGAAAAATGTGTGGGCGGAACTGAAAAGGCATGTGCGAGCAAGAAGGCCCACAAACCTGACCTAGTTACACCATCTTTGTCAGGAGGAATGGGCCAAAATGCACCCAACTTATTGTGGGAAGCTTGTGGAAGGCTACCCGAGACGTTTGACCCAAGTTAAACAATTTAAAGGCAATGCTACCAAATATTAATTGAGTGTATGTAAACTTCTGACCCACTGAGAATGTGATGAAAGAAAAAAAGCTGAAATAAATCACTACTATTATTCTGACATTTCACATTCTTAAAATAAAGTGGTGATCCTAACTGACCTAAGAATGAATGTTGACTAGGATTAAATGTCAGGAATTGTGAAAAACTGAATTTAAATGTATTTGGCTAAGGTGTATGTAAACTTCCAACTTCAACTGTATTTAATGAACCTGCCACATGATTCATGAAATGTGTAAAAAAAACACTAACCCCATGTGTCCAAAGACTAAATATAGTACAATATAAAAAAAAAAACTCTTTGCCGATTTAAAAATGTCTTCAGATTTGTCCATTAGGAAGCAGAGAGAACAAGAATCAAATAAACTAAAATAAAAAACTTTTCTGCAATGGATATGAATGGGTTAATTGTCAACTGTTAAAGAGTGCATTCGGAAAGTATTCAGACCCCTTGACTTTTTCCACATTTTGTTACTTTACAGCCTTATACTAAAATTGATTAACTTGACATTTTTTTTTTGATAGCAATCTATACCCCATAATGACATAACCGGTTTAGAAATGATAAACTTATTCAAAATAAAAAACAGAAATACCACATTTACATAAATATTCAGACCCTTTATTCAGTACTTTGCTGAAGCACCTTTGGCAGCGATTATAGCCTCGAGTCTTCTTCGGTATGACGGTTCAAGCTTTGCAGACCTGTATTTGGAGAGTTTCTCCCATTCATCTCTGCAGATTCCCTCAAGCTCTGTCAGGTTGGATGGGGAGCGTTGCTGCACAGCTATTTTCACATCTCTCCAGAGATGTTTGATAAAGTTAAGTTCAGGCTCTGGCTGGGCCACTCAAAGACATTCAGAGACTTGTCCCGAAGCCACTCCTGCGTTGCTTGGCTGTGTGCTTGGGGTCATTGTCCTGGACAAAGGTAAACCTTCACCCCAGTCTGAAGTCCTGAACCCTCTGGAGCAGGATTTCATCAAGGACCGGTCTGTAATTTGCTCTGGTTATCTTTCCCTCGATCCTGACTAGTCTCCCAGTCCGTACCACTGAAAAACATCCCAACCGCATGATGCTAACACCACCATGCTTCACCTTAGGGATGGTGCCAGACGTCATGTTTGGCATTTAGGCCAAATAGTTCAATCTTAGTTTCATCAGACCAGAGAATCTTGTTTCTTTAGGTGTCTTATGGGAAACTACTGAGGAGCGGCTTTCATCTGGCCACTCTACCACAAAGGCCTGATTGGTGGCGTGCTGCAGAGATGGTTGTCCTTTTGGAAGGTTCTCTCATCTCCACTAAGGAACTCTGGAGCTCTGTCAGTGACCCGCAGGTTCCTGGTCACCTCCCTGACCAAGGCCCTACTCCCCCGATTGCTCAGTTTGGCAGGGCGGACAGCTCTTTGTAGAGTCTTGATGGTTCCAAACTTCTTCCATTTAAGATTAACGAAGCTACTGTGTTCTTGGGGACCTTCAATGCTGCATATTTTTTTTGTATCCTTCCCCAGATCTGTGCTGCGACATCCATCTCAGAGCTTTACAGACAATTCCTTCGACCTCATGACTTAGTTGACAGTGCATGTCAGAGCATAAGCCGTGTGCCTTTCCTTACCAAATCATGTCCAAACAATTGAATTTCCCACAGGTGGACACCAATCAAGTTGTAAAAACATCAAGGATGATCAATGGAAACAGGATGCACCGAAGATACATTTAAAGTCTCATAGCAAAGGGTTTTAATATTTATGTAAATAAGGTTTCTGTTTAAAAAAATATATATCAAAAAAATTCTAAAATCCTTTTTCTTTATGGGGTATTCTGTGTAGATTAATGGGGGGGGGATGAATTTAATCCATTTTAGAATAAGGCTGTAACATAACAGAATGTAGAAAAAGTCAGGGGGTCTGAATACACTGTAAATAGGACAACTCAATGTATCTGTTTAAAATGTAAATGTGAGGTATTCTCCATCTCAGACATACCTGATGTGGCTTGACACAGCTGGAGTTGAGGTTAGGGTACCGTGTTACCGGGTCTATGGTGTACTGATCAAAGTTCTTTGAGATGTTCTCTGGCGTTGTTTGGGGTAATAGCCTGTAGAGGCCCTCCCTACAAACATGTCATGAGATTAAATCATTCATTTTCTGTTAAAACCAGAGCAACAGATTAACCTGTCATACTGTGGGACAAACACAAAATCACCATCACTTCCACTAATAGGATAACCAAACGTTTCTAACATGTAGCAATATGGATCTAATCATAATTTGAATGTAGACAGCTGATAGCAATTTTTTCCAAAGTGACTGGAACCGGTCTCTAACCTGGATTAAGAAAATGTAAATATAATATATATTTGTATTACTTTTACCCCTTTTTCTCCCCAATTTTGTGATATCCTATTGGAAGTTACAGTCTTGTCCCATCGCTGCAACTCCCTTACGACTCGGAAAAGGCGAAGGTCAATCCTACTTCTTGACACACTGCTCACTTAACCCGGAAGCCAGCCGCACCAACATGGAGGAAAGACCGTCCAGCAGGCGGCCGAAGTCAGCCCCGCAGGTGGCCGAAGTCAGCCCCGCAGGCGGCCGAAGTCAGCCCCGCAGGCGGCCGAAGTCAGCCACAAGGAGTCGCTAGAGCATGATGGGACAAGGAAATCACGGCCGGCTAAACCCTCCCCTAACCCGGACGACGCTGGGCCAATTGTGCGCCGCCTCATGGGTCTCCCGGTCACGGCCAGCTGTGACACAGCCTGGGATCGAACCCGGGTCTGTAGTGACCGCTGCGCCACACAGGAAGCAGTCATTAGAATCTCATATGCAAACATCTCCAGCCTACTGTACCTTTCTGCCAGGATCTCCAGATGGGTCTTGCCCTGCGCCCAGCCCCTCACCATCCACACCGTGTCAAAGGCAGCCAGGAACCCTCTAGCACAGCCTGTCCCCGTGGGCCAGAAGGGCTATAGACAGAGAGAACATGGGTCAACACACTACACGCATATAAAGCAGGACACACCGATTGTTCAGCGACATCAAGCAAGCTAGGAATGTTCTCAAACTGCCTAAAGGGAATATGTGTGGGAAGAAAAATGCTCATCTGATCTACTGTAAGAAGAGATGACAAGCCACCTGGTACTAACAACCTGGATGCTAAATTAGTGAGGTTGGTAGCAAAATACATTGTGACTTCGGTTTGCCACATGTTCAATTTAAGCCTAGAAAACGATGTGTGCCCTCAGACCTGGAGGGAGGCAAAGGTCATTCCACTGCCCAAGAATAGCAGAGCACCCTTTAATGGTTCAAATAGCTGACCAATCAGCCTGTTACCAGGGCTTAGCAAACGTTTTGAAAATAATCGTGTTTGATCAAAAAGTTATTTTACAACGGACATTCAGCATGCTTATAGAGAAGGGCACTCAAGACGCTCAGCACTGACACAAATGACTGATGATTGGCTGAAAGAAATTGATAGTAAGAATATTTTGGGAGCTGTTTTGTTAGACGTCAGTGCAGCTTTTGATATCATTGATCATAAACTATTGCTGAAAAAAAAATACTTGTGTTATGGATTTGCATCATCTGCCGTATGGATTGAGAGTTACCGATCTAATAGAACACAGAGGGTTTTCTGTGGTGTACCACAGGGCAGCTGGCTTGGGGAATTGTTTTCTGTTATTACTAATGACTTTCCAATGTCCTTGAATAAAGCTTGTGTTTCAATGAACGCTAACGACTCAAAAGTAAACACGTCAGCTACGACAATAAAATAAATAACTAACACTTAACAGAGCTTCAGTCAGTTTTCAAATGAGTTGCTCTGCTTTCTTGACATCTCAGTCGACCAGACAGGTGCTAGTTTTGTTGCATCTGGACTACTGCCCAGTTGTGTGGTCATGTGTGGCAGAGGGCCATGGGTAAATTGCAGTTGGTCCAGAAGAAAGTGGCACATACTGCATCACATACTGCATTTAGATGTACACGGGGGGGGGGGGGGACTGCCATTTTCTTTTTACATGTTTTGTATTGTCTCTGCCCATTCATCACCATTGTACCGGTTGTTGTCTTCGCTGATTAGCGGTTGTCTTACCCGTTGTTGCCTTAGCTAGCTCTCCCAATCAACACCTGTGATTGCTTTATGCCTCGTTTTGTCTCAAATGTCAATATGCCTTGTACACTGTTGTTTAGGATAGTTACTGCAGAGCCCCTAGTCCCACTCAACAAGCCTTACATACCTCCTTTGTCCCACCTCCCACACATGTGGTGACCTCACCCAGCATAACTAACCCTTCCAGAGATGCAACCTCTTATCACTCGGTGCCTGGGTTTAAATCCACTATACCCGTACCGTCTGTACATTACACCCTGAATCTATTCTACCGCGCCCAGAAATCTGCTCCTTTTATTCTCTGTCCCCAACGCACTAGACAACCAGTTTTGATAGCCGTTAGCCGTACCCTCTGTTCCTCGGGTGATGTGGTTAACCCAGGCCCTGCGTGTTCCTAGGCACTCATTTGTTGACTTCTGTAACCGAAAAAGCCTTGGTTTCATACATGTTAAAATCAGAAGCCTCCTCGCCAAGTTTGTTTTACTCACTGCTTTAGCACACTCCGCCAACCCTGATGTCCTTGCCGTGTCTGAATCCTGGCTCAGGAAGGCCACCAAAAATTTTGATTTCCATCTGCAACTACAACATTTTCCATCAAGATAGAACTGCCAGAGGGAGGAGTTGCAATCTACTGCAGATATAGCCTGCAGAGTTCTGTCATACCTTCCAGGTCTATGCCCAAACAATTCGAGCTTCTAATTTTAAAAATGAATCTTTACAAAAATAAGTCTCTCACTGTTGCCACCTGTTATAGACCCCCCCTGCCCTGGACACCATATGTGAATTGATTGCCCCACATCTATCTTCAGAGTTCGTTCTGTTAGGTGACCTAAACTGGGAAATACTTAACACCCCGGCAGTCCTACAATCTAAACTCAATGCTCTCAATCTCACACAACTTATCAAGGAACCCACCAGGCACAACCCTAAATCCGTAACTATGGGCACCCTCAGATATTATTCTGACCAACTTGCCCTCCAAATACACCTCTGCTCTTTTCAATCAGGATCTCAGCGATCACTGCCTGCATCCGCAGACAAATGACCACCTCTCATCCCTGTCAAATGCTGCATAAAACACTTCTGCGAGCAGGCCTTTCTATTCAACCTGGCCCGGGTATCCTGGAAGGATACTGACCTCATCCTGTTAGTCGAGGATGCCTAGTCGTTCTTTAAAAGTAATTTCTTCACCATCTTAAATAAGCATGCCCAAAAAAAAAAAAAAGTAGAACGAAGAACAGATATAGCCCTTAGTTCACTCCAGACCGGACTGCCCTCGACCAGTAAAAACTCATCCTATGGCAGACTGGACTAGCATTGAATAGTCCCCGCGATATTCAACTTTTCAGGGAAGTCAAGAACCAATACACGCAGTCAGTCAGGAAAGCAAATGCTAGCTTTTTCAAACAGAAATGTGCATCCTGTAGCACAAACTCCAAAAAACTTCTGGGACACTAAAGTCCATGGAGAAAAAGAGCACCTCCTCCCAGCTGCCTACTGCACGGAGGCTAGGTAACACTCACCACCAATAAATCCACAATCCGCTACTTTCCCAAGCCTCCCCAGCTTCTCCTTCACCCAAATCCAGATAGCTGATGTTCTGCAAGAGTTGCAAAACCTGGACCCGTACAAATCAGCTGTGCTAGACAATCTGGACCCTCTTTCTGAAATTATCCACCCCCATTGTTGCAACCCCTATTACTAGCCTGTTCAACCTCTCCTTCATATCGTCCGAGATCCCTAAAGATTGGGAAGCTGTCGCGGTCATCCCCCTCTTCAAAGGGGGTGACACTAGACCCAAACTGCTACAGACCTATATCTATCCTGCCACTCTAAAGTCTTGGAAAGTCAAGTTAAGAAACAGATCCCTGACCATTTCAAATTCCACCGTACCTTCTCCGCTCTGCAATCCGGTTTCCGAGCTGGTCATGGGTGCACCTCAGCCGCGCTCAAGGTACCTAAACGATATCATAACCGTCATCAATAAAAGACTGTACTGTGCTAGGCCACTCCACGACCTTGAAATGCTTCTTACGAAGCCACTCCTTCGTTGCCCGGGCGGTGTGTTTGGGATCATTGTCATGCTGAAAGACCCAGCCACGTTTCATCTTCAATACCCTTGTTGATGGAAGGAGGTTTTCACTCAAAATCTCACGATACATGGCCCCATTCAGTCTTTCCTTTACACGGATCAGTCGTCCTGGTCCCTTTACAGAAAAACAGCCCCAAAGCATGATGTTTCCACCCCCATGCTTCACAGTAGGTATGGTGTTCTTTGGATGCAACTCAGCAATCTTTGTCCGCAAAACACAAGTTGAGTTTGTACCAAAAATATCTATTTTGGTTTCTTCTGACCATATGACATTCTCCCAATCTTCTTCTGGATCACCCAAATGCTCTCTAGCAAACTTCAGACTGGCCTGGACATGTACTGGCAGGGAGACACGTCTGGCACTGCAGGATTTGAGTTCCTGGTGGCGTAGTGTGTAATCCCCAAAGCAAACACCTCCTTTGGTCACCTTTCCTTCCAGTTCTCTGCTGCCAATGACTGGAACAAATTGCTAAAAAAAAAAAATCACTTAAGACATATTTCTTTCACTAACTTTAACCATCAGCTATCTGAGCAGTAAACCATTTGCTGCAGTGGTACATAGCCCATCTGTAAATAGCCCACCCACCCAATCTACCTACCTCATATTTTATTTACTTTTATACTCTTTTGCACAACAGTATTTCCACTTGCACATCATCTGCTCATCCATCACTCCAGTGTTAATTTGCTAAACTATAATTTCTTCACTACTATGGCCTATTTATTGCCGTACCTCACGCCATTTGCACACACTGTATATAGACTTTTCTTTCTATTGTGTTATTGACTGTACGCTTGTTTATTCCATGTGTAACTGTTGTTGATTGTGTCGCACTGCTTTTCTTTATCTTGGCCAGGTCGCAGTTGTAAAATGAGAACTTGTTCAACTAGCTTACCTGGTTAAATAAAGATGAATTAAAAAATAAAACAAATTGCAATGTACTACCTATTGTATTATGTAGGTAGTTGGCCGGAACAGCTCATAGGGCTGGAGCCATCTCGTGTTTCTGAAGCTTGAGGGAGAGGCAGAATATTATGTATATGTAGTGGCGTAGAGCAGGTCAGCTAACAGAAGAGGACATTGAAACCTACTTCTGTACATTTGAACGGACAGCACTACTGGAAGGATGGCCGAGGCAGAAGTGGGCCAGTCTGCTGGCATCACCAGGGGATGGCTCCTAACTGACGTACCCACCTCCCCCATCCTAGACAAAGTGGTCCAGGATTGCATCCAATGGGCACTACCCCACGACATGAAGAGGGCAGCGAGTCTATGCACGCACCAGACCTTGGAGGGCCTCCTGGAAGCAGTGGAGATGCATCAGAACATTCAGGCCCTGCTAAGTGGGAGCCGGGCCGAGTCGGCGACTCATTCAAGGAGTCGGAAGGACAGCCCCACTGCTGGGTACCCCAATCCGACAGTCGGCAGCGCCAAAGGACCGCAAAGAGATGGCTGGGTTAGGGCCGACCCGCCACGAACAACCACAGGTAGATAAAGACCAAAGGAGGTGTTGAGTGTGGCACATGGCCTGGAATTTTCCGGCTTGAGGGGAGTCGATGCCATCAGCAACCCCCGGAAGCGAGGTGGGTCACGGAGTGAACTACATCACCCCCTGTTGGGCACACCATGAACTGCACCCATGGTCCCGGTGAAGGTTGATGGTCATGACACAGAAGCTCTATTAAAACGGCAGAAGCATGTTTACCCTCGTAACCACGAGCCTGCTGAACCAGGAGACCGAACGATTGAGGGCCCAGTCAAGACACCCCCTGGGTGCCAACTGAGGGGACAATTCGGGATGGCCCAGTGGGAGGACCCTAACTTGAAAGCTGCCGCAGCCCAAGTGATAGTGGTGGATGGACAGCTACTTCCGGGGGTGAGTGACTGGCGATATCCCCCCATTTCCAAATCAAGAATAACCTTTTGTATCAGGTGTCGGGCCAACAGGGGGAACGTCGAGAGGCATTGTTGCTGCCCCGACGGTATGTGGGAACTGTTCTTCAGCTGGCCCACACCCACCTGTTGGGGGCGCACATGGGAATGGAGAAGACCCGGGAACAGATCACCACCCGATTCCACTGGCCCGGGATGAGGAGGGCCGTGGAAGAGTGCTGTCGCAGCTGCCCGGAGCGCCAAATGCCTGCCCCAAAGGCATACTTCCGAAACCCACTGGTCCCCCTACCAATCACCAGGGTTCCCTTTGAATGCATCGTCATGGACATAGTGGGACCCCTGGTAAAAACAGCACGAGGACACCGTAGCTGGGGATTTTAACAAAGCTAATCTGAAAACAAGACTCCCTAAATTTTATCAGCATATCGATTGCGCAACCAGGGGTGGTAAAACCTTGGATCATTGTTACTCTAACTTCCGCGACGCATATAAGGCCCTGCCCCGCCCCCCTTTCGGAAAAGCTGACCACGACTCCATTTTGCTGATCCCTGCCTACAGGCAGAAACTAAAACAAGAGGACAGACCTCCCACGCTGAGGTCTGTCCAACGCTGGTCAGACCAAGCTGACTCCACACTCCAAGACTGCTTCCATCACGTGGACTGGGACATGTTTCAGTACAAGGGCCAGATGGAAATATTGACGAATACGCTGATTCGGTGTGCGAGTTCATTAGAACGTTTAAGCGTCGAAGATGTCGTTCCCATAGCAACGATAAAAACATTCCCAAACCAGAAACCGTGGATTGATGGCAGCATTCGCGTGAAACTGAAAGCGCGAACCACTGCTTTTAATCAGGGCAAGGTGTCTGGTAACATGTCCGAATATAAACAATGCAGCTATTCCTCCGCAAGGCTATTAAACAAGCTAAGCGTCAGTACAGAGACAAAGTGGAATCTCAATTCAATGGCTCAGACACAAGAGGCATGTGGCAGGGTCTACAGTCAATCACGGACTACAAGAAGAAACCCAGCCCAGTCACGGACCAGGATGTCTTGCTCCCAGGCAGACTAAATAACTTTGAATGCATCATTGACAAGACTGCCCGCTTTGAGGACAATACAGTGCCACTGACACGGCCTGCAACGAAAACATGCGGTCTCTCCTTCACTGCAGCTGAGGTGAGTAAGACATTTAAACGCGTTAACCTCGCAAGGCTGCAGGCCCAGACGGCATCCCCAGCCGCGCCTCAGAGCATGCGCAGACCAGCTGGCCGGTGTGTTTACGGACATATTCAATCAATCCCTATACCAGTCTGCTGTTCCCACATGCTTCAAGAGGGCCACCATTGTTCCTGTTCCCAAGAAAGCTAAGGTAACTGAGCTAAACGACTACCGCCCGTAGCACTCACTTCCGTCATCATGAAGTGCTTTGAGAGACTAGTCAAGGACCATATCACCTCCACCCTACCTGACACCCTAGACCCACTCCAATTTGCTTACCGCCCAAATAGGTCCACAGATGATGCAATCTCAACCACACTGCCCTAACCCACCTGGACAAGAGGAATACCTATGTGAGAATGCTGTTCATCGACTACAGCTCGGCATTCAACACCATAGTACCCTCCAAGCTCGTCATCAAGCTCGAGACCCTGGGTCTCGACCCCGCCCTGTGCAACTGGGTACTGGACTTCCTGACGGGCCGCCCCAGGTGGTGAGGGTAGGCAACAACATCTCCACCCCACTGATCCTCAACACGGGGCCCCACAAGGGTGCGTTCTGAGCCCTCTCCTGTACTCCCTGTTCACCCACGACTGCGTGGCCACGCACGCCTCCAACTCAATCATCAAGTTTGCGGACGACACAACAGTGGTAGGCTTGATTACCAACAACGACGAGACGGTCTACAGGGAGGAGGTGAGGGCCCTCGGAGTGTGGTGTCAGGAAAATAACCTCACACTCAACGTCAACAAAACTAAGGAGATGATTGTGGACTTCAGGAAACAGCAGAGGGAACACCCCCCTATCCACATCGATGGAACAGTAGTGGAGAGGGCAGCAAGTTTTAAGTTCCTCGGCATAGACATCACAGACAAACTGAATTGGTCCACTCACACTGACAGCGTCGTGAAGAAGGCGCAGCAGCGCCTCTTCAACCTCAGGAGGCTGAAGAAATTCGGCTCGTCACCAAAAGCACTCACAAACTTCTACAGATGCACAATCGAGAGCATCCTGGCGGGCTGTATCACCGCCTGGTACGGCAACTGCTCCGCCCACAACCGTAAGGCTCTCCAGAGGGTAGTGAGGTCTGCACAACGCATCACCGGGGGCAAACTACCTGCCCTCCAGGACACCTACACCACCCGATGTTACAGGAAGGCCATAAAGATCATCAAGGACATCAACCACCCGAACCACTGCCTGTTCACCCCGCTATCATCCAGAAGGCGAGGTCAGTACAGGTGCATCAAAGCTGGGACCGAGAGACTGAAAAACAGCTTCTATCTCAAGGCCATCAGACTGTTAAACAGCCACCACTAACATTGAGTGGCTGCTGCCAACACAATGTCATTGACACTGACCCAACTCCAGCCACTTTAATAATGGGAATTGATGGGAAATGTAAATATATCACTAGCCACTTTAAACAATGCTACCTTATATAATGTTACTTACCCTACATTATTCATTTCATATGCATACGTATATACTGTACTCTACATCATCGACTGCATCCTTATGTAATACATGTATCACTAGCCACTTTAACTATGCCACTTTGTTTACTTTGTCTACATACTCATCTCATATGTATATACTGTACTCGATACCATCTACTGTATGCTGCTCTGTACCATCACTCATTCATATATCCTTATGTACATATTCCTTATCCCCTTACACTGTGTATAAGACAGTAGTTTTGGAATTGTTAGTTAGATTACTGGTTGGTTATCACTGCATTGTCGGAACTAGAAGCACAAGCATTTCGCTACACTCGCATTAACATCTGCTAACCATGTGTATGTGACAAATAAAATTTGATTTGATTTGATACATCCTGTTAATCGTAGACTATGCCACGCGGTATCCCGAGGCCATTCCCCTATTGGCGGCGGTGTCCAAGGGAATCTCTCAGGAGCTGTTCCACTTCTTTAGCTGGGTGGGCATCCGGAACACGATCCTGACAGACTAAGGTACGGAGTTTGTCCCGCCTAATGAAAGAGGTGTGCTTTCCTGCAGATCAAGCAGATCTGGACCTCCTTTCACCCGCAGACGGATGGGCTTGTCGAGCGGTTTAATTTTTTTTTTTTTTTTTTTAAACGCTCAAACATATGCTGAGGAAGGTCATCGAGCAGGATGGGAAGAACTGGGACCAGCTACTACTCCACCTAATGTTCTCAATCCAAGATGTACCCCAGTCCTCCACGGGGTTTTCCCTTTTCAAACTCCTCTACAGGAAGAGGCCACGCGGCCTACTGGACCTCGCCAAGGAGGTGTGGGAAGCCCAACTGACCCCCTTACGCAGCGTGGTAGAGCACGTGGAGACAATGAGGGAGTGGATGACAGCCATATGGCCAGTCGTGAGGGAACATATGAAGAATGCCCAACGCGCCCAAGCCGACAATCGGGGAGCCCAGCCCCGAGAACTTCAAGTGGGAGACAGGGTGTTGGTCTTGATCCCCACGGCCAAAAGTAAGTTCCTGGCAACAAGGCACGGGCCATACGAGGTGATCGAGAAGCTGGGACCTATCAATTACCGCGTACGGCAGCCCGGGTGATGGAAACCAGATTTACCACGTGAACCTGTTGAAGAAATGGCACGAGAGGACAGCCTTGGCCATGTTATGGTCGGGAGCCAGGACACCAGTGGTACCTCGACCTGGCCCAGAAGCAAGAGCTCAGGGAGCTTGTCGATCGGAACATTCTCAGAGAATCCGGGCTGCACGACCCTCATTGAACACCACATCCATACCCGGCCTGGGGAAACGGTACGAAAGAGGCCATATCGGATTCCGGAGGCACAAAGGAAGGCCGTGAAACAGGAAGTGGAAGTTGTGTTGAGGATTTGGGTCATTGAAGACCAAAGGATCTTGGCAGGTACCGTTGGCAGCCTCCTCCCGGGAGAAGATGGCGTTTTCAACACCAGACAGATTGTATCAGTACCAGGTGCTCCCGTTCGGTCACCACGTAGCCCCGCCCACATTCCAGAGACTGATGAACAAAGTTCTTCGCCCATTTGGATGATATCCTCATCCACAGGCAAGGTTGGAAAGAGCACCTGACCAGACACAGGTCAAGTCATTCATGGGGCTGGCAGGATACTATAGCCGGTTTATCCCCAACTTTGCGGCTATAGCTTCCCTCTCAATGATCTAACCAGGGCCCGCCTCCCGAAAACAGTGAAATGGATGGACGAGAAAGAAGTGGCGTGCAGCCGCCTGAAGGACGCGCTTTGCTCCCAATTTCCAGCTGCCAATGTTGGCCCAGACGGAGGCATGTGACGTGGGACTAGAGGCCGTTCTGTCCCAGATACATGTGGTGCTCCTCCCCACCGTGGGGATGGATGGCCAGGGGAAGGGACAAACGATCCAGTCACCAAGTGGTTCTTGTCCCTTCAACGCCTCTCTTTTTCTGTTGTGCACAGGTTAGGGGCAAAGCATGAAACGCGGATGCCCTATCGAGAAGGGCGACATACCTCGCACTGATGACAGTTCCTTCCCCGACAGAGCTAGGGCGAGGGGGGGGCGTACAGCAGGTCAGCCACCAGGGGGAGACTCAAAGGCCTGGTGACTGACGGAGAAGACACAGGGCGATGGCTCCATCCATCTGCTGGACGTGCCAGGTCTCGACAGGCTCTCCAGCCAGGACTAATTGGGGCTGATTGGGGATTGGTGAGTAATCAAGGGCTGATTGCTCACCAGCTGTACAAGTCCCATAAAGCCTCAAGAAGAGCAGCACACAGGGGAAAGACTAGGGGAGGAAAGGACTCCTGTATAGTTGCGGACGGTATCAGAGGTAACAGGAGGGAGTTAAGTTTTTAATCCCCACAGGATACAGAAAGACCCGGAGCCCAGAAGACAGTAGCCCGGAGAGGGTCTCATGGGGGAAACCTGTTCTTTTCTTTTGGACTTTTATTTTAATAAATACCTTTGATACTGAGCTAAATTCTACTCTGTGTCTGATCTGTGTAAACATTTTGACCCAACCCCCTGGTCTGCCACAGTATATTATTCATTTTATTTGTGTGTTTTTTTCATGTTTGGACCCCAGGAAGAGGAGCTGCTGCCTTGGCAGCATTGGGGATCCCAATAAAATACATTTAGTGTTGGCTCCTGTGACTTGAGAGGCTTTTAGACAAAGCTTTGAGAATGAACTAGCATGAGAAATTAAATGAACAGTAATCTATATCCCGGCACACCATACGGATGAAAACAGACTGAACAGGGAGGGGGAAAACCTGAAGTTGTCCAATAAGAAAGGCATTTTTGGTTTCTGCTGCAAAATGTTTTAATCCATTTTGCTATGGTGTGACAATGTGTATTCATTTCACCCACAACATCAGTATGACGTAAAGCCCCCTCACCTCCAATAAACTGTCCCCCACCAGAGCCACCAGTAGCTTATGTCCGCACTTCTCCCTGAACAGCGCCGCATTCTCTGAGGCGCACATGCAGGTGAAGTCGAACATGGCCACATCGGGCTGGTTGCAGTGGTTGATGGCGTAGTCCAGAGAGGGCAGCTGGTAGTTGGTGCCAAAGTCGGCCGCCTCGCGGGCGTAGGAGAGAAGAGCCTCCTGGTTCACGTTGTCTTGGCCCAGCAGCTTCTCTGTTTCAATGTAATCCTGCAGGATAAAGAAACAGGGCGGGTTGATGGAAAATGAATGGTATTGCTACGAAAGAATCAGAGCGCCACCTCTACCAAGTCCTAGTTGGAGCCTATAACTGGGGCTTAAGATTCTCCTGGTTAGATCATATGGTCAGGAAAACAACAGGGCCCTACCTACCTACCTACCTCTTCATCATGTGTAGATTAGACTGAGGTGATGGCAACCGGCCCTAAAGACTTTACAGTTGCCCTAGACAGTTTTGTTCAACATTTCTGAACACGTAAGCAGACTTTGAAAAACTACATAGTACAAGTCTGTTTCAGCAGCTGGTTAAAAAACAACAAAGGGACAGGTTTCACCTCAGGTAGCAAGCAATTACAGGGATTACAAGTCTACTACATTATTGTTATGGATCAGCGCCCTCACATGCAAATCCCCATCATATTATTTTATCAAACATTTCTATTGTACAGTTTAAAATATAAGTCAAGAGCTCGCTGACAATTCGAACCAGTCAAGGCAGCAGTGCTATGACGAGAGCTTAAAGACTACACACAGAGGTCACATTCAGAGCAGGAAGGATGAGGAGTCCATCTTCACTGAAGGAGAAATTAAATGAAAACGAGCCTTCAGAGACCAGACACACACACAGGTGCCAGATTCCTTCTCACCCAGCAACACCTTTTCCTCTCTCACTCCACTCCAATGTATCTTGTTCTGTGCTTTTATTCCCAGTTCAAACAAAGGGCTGAGATTTAGCACCCTCTGGCAGATAGGGCACAATGGCACAGCTGTGCAAATCTGAACTGTTGGGGATTAGAAGAGTGGGGGAATGACATATGGGGAAAGTGAAAACAAAGGAGCAAAACAAACACCACTCACATGAATGATGACCCCCTTGTCCAGCAGACTCTGCTTCTTTGCAGTCATCACAAAGTAGTGTGTGTTGTCTCTGTAGTACACAATGTTCTCCAGATCAATCCCTGCAACAAGAAAACAAAGATTAATTAACACCTTTATGTCCTTCATCATGTTGACCAGGTTGACCGTACAACCAGTGGGGTGGTTGTATTAGTTGACCAACTGTACAGTAGGGATTAGCCCAGTGGATCATGTTTCACATACAGTGTGCATCTTATGATCCATGTGAGTGATGGGGCCGAACCTTTCATTAACTTCTTCGGGCTAGGGAGCAGTTTTCGGAAGTTTGGATGAATGAGGTGCCCAAAGTAAACTGCCCGTTACTCAGGCCCAGAAGCTAGGATATGTATATACAGTGGGGAGAAAAAGTATTTGATACACTGCCGATTTTGCAGGCTTTCCTACTTACAAAGCATGTAGAGGTGTGTAATTGTTATCATAGGTACACTATGACAACTGTGAGAGCCGGAATCTAAAACAAAAATCCAGAAAATCACGTTGTATGATTTTAAAGTAATTAATTTGCATTTTATTACATGACAGAGTGGGGCAAAAAAGTATTTAGCCAGCCACCAAATTGTGCAAGTTCTCCCACTTAAAAAGACGAGGCCTGTAATATTCATTATAGGTACACTTCAACTATGACAGACAAAATGAGAACAAAAAAAATCCAGAAAATCACATTGTAGGATTTTTTATGATTTTATTTGCAAATTATGGTGGAAAATAAGTATTTGGTCACCTACAAACAAGCAAAATGTCTGGCTCTCACAGACCTGTAACAACTTCTTTAATAAGAGGCTCCTCTGTCCTCCACTCGTTACCTGTATTAATGGCACCTGTTTGAACTTGTTATCAGTATAAAAGACACCTGTCCACAACCTCAAACAGTCATACACTCCAAACTCCACTATGGCCAAGACCAACGAGCTGTCAAAGGACACCAGAAACAAAATAGTAGACCTGCACCAGGCTGGGAAGACTGAATCTGCAATAGGAAAGCAGCTTGGTTTGAAGAAATCAACTGTGGGAGCAATTATTAGGAAATGGAAGACATACAGGACTACTGATAATCTCCCTCGATCTGGAGCTCCACGCAAGATCTCATCCCGTGGGGTCAAACTGATCACAAGAACAGTGAGCAAAAATCCCAGAATCACACGGGGGGACCTAGTGAATGACCTGCAGAGAGCTGGGACCAAAGTAACAAAGCCTACCATCAGTAACACACACTGTCGCCAGGGAGTCAAATCCTGCAGTGCCAGACGTGTCCCCCTGCTTAAGCCAGTACATGTCCATGCCCGTCTGAAGTTTGCTAGAGAGCATTTGGATGATCCAGAAGAAGATTGGGAGAATGTCATATGGTCAGATGAAACCAAAATAAAACTTTTTGGTAAAAACTCAACTCGTCGTGTTTGGATGCAACTCAGCATTCTTTGTCCTCCAAAGAACACCATACCTACTGTGAAGCATGGGGGTGGAAACATCATGCTTTGGGGCTGTTTTTCTGCAAAGGGACCAGGATGACTGATCCATGTAAAGGAAAGAATGGGGCCATGTATCGTGAGAATTTGAGTGAAAACCTCCTTCCATCAGCAAGGGCATTGAAGATGAAATGTGGCTGGGTCTTTCAGCATGACAATGATCCCAAACACACCGCCCGGGCAATGAAGGAGTGGCTTCGTAAGAAGCATTAAGGTCCTGGAGTGGCCTAGCCAGTCTCCAGATCTCAACCCCATAGAAAATCTTTGGAGGGAGTTGAAAGTCAGTGTTGCCCAGCAACAGTCCCAAAACATCACTGCTCTAGAGGAGATCTGCATGGAGGAATGGGCCAAAATACCAGCAACAGTGTGTGAAAACCTTGTGATGACTTACAGAAAACGTTTGACCTCTGTCATTGCCAACAAAGGGTATATAACAAAGTATTGAGATAAACTTTTGTTATTGACCAAATACTTATTTTCCACCATAATTTGCAAATAAATTCATTAAAAATCCTACAATGTGATTTTCTGGATTTTCTTTTCTCATTTTGTCTGTCATAGTTGAAGTGTACCTATGATGAACATTACAGGCCTCTCATCTTTCTAAGTGGGAGAAATTGCACAATTGGTGGCTGACTAAATACTTTCTTGCCCCACTAACTATTTGGGCAATATGGACCTTCAGCTCCCTCCAAAGATTTTTTATTGGGTTCAGGTCTGGAGACTGGCTAGGCCACTCCAGGACCTCGAGATGCTTCTTACGGAGCCACTCCTTAGTTGCCCTGGCTGTGTGTTTTGTGTCGTTGTCATGCTGGAAGACCCAGCCACGACCCATCTTCAATGCTCTTACTGAGGGAAGGAGGTTGTGGGCCAAGATCTTGCGATACATGGCCCCACCCATCCTCCCCTCAATACGGTGCAGTCATCCTGTCCCCTTTGCAGAAAAGCAACCCCAAAGAATGATGTTTCCACCTCCATGCTTCATGGTTGGATGGTGTTCTTGGAGTTGTACTCATCCTTCCTCTTCTTCCTCCAAACACGGCGAGTGGAGTTTAGACCAAAAAGCTCTATTTTTGTCTCATCAGACCACATGACCTTCTCCCATTCCCCCTCTGGATCATTCAGATGGTCATTGGCAAACTTCAGACGGGCCTGGACATGCGCTGGCTTGAGCAGGGGGACCTTGCGTGCGCCGCAGGAATTTAATCCATGACGGCGTAGTGTGTTACTAATGGGTTTCTTTGAGACTGTGGTCCCAGCTCTCTTCAGGTCATTGACCAGGTCCTGCCGTGTAGTTCTGGACTGATCACTCACCTTCCTCATGATCATTGATGCCCCACGAGGTGAGATCTTGCATGGAGCCCCAGACCGAGGGTGACTGACCGTCATCTTGAACATCTTCCATTTTCTAATAATTGCACCAACAGTTGTTGCCTTCTCACCAAGCTGCTTGCCTATTGTCCTGTAGCCAATCCCAGCCTTGTGCAGGTCTACAATTTTAGCCCTGATGTCCTTCCACAGCTCTCTAGTCTTGGCCATTGTGGAGAGGTTGGAGTGTGTTTGATTGAGTGTGGACGGGTGTCTTTTATACAGGGAACAAGTTCAAACAGGTGTAGTTAATACAGGTAATGAGTGGAGAACAGGTCTGTGAGAGCCTGAATTGTTACTGGTTGGTAGGTGATCAAATACTTATGTCATGCAATAAAATGCAAATGAATTACTTTAAAAAGCATACAATGTGGTTTTCTGGATTTTTTTAGATTCCGTCTCACAGTTGAAGTGTACCTATGATAATTACAAACCTCTACATGCTTTGTAAGTAGGAAAACCTGCAAAATCGGCAGTGTATCAAATACTTTTTCTCCCCACTGTAATTGGTAGTACTGGACAGAAAACACTCTGAAGTTTCTAAAACTTAAAATAATGTCTGAGTATACCAGAAATGACATGGCAGGCATAAACCCGAGGACAATCCATCCCCCAAAAATGAATTCATCCCACCTCTGATTACAATGGCTGGGAATGGGAATATCAAACCAAATCCTGCCAGATTAGAAACTCTAGGAACTGCACTCGATGTCAACAGTCTTTAGAAGTGGTTTCAGGCTTCTTTTTTGAAAAATGAGCTAGAATGTTGTTTTTCTAAGTGGCTCCCATTTTGGCTGTAGTGTTTGTAGCGCATTCCGGTCTCCGGTATTCTCAGTCAAATTAACAATTTGGATAGGAAACACTGAAGTTTCTAAAACTGTTTGAATGATGTCTGAGTATAACAAAACTCATTTGGCAGGCAAAAACCCGAGAAGAAAACCCAACCAGGAAGTGGGAAATCTGAGGTTTGTAGTTTCTTTTTAAACTCTTTGCCGATCCGAGATAGTGTAAATTTTGGTCCTAAAATTTGGTCCGATTGCACTTCCTAAGGCTTCCACTAGATGTCAACAGTCTTTAGAACCGGTTTGAGGCTTCTACTGTAAAGGAGGAGAGAATGAGAGTTGATTGAGTAAGAAGTCTGCCAGAAGGCCATGAGCTCATTCAGGCATGCTCCTGTGAGAGGTAGCTGTGTTCCATTGCATTTCTAAAGACAAAGGAATTCTCTGGTTGAAATATTATTGAAAATTTATGTTAAAAACACGCTAAAGATTGATTCTATACATCGTTTGACATGTTTCTATGAACTGTAATGGATTTTCGTTTACTTTGTCTGGCCTGGGCGTCGTGAATTTGGATTTGTGAACTCAAGGCACGAAAAAAAAGGAGGTATTTGGACATGATGGACTTTATCGAAAAAAACAAACATTTATTGTGGAACTGGGATTCATGAGTGCATTCTGATGAAAATCAAAGTGATTATTTATAATGCTATTTCTGACTTCTGTTGACTCCACAACATGGCGGATATCTGTATGGCTTGTTTTGTTCTCCGAGCGCCGTACTCCGATTATAGCATGGTGTGCTTTTTCCGTAAAGCTTTTTAAAAATCTAACACAGCGGTTGCATTAAGGAGAAGTTTATCTAAAGTTCCATGCATAACTCTTGTATCTTTATCAATGTTTATTATGAGTATTTCTGTAAATTGATGTGGCTATCTGCAAAAATCACCTGATGTTTTGGAAGCAAAACATTACTGAACGTAATGCGCCAATGTAAACAGATTTTTGGATATAAATATGAACTTTATTTAACAAAACACACATGTAATGTGTAACATTTAGTACAATGAGTGTCATCTGATGAAGAGCAAAGGTTAGTGATTCATTTTATCTACATTTCTGCTTTTTGTGACTCCTCTCTTTGGCTGGAAAAATGGCTGTGTTTTTCTGTGACTAGGTACTGACCTAACATAATCAGATGGTGTGCTTCCATCATAAAGCCTTTTTGAAATCGGACACGGTGGTGGGATTAACAGGTTTCTTTAAAATGGTGTAAAATAATTATGAGATGTGTTTGAATTTGGTGCCCTGCACTTTCACTGGCTGTTGTCATATCGATCCCGTTAACGGGATCTCAGCCGTAAGAAGTTAAATGATGTATGACCCTTGTATTTTCATGAATGTTTAATATTACGATTTCTGTAAATTGAATTTGACGCTCTGCAATTTCACCGGATGTTGTCGAGGTGGGACGCTAGCGTCCCAATGATCCGTAAGAAGTTTTAAGAGGGGATTGGACGGGAAGCGATTCCAGCCTGTCTTCACTGCTGAGCCAACTGTCCTCACAAAGCCAAGCAAACAGAGAAATCAGCAGCACAGGATCCTCCATGGTGTTCTAGCATGGCAAAGCACATCTTATCTACCCGACAGGCTGGTACTTCATCGTAAACGCAACACTCCTTTTTTTGTAGGAGCCACACTAGTTTGGACTGATGTGATGACATCTAGGGAATCAGAATTCCAAAAAAGGTAAATAGAAGGTAAATTAGCCTGGTCGCAGTTCTGTTTGTGCTGTCTTGACAACTATGGTCATTGGAAAGACTGTACAAAGAGATCACAGACCAGGCTATAAGTCATTGCCCTGGAGAAGGGTAAATGCAGGCGTGTTAGGGGTCAGGTTTGGTAGAGGACCCACCTGTCTCCTCTTTGAGCTCCAGGAAGAACTTCTGGTTGAAGATGAAGGCCACTCCGCTGATCTCCTCTACCTTGGCCTCGGCCGTGGTGTTCCTGTTGACAAAGTTGGCTGTGATGGCGATGGCCAGCTTACCCCGGAACTCCTTTCTCTTGAAACCTGAGAGGAAAGTAATTGTTATTGTTCTGCTTAACATTTTGGAAGTCAATCATTTTATATTAAACTGGGTCAGATTGATTTATTACATAGAGTAATAATTTTATTGTATTATTCTTATAGCACCATGTAATAAACAGACTGATGAAGGTTCAGATTAAGCAAAAAAAATGTAAACGATGGTAGAATTGCAAAATACTACCTTTGAACTTTGAGTAATAATTGTCTGGGTGATGATTTACCCATTTGCTTTCCTTTTTAGGTGCAGTCAGACTACACTCAAGACTGATGCAAATACTGCAATTGACTTTCACCTGTCACATGACCAGGGTCAGTCTGTATACAAGCCATTTACCTTCTCAGGCTCCCAGGTAGACCTCTGGGCAAAGTGCTCTGATGCAGTTCAAATGTTGCCAGTACTAACTAGAGTTAACTGCAGATGAAGAGTAGTAGACACTACCAGGGTGCAACTTCAGTTTTAGAAGTGGGGGGACATAATTTAAAAATATATTAATTTCAGAATCTGGGGAGGACATGTCCCCCCCCCTCTCACATACTGTAACACCTCGTTTGTGTGCATTTCTATTGGACTTTCCCTGTCTAGTATTTTATGGATGAGTGAAACTCTGTAGTTGAAAATGTTCAGGTGTGCAACTTTTAGCTGTGCCCCAAGGGTCTTCCAGGCTCCTGTCAATGTTAAAACAGTCAAACATTAACAGCTCCATCGTCTGTTCTCACCATCTAGCGTGTTTCTGCGTCCATCCGCACCGATCACCACGTCAAATTCATAGTCAGTGAGGGGGTGGTTTGATGGTCTAATCTCAGCTCTCCATCCAAGCCCTGGGAAAAGGAGAAGATACAGTATTAGACAAGCGTTCGAGACAGCAGCAAGTCATGAATACAGCAATCTATTGTAAACATTTCCTGTTTTCCGTGACTGTTAAGGTTTCAGAGTTTGTTATTGGATGACGAGTCACTACATGGTGCTTTTAGATTAATGTGAGGGCACGGTTAAATACATAGCCAAGTTCTCTGCAACTATTTATTTTATTTGCATTTAACTAGGCAAGTCGGTTAACCTGTTCAACCTATGGGGGCGCTACTATGTCATTATTGGATAAAAAGACGTGCCCGTTTTAAGCACAATATTTTGTCACGAAAAGATGCTCGACTATGCATGTAATTGACAGCTTTGGAAAGAAAAAACTCTGACGTCTCCAAAACTGCAAAGATATTATCTGTGAGTGCCCCAGAACTAAAGCAACAGGCGAAACCAAGATGAAGTTTCATACAGGAAATGCCCCAGATTCTGAAGGCGCTGTGTTCCAATGTCTCCTTATATGGCTGTGAATGCGCCAGGAATGAGCCTGCGGTTTCTGTCTATTCCCCGAGGTGTCTGCAGCATTGTGACGTGTTTGTAGGCATATCATTGGAAGATTGACCATAAGAGACTACATTTACCTGGTGTCCCGCCCGGTGTCCTGTGTGCGTAATCTTTAGGTCCATGCGCGTTCCATTTCTTCAGAAGCGAAAGTAAACTGCCACGATGGATTTTATCGTCGATAGATGTGAAAAACACCTTGAGGATTGATTCTAAACATCGGTTTGCCATGTTTGTCGATATTATAGAGTTAATTTGGAAAAAAGTTTGCGTTTTAATGACATATATATATATATTTTTTCCCCTCCCCAAATGTGATGAACAAAACGGAGCGATTAGTCGACACAAATAATATTTTTTGTAAAAACGGAACATTTGCTATCTAACAGAGTCTCCTCATTGAAAACATCTTTAGTTCTTCAAAGGTAAATTATTTTATTTGAATTCTTTTCTGGTTTTTGTGGAAAATGTTGCATGCTGAATGCTAGGCTTAATGCAATGCTAGGCTATCAATACTCTTACACAAATGCTTGTTTAGCTATGGTTCAAAAGCATATTTTGAAAATCTGAGATGACAGTGTTAACAAAAGGCTAAGCTTGAGAGCAAATAGATTAATTTCATTTCATTTGCGATTTTCATGAATAGTTAACGTTGTGTTATGCTAATGAGCTTGCGGATAGATTTACACAATCCTGGATACAGGTTTTTTTCGTAGCTAAACGTGACGCAAAAAACGGAGCGATTTGTCCTAAACAAATAATCTTTCAGGAAAAACTGAACATTTGCTATCTGAGTCTCCTCATTGAAAACATCCGAACGTCTTCAAAGGTAAATGATTTTATTTGAATGCTTTTTCTGTTTTTTGTGGAAAATGTTGCCTGCTGAATGCTAACGCTAAATGCTACGCTAAATGCTACGTTAGTTATCAATACTGTTACACAAATGCTTGTTTTGCAATGGTTGAGAAGCATATTTTGAAAATCTGAGATGACAGTGTTGTTAACAAAAGGCTAAGCTTGAGAGCAAATAGATTAATTTCATTTCATTTGCGATTTTCATGAATAGTTAACGTTGCATTATGGTAATGAGCTTGAGGCTGTAGTCACGATACCAGATCCGGGATGGCTCGACGCAAGAAGTTAACAATTCCTGCCTACCCCAGCCAAACCCGGACGACGCAGGGTCAATTGTGCGCCGCCCTGTGGGACTCCCAATATCATGGCTGGATGTGATACATCCTGGAATCGAACCAGAGATGCAGTGCCTTAGACCGCTGTGCCACTCGGGAGCCCATATAGCTGGAGTCTTGCTGGGGGTTTGCAATCTTTCACAATGCAGAGTGGTAAGTGGCAATGATGCAGAGCGAAAACAGTGACCCTCTCCATATCAGCTCAACACTCGTGCCACACCGTCTTACAGAAACGCGCCAGGCCCATTCTCCTGAGGTACGCCCTGAAGGACACTGTCACTGCTGCAGAGAAGGACACATTGCAACCCTAAATTTAGGCTAGTCTTCCTTCTGTCTTCTTCTATATTTATCCATCTAGTGACAAGTCTGCCACCACATGCTACTGAAGAAATAACCGGGAGAAAAACAGGACGCTTGTTTAAATCCAATGTTCAAAATCAAAAGAATGGGACAGTTGGTGAAGCTTTGGGACTCTGAAGAACTTTGAAATACAGCTTCATAAATATACAATGGGCTTGTTTTTGGCATCAACTCAAATTAGGCAAGCAACATTGCAAGCTGATAATTCGCAGAATAACAATGCAAAAAGTAGATTTATGACAAATATGCAAGCATGAAATAACAGTCAAATAAACAGAAATAAATTGTTTGTCGTAAACACAGCTGTTTAGTGATTGCCATGGCATGAAGGCCAGGCTTGTGACAGTCATGGAATTTTGAATGATGGTTGTTCAGCCAAATGACCCTCGGTCACCATTATATTCATTTGAATAGCAAAATAATTAAGCAAGAAATATAGAAATGTGCTGCTGCAGGGAGGGGGGCATTGCCTAAGCAACCAAAGACTTGTTTGCTACACCATTTTACCCCTGAAACCGACTCAACAGCCCAAATGGTGGTGGTGGGGTTCATGATGTTCTTCATCCATAATCGTAGGTTACACAATTATACGGTACTTATGCAAGCACTAATGGAGGTTTGAAGTTCTGATACTTCCTTTCACAGACTGATGCCGGACCTGATACCACTGGGTCAGATTCAAAAGTATAGGGACAGAAAGCTGTATTTTCAGACAAAAAAATAAATAGTTACCTTCATTCTCCTGGTTGTCCAGTGGTTCCAGCAGTTTAACAAACTCCACATTAACATGGACCTCCACTCCCACGATGAGGGAGACCTTCAGCAGCATGAGCTGGAGCTGGCGAATACCTTCATAGACAAACAGATCAGGTAGATTTAAAGTGGCAGTGCAGTTTGTAAAAAAAAAAATATATATATAAAGAAAAGTGATTTTACTGATACAGTATTTTCCCCATTATAAAAAAATATGTTAAAGGCCTTTTTGTGTAAGAGCAGTTTGAAAAATAATTCCTGGATTTTCAGCCTGTACAGGTGGGATGGAATTTTTGGCCCAGATCACATCACAATCTGATCTGATCATTCTGACTATCACCACCATCATCTTTTATTTGCATATGCATCCTCCTACTTTGAAGGCGAAAGAAGGGTAGCTAGAGTCTAAATGATCCTATCCGCTGTTAGATTGGAAATAAGCCCACGAACGGCTAGTAAAAGCTCAAACCAAGTTAATTCACTAAGACAAAGCCTTACACATCTGGACAACCAATACATCCGTTGCTAGACAGGATTTAAGGGATGCCTGTTCTTTCTCACTTTATCTGACCTGACCTCGGCACAAATTCCTCCCTCCTCCCCATCTCACAGCTGTCCTACCTTATCTGTTGACTGAAACCAGACTGTGTCCCTTCTCTCCATAGGATACCTAATATCTAACAATATGTTCTGACAGAATGTAAACTTTCTGCATTACCCTCTCTCCCTCAGTAGCATGAATAAGGATATTTCAAGTTTAGAAGTCAGTACCCATCACCGCCAATCAGACTTTTATGTAAATACATTTACATCAACACGCCCACACAATCAGACTGAGCATTTCAATGGCAAAATGAGGCTCAGGGAAATAAATGATAAAAAAGATTGTGTTATTTTCATGAAATAAACAGTGATTTGTTAGACATAGTGATCATAAAAAAAAAAAACTGCATGGGGGTTTTAACACATATCCATCAACACACAATATCCAATAACCTGTGGCCTTGCTAGGCTTAGAGACAAGGTTAGTGAAATGCCACGACTGATTCCATTCTGAGGTATAGGTGTAGCTAGCTAGCAGCTGGTAAGTCGGTTTTCAACTTCATAAGTTAACGTGAGAAGCAGTATTTATGACCCTGATAAAGGACACCAGAAGGTCACTATCTGGCAGCTTTGGTTTGAAAAACACACAACATTTGCATTTATGGGCTCCTCCACTTTGCATGTTATCTAAGGCAAGGAAGTAGCAGGGAGATGTATAACTCACACAATCATCATCTCTCGGCAGAACGACCTGGAAATACAGTACCAGTCAAAGTTTTGGACACACCTACTCCAACGGTTTCTCTAGATTTACTATATTATAGAATAATAGTAGTGAAGACATCAAAACTATGAACACATATGGAATCATGTAGTAACCAACTAATTAATGTGTTCAACAAATCAAAATATATTTAATGTTTGAGATTCTTCAAAGTAGCCACCCTTTGCATTCTCGCAACCAGCTTCATGAGGTAGTCACCTGGAATGCATTTAAATTAAACAGGTGTACCTTGTTAATTTGAGGAATTTCTTTCCTTCTTAATGTGTTTGAGCCAATCAGTTGTCTTGTGACAAGGTAGGGTTGGTATACAGAAGATTGCCCTATTTGTTAAAAGACCAAGTCCATGTTATGGCAAGAACAGCTCAAATAAGCAAAGAGAAATGACAGTCCATCAGTACGTTAAGACATGTAGGTCAATCAATGCGGAAAATTTCAAGAACTGTCGCAAAAAACATCAAGAGCTATAATGAAACTGGCTCTCATGACACCACCACAGGAAAGGAAGACCCCAAGTTACCTCTGCTGCAGTTGTTAAGTTCATTAGTGTTTCCAGCCTCAAATTTCAGGCCAAATAAATGCTTCAGAGTTCAAGTAACAGACATCAACTGTTCAGAGACTGTGTGAACCAGGCCTTCATGGTCAAATTGCTGCAAAGAAACCACTACTAAAAGGACAGCAATAAGAAGAAGACTTGCTTCAGCCAAGAAACATGAGCAATGGACATTAGACCGGTGGAAATCTGTCCTTTGGTTTGATGAGTCTAAATTAGAGATTTTTGATTCCAACCGCACGTCTTTGTGAGACGCAGAGTAGGTGAAAGGATGATCTCCGCATTTGTGGTTCCCATGGTGGTGGTGGTGTGATGGTGCTTTGCTGGTGACACTGTCAGTTATTTAGAATTCAAGGCACACTTAACCAGCATGGTTACCACAGCATTCTACTGCGATACGCCATCCCATTTGATTTACACTTAGTAGGACTATCATTTGTTTATCAACAGGACAATGACCCAACACACCTCCAGACTGTGTAAGGGCTATTTGACCAAGGAGAGTGATGAGTGCTGCATCAGATGACCTGGCCTCCACAATCAACCGACCTCCATTTTTATTTTTTAAACACACCTTTATTTAACTAGACAAGAAGAATATGTTCTTAACTGACTTAACAATGACAGCATACACCGGCCAAACCAAGACTATGCTGGGCCAATTGTGCGCCGCCCTATAGGACTCCCAATCACAGCCGGTTGTGATACAGCCTGGAATCGAACCAGTGTGTCTGTAGTGAAGCCTCTAGCATTGAGATGCAGTGCCTTAGACCACTGCGACACTAGGGATGGTTTGGGGCGAGTTGGACTGCAGAGTGAAGGAAAAGCAGCCAACAAGTGCTCAGGGGCGGCAGGGTAGCCTAGTGGTTAGAGCGTTGGACTAGTAACCGAAAGGTTGCAAGTTCGAATCCCCGAGCTGACAAGGTACAAATCTGTCGTTCTGCCCCTGAACAGGCAGTTAACCCACTGTTCCTAGGCCGTCATTGAAAATAAGAATTTGTTCTTAACTGACTTGCCTAGTAAAATAAAAGGTAAAATAAAAAGCATGTTTGTGAACTCCTTCAATACTGTTCCAGGTGAAGCGGATTGAGAGAATGCCAAGTGTGCAAAGCTGTCAAGGCAAAGGGTGGCAACTTTGAAAAATATCAAATATATTTAGATTTGTTTATCACTTTACTGGTTACTACATGATTCCATGCGTGTTATTTCATAGTTTTGAGGTCTTCACAATTATTCCACAATGTAGAAAATAGTAAAAAGAATAGGAAAAACCCTTGAATGAGTAGGTGTCCTAACTTTTTTGGACTGGTACTGTATATTGAAAATCTAACTGTAGAACATGGGAGTGACATGTAACAATGTTACCATCTGAAAAATACCGTAGTCCGTTTTCCCCAGCAGTACACCAAAACAATGAAGAACAATATTACTTAACATACTTCCCAATGAGATAAGAATGGCATTCCGAAAAGTATGAAACTTACTGATGTGGTCTATGGCTCCGGCACAAAATTTGCCATAGAACTTCTTGGCCCCGAGGCCCCTGAGGTCGTGGATGGTGTAGGGCCACAGGTGGAGCACGTTGTTTCTGGAGAAGGTGTCCCTCTTCTCAATCACCACCACCTTGGCCCCCAGCAGAGCCAGCTCGATGGCTGTGCGCAGGCCACAGGGCCCTCCGCCAATGATCAAAGACTGGGCGGGAGGAGAACAAGAGACATCAGTATACAGTAAAAAAAAAACTGTAATTAAAACACAACCAAGGTAAACTGTTGCAAAGGTGAAATGAAGTGTGATTATAGAAAATGTGATCAGCTACATCGAAGGCGTTATCTTCTTCTATACAAGTTATATTGTAGTGCAACCTCTGGAATATTGTGGCATGGTTTGTTTAACTTTACAATCAATGGTTTTGGTTTGGCATTCATTTTAAAGTAAAACATCTGAGTCTCAGCACCATTCTGTTAAAACGTCTTGGTGACAGGGGGCAGTATTTTCACATCCGGATGAAATGCATGCCCAAAATAAACTGACTGCTACTCACCCACAGAAGATAAGATATGCATATTATTAGTAGATTTGTATTTTTAAAAAACACTTGAAGTGTCTAAAACTGTTTGAATCATGTCTGAGTATAACAGAACGAAAGAGGCGAAACCCAGAGGACAAATTATTCAGATTTAAAAAATTGAGGTCACTCTTTTCAATGGCTTTTCATTGAGAATCCAGATTTCTAAGGGACCTTCTTGCAGTTCCTATCGCTTCCACTGGATGTCAGTCTTTAGAAATTGGTTGAGGTTTTTCCCTTGTGTAATGAAGTACGGCCATCTTGAACGAGGGTAACTTGAAGTGTACTGTTAGATAGAGGCGCGTGACCAGAAAGCTAGCTACAGTTTGTATTCCTCCTGTATTGAACACAGATCATCCAGTCTTCAATTTGATCAATGATTTACTTTTTTTTTACCTAAAGTTGTATTACAAAGGTAGTTTGAAATGTTTTGGCAAAGTTTCCAGGTAACTTGAGAGATATTCTTTAGTCACGTTGCGCAATTTGGAACCAGTGTTTTTTATGGATCAAACACGCCAAATAAATTGACATTTTGGATATATATCGACGGGATTAATCGAACAAAAGGACCATTTGTGATGTCTATGGGAAATATTGGAGTGCCAATAAAAGAAGAAAATAAATTATATTTTTACTTCTGCGTTTTGTGTCGCGCCTGCAAGGTTGAAATATGCTCCTTTACTATGGTGCCATCCTCAGATAATAGCATTGTTTGCTTTCGCCAAAAAAGCTTTTTTGAAATCTGACATGTTGGCTGGATTCACAACAAGTGTAGCTTTAATCTGCTATCTTTGCATGTGTGATTTTGATTTTTTTATTTATTTGAATTTGGCACACTGCATTTTCACTGGCTTTTGGCCAGGTGAGACGCTAGCATCCCACATATCCCAGAGAGGTCATGGAATTGCCCCTATGCTAAACATGCTAGAAAACATGGATATAAAATGGGCAGAATCATTCTTTTTAACAGTCTGCATTCTTTGTTCCAATTCTTTGCAAAAATCGGCAAATCTATCAGAATTTTTATTTTGGTAGGTTTCATATGCTTTATTTGTTTAAAATGATCCCATAGACGTGTGCAGCGTAGCGTTTCATTGCTCACAAGCATCTACCAGCTGGGTGTGCAGGGATATCACATCAAGACAGTGATACATGAGACACAAGCTCTGTTTCACCTGCATCACAACATTACCAAGAAAGAGAAGTCACGTTATGAAGTTACTGTACAGCTAGTACTCTAACATATTGTAAACCATATAACTAAGTAGAACACAGTTATGTGCTTTGTTTTACACTATACAGTGTAGTATGGACGGACATAACATGCATCTACACTTCCATTTTATAGACTGTTACAAATCTACACAGGGGGATGGAAGATTTCCCTGTGGGCTATTTGAATAGTTAGGCCTTTCTTATTGGTATATTAACCAATTTACCACCTGTTGATAAATATCTCACCAGGCAGGCCAAAACTCCATCCAAGATGGTCTTTTCAAACAGCATGTTAAAAGGGTATTGTCGTATTTTTCACAATTTCATAGTATTGTTCCAGCTATGAAATCATATAAAAAAAAACAGGGAGATCAAGTTGACTGCACGGGCCTTGAATACAAAGTAGCCTTTTCCATCCGACGGTGACCCCCTACATCTGACACAGGAAAGGTTAACACTTTATTTGGATAGTCCCAAGTAGATGGTTTGTAGATGTTTAGTACAGGGCTGAACTACCGCATTTAGGGCCCTGGGGCACCTACCTCCAGGGCCCCCAACCCCTGTATTCATATGCTATCTGGGGGGGCCCCGTTTGGTAAACCAGCCTTAGTTAGTTTAAATGTTACTGAACATCTACTAACCCTTATCCTAAACCTAAGCAAGCATTTTCTTATCAACAAACACTGTTGATAATATGACCATCTGTAGATCATCTATAAGGGACTAAGTTAAAAATCAAAACCCAACCACCTATGAATCCATCTTTATGCAGATATGGGATATTAACATGGACATGATCTACTCAATCCCAATGTGGGAGGTCTGCACAATGGCAAATACAGGGTTTGTTCATTTGAAGCTTGTTCCTTATATCTAGACGCTTTATTTCTTGTATCAAATCTAAATGACTTCTAACCTATATACTATCTGCCACATAGATGAGAATGTGACTTGTGCATTTGCAATACTGTGATAGCTTGACTGACTTCTTACCCTGGTGCCCTCACAGGCTTTGGCTTTCTTGTACTCCTTGTGGCCGGCTCTCTTGTCCAGTTTGGTCCAGAGGGCCTTGGCCTTCCAATTGGTGACTGTGGCTTTGAGGTTGCTGTAGAAGTTCCTGTAGTCTAGCGGGTCCAGATCCATCTGCCTGCATAGGATACTAAAGGCCTGCAGAGTGCCCTTACATGTGGACGCCTGGACAAAGTTCTCAAAGAGTTGCCCTGCCTGGGCACTCCTCTCATCCTCCTTTTCACCCATCTTCTGTTTTGGAGACTTGATCTGTCCGTCACTCCCTCGCTCGGTCTACAGCCGCTCTCGGGCTTAGTTAGACTATGATCAGACTGCCATCTCAGCGGGTTCTGGAAAAGGAAATGGCATTGGATTTTACTACAGTATCACTCTGCACTCAGACTGTGGTACTACAGGCAAAAATCAAGACATTTTCTCTGTGAAATGGTCTCCCAGTAATTAATAGCACTTAATAAACAATTAAAACTATTACTGAAATTAAAAATTACTTTGCTTAACATGTTTAAAATGAAAACAAGGTCACATTAACTGTACAGAATGTCTGAGGCTTAAAATAGACTACATGCACTCCTTGGTATTCAAACCCCTTCATTTACGTTACATCCTTAGTATAAAATTGATTCAATAATTTATTTTTCCTCATCAAAATCAAATTTAACAGAAATACCCCATTTACATAAGTATTCAGACCCCTTGCTATGAGACTCGAAATTGAGCTCGGGTGCATTCGGTTTCCATTGATCATCCTTGAGATGTTTCTACAACTTCATTGGGAGTCCACCTGTGGTAAATTCAATTGATTGGACATGATTTGGAAAGGCAAACACCTGTCTATATAAGGTCCCATAGTTGACAGTGCATGTCAGAGCAAAAACCAAGCCATGAGGTCAAAGGAATTGTCCGCAGAGCTCCGAGACAGGATTGTGTCGAGGCACACATCTGGGGAAGGGTACCAAAAAAAAAAAAACTTCTGCAGCATTGAAGGTCCCCAAGATCATAGTGGCCTCCATCATTCTTAAATGGAAGAAGTTTGGAACCACCAAGATTCTTCCTAGAGATGTCCACCCGGACAAACTAAGCAATCGGGGGAGAAGGGCCTTGGTCAGGGAGATGACCAACAACCCGATGGTCATGGACAGAGCTCCAGAGTTCATCTGTGGAGATAGTTGCCCTTCTGGAAGGTTCTCCCATCTCTGCAGCACTCCACTAATCAGGCCTTTATGGTAGAGTGTCCCGACGGAAGCCATTCCTCAGTAAGTCACATGACAGCCCGCTTGGAGTTTGCCAAAAGGCACCAAAAAGAATTTCAGACCATGAGAAACAAGATTCTCTGGTCTAATGAAACCAAGCTTGATCTCTCTGGCCTGGATGCCAAGCGTCACGCCTGGAAAAAACCTGGAACCATCCCTACGGTAAAGCATGGTGGTGGCAGCATCATGCTCTCGGGATGTTTTTCAGTGGCAGGGACTAGTCAGGATCGAGGGAAAGATGAACAGAGCAAAGTACAGAGAGATCCTTGATGAAGACCTGCTCCAGAATGCTCAGGACCTCAGACTGGGCTTCACCTTACAACGACCCTAAGCACACTGCCAAGACAACGCAAGAGTGGCTTCGGGACAAGTCTCTGAACGTCCTTGAGTGACCCAGCCAGAGACCCGATGGGAATCTCTGGAGACCTGAAAATAGCTGTGCAGCAACGCTCCCCATCCAACCTGACAAAGCTAGAGAGGATCTGCAGAGAAGAATGGGAGAAACTCCTGAAATACAGGTGTGCTAAGCTTGTAGCATCATAGAAGACTCGAGGCTGTAATCGCTGCCAAAAGTGCTTCAAACAATGTACTGAGTACTTTGTTGAAGCACCTTAGGTAAAATATGATACTTCCGGGGGGGGGGACTATTTAATCCATCTTAGAATACGGTTGTAACGTAACAAGATGTGGTAAAAGGGGTCTGAATACTTTCCGAATGTACTGTAAGGTTGTAAACCAACATTTCCATTGAGCAGTTACAGGGAAACAGGAAAACTTGAAATAGTACGGCCTGTTTCAAGCATGAGGAGGACTTTGCATAAATCCTCTCTAAAATACCCCTAATTTGCATAGCTGAAGATATTAAATCAGCTCATAATGACAGCTCTGAAACAATTTTAAAAAAGCCCAGGGATGAGATAAGGGATCTTTCCTCATTACAACACCAGTGTACCCTACACAACTTCCTACCTGCAGCCTCTCCCATTACCTGTGTATATAGTTTCACTAGACAGCCATTCAACTAGTCACCATTCAGTAGCTTATCCTCTGTGCTTGTCTCCATAGTTAAAGTAAGGACTATTAATTTCAAGCAGTATATTGTAGAAGCATGTGGTCGGAGTGTATAAGGAAAATCAAATCTATATTATTCAATGACCTTGTATAATACATTCTCTCAACAATGACTTCTCTACCCTTCATGTCAATTGGAATGTAAACCTGGATGTGTCAAAGGAACTTGACAAAATCCCAATACCATCAAAGCACTACAGTAGTGGCAACTCTTCTCCAGAGAGGAGAGCGAAAGCATTTTCCATGAGGCTCGAAACAGGAGCTCCTTCAATAGTGGAAAGGCTATGTGCCGAATGCAACCTGAACAAGTGAGAAGTCTGGCTGCAGTGGGTGAGGCCTGCCAGTCCACAGTAGCTCCTCTCCCCACTGCTTTTAGTGGACCAGAAGGGGTGTCATATCTCATATGTAATCACATTCGGCAGATAGCAACAACATCTAATCTAACACGGACGGAGTCTCTAGCATTGAAAGACAGCTGCTCTAGCATTGAAAAAAACAGTAACACACACACTTCCAGGGACTCTGTGTAGTGTTCACGGCCTAATCTATATATACCCGATTGTAGCACTGTGCATTGTGGGAATTTGCACAGGAAGTGCCTAGCATGATATCGCGCTCACAATCTGCCTCTATTTGCAGAAACAGTTTTAAATTAAGTACAGGAAAAACAAGACATTTTTACATTTCCACTGAAGTCCCTGTGTTTGTAATTAGACATGCACTCAGGGGAAATGTAGCTGCCTCCCTCGGTCATTCATATAGTCTAAACACTGTCCAAAGGATTTCACGTTACTGGAACAAAGACACTGTTCTATGTCCTGTGTGAACATGTCAACATGTACCAATGTCCAGCTCACGTTCAATGCGAAACAACCACAACAACGTAACGGAGGTCCATTGACTCGAGAGAACATAGCTTATCCAGAGAGAGCTTCATCTTGAGAGACCTTAATGGACAAAGAGTAGAAAGCAACGTTGATCAAAAGAATCCAGAAATAAGCCCGGTCTAGTCTCTATCAACAGGGAGCAGCACAACCACTAGCCTCCACAGAGACTCTCATGGGCAGTGGTGTGATGGAGCCAAGACTCCAGGACCCAGCAGGGTTATATATGCTGCCAAGTATAGGACAACTTTCCTTGCAAAGACAGGTCACAATTTCTTAGCATTTCACCAAGCCTTGACTGGAGCTCTTCGATGACAGGTCTACGGAGTAAGAATGGTGGACCATTCTTGATACTGTTGAGCGTGAAAACCACAGCAGCATTGCGGTTCTTGACAAACCTGTGCGCCTGGCACTTACCACCATACACCGTTCAAAAAGGCACCTACATAAGTCTTGCCCATTCACACTGAATGGCACACATACACAATCAATGTCTTAAACCAGTCTCCTCCCCTTCATCTACACTGATTGATGTGGATTTAACAAGTGTCATCAATAAAGGATAGTAGCTTCACCTGGTCACTCCATGTCATGGAAAGAGCAGGTGTTCTTAATGTTTTTTACACAGTGTAGGTTACCTGGAATTTGCCTTAGTTAGGGGATAGAATATATACATCCAGGTAACGAAGGAGTACAACGCACAGGCAAGACATGGGTATCAGTTACAACAGGAGGGGTTTCATTTCTGTAACAGCCAGAACTACCGAAAGTCAAATATAATTACCTAAAAATCTTTACTGTAAGACTTTCCCTCAAACTCCTTTTTTTTTCTTTAAAGAGTTTAATTGGCCGACAAAAAAATGAGTTTGCTGTAGTACCAGTGTTCTAATGTCAAGAACAGAACAGTGCTGTCTGCCCAGCAGACACAGTGCGAGGCAGAGAAAGTTGTGCCTTCTCAGTGTGAGACAGGAATCAAAGGAGAGCCAACAAGTGCCTGGCCAGACAGACTGTGTGCCAGCAAATCAAATCAAATCAAATTTTATTCTTTGAAAAACGTGGCTCACTGGCTCAGAGCACCAATTAAAGAGATTCACAAAGACTTCTCTTCATACCACTACAGCCTGTGTAAACAGATCTTTGTAGAGTACAGTACAGGCAATGAGAATATCGTCAGACACAATCTGGAGCATAGCACATTGCTTTTCTGAGGGATGATCCAATGGTGCCACACTAAGGGTTAAGGGTTTAGGCGTGTCAGTGGTGGTGTGGTGAAAGGGAATTCAAAGCGGTTGGCTGGTGACATGCAGGTTTAAATAGGATGCTGATTAACTCCAGCACGCTTTGTTTCCTCTGAGGCAGGAAACATCCACTGGAGGAATGTCAGAGAAATATAGACCTGATTCAGGACAGTTTGTTCGAGGAGAAAGAGAAGGAACACAAACAGAGAAGGCCTAAGGCCATTATGAAATATAATCCTATTATTCAGGCCAGCCGTTATCCTTTCGTCCAATCAGAAAAGAACATAACCTAACAAAAAAAAAAAATGCATTGCAGTCAGAAATGAAATCTAATGAATAATATTCTAACTTAGATTCATCATGAAAATAATACAGAACAATCCATTGAAGATCATAGTCTGACTCAGTCACAGTCCTCTTAATTGATTAGCATTTAACTTTATCAGAGAACTTCCTGCTTGACATGGCCTCCCGTCTGTCTACCCAATGGACAATTTCATACGTTAGCCTTAAATGACCTGGAATGTACAGTCATGTTTGGACAAACCTACTCATTCAAGGGTTTCTTTATTTGGACTATTTTCTACGTTGTAGAATAATAGTGAAAACATAAAAACTATGAAGTAACACATATGGAATCATGCATTAACCCCCCCAAAAAAAAAGTGTTAAATTAAGATATTTTAGATACTTCAAAGTAGCCACCCTCTGCCTTGTTGGCAGCTTAGCACACTCCGTACAAAGCTCTCCCTCCATTTAGCAAATCTGACCATAACTATCCTCCGGATTCCTGCTTACTCGCTCAATACGGAAGTGGTCAGATGATGCAGATGCTAAGCTGTAGGACTGTTTTGCTAGCACAGACTGGAATATGTTCCGGGATTCTTCCGATGGCATTGAGGAGTACACTACATTAGTCACTGGCTTCATCAATAAGTGCATCGATGACAATGTCCCCACAGTGACCGTACGTACATACCCCAACCAGAAGCCATGGATTACAGGCAATATCATCACTGAGCTAAAGGGTAGAGCTGCCGCTTTCAAAGAGCGGGACTCTTACCCGGACAATTAAGAAATCCCGCTATGCCCTCCGACGAACCATCAAACAGGCAAAGCTTCAACACAGGACTAAGATTGAATCCTACTACACCGGTTCAGATGCTCATCGGATGTGGCAGGGCTTGTAAACTATTACGGACTACAAATGGAAGCACAGCTGTGAGCGACGCAACGAGCTAAATTACTTCTATGTCCGCGATGAGGCAAGCAACACTGAAGCATGCATGAGAGCACCAGCTGTTCCGGACTACTATGTGAGTATGACCTTTAAAACAGGGTCATCATTTTGGCCACAGGGCCGAAAGGATAACCAGGACGTTTTCTCTGAGCATGCACAGACCAACTGGCAAGTGTCTTCACGGACATTTTCTACCTGTCCCTGAACGAGTGTGTAATACCAACATGTTTCAAGCAGACCACCATAGTCCTTGTGCCCAAGAACACCAAGGTAACCTGTCTAAATGACTACCGACCTGTAGCACTCACGTTTGTAGTCATGAAGTGCTTTGAATGGCTGGTCATGGCTCACATCAATACCATTATCCCAGAAACCCTAGACCCACTCAATTTGCATACCACCCCAACAGATCCACAGATGATGCAATCTCTATTGCACTCAACACTGCCCTTTCCCACCTGGACAAAAGGAACAGCTATGTGAGAATGCTGTTCATTGACTACAGCTCAGCGTTCAACACTACAGTTCCCTCAACACTAATCACTAAGCTAAGGACCCTGGGACTAACCACCTACCTCTGGAACTGAATCCTGGACTTCCTGTCGGTCCGCCCCCAGGTGGTAAGGGTAGGTAACAACACATCTGCCACACTGATCCTCAACACAGGGACCCCTCAGGATTGTGTACTCAGTCCCCCCTGTACTACCTGTTTACCCACCCATGACTGCATGACCAAGCATGACTCCAACACCATCATTAAGTTTGCCGATGACACAGTGGTAGGCCTGATGATCAACAATGAGGACAGCCTATAGGGAGGTCAGAATACTGGCAGTGTGGTGCCAGGATAACAATCTCTCCCTCAATATGATCAAGACAATGGAGATGATTGTGGACTACAGGAAAAGGAGGGCCGAGCACACCCCCATTCTCATCGATGGGGCTGTAGTGAAGCAGGTTGAGAGCTTCAAGTTCCTTGGTGTCCACATCACCAACAAACTGTCACGGTCCAAACACCAAGACAGTCATGAAGAGGGCACGACAACGCCTTTTCCCCCCTCAGGAGACTGAAAAGATTTGGCATTGGTCCTCAAAAAGTTCTACAGCTGCACTAGTTGCATCACTGCCTGGTATGGCAACTGCTCGGCCTCCGACTGCAAGGCACTACAGAGGGTAGTGAGTACGGCCCAGTACATCACTGGGGCTAAGCTCCTGCCATCCAGGACCTGTGGCAAGCGGTGACAGAGGAAGGCTCTAAAAATTGCCAAAGACTCCAGCCACCCTAGTCATAGACTTTCTCTGCTGCCACACGGAAACAGTACTGGAGCGCCAAGTCTAGGTTCAAAAGGCTTCTTAACAGCTTCTACCCCCAAACCACAAGGCTCCTGAACAGCTAGTAAAATGGCTACCCAGGATATTTGCATTGACCCCCCCCACACACACACACACACACACACACACACACGTCCACTGCTGCTACTCTGTTTATTATCTATGCAGTCACTTTAACTCTACCTACATGTACATATTACCTCAAATACCTGGACTAACCTTTGCCCCCGCACATGGACTGTACCGGTACCCCCTGTATATAGCATCGTGACTGTTATTTTATTGTTGCTCTAATTATTTTTCATTTGTTTACTTAGTACATACTTTAACACATTTGTTCTATAAACTACATTGTTGGTTAAGGGCTTATAAGTAAGCACTTCACTGTAAGTACCTGTTGTATTTGGCGCATGTGACAAAACATTTGATTTGATACATAATTTCAGTTTGTTACAAAACAAGCAAACTGCTGTGAAATATTGTCAATAACCAAAGATATTGTATTTTCAGCTGATGTACAAAGCTTAAAGTAAAAGATGCAACAAAACGCATAGAAAAGCGCACATAGAAGCAGTAGATCTGTTCTTAGACTTGCTTTCAATGAGAATGATGGATCTATAACTCACATTGTAATGTGAATTTGGTCAGGTTGTCCAAAAAGTTACATACTGCAGCTTTAAAATGGATCACAACGTTTTATTTGCAACTTTAGGTGCAAAACCAATAGCTTTTGCTCATGATGAAAATAAATGGTGTGGTCATCCTCACAAGTCAAGTCAGTTCTTCATGAAAGCAATTCAGTGTGTCCTTTTAGCAACCGAATGCTTCAACCAAACTCTCCTTGAGTCCAACAAATGTCAGCTTTCTGAGAGGGCTATGGTTCAATTCTCATATGAAGACATTTCCTACAAACACAACATTTGAGATATGGGCTAGTGACTAAAATGTTGTGACAAACCTAATCAAATAATATTAATTGTAAACCAATGCACGAAGAAAACATCTATTTAGTGTGATTAGTGACATTTACCATTAAACCCAACCCCAATACCATAACAAAACATGTGTGTGTTTGGGACTTACCATTGAAGACCATGACATTGAAGCCATTAGAACTGCTGTAGCCTAATGGTTTGCTTGAAAATATGCTCCAGAATGCTCAGGACCTCAGACTGGGGAAAAGGTTCACCTTCAAAACAGGACAACGACTACACACAGCCAAGACAACACAGGAGTGGCTTCCGGACAAGTTTCTGAATGTCCTTGAGTGGCCTAGCCAGAGCCCAGACTTGAACATCTCTGGAAAGACCTGAAAATAGCTGCAAGGCTCCCCATCCAACCTGACAGAGCTTGAGAGCATCTGCATAGAAGAATGGGAGAAACTCCTCAAATAAAGGTGTGCCAAGCTTGTAGTATTATACCCAAGAAGACTCAAGGCTGTAATCACTGCCAAAGTTGCTTCAACAAAGAACTGAGTAAAGAGTCTGAATACTTATGAAAAACTGAAATATCACATTTCTAAACATTTCTAAAAACAAGTTTATTTGTCATTATGGGGTATTGTGTGTAGATTGTTTTATTTAACTAGGCAAGTCAGTTAAGAACAAATTTTATTCTACACCGTCCAAACCCTCCCTTAACCTGGACGACACTGGTCCAATTGTGTGCCGCCCTATGGGACTCCCGATTATGGCCGGTTGTGATACAGCCTGGGATCAAACCAGGGCCTGAACTGATGCCTATTGCACTGAGATGCAGTGCCTTAGACCGCTGCGCCACTCAGGAGCATTGACTGAAAAGCAATTGAATCCATTTTAGAATAAATCTGTAACGTAACAAAATGTAGACTACTTTCAGAATACACTATGTGCATTATGTGGTGCTTTGCGACATACAATGTCCAAAAGTTATCTAGTAAAACACACAAGCAATCACAGTAATAATACTGTAAAAGGAAAACGTCCATCTCCCGCTCACACGCTTCTATCTGTATGAATATTTTGGTCTCTGTCAACATTCCCTGAATATATATTGGCCTCTGACAGAAACCCATCCGGTTCAACAGTGACACTGACACCACTAGCTTCTGGTGTATTTTTGTCTTGCCTCAGGGCTGATATGCAGGCACAGCCCTTATAAGACACTTATAAGTGACAGGAAGTAGTGAGACCTTGTGTAACTGTTTTTTTGTCTCCCTCGAATGGGCAAGGGAGAGATTATTCTGAAAAACTCACATGAAAAAGGTAGAAGATTAACATATCTGCTGTAACAATGGGAATAAGGCCCTTATAGAAAAAAATCCTTTGGCCATTGAGAGGGCTCAGGATTAAAGTCAAATTGGCAGGAACTACTGTACATCCAGTAAGAGCCAGGTTCTGCTCCCAGGAAATCTTGACCTGGAATACAATCATATCATTTGAGATGGTTTTGGTTCCAACCACTGTCTTTGTGAGACGCTGAGTATGTGAACGGATGATCTCTACATGTGTATGTGACAGTATAACTTTTGTCCGTCCCCTCGCCACTCGAACCAGGGACCCTCTGCACACATCAACAACTGCCTCCCACGAAGCATCGAACCACAAAAGCCACAGCCCTTGCAGAACAAGGGTAACAACTACTTCAAGGCGAGTGACGTCACCGATTGAAACGCTATTAGCGCGCACCACCGCTAACTAGCTAGCCATTTCACATCGGTTACATGTAGTTCCCACCGTGAAGCATGGAGGATGGTGTGGGGGTGCTTTGCAGGGGACACTGTTGGTGATTTATTTAGAAATCAATGCACACTTAACCAGCATGGCTACCACAGCATTCTGCAGCGATACGCCGTCCCATCTTGTTTGCGCTTAGTGGGACTATCATTTATATTTCAAAAGGACAATGACCCAACACACCTCCAGGCTGTGTAAGGGCTATTTGACCAAAGATACTGATGGAATGCTGCATCAGATGACCTGGCCTCAACCCAATTGAGATGGTTTGGGATGAGTTGGACCGAAGAGTGAAGGAAAAGCAGCCAACAAGCGCTCAGCATATGTCGGAGGAAACACCGTTCAACTGGGTTCAACTGGGGTCAGCCTGCAGGCACCCGGCCCGCCATAAGAGTCATTAGGGCCCGATGAGCAAATTAAAGCCCCCCTTTCCTAACCAATTGTGCGCTGTCCTATGGGACTCCCGGCCACTTGTGGCTTAACTCTAACGGGTTAGCCACCTAGCTAACGGGTTAGCCACCTAGCTAGAATTCATAACATCTCGTTTTGCAAATTCGTAACATAGAATAGGAATTGTAATTCGTAATGTGATGACATCCACAAATTAATACATGCCATATGAAACATAAAATATTTTGCTAAATGGAGTGTCTCAAATGTATATACAGAAAAATACAAAATTCTCTGAGACCAGGTTGTCAGAGATGTTACTCAGATCAAATTGATGACTGTAGGCTATTTCAATAGTTTAGTGTCTAAAATAATCATACATGCACCATAGAAAACACTTGATTTTGCAGTAACAGTGCAGGGCCCCATATGCACACATCACCCCTAGTAAAATATGGATCATGATATTTTTAAACTAGGACTGTGCAGTGGTGGAAAAGTACTCAATTGTCATACTTGAGTAAAAGTAAAGATGCCTTAATAGAAAATGACTTAAGTAAAAGTGAGTCACCCAGTAAAATACTACTTGAGTAAAAGTCTAAAAGCATCTGGTTTTAAATGTAATAAGGTACAGTGGTGGAATAAGTACTAAATTATCATACTTCATAGTTAAAGTAAATGCTTTACATCAAATTTCTTATATTCAGCAAACCATACGACACGATTTTTGTGTTTTTAATTTTTTTTGTACGGACAGACATGGGCACACTCCAACACTCATACATAATTTACAAACTCCGTATTTGTGTTAATGGAGTCCGCCAGAGCAGAAGCAGTAGGGATGACAATGCGTTATCTTGATAAGTGCGTGAATTGGACCATATTGCTGTCCTGCCTGAGCATTTGAAAAGTAACGAGTACTTTTGGGTGCCAGGAAAAATGTATGGGAGTAAAAAGTACACATTTTCATTAGGAATCCGGTGGAGTAAAAGTAACAGTTGTCACAAATATAAAAGTACAGATGCCGCAAAAAAACTATTTCAGTAAAAAGGTTTTGCATTACTACTTAAGTACTTTACACCACTGGGACTGTGTAACCAAACACTATTTATACAGTATTCAGAATCCGATAGCATCTCCCAATAAATGTATAAATATTTCAGTTGCACGCTTTGAACAGAAATAATACGAGCTAAAGTTGAATAGAACACACAGGCAATGCATGTTTAAAGTGTTAAAAACTCACCTGAATAGTCGGTGTCGTACACTAACGCTCAAATGAGAAACAGACTGTCATTCACTGACATCTGTGTGTCAATTGAAACGAACTTCAAAATGACAGCTGTCCTAATCAAAACGCCTTGTTTTATCCAGAATAAACAACGTTTCCACCGAGCAATAAACTTCAAGGTATCCAACTTCTATCTCAGTCAGTTGACTACTGAAAATGTTATGAAGTTGTAGCCGACAAACCGGAGCCGGATAAAGCCTGACAAAGTCTTTAGAGGAGGTGCTACGGAGTTATGACGTCCAATGAGAAGCTGAGCGATAACCTTGGAGCGTAAATTTGCTGCCAAACGAATCCTCGGATCAACTGTGAGCAACTTTCTCCCTGTAAGTAGACCTCTAAAAACATTTTGGTACCTAATGCATTGGAGAATAAATTGAGGAATAGTTCATGCATTATGTTGTCTAGCATAATAAAGAAGTTGCACAATTTGTCGTGACCGTCTTGACAGTGGATAACATGTGACAATAGATGCCCAAGGCAGCCCCAAATAGTTAACTCCAAGGAGTCAATGTCAATAGACAGGATAGACATAATAAGAACGCACTCACACACACGCGCGCCCTTCTCCACATTGCAGGGTATTTTATTGCCCTGAGACAGCTATGCTTTTGGACGACTTCAGTTACAGAGAGCGAGCAAACCCTCCACACACTGACATAACAAATTAGGGCTTCGGAATGACAAACCAGCCTCTTAGTAAAGTGAACCTAGATGATCAAGGAGCTAACATTTATAACCTGCCACAATAGCCTATGATAAGTACATCTCCAGGATGTATCACAACCGGCAGTGATTAGGAGTCCCATAGGGCGGCGCACTTTTGGCCAAGCGTCGTCCGGGTTTTGCCGGTGTAGGCCGTATTTGTAAATAAGAATTGGTTTTTAACTGACTTGCCTTGTTTTATTTTTTATTTTATTTAACATCCCAAGACAGGGCCTAAGGGGCCTCTGTGAGTGTTTAAGAGTGAGTTATCCCATACATTTGGAAAACAGGCCCTATGGAAACATATCGTAAAAATAATATTTTCTATGATAATTTGATTGTGCAAAAAAAAAAAAAATGTTTTGTTGAATTTTCAAACGGAATCCGAGACTGATCATATGCCGTTGACTCGATGTGTGGAAACATAGGATTAGCTGGCCATCTACAGGACAAAAGGTGCTATTGCAAATCCATAACAACTTGGTCAACGTCTCTCTCTGCCAGTGGCGGCTGGTGGGAGGAACTATAGGAGGATGGGCTCATTGTAATGGCTGGAACAGAGTTAATGGAACGGAGACAAGCATGTGGTGTCTATATCTTTGATGTGTTTGACACCGTTCCATTTACTCTGTTTCAACCATTACAATGAGCCCATTCTCCTATAGCTCCTCCCACCAGCCTCCACTGCTCTATGCGTTATATGCTACAAATATTATTATTATAAAAAAATATATTTTATTTTTATTATTATAAAATGTCAAATTACAAATGAACAACAAAAAAACATAGGACATCACCTTACATATTTTCCTCTGAAGAAACATAAAATAACATTAAAATAACATTATGAATGTATTTTTATGTATTATATTTCTTATCCAGCAGGGGGCAACCTGCTAACATAAATTGTGCATCTATCTTGACATGTTCTTCAAAACACAAATGAGATTTCATTAATTGAGTAAGTCCTGAAAGTATTGCTTTGTATATAGAATTCAATTCTTTATAATGTACTGGAAAGTTATATGTTTCTGAGAACTTTCTATATCGCCCGAGCAGATCCACAGATGATGCTATCTCTATTGCACTCAACACTGCCCTTTCCAACTTGGAAAAAAGGAACACCTACGTGAGAATGCTACATTGACTACAGCTCAGCGTTCAACACCATAGAGCCCTCAAAGCTCATCACTGAGCTAAGGACCCTGGGACTGAACACCTCCCTCTGCAACTGGATCCTGGACTTCCTGATGGTCTGCCCCCAGGTGGTAAGGGTAGGTAACAACACATCTGCCATGCAGATCTTCAACACATGGGCACCTGAGGGGTGCGTGCTCAGTCCCCTGTACTCCTGTTCACCCATGACTGTATTCTATACTATCTATTGCATCTTAGCCTATGCTGCTCTGACATTACTCATCCACATATTTATATATTCTCATTCCATACCTTTACTTAGATTGTGTGTATTAGGTATTTGATGTGAATTTGTTAGATATTGCTTGTTAGATATTGCTGCACAGAATTAGAATTAGATATTGCTGTCAGAATTAGAAGCATAAGCGTTTTGCTACACTCGCAATGACATCTGCTAAACACATGTATGTGACCAATAAAATTTGATTTGACTCTATGCCCAGGCACGACTTCAACACCATCATTAAGTTTGCTGACGACACAACAGTGGTAGGCCTGATCCCAGACAACAAGGAGACAACCTATAGGGAGGAGGTCAGAGACCTGGCCATGTGGTACCAGGATAACAACCTCTCCCTCAACATGATCAAGACAAAGAAGATGATTGTGGACTACAGGAAAAGGAGGACAGAGTACGCCCCCATTCTCATCGACGGGGCCTGGTATGGCAGTGATGCCCCCCCCCCCTCCCCCATCCCCTCTTTTACGCTGCTGCTAGTCTCTGGTTATTATCTAGGCATAGTCACTTTAACTCTACCTACATGTACATATTACCTCAATTACCTCGACTAACCTGTGCCCCTGCACATTGACTCGGTACTGGTACCCCCTGTATATAGCCTCCCTACTATTATTTTACTGCTGCTCTTTAATTATTATTATTATTATTTTTTTTACTTTTCTATTTTTTACTAAACACTTATTTTTCTTATAACTACATTGTTGGTTAAGAGCTTGTAAGTAAGCTTTTCACTGTAAGGTCTACTATACCTGTTGTATTTGGTGCATGTGACAAATACAATTCGATTTGATTTGAAGAGAGTATATTTCCTTCTTTGTCAAATAAATCAAGCACAAATATATTTCTTTCAAATCACCTAGGAAAGAACAAAGACTTGGTTTTTACAACAATATCTTTGTTGTTCCACAGAAGTGCCTGGCTATTCTCGTTTGTGTTTTGTTGGGTAATCTCTACCTGCACATTCATCTTCTGCCAATCTACCATTCCAGTGTTTAGTTGCTATATTGTAATTACTTCGCCACCATGGCCTATTTATTTCATTTGCACTCACTGTATATAGACTTTTTGTTTTCTTTTGTTCTACTGTATTATTGACTGTATGTTTTGTTTATTCCATGTGTAACTCTGTGTTGTTGTATGTGTCGAATTGCTACGCTTTATCTTGGCCAGGTCGCAGTTGCAAATAAGAACTTGTTCTCAACTAGCCTACCTGGTTAAATATTTTTTTTTTTTAAATGATGTCCTCAGATAAAGAGAGCTATGAAACCTACATATGAAGAGGTCCCAATGAATAGCAGTGGTTCTCAGTCCTGGGGACTCAAAGCGGTGCACATTTTTATTTTTGCCTCAGCACTGCACAGCTGACTCAAATTATCAACTCATCATCAAGCTTCAAGTGGTATTTATGTATTCATTTGTGATGCTTTCCTTGATATGATCCTGTTATTGTCACGTGCTACACATGCACACGTGTGCCCATGCATCTAACAAATCATGATAACAATGGATTGATATCAGGGATATTATACTTTGGTAATCCACAATGACCTGATGATGTAAAAGTCTAATAATTACATTGTCTTCCATATTCCTACAGATACCTTGTAACTGGAGATTCCTTCAAAATGATTGCCTACAGTTAACGTGCAGGGCACTGCAAGGTTGGGTGTCCAGGGCCATCTGTGACTTCCTGCTGGAGGAATACAGGTGTGTGAAGGCTACCTGTGTCCTGCATAACTTCATGAGGATGGACAGGAGGGGATCTGCAGGAGGGGTTCTGCAGCTCGAGTCTGCTGCTCTGCAGGATGTTTCAAGGATGGAGTTTCCAACAACTCAGCAAGAGGAAATCCGTGTGAGGGAGATCTTCACCTCATACTTCTTCGAAGAGGGTGCTGTTCCCTGGCAACACCATAGACTACACTATGCACAACCAAAGACTCTTTTAAGAGTCATTGACATTGCATTAAGATTATTATTCTATTTACTTAGCTATGTTTACATTTACATTAAATTTAAGTCATTTAGCAGACGCTCTTATCCAGAGCGACTTACAAATTGGTGCGTTCACCTTAAGACATCCAGTGGAACAGCCACTTTACAATAGTGCATCTAAATCTTTTAAGGGGGGGGGGGGTGAGAAGGATTACTTTATCCTATCCTAGGTATTCCTGAAAGAGGTGGGGTTTCAGGTGTCTCCGGAAGGTGGTGATTGACTCCGCTGTCCTGGCGTCGTGAGGGAGTTTGTTCCACCATTGGGGGGCCAGAGCAGCGAACAGTTTTGACTGTTTTGTTTTGAATGTTAACTGCAGTTATTCAATTCCCAGTTTCTCTCTCTTTGAGTCCTACTTCTCAGGTGAGGGTACTGTTTAGGTAAGGGTGTGACGTCTGTACAAAAACAAAACGGGCTATTTTAAATAATCCATATTGAAAAAATGGAGAACAATTAGACACCCTATAACCCACACCTGCACACTCATGTATCAATCTGATTGATGAACTGACTGTGTTGTGCAGTAAGCAGACTTGACTGTATAACTGTGGCTCTGTACACCTTCAAAGAATAGGCAAGAGGGCAACCATGGAGAATAATAAGACACTTTATTATTTCTATAACTACGCTATAATGTTTGTCCTCGTGTGTCCGTTCATGTTTTTCTGCAAAGAGTACTCTGCAGCCACTTAGTGTGGTGTGTTCACACTGATTCCTGTTGAACATTTTCTCAATAACGGTCTCTCTCCTTCACTTCATCCCTCTTCTCCCTAAATCCTTTAGTTTATATCAGCTGTGTCGGGGAACCCCTCCCGCATCTGAGCTGGCTACATAGAGGGCACTTGGTCAGGTCAACAGGAAGTATTATTAAAGAGATGCTTCACATTGGGATTACTGCATCTATCTGTATTTCAGAGTTAATGATCGAAGGTCAGTTTTGCATTTCACCTCCTGATGCTTATGATTACACCTCTCGCCACATCTTTCTTCCTCTGTTTTTATAGTGCACAACAGATGTGCTTTGAAGTACAGATTGAACTTGTATTTATAGTATTATATTTATGCATGTATTTATAACACTTGATAATGAACTTCTTTCAATAAAGCGTTTCATATTCTCTACTAGTTGAAATTAAGTCTCATTTGATGAAATACTACACCTATCCTGTGTTTATCAGATCAATGCAGATGAAGGGAATTAGATATTAAGATGAACTGGTTTTAGAGTATTAACATGATGCATAGGAAGTGTAGTGTACTGTTTAAAAAAATATTCTGTATATATGAATTACAAATCAGTCTTTTAACTAGTTAAATTTGGATAAGAGCGTCTGCTAAATGACTTAAATGTTAAATGTAAATGTAAATCCTGTTTCTAGTCTATTAGTTACAATGTGTAACCATTGATTGGTAAACACTGAAGTGTATAATTGTAATACATACATTCAGACGGTGTTATTCAAAGACTGGAATTTGATACGACTGAAAAATGATCTAAAAGACATTCATACCTGAACTGCACCTTTAATTGCCAAGGTAGAGTACATGATCAATGAATATATGAAATGTACAGGCTACCAATCTCATGCTTGGTATTAACTACATGTATATACGACTAGCATCCTTGGCACAAAGTTATATTCTACTCAATCCATAGGCTTCATTAATGTCATTTAGACGGTTTTGAAGTTGATACAACTGGTTAATGATAGCTGAGGTTCATAGCCAGGTTCTGAACTAATATGTATACCAAATGTTTGGGTCAAATCACCGATAGGCTAGATACAGTTGAAGTCGGAAGTTTACATACACCTTAGCCAAATACATTTAAACTCAGTTTTTCACAATTCCTGACATTTAATTCTAGTAAACATTCCCTGTTTTAGGTCAGTTAGGATCACCACTTTATTTTAAGAATGCGAAATGTCAGAATAATAGTCGAGTGATTTATTTCAGTTTTTATTTCTTTCATCACATTCACAGTGGGTCAAAGTTTGCATACACTCAATTAGTATTTGGTAGCATTGCCTTTAAATTGTTTAACTTGGGTCAAACGTTTCAGGTAGCCTTCCACAAGCTTCCCACAAAGTGGGTGAATTTTGGCCCATTTCTCCTGACAGAGCTGGTGTAACGGAGTCAGGTTTGTAGGACTCCTTGCTCGCACACAATTTCAGTTCTGCCCACAACCTTTCTATAGGATTGAGGTCAGGGCTTTGTGATGGCCACTCCAATATCTTGACTTTGCTGTCCTTAAGCCACAGATTTGGAAGTATGCTTGGGGTCATTATCCATTTGGAAGACCCATTTGCGACCAAGCTTCAACTTCCTGACTGATGTCTAAAGATGTTGCTTCAATATATCCACATTTTCCCTCGTGATGCCATCTATTTTGTGAAGTGCATCAGTCCCTCCTGCAGGAAAGCACCCTGACAACATGATGCTGCCACCCCCGTGCTTCACGGTTGGGATGGTGTTCTTCGGCTTGCAAGCTTCCCCCTTTTTCCTCCAAACATAACGATGGTCATTATGGCCAAACGGTTCTATTTTTGTTTCATCAGACCAGAGGACATTTCTCCAAATAGTACGATCTTTGTTCCCATGTGCAGTTGCAAACTGTAGTCTGGCTTTTTTTATGGCGTTTTGGAGCAGTGGCTTCTTCCTTGCTGAGCGGCCTTTCAGTTTATGTCAATATAGGCCTTGTTTGACTGTGGATATAGTGACTTTTGTACCTGTTTCCTCCAGCATCTTCACAAGGTTCTTTACTGTTGTTCTGGGATTGATTTGCAATTTTCGCACCAAAGTACGTTAATCTCTAGGAGACAGAACGCGTCTCCTTCCTGAGCGGTATGACTGCTGCGTGGTCCCATGGTGTTTATACTTGCGTACTATTGTTTGTACACATAAACGTGGTACCTTCAGGCATTTGGAAATTGCTCCCAAGGATGAACCAGACTTGTGGAGGTCGACAATTTTCTTTCTGAGGTCTTGGATGATTTCTTTTGATTTTCCCATGATGTCAAGCAAAGAGGCAATGAGTTTGAAGGTAGGCCTTGAAATACATCCACAGGTACACAATTGACTCAAATGATGTCAATTAGCCTATCAGAAGCTTCTAAAGCCATTACATAATTTTCTGGGATTTTCCAAGCTGTTTAAAGGCACAGTCAACTTAGTGTATGTAAACTTCTGACCCACCGTAATTGTGATACAGTGAATTATAATAAATAATCTGTCTGGAAACAACTGTTGGAAGAATTACTTGTGTCATGCACAAAGTAGATGTCCTAGCCGGCTAGCCAAAACTATAGTTTGTTAACAAGAAATTTGTGTTACACCTGAAACCCCACCTCTTTCAGGAATACCTAGGATAGGATAAAGTAATCCTTCTCACCCCCCCCCCCCCCCTTAAAAGATTTAGATGCACTATTGTAAAGTGGCTGTTCCACTGGATGTCTTAAGGTGAACGCACCAATTTGTAAGTCGCTCTGGATAAGAGCGTCTGCTAAATGACTTAAATGTAAATGTTGTGTAGTGATTGCAAAACAAGTTTTAATGACTTTAATCCATTGCACTATAAGCAAGAACACAAACTCAGAAACAAACTCAGAAAAAAACGGCCATTTTTTCAGAACCCTGTCTTTCAAAAAGAATGAGTAAAAATCCAAATATCTTCACAGATCTTATTTGTAAAGGGTTTAAACACTGTTTCCCATGCTTGTTCAATGAACCATATGGAATTAATGAACATGCACCTGTGGAACGGTCGTTAAGTTAGGGGGAGTGATGAGCTCTACAGCAGTCTCACAACTCAATCGCTGGTTGAAAACTGTTTTCTGACCCTCCCAAAAGATAGAATTTGTAGATAATTGACCCTCTTTCTGAGCCTCACCCACAAACAGGACCAAGCCTGACCTGCTGAGGAGTGACGGACTCCATCCAAGCTGGAGGGGTGCTCTCATCTTATCTAACAACATAGACAGGGCTCTAAATCCTCTAGCTCCACAATGAAATAGGGTGCAGGCCAGGCAGCAGGCTGTTAGCCAGCCTGCCAGCATAGTGGAGTCTGCCACTAGCACAGTCAGTGTAGTCAGCTCAGCTATCCCCATTGAGACCGTGTCTGTGCCTCGACCTAGGTTGGGCAAAACTAAACATGGCGGTGTTTGCCTTAGCAATCTCACTAGGATAAAGGCCTCCTCCATTCCTGTAATTATTGAAAGAGATCATAATACCTCACATCTCAAAATAGGGCTACTTAATGTTAGATCCCTTACTTCAAGGGCAATTCTAGTCAATGAACTAATCACTGATCATAATCTTGATGTGATTGGCCTGACTGAAACATGGCTTAAGCCTGATGAATTTACTGTGTTAAATGGGGCCTCACCTTCTGGCTACACTAGTGACCATATCCCCTGTGCATCCCGCAAAGGCATGCTGTCCGGTCCTCTGGCAGTCTCTATGGGGGTGCCACAGGGTTCAATTCTCGGGCCGACTCTTTTCTCTGTATATATCAATGATGTTGCTCTTGCTGCGGGCGATTCCCTGATCCACATCTACGCAGACGACACCATTCTATATACTTTCGGCCCGTCATTGGACACTGTGCTATCTAACCTCCAAACGAGCTTCAATGCCATACAGCACTCCTTCCATGGCCTCCAACTGCTCTTAAACGCGAGTAAAACCAAATGCATGCTTTTCAACTGATCGCTCCCTGCACCCGCATGCCCGACTAGCATCACCACCCTGGATGGTTCCGACCTTGAATATGTGGACATCTATAAGTACCTAGGTGTCTGGCTAGATTGCAAACTCTCCTTCCAGACTCACATCAAACATCTCCAATCGAAAATCAAATCAAGAGTCGGCTTTCTATTCCGCAACAAAGCCTCCTTCACTCACGCCGCCAAGCTTACCCTAGTAAAACTGACTATCCTACCGATCCTCGACTTTGGCGATGTCATCTACAAAATGGCTTCCAACACTCTACTCAGCAAACTGGATGCAGTCTATCACAGTGCCATCCTTTTTGTTACTAAAGCACCTTATACCACCCACCACTGCGACTTGTATGCTCTAGTCGGCTGGCCCTCGCTACATATTCGTCGCCAGACCCACTGGCTCCAGGTCATCTACAAGTCCATGCTAGGTAAAGCTCCGCCTTATCTCAGTTCACTGGTCACGATGGCAACACCCATCCGTAGCACGCGCTCCAGCAGGTGTATCTCACTGATCATCCCTAAAGCCAACACCTCATTTGGCCGCCTTTCGTTCCAGTACTCTGCTGCCTGTGACTGGAACGAACTGCAAAAATCGCTGAAGTTGGAGACTTTATCTCCCTCACCAACTTCAAACATCAGCTATCCGAGCAGCTAACCGATCGCTGCAGCTGTACATAGTCTATTGGTAAATAGCCCACCCATTTTCACCTACCTCATTCCCATACTGTTTTTATACTGTTTTTTATTTATTTACTTTTCTGCTGTTTTGCACACCAATATCTCTACCTGTACATGACCATCTGATCATTTATCACTCCAGTGTTAATCTGCAAAATTGTAATTATTCGCCTACCTCCTCATGCCTTTTGCACACATTGTATATAGACTGCCCCTTTTTTCTACTGTGTTATTAACTTGTTAATTGTTTACTCCATGTGTAACTCTGTGTTGTCTGTTCACACTGCTATGCTTTATCTTGGCCAGGTCGCAGTTGCAAATGAGAACTTGTTCTCAACTAGCCTACCTGGTTAAATAAAGGTGAAAAAAAAAAAAAAAACGATAGTAAATTTCAATTTACAAAAAAAAAAGACTTTTTCGTCTTTTGAGCTAATAATAGTCATGAAATCTATGCAGCCTACTCAATCACTTTGTATAGCTACTGTTTACAGGCCTCCTGGGCCATATACAGCGTTCCTCATTGAGTTCCCGGAATTCCTATCGGACCTTGTAGTCATAGCAGATAATATTCTAATCTTTGGTGACTTTAATATTCACATGGAAAAGTCCACAGACCCACTCCAAAAGGCTTTCGGAGCCATCATCGACTCAGTGGGTTTTGTCTCTGGACCTACTCACTGTCACAGTCATACTCTGGACCTACTCACTGTCACAGTCATACTCTGGACCTAGTTTTGTCCCATAGAATAAATGTTGTGGATCTTAATGTTTTTCCTCATAATCCTGGACTATCGGACCACCATTTTATTACGTTTGCAATTGCAACAAATAATCTGCTCAGACCCCAACCAAGGAACATCAAAAGTCGTGCTATAAATTCACAGACAACACAAAGATTCCTTGATGACCTTCCCTCTGTCTACCCAAGGACGTCAGAGGACAAAAATCAGTTAACCACGTAACTGAGGAACTCAATTTAACCTTGCGCAATACCCTAGATGCAGTTGCACCCCTAAAAACTAAAAACATTTCTCATAAGAAACTAGCTCCCTGGTATACAGAATACCCGAGCTCTGAAGCAAGCTTCCAGAAAATTGGAACGGAAATGGCGCCACACCAAACTGGAAGTCTTCCAACTAGCTTGGAAAGACAGTACCGTGCAGTTTCGAAGAGCCATTACTGCTGCTCGATCATCCTATTTCTCCAACTTAATTGAGGAAAATAAGAACAATCTGAAATTCCTTTTTGATACTGTCTCAAAGCTAACTAAAAAGCAGCATTCCCCAAAAGAGGATGGCTTTCACTTCAGCAGTAATAAATTCATGAACTTCTTTGAGGAAAAGATCATGATTATTAGAAAGCAAATTACAGACTCCTCTTTAAATCTGCGTATTCTTTCAAAGCTCAGTTGTCCTGAGTCTGCACTACTCTGCCAGGACCTAGGATCAAGAGAGACACTCAAGTGGTTTAGTACTATATCTCTTGACACAATGATGAAAATAATCATGGCCTCTAAAACTTCAAGCTGCATACTGGACCCTATTCCAACTAAACTACTGAAAGAGCTGCTTCCTGTGCTTGGCCCTCCTATGTTGAACATAATAAGCAGCTATCTATCTACCGGATGTGTACCAAACTCACTAAAAGTGGCAGTAATAAAGCCTATATTGAATCTTCCATTTCTCTAATTTACTTTTAGAAAAGGCTGTTGCGCAGCAACTCACTGCCTTCCTGAAGACAAACAATGTATACAAAATGCTTCAGTCTGGTTTTAGACCCCATCAGAGCACTGAGACTGCACTTGTGAAGGTGGTAAATTACCTTTTAATGGCATCAGACCGAGGCTCTGCATCTGTCCTTGTGCTCCTAGACCTTAGTGCTGCTTTTGATACCATCGATCACCACATTCTTTTGGAGAAATTGGAAACCCAAATTGGTCTGCACGGACAAGTTCTGGCCTGGTTTAGATCTTATCTATCGGAAAGATATCAGTTTGTCTCTGTGAATGGTTTGTCCTCTGATAAATCAACTGTAAATTTCAGTGTTCCTCAAGGTTCCATTTTACGATCACTATTGTTTTCACTATATATTTTACCTCTTGGGGATGTCATTCGAAAACATAATGTTAACTTTCACTGCTATGCGGATGACACACAGCTGTACATTTCAATGAAACATGGTGAAGCCCCAAAATTGCCCTCGCTAGAAGCCTGTGTTTCAGACATAAGGAAGTGGATGGCTGCAAACGTTCTACTTTTAAACTCGGACAAAACAGAGATGCCTGTTCTAGGTCCCAAGAAACAGAGATCTTCTGTTGAATCTGATGGTTAATCTTAATGGTTGTACAGTCGTCTCAAATAAAACTGTGAAGGACCTCTGCGTTACTCTGGACCCTGATCTCTCTTTGACAAACATATCAAGACTGTTTCAAGGACTGCTTTTTTCCATCTACGTAACATGGCAAAAATCAGAAACTTTCTGTCCAAAAATGATGCAGAAAAATTAATCCATGCTTTTGTTACTTCTAGGTTAGAATACTGCAATGCTCTACTTTCCGGCTACCTGGATAAAGCACTAAATAAACTTCAGTTAGTGCTAAATCCGACTGCTAGAATCCTGACTAGAACCAACAAATTTGATCATATTACTCCAGTGCTAGCCTCCCTACACTGGCTTCCTGTCAAGGCAAGGGCTGATTTCAAGGTTTTACTGCTCACCTACCAAGCATTACATGGGCTTGCTCCTACCTATCTCTCTGATTTGGTCCTGCCGTACATACCTACACGTACGATATGTCACAATATGCAGGCCTCCTAATTGTCCCTAGAATTTCTAAGCAAACAGCTGGAGGCAGGGCTTTTCATGCCGTCCCTAGGAGGGGTGCGTCACTTGAGTGAGTTGAGTCACTGATGTGATCTTCCTGTCTGGGTTGGCGGCCCCCCCTGGGTTGTGCCATCTTTGTGGGCTATACTCGGCCTTGTCTCATGATGGTAAGTTGGTGGTTGAAGATATCCCTCTAGTGGTGTGGGGGCTATGCTTGGGCAAAGTGGGTGGGGTTATATCCTTCCTGTTTGGCCCTGTCTGGAGGTATCATCAGCATACCAGCATACCACCCTGCATACCGCTGCTGGCTTGCTTCTGAAGCTAAGTAGGGTAGTTCCTGGATGGGAAACCAGATGCTGCTGGAAGTGGTGTTGGAGGGCCAGTAGGAGGCACTCTTTCCTCTGGTCTAAAACATATCCCAATGCCCCAGGGCAGTGATTGGGGACACTACCCTGTGTAGTGTGCCGGCTTTCGGATGGGACGTTAAAAGGGTGTCCTGACTCTCTGCGGTCATTAAAGATCCCATGGCACTTATCGTAAGAGAAGGGGTGTTAACCCCGGTGTCCTGGCTAAATTCCCAATCTGGCCCTCAAACCATCACGGTCACCTAATAATCCCCAGTTTACAATTGGCTCATTAATCCCCCTCCTCTCCCAGTTTGTCAGTTTGTTATATCTGGAGTATTTCTCCTGTCTTATCCGGTGTCCTGTGTGAATGTAAGTATGCTCTCTCTAATTCTCTCTTTCTTTCTTTCTCTCGCTCTCTCGGAGGACCTGAGCCCTAGGACCATGCCTCAGGACTACCTGGCTTGATGACTCCTTGCTGTCCCCAGTCCACCTGGCCTTGCTGCTGCTCCAGTTTCAACTGTTCTGCCTGTGATTATTATTATTTGACCATGCTGGTCATTTATGAACATTTGAACATCTTGGCCATGTTCTGTTATAATCTCCACCCAGCACAGCTGGGTACAGAAGAGGACTGGCCCACCCCACATAGCCTGGTTCCTCTCTAGGTTTCTTCCTAGGTTTTGGCCTTTCTAGGGAGTTTTTCCTAGCCACCGTGCTTCTACACCTGCATTGCTTGCTGTTTGGGGTTTTAGGCTGGGTTTCTGTACAGCACTTTGAGATATCAGCTGTTGTACGAAGGGCTATATCAATACATTTGATTTGAATTGATAAGACACTAACAGCTTACATACATTAGGCAATTAAGGTCACAGTTATGAAAATCTAGTACACTAAAGAAGCCTTTCTACTGACTCTGAAAAACACCAAAAGAAAGATGCCCAGGGTCGCTCATCTGTGTGAACGTGCCTTAGGCATGCTGCAAAGAGGCACGAGGACTGCAGATGTGGCCAGTGCAATACATTGCAATGTCCATACTGTGAGACGCCTAAGACAGGGAGACAGGACGGACAGCTGATCGTCCTCGCAGTGGCAGACCATGTGTAATAAAACCTGCACAGGATCGGTACATCCAAACATCACACCTGCAGGACGGGTACAGGATGGCAACAACAACTGCCCAAGTTACACCAGGAACGCACAATCCCTCCATCAGTGCTCAGACTGTCCGCAATAGGCTGAGAGAGGCTGGACTGAGGGCTTGTAGGCTTATTGTAAGGCAGGTCCTCACCAGACAGCACCGGCAACAATGTCGCCTATGGCCACAAACCCACCGTCGCTGGACAAGACAGGACTGGCAAAAAGTGCTCTTCACTGACGAGTCGCGGTTTTGTCTCACCGGGGGTCGGATTCGCGTTTATCGTCGAAGTAATGAGCGTTACACCGAGGCCTGTTCTCTGGAGCGGGATCAATTTGGAGGTGGAGGGTCCGACATTGTTTGGGGTGGTGTGTCACAACATCATCGGACTGAGCTTGTTGCCGTTGCAGGCAATCGCAATGCTTTGCGTTACAGGGAAGACATCCTCCACCCTCATGTGGTATACTTCCTGCAGGCTCATCCTGACATGACCTTCCAGCATGACAATGCAACCATACTGCTTGTTCTGTGCCCGGTTTTCTGCAAGACAGGAATGTCAGTGTTTTGCCATGGCCAGCGAAGAGCCCGGATCTCAATCCCATTGAGCACGTCCGGGACCTGTTGGATCGGAGGGTGAGGGCTAGGGCCATTTCCCATTGAGCACGTCCGGGATCTTGCAGGTGCCTTGGTGAAAGAGTGGGGTAACATCTCACAGCAAGAACTGGCACATCTGGTGCAGTCCATGAGGAGGAGATGCACTGCAGTACTTAATCTTATGTTCATACAAATATTTACACATGTTAAGTTTGCTGAAACTAAACGCAGTTGACGGTGAGAGGATGTTGCTTTTTTTTGCTGAGTTTATGTACTTTATACATATTTATATATTATATATACAGTATATATGTAGTATATATGTTTTTCACTGTAACCGCCAACCACGGGAAGACCCAGGAGCCCTCTCTCAATGAGCGTATACAGCCAGCTGCTGCCATTCTGCTAATCATCAGATGAGGGGAGGAGAGGAGGTAGGGGGCTGATATGGGTCACTGGGGGGCTGCCTTGATTGGGTAATTTATTAATTTAAAATATATATAAAAAACTTTAGAGTAAATACATGACACTGGTCAGTTGTGTGAGTCAGGAGCTTGACCCAAGCCCATATGGTCCCTAAGTAACAAAAATAGTAAATGAACAATTACGTAATTTTTAAAATTATTATAATTTATGCTGGGCGGAGGGGTAGGAAAAAGAAGAAAAAAAACGAAGCTCCAGGGCCTATTATTTCTTAGTCCGGTCCTGCACACTGTGTAAGGAACGCCCCGAATTGCAGTGTTCTCAGGTTTCAGGCCTTTTGGGCGGGTTTTAACTTGGCATTCATTCGTATAGTTGAGCTAGAACCTGGGAAGCCAGCCCGACCGTCAGCCGTCACGTTTCCTGTTCTCACAGTCCGCAGAAATAGAGTAATTGGGGAGCTGTAGCTACTCTTGTATCCGGGAGATACCTCTGTTTTAACGCAAGAAAACTCAGCCTCGTCCAAATTTCAGGTATATCCGTCTTTCACATGCTATTTTCTCTGGTTGCATTATATTTAGCGCTAAATGTTCAAAGATGACTGGGAATGGCTATCGTTCTTTAACGACGTGCGACAGCATGCCACGGAAGAGATGCGCAAATGGGAGGGGTAGCTGGCTAACGTTAGCTAGCCAGTTAGCTAAATTATTTCCAGAAAGTGTTGTAGGTTTGTGTTAAGACTCATTGAGGTCAATCCTTTTCAGAAAGTGTTTGCATTTTCTTGTTTTGGTAGTGCTGTTTTTGCTGCCAGTCATTAGCTAACTAATGGGAATTGCTCACCACCACACCAAATAAGTTGACATACTAGCTAACGGTTAGTTAGTTATTTAGCTGACTGGTTGGCTAGTTAGTGTTCTTGCTGTGTGGGGTGACACGGCCACAAGTCGCTGCCAGTGTCTTCTTGAGCAAGTTTCGCTAATTGACTTGTGGGCTGTGGTGTTCAAGCTTAAAATCATTATCACCTTGTAAGACAATAGCTTTCTTTCTAAATTCACATGGCGTGACACAGGATTTAATTTAGCCATATAATTTAAGCCACAAGTAAGTTGTCTGACTTTAATCGAGGTCACAAGATCTCCAGCCTTTTTCCATTTATGCCATTTGACATATATTCCTTTAACTCATTGACGTGAGTGTTAGCCAAAATGACAGCCACCCCACCCCTTCTCTAATATTTGGACAGGTATAGCTGCTGGTCTATACTAGGCCAACATCACCTGCTCTGATTTTGAATCACTGCTGAGGTGGCCTTGTCAACAGCGTTCTCTGATCTTTGCAGAGGGGGGGGTCTTACTTCATACGTTACCTTTTGCGATTTGTTGTTTTCACATCTCTCAAAATATTTACTACAGCATTCAAGTGCCAACTCCAGGGACATGCATGTGTTTTAATCAGTTATTCCAACAGGAGATGTGGTATCTGAGATCACTTGCTTTTACAGCAGTAGAGACTTGATCAATGTGAATGCACTGTGAAGTTTACAGTGCTGTACGGTGAGACCCAAGTGATGTTAGGTTGTGTGTTATTCTTGGCTGGTGATTGTTTTCCTAGGTTGGCCAAAGAGGAGGATGCCAATCTTGGTCCCCCAAGGAGGACTGCAGAGTAGAAGCTGGATCTACAGGTGTAAAGGCTGTCTTGGTCAGTTGTCCCAAGTGAAATAGAACACTCTCCAGGGGTCCAAAACATTTTAATGATTCTGTAGCAGCAGCACTCTGTCTCAGTGTTTTTAGTGAAGCGCCAGAGTCTCCTTTGCACCGCTCTCATACCCACCTGATAAGCAAGATTACCTTTTACCTCCATTCCTCCAAAAATGGGTATCAGGTTTTTCCATGGTGGTGCTTTAGTGAATACAGTTGTTGCACACCAGTCACCAGGGATTTATTGATGGCTTTTTATGTCCTTACTCTACAGTTGAAGTTTCTCTTTGTGACACCTGTTATTAAGTAGTTTATTTGGTTTATAATAAGCACACACGCATACAGTAGGCCTATATATAATGTGAGGGAAGATGGCACTGCATGCCACAACTGCCTTGCCGCTTGGGCAGAGACACTGTCTCTGTTTGACAAGCTCACAGCTGTCACAGACTTGACACAGGCTGTTATTTACTGCATATAACCAATCTGCTCAGACACATTGACCTGAGAGAACCTATCCTGCATGTAAAAATGGCGCTCTGATCAGTGCTGTACAGTACCCGTATGCAAACAAATTGGTTTAAGTGTGCAGATGAACTCGAGGGATGCCTCTGGCACTGACGGTGGGACACTGTTTCTGTCTGAACTCAGAATCAAATATGCTTCCCAAAAATAACATGGTCGCTGTGGTGAAACATTTATTTAGATATATCCATGTAAACAGGATTATTAGGGTAATCGTTATTCTTACAAAACATGTAAACATTTTCATCAAACTATTATATTAATCTAACTAGCCACAATAATCACATTGTGTGCATGTAACTATACTTACTCACTGTTGGACAGAAGTGTTTTAGTGCGAGGTTTGAGTGTTACGTGTTCAATGATCTTTGTGGGTGATATCTGTTTTGAATAAGATATAACATTATCTTTTGTGTCAATCATTAACCAGTTATCTGTCTGAATAACGTGATGTATCAACAGTAGTATGCCGGCCACTATCACTCAGAGATAAGACTAGTAAACATTTTTTTTAAATGGGTGTATTTAAACTCTAGAGTTTAAAGATGCACTATGTAACTTTTTGGGCGACCTGACCAAATTCACGTATGTGCGCGATTTCTATGCTTTCTGTTCTGAAGTTTAGGTTTTGCGTGTCTTCCTTTTGGTTTTGTACACATGCTTCACACAACTGAATATACAATATTTTTGGTTATGGAAAATATATTTCTCAGCAGTTTCGACAATACAATGATTCTCTACACAATGACAGCTTGTTTTGTCACATAAACTGAATGTAGGCAAACTACTAGAATTTTAGCAACCAGGAAATGGCAGTGCGATTTCTGCATTGTGCATTTTTAAGTCTGGCTCATATCTGGTTAACCGGATATTAGTGATGCAATTTGATGTTGTGTAGAGAAGATTTCAATTGACTTTACTGGAACTTTGCCAGGAGTGCTCAACTCTGTTCTCTAGACCTTTCAGTAGATTGTGTGAATGAGAAGCAACTTTCATGAGAAAATAAAGTTTTAACCGTAAACCAGGTGTTATAGTAAAACACGTCGATTCTGGTCTTCATTTTGACCGTTTCTTTTGGTAAAGTGATATATTTTGGTCTTTTTAGTAGTAAATCTAGCTGTTTGTTCAACTTTACCATTGAAAACCCGATGTAGACTACAGGCACTTTGAGAAGTTGCCTCTACGTCATCTCAAGGGAGGGGTTCAGTATGAAATACACTCCCTTCTAGATGTGCTGGGTGGCACCAACTCAAGGCTTACTATAAACGCAGGTGACAGCGCACCTTATTTGGCAAAGCTCTTGCTGAGTAGTGTGCAAATATATTTAGCATGATGCTTCCTTGACTAGACTACTGACGGTACACAAAATTCAAAAGGCATTAAGGCACCTTTGAGCATATGACCAAATTAAATGTTTTTGCTTAGTTTCATACACCTGTGCTTTTTTAAGAAGGAAAAAAATGCATTTAGGCAATGAGGATTGTATGTTTTTATATTTGTAGCTACATTCATAACAAGAAATAAATGACCATGGTGTTCATGTCAACTCATTGTATTGTTTCCCCATCTGCTATGACTGATTGGTGGCGTAGTCTGCTAAAACAGTTGGCTCAATGGTTGTGAGATCTGCATGTGGGATTAGAAATCTTGATTTGCCTTACAATATTCATCCAGTGCCCACACACACACACTTCTAATTCTGAAAAGTGAGAGTGGTCGCCCTGGTAGTAGTTGTAGGTTTTTATACAGTACCCAAGACCAGTCTGAGTTAATTTGAGCATTGAAAAAGAGCTACTGTGTAAATACTGCAGTAAGGGTTGGGTTAAATTGAGCCCCTAATTATCATTATTGCACTTTTTCCCCCTCCAACACCGCAATAAATGTGATTTAATTTGTATTTGTATTTTATTGTGCTCCATGGGGGATTCAAATTTACATCGCAATTGGCAATAATGTCAGGAACTCGGGCATCTTACTACTTTGAGCTAATGGTGCAGACATATTTGCTCGCCATGCACAATTTTATTAGAGCGTATGCTTTAGTGAGAAAGTGTTGATCAGGTACAACAACGTTTACCCACCCCCAAAATGAATTCTTGTGAGCAATCGCCCCCCCCCCCACACAATGTTTTTGAAGGGGTTAGGCAAAGGCTGATATTGGAGTTGAGAGTTAACCTTTAAGTAAAGATCTTGAGCCCGTCGCTCATCTTAATGTCAGTGTGGATTAGACTGGATAAGAGTTACTTACAATGGTGGCGAGGCTGAGTAAGATACAGGAACCAACATACTGTATGTGATATGGGTGCATTTTGTAGATAGAGTAGTTTTTTACATTTACATTTTAAGTCATTTAGCAGACGCTCTTATCCAGAGCGACTTACAAATTGGTGCGTTCACCTTATGACGTTTTTGTCTCTTAACTGGGGTCGGTGTTACTGGTGAAATTCTGTCCCACTAGTCGGTAGGTACTACAATAACTATGCTAACTATGATGTAAATCTTCCATAGGTTGAGGGTTTGAGCACACCTGACAAAATGGTGACCATTCCGGAATACTATGAGGGGAAGAATGTGCTTATCACGGGGGCGACAGGCTTCATGGGAAAAGTCCTGCTGGAGAAGCTGCTGCGGTCTTGCCCTGGAATCAAAGCCGCGTATGTTCTGGTCCGGCACAAAGCAGGGCACGCTCCCCAGGCCCGCATCGCTGACATGATCAACTGCAAGGTGAGCAGAGCTGGAGAAGGATAAAGGGGATGTCTGTGGGGTGATGGATCATACGTTCTTGACCGTTTGTTACTGGAGATCTAAAACCCAACAATGCAGTAACAGTAAAAAAAAAGTTGGAAAAAGTTGGAAGAAAAATTAATGAACAACACGATAAAGTAAATAAGCATACTATATACAGGGTCAGTTTCAGGACCATATGTACAATGTGCTGGGATACTGGAGTGGTAGTTGGATATGTATAGGGGTAAGGTATGTGAGTGGGTATGTTTGTGTAGTCAGTGTAAATGTATGTGCATATTATGTTTGTGAGCAAATAACGGAGTGTGTGTATTGAAGTATCAGTGTGTGTAGTGTGAGTGCAAAGAATAAAACATAAAGGTCAACTCAATCCATGCAGCCATTTTGTTAGCTATTTATCAGTCTTATGGAATCAAATCAAATCAAATTTATTTATATAGCCCTTCGTACATCAGCTGATATCTCAAAGTGCTGTACAGAAACCCAGCCTAAAATCCCAAACAGCAAGCAATGCAGGTGTAGAAGCACGGTGGCTAGGAAAAACTCCCTAGAAAGGCCAAAACCTAGGAAGAAACCTAGAGAGGAACCAGGCTATGTGGGGTGGCCAGTCCTCTTCTGGCTGTGCCGGGTGGAGATTATAACAGAACATGGCCAAGATGTTCAAATGTTCATAAATGACCAGCATGGTCGAATAATAATAAGGCAGAACAGTTGAAACTGGAGCAGCATGGAAGGGGAATAGAAGACTTGATGCACCGGTACCGCGCAGAAGCGGAGAGAACAGTCTAAGTTGTGGGTGGTTGACGTCTTAAACGATTTTCCGGGCCTTCCCTGTACCCCGCCTGGATGGCAGGTAGCTTGACCCCCGTGACGTAGTCTTAACTAAAGGGATTGCTTTCTTGGAGCGCTTTCAAACCAAAACGCATCACTCCACCAACACATTGCTGTCAATAAAAAAAACATTGAGTATGTTAATTTTGATCCTCTTATTGGCAGTGAAAGTAGCATGATTTGAGTATTACATTTTTTTGCCAACTGTTGCAGCTGTTTTTATTTCAGCTTTTTGACAGAGTACGAGATGAGCAGCCAGACTTTGCTGAAAAGATAGTGGCTGTTAACAGTGACCTCACCCTGCCCGAGCTGGACCTGAGCACAGAGGACCAGGAAACGCTTGCTGACTGCATCAACATAGTCTTCCACTGTGCTGCAACCATCCGATTCAACGAGCCTCTCAAGTGAGCCATTGTTTCTCTCCTAATGCTACTCCCCGGAGCTTTGCTGGACAATTCTGCAAGCTCAGATTTTTCTACTGGGAGATCTTGTCACTTGCTTCACCTGCAGAGAAATGACTTGCTTCCTTTTAGTACTTAAAGTGTAGGTTATCAATCTAGAAGTATTTCTAACCCTTCTTGTGTACCTGCCCATTGGTTTTTAATATTTTTCATGTTTTATGTGACATTTTTCTTCCTTCTCAGAGATGCTATGCAGCTGAATGTTCTAGCCACCCAGAAGATGGTGGCTCTGGCCCACAGAATGAAGCACTTGGAGGTGTTTCTTCACGTGTCCACAGCCTATGCCAACTGTGACCGGACGCTCATTGAGGAAGTGGTTTATCCACCTCCTGTTGACTACAAGAAGCTCATCGACAGCCTGGAGTGAGTCCAAGAAATGTGACTTGTTTTTCATAACCCTTCCCATTGCGGACTTGTTACCTTGAAGTTATTTGCAGATTGGTAGAAACGGAAGCCATTTATTATTTTTATTTTACCTTTATTTCACTAGGCAAGTCAGTTAAGAACAAATTCTCATTTTCAATGACTGTATTAAGATAAATGTCAGTAATACTATATACCAAGAGATTATAGTAATTTACAGATAGGCATGTTTGACTAATGCATAAGCTTGGAATTTCTCAAGGGTTCCTCAATACCGCTTCATGGACTGAAACTTTGTACCAACACAGGGAGCGTCTCTGATTTGAAACTTAATGCAGTTTGGTTACTGATTGAATGGCACTCATTTGTAAACTATTTAATAAGGACATTTGCTTTACTCAAAATGTTAGGTGGGACTTCTGACTTCTCTTGAAGGTTGCCCAATATGTAACCCATGGACGAAACGGTCACCAGTTGTGTAAAAGTTATTGTTCTGTTGTAATGTTTCCACCCTGAAGTATTATGAAAGGCATGTCAGAATCTCTTCAGAGATTTATGTGGGTGGGGCAGTTTTAAGGAAAGTTAATCTCTGAAATATGTGTTTGTTCATTGGCAGAAAATTGCAATATAACTGACCTTTTTCTTCCAGGTTTTTTTTTTCTTCTACAAAGCAAATTAGATTTACAAAAAGAAGTTTTTGCTGTCATTATTAGGATTTCTTTTTTTTAAAATTCAGTGTAAAATGAACTTTAAATGACTAAATGCAGATATAAAGTATGTAGAAAAGATAATGGACTGATATATTTTTTTAAATAATTGTCTTTGATAACTAAAAATCACCAAAATAAAAGCTAGGCAGTCAGGGAGAAACTAAAATTCAAATATGCATTCGGGAGAATTTGTGTCATGAAATAGGACCTCCGTTGATTTAGTGATGTTTGAGTCAGTCGGATAGCATAAGCCATGGCAAAATGTGTGGAACTGAAGGAAATTGCTTTAAAACGGCAACATTTTATCACTGGCCAACAGGAGGGCCTCTAAAATTGTTCTTCAGCGACTGCACCATTGGCCACTCCCATGGCCACACCCACCATCTAAGCTAAATTTTTATCCAGAAAAAACCCTGACTTGATTGTGTTTTCATGTTGGTTAGGTGGATGGATGAGAAACTGGTCTCAGCGATGACCCCAGGGCTGATTGGAAAAAGGCCCAACACGTACACCTACACCAAGGCCATGGCTGAGTACCTGGTCCAGCAGGAGTGTGGAAACCTCAACGTGGCCATCATCAGGCCCTCTATAGTAGGGGCCAGTTGGAAAGAGCCCTTCCCAGTGAGTGTTCTCATGTCCTGAGCAGGCTGTCTTTTAAACGGTATCTACTGTAGCTGACCATAGTAATTTAACTCTGTATACTGGTCATAACATGTTTTCACTTTTCTTAGGGCTGGATTGATAATTTCAATGGACCTAGTGGAATATTCATTGCAGTAAGTAATGGAGAAAAAAAGTGTGCCGAGTTCTCTTCTCTTATGTAAAATTATCAGAGATCGGACCGCGATCATGACCACGTCAACATTGTGGCTATTCATTATAACCTGAGAAAGCACTTTACGATGACCTAGTAATGAACCGGATACTTCTCTGCCCGATATAGGCAGGAAAGGGGATCCTGCGCACCATGAGAGCATCCAACAACGCAGTGGCTGACCTGGTGCCTGTGGATGTGGTCATCAATACCACACTGGCTGCCGCCTGGTACTCTGGCTCCCAGAGACACACCAGGTCAGTCGCCCGCGCACACACACACACACACACACACACACACACACACACACACACACACTGGAGCTGGATGAATGATATGATTATGAAATGCAAATATTCCTTCCAGTTTCTATTTTGTCCCTTTTTGTGTCCACAGGCCTAAGAGCATATTGGTGTACAATTGCACGACAGGTGGCATCAACCCGTTCCACTGGGGTGAAGTTGGTATGAACCGCTTTCCTTATCTTACACCCGGAGTATATTTGGATATTTGTTCTCAGATGGTCTAACAAAGCAGAATGATAAATTATGATTATCAGTTTTGCTTCTGAGGGCACACCCACTCTTATAACTGTAGTGAGGTGTGAGCAGGTTTTGGTTTACTCACACACTCTTTGGGGTATTAAACTCCCTGGATTAGTGTTTACTGTACATATTCTAGGGAAGCCCTCATTGTAAATTAGTTTTCTTAACTGACTTGCCTAGTTAAATTGAAAAATGAATACATCTGAATGCTAGCCATCTGAGAAAGATCAACATTGTGCCAGGTTTAAAGGAAATGGGTGAAACTATATAACATGACTCATGCTTGAATGAAAGTGTATCAGTCATAAATCCAGTATTTGTTTAGTGGACTAAAGATGGATGGTATTTTCATAGTGCCATTTTGTATAGTTCCCTTTTAAGATGCTAACCTGTTGCGTTTGCTGTAGTAAATGTCAAATATATTTTCAATATTTGCTTCTCATTTACCGTAGATTGTGATGCTGCTTAAATATTTCAGGTGAAATCACTTTCATTTTTTTGTAACATTGCTTTTCTACATTCATTAGGCTTACTTTGAAGTCTAGATTTGTGGTGTTACGTAATCTCCCCAGACTCCTGCAATAACTTGTACAGTTAAATAATAATAATGGTTCAAAAGCACTTCAAAGATATATTGTCTAAACCGAAGATCTGGCTTTGTTGCTGCTTTGTTGTATGCTTGCCGCTTAGCTTTTTCTCTCTACTTTGGAGAAATGAGTTGTGCCAACAATTCACCCTGTTGAACCTTTTCTCCTAGAGTACCATGTAATATCCACTTTCAAGAGGAACCCCCTCGAGCAGGCCTTCAGACGGCCCAATGTAAATCTCACAACCAATCACCTTATCAATCAGTACTGGATCGCTGTAAGCCACAAGGCACCAGCCTTCCTTTATGATCTCTGCCTCAGGATGACAGGAAGAGAGCCCAGGTAAATGATGCCCCGCTCGGTCACACCCATCTCCCTCCACCCCCCACCCCCCGCGTTCTCGCTCAGTGTAGCCCAATGTTCACTGTACCTGTGACGTGATGCTTCTGTCCGGTGTCATGGGGGTAAGGGTGCATAAGCCACCCATATACCATTAGGGCTGGGTTCTGCACTCTTACCCCTCTCGGTGTTACCTCGACCATGTCCTGGCATTGAATGTCCTTGTTAAAGGGCTCCTCCCTCCTGTGATGTCATATTCTCTCTGCAGAGTACTGTATAAACATGACCTTCAAGACCAACCCCTTAGAGCAGGCTTTCAGGCGCCCCAATGTTAACCTGCGGTCCAACCCCTTTACCAATCAGTACTGGACCACAGTGAGTCACACTCTACCCGCCCTGCTGTATGACGTGTATCTCAGGGCCACGGGTCAGAAGCCCCGGTAAGGTCTACTACAGTGCCCGTGCCCTCTCAACCCCCTCTCCCCTCCACCACTGGGTGCTGGTTGTGTGGCATGGTGGGTGGGGAGGAAGCAACGCCTGGCTGTTTACTCGGCTGGCTGCTGACAGGCTTCTGTGTCGTCATGACAAGCATGGGTTCCTGTCCAAAGCATGCTGCAATAATGTTTGAGATATTTTATTTTGTCGCCCTTTTTGTTTGACCTTTCTGCCTGTTACTGCATTTGTACTTTTTTTGATGCAGTTGGAACTATTTGGCTTTGGAAGTCATTTTTTTAAATGATTGTGGAATTACCTCCCTTTTTATTTGTCGCCATTTTTAGTTTTTCTGAGCCATGCCGTTAAGTCCGGTGTTTTCCCAAATTAGGGGTTGTGTGAGACTCTGAAATAAAAAAGATTTGTGCTTGGTTTGTAGAACCTGAGCTTACTGACCGCTAGATGCGATTGTAATAAACAGAGCGGTTCTATTTTCTTCTTACAAATCTGTGTCTCTCTTGAAAGATTTAAGCTACAAAATAATGACCCCATCACTGAAAGATAAGACTCCCGGGAACACGTATGTGTCTTCTGTTACCCTCTCCAATGCCCACAAGTCGTGCATTACTCATTAGAAGAGTGGACACGGCACGAAGTCAGACTGGAGGGGAGGGCATTAATGTTCTTTTCAACACAGATTATCATACAAAATGATTGCCTAATTTATCTTCTGAACTTCCTGATGCATTTCAGTCCCTTCAAACCATACTTTCAAAACTACTGTCAGACCGGTTTTGAAATAACTGTCATAGCCCCAATAAATAAAATACATTTTAAAAAGTTAACATTAGCCTTTGATTACATCACTTTCTTTCTTTTTTTTTACATGGTGGGGTTGCAGATAGAAAAAAATATACAATCAAAATTGGGTCACAGGCCAAAAGTTTGGGAACCCTAGCATTAAGTCTTCTGAAGTGACCTGGGATTGATCCTCCTCGTTCTTGTTCTCTACTCTTCAATAATCTCTCCAAATTAGAGGAACCAGTGAACTAGTTGTCCTTTATTAATTGGCCCATCAACACTTCTATTCCTGGTGGTCCTATTCCTGGGCTTCATGAAGCACATTGTGGGCAGAATGGAATGCACTGGCAGAAATTGATACGCTCAGAAGCCAATGGCATATTGAATTAAAATGTATCAGTGAGTTGAGTGGGCCTACTCATAAACCCCACCTTTTTATGCGTTTCATTATGCATCCAGACCACGGTTCAGTCTAAATCAAGTTTTTGTTACCTGATAGACAGTATTGATCCTCACAAGTTTACTGTAAAGCAGAAACATTTCAGCAATAGTAAACTTCTGGTAACACATCTCAATTAGTGAAAATGTAACATTTTTGGCTGTCTGAAATGCATTTGGATTAGTATTCAACAGTTTCTATGGGTGAAGTGAATAGATGGGTGTCTCACCCACTGAAAAACTAATACCTTTTTAATGTTTGACTTTCTAAATGGTCCACCATGCATGTTTTGTCACCTTCCTCTTGGAACACAATGTATCATGGAGGGGGAATCTGAGCTCTGATTACAAGCATGGTTGCTTTTGATGCAATTTGGCATGGCCATTAATCCTCAAACCAGTTTGTTCATGAAACGTTCAACTACAATTAGTACATGTTTTCCTAATGATGACAATGTAATTGGTGCACGTTTTAAAATCTTAAGCTACTGGCAGTCAGACATGCTCAGGTGCCCTCAAAGATTGGACAAGCCCTCCATTTACATTGTGTTCAACATGCAGTACAGTCGGTAAGTATTCAGACCCCTTGATTGTTACGTTACAGCCTTATTCTATAATGGATTTTTTTTTTTTAAATGTATCTTCGGTCTCCACACTACCCCCTAATGACAAAGCAAAATCAAGTTTAGAAAATGTTGCTAATGTATAAAAAAACATAGCCGATCAGATTTACATAAGCATTCAGTATTTTGTTGAAGCCCCTTTGACGGCGGTTACAACTTCGAGCTTTCTTGGGAATCAATCAAATTTATTTATAAAGCCCATACATCAGCTGATGTCACAAAGTGCTATACAGAAACTTGTCCTAAAACCTCAAACAGCAAGTAATGCAGGTGTAGAAGCACGGTAGGACGCTACAAGCTTGGCACGACTGTATTTGGAGAGTTTCTCCCATTCTTCTCTACAGATCCTCTCAAGCTCTGTCAGGGTGGATGGGGAGCGTCGCTGCACAGCTATTTTCAGGTCTCTCCAGAGATGTTCGATCAGGTTCAAGTCCAGGCTCTGTCCTTGAGAGGCCCAACCATTCAGAGACTTGTCCTGAAGCCATTCCTGCGTTGCTTAGGGTCATTGTCTGTTGGAAGGTGAACCTTTGCCCCAGTCTGAGGTCCTTAGCGCTCCGGAGCGCTTTCATCAAGGATTTCTCTGTACTTTGCTCTGTTCATCTTTCCCTCGATCCTGACAAGTCTCCCAGTCCTTGCAACTGAAAAACATCCCCACAGCATGATGGTGCTGCCACCATGCTTCACCTTAGGAATGGTGCCAGGTTTCCTCCAGACCTGACGCTTGGCATTCAGGCCAGAGTTCAATCTTGGTTTCATCAGACCAGAGAATCTTGAGTCCTTTAGGTGTCTTTTGGATTGACTTCCGTCTGGCCACTGTCATAAAGACCTGATTGGTGGAGTTTGCGATGAGACTCGAAATTGAGCTCAGGTGCATCCTGTTTCCATTGATCATCCTTGAGATGTTTCTACAACTTGATTGGAGTCCACTTGCAGAGATGGGTGAACCTTCCAGAAGAACAACCCATCTCCACAGAGGAACTCTGGAGCTCTGTCAGTGACCATTGGGTTCTTGGTCACCTCCCTGACCAAGGCCCTTCTCCCACAATTGCTCAGTTTGTCCGGGCGGACAGCTCTAGAAAGTATCTTGGTGATGCCAAACTTCAATTTTTTAAAGAATGAATGGAGGCCACTGTGTTCTTGGGGACCTTCAATGCCGCAGAGTTATTGGTACCCTTTCCCAGATCTTTGCTTTGACACAATCCTGTCTCGGAGCTCTACAGACAATTCCTTCAACCTAATGGCTTGGTTTTTGCTCTGACATGCACTGTCAACTGTGGGACCTTGTATAGACAGGTGTGCCTTTTTCAAATCATGTCCAATCAATTGAATTTACCACAGGTGGACTCCAATCAAGTTGTAGAAACATCTCAAGGATGATCAATGGAAACAGGATGCACCTGAGCTCAATTTCGAGTCTCATAGCAAAGGATCTGAATATTTATGCAATAAGGTATTTCTGTGTTATATTTTGTATACATTTGACAAATGTATAAAATATTATTTTCACTTTGTCCTTATGGGGTGGTGTTTTATAGATTTGAGGATCAAAAATGTATTTTATTACATTTTTATGAGGCTTGTAACAAAATGAGGAAAATGTCCACGATCTGAATAGTTTCTGACTGCGCTGTATGTGTCAACCTAACAATACTCAACCCAATGGAGACTGGTATGAGTTAGTGTAAATGAGCTTATAATGCTCATATGCTTACTCTTACCGGTGTTCTATTTTTCTATTCTAGATTGTGCTGGATTTATACAGTTCTTTATTTTAAAGATGTGAAGTGTGCAAGCTGTGAAGTGTTTCATCTATAGCGTTGACATACCCTAATCTTTACTTTGGTAATGAATTGGCTTAGAGGAGACTTTTACCCCGTACAAAAATTCTCATCCGTTGTTCCATCTTGTCTGCTTAACAGACCTCAATCCCCCTGGTCTGTCCCTCTCCACGTCATAATCCGAATCCAGTTGGCTGGGTTTACTTTCCAGCAGTTGGATATTAAAGCTCAGTGCCCTTAAGGGTAAAAGACGGCACTGTGCTGTCAGCTCTGTGCCATCTCCCCTTCTACCTCCTTAATACCTGTCTCTTCCCTGTTGCCATGGCGACCACCACTCCACGGCAGGATGATGAAGACCATCACACGGCTGCACAAGGCCATGATGGTGCTGGAGTACTTCACCAGTCACTCGTGGGTGTGGAACACGGACAACGTCACCATGCTGATGAATCAGATGGGCACTGATGACAAGAGGGTACGCTTTACGCCCACCCGCCAGTAGCTGGCGCACACACACTTGTAGGATGCACACACATACTTGTAGGACCCACACATACATACATGGGTAGGACACACACACACTTGTATTGTGGCAGACACAGAAATGCTATTGAACGAATGGAGTATGTTTGCATTTGTAGGACGAGCACAATTGAATAATTCAGCTTGGTTTTAAATGGAGTCATTGTGTTGGATAGTCAGGGCCTGGCTGAAATGTACAGTGGATGTACACTCAGTGGACAGTTTGTTAGGTACACCAATCCGTTCACGACAATGTTTGAGTCACTTGACCGCGGCTTACTATATAAAGCAGGAAGACCGGTATCGAGGCATTTTGTTACCGTTAGAATGGGACAAAATTAGGGACCTAGGTGACTGAGCGTGGTATGGTTCAGTATCACAGAAACAAGTGTCTAGAGTTTACTGAGAATGGTGCCTGTGTCTGACCCTGTACTGGATGGGTGTACCTAATAAACTGTCCACCGAGTATGTTGGTCCAACACACCAAGTGTAACACTTGAAGTTGTACTTTTTGTGTCAAATCTTCCTTGGTTCAACAAAACTTGCTCAATGTCCATCCTTACAGTATGAATCCCCTTTATTTGTTTGTCCAGATGTTCAACTTTGACGTGCGACAACTCAACTGGGCAGAGTACATGGAGAACTACTGCATGGGTACAAAGAAGTATGTCCTGAACGAGGCTGAGTCAGGTCTGCCAGCCGCACGCAAACACCTCAACAAGTAAGAGTAATGTCTCTACCTGCACATGTTATGTAACACAACTATCCTCTTATTGACAATTCCTTCTTGAATATTTAATTGTAATGGCATTGACTTCATGTTATTTTTCATTCTTTGATGCACATGCTTTTGTTGCCGAGGGTTAGCTGTTGGTTCACCAGCCCGCAAAGGGTAATAACCTATCCTCAACTGCCTGACTGTGTTAAAGACCAGCACTTTACATGTTGCATTTGTTTTTGTTCAGTATAGATACATGCAGGTTTTCTTATGTCATCTGTTGCCCGTGAAGACTAAATGAACCCTTGCTCACCAGGATGTCATAAATTCTAGAATGAATTGCTTCAATCTAGTTGACATTGGTCAAGTTTTCTGTCATCTCTGCTTTTTTCACGGAACAAAGACTTGGACCGGGGAGAAAAGGCAATTACTATAAATATTTTCTGTGCAAAATGTTCAAATGACATCAGTTTGACCAGTTGTGAGGAAATAGAAAGCTGTGAAACCGACCTAACGTGTTTCTGATAAGATTTTAGTTAGACTTGGATGTGTATTTTATTCTGCAGGAGTTGAGGTTATAGACCTACTGTCAGTATCCATTTTACCCATCTGAATACAGGATACAGTTCCCTTGACATGCCATAGGCCTATTTTAAGTCCCGGTCTAGTTACTGTGGAATTTGTACATCGCCTCTCAATCATCACACGCAACAAAGGCACTGCCTATATCCTCTTTTACGACTTCACCAAATCTTTCCCAAACATTACTTTTCTAGCGCCCCTTCTCCTTATTTTCAACTTTCCATTTTGCAGCTTTTCTCTTACTGTGTTAAACATTGTACTTTTTGCCTCAGTGGATCAACGTTAACGTTTTCTGCCCATTCCCAAAAGCGTTTGGCGACTTAATCGCCAAAGAATAAAAGCAAAACCTCGATGTAGCCTATAGATTTAAAAATGGTGCTATAATTGTACATTTATGGATAGTTTTTTGGGGGTGTGTTTCTCTTTATTCAACCCGACCGCCAAACACCTGCCCTTCAGCCACAGAATATTTCATGACCCTAAAACAATGCATTACTAGCCCATATCTTTCTGCTTTTCTGGATCACCAGCAAAATATTTCCCTGGTATCCTCTGTTCTTCTAAAAGTGCTTGTTGCTCACAATATTCAACGGGTAAAGTTCTACTTAAATGTCCTAATCCTTCCGTGAATGCCTGTTCACATGCAAGCTACCGAGGACATGTCATTGTATTTCTTCAGTTACCTCCTTCATAATAAAAAATAAAACCATTTTGTGGGTTTTTTTCAGGTTGAGGAACATCCGCTATACGTTCAACACTGTCCTGGTCGTGTTCATCTGGCGAGTGTTCATCGCGCGGTCCCAGATGGGCAGGAACATCTGGTACTTTGTCGTCAGCCTCTGTTTCAAGTTCCTGTCCTACTTCCGAGCGTCCAGCACCATGAAATACTGAGGCCACGTGGCGTGTTCACCCTGAACCTATCCACCCTCTCTCCCTCCTGCCCGGCCCGCCTGCGGACAGCTATGCATTGGACAATGCTATTCAAACCCTGGGACTATTTTCAGTCACATCAAAGGGAGCCTTCAGGATTTTGGCAATGACGCCCTTTATCTACTTCCCTAGAGTCAGATGAGCTTGTGGATATCATTTTTTTTATGTCTCTGCGTGCAGTTTGAAGGAAGTTGATAACTAGTGTTGACTGGAAGACTGGTAACTGCTAGCAACGCGAGTAGATGCCATACACTGTCATTGCGCTAACGCTAGTTAGGGTTGGCTGGTGAAACTACCGCTTACTTCCTTCATCCTGGATGCAGAGACTTATACATTTGTATCCATGAGTTCATCTGACTCTGGGGAAGTAGATAAAGGGCTTCATTGCCAAAAAATCCCAAAGTATCCCTTTAAAGGTCTGACATACCATTCATCCTACTGTATGTGATGTGTCCCCTTCCCTCTGCAGTGTGTTCCCTGGTGTGGGAGGTAGTACGGCATTCAACTGTGATGTAGTAAGCATGAATCCAACCAGACCCCAGGTCCTGTGATGCTCCCCTTGCACAGTGATGGTCAGACAGAATTGTCATCGATTTTTCTCGGTTGGTTGTCATGGTCATTGAGCTCTGCTTTGCTGACTGCCCCAGGGTGGTCAGGCGTTGGCTTTGACTAACGGTTTAGATTTTCTTGCTTGAATAGGGATGAAGGCACCCATGTGCTCTATGCTTGCTGGTGGCAATGACTAATTCCCAATGACATGATCAAGCACAAGTTAGATGGTAATGAGATGGCATTTTTTTACTGTGCCTAAAAGGTTTTGATGACCTTGCAGAGCTCGCTTTTTAATTTTAATTTTTCTCCCTATGTTGCATTTAAGCCATTTCTGACTGGACTGTCTGCTTATGATTTCTGACCCAAATACCTCATCTCATGTAGCTCAGAACAGGCAACTGCTCAGAGGACTTGATGTTGGGGGTCGTCTGCTGTTCTTTACATTGGTTTTACTGAGAACAGCTTTTAGGCAAAGCTGTGCTGATCTATTTAAGTCTTTCCCCATGTTGCACAATGTCCAGGCATTTTACTGCCTGGATTTCAAGCTTTGATTACGGCTTTGCGTCACGTTTGGCCTGTTTTCTAGTTTGGGATACTCCATGCATGGGAGAGAACTCTCCTCTTCCAACCCTAAACTCCTTTTATCTTTGTCTTGCTATAACTCTCAAAGGTGGTCTTTATCCAATGTTGGCCTGGGTAGGTTGTGCACATGGGACATTTTTAAATGTTTGTACCTCTCCCTTTTTTTGAAAATGTTTTCTTGCACATATTGTCTAAGATGTCAGACTGGCAGCGCACTTTGTGGTTGTACATTGTATGTGTCCATTTGCCATATAGTTACTTATACCTACAAAACTCTATTTAGGTCGACTTCAAATCTGACTTACAAAGTATTTTTATGCTATTAAAATGTTTCATGGCTTTTTATTTACTAAAGAAAAAAGCTTGAGGAAACTAATTCAACTGAAGCTACTTCAGCTGCTGTATACCATTTTACATCCGTGATTTATTGCATCATGTTGGAAACTGTTGTCAGTTCTTTTTAAGTGTACAATGTTTCTGAATGTAGTAGTTAACACAGCTTGACTCATTGCACCGCTCACTAAAAAGCTACCTATGATTCCTGAATCCAAATTAAGTTAATACTCTAGTGGCTTGTATTTGAATATCGATGAACAAGTTATGTCCATTGTAATAACTGTTTTGAGCAGCTCATGTTGAATGGTATCTTTGCTTTTGTCGTCCCTTTTTCCTTGTGGTGTTGGATTTGAAGAATTTAGTGTGTAAACAGTTGTTTATTTCTGCTATGTGGCTTTGCTATTTGTACTGTAGTGTTACACTTGTGAAGCAATGGAACAGCAAATTCGGGGTTTATGAACTTGCCGTGCCAGTGATGAAGTAAGAGAGTGGAGCAGACCCTCTACTACTTCATATTGTTCGGGATCCATGTTACTGGGTCATTCTAATGGTCTTTATATTGCACATCTCTAACATTTACATTCATTCTGGTTTTACAGCATATCACAATGCCCATCTGGACTGACATATGATTTAACATATTCCTCTTGCCTTTTGTCTGCCTGCCAAATCTTTGTATTTTGTCCTTTTCCCTCTTATCTTACAATGTAGTCTTGCAGAAAGAACTGTCCTATAAACCAATTAGTTTGCCATGACCCTCACTGAAGTCTCCCGAGGATGCGCTCTACAGTTTGAGGGTTTTAAAGTAATTGCCACTGTAAATGTAAAAATAATAATCAATGGGTGCCTTGTTTGTAAACCAAAAAGAAGGAATAAACTGTTAAATCCTCTGTGCGGGAAGTTTTGCTCTTGAAGCTCAGTATTTTATGTTGTTGGGTTGAAAAATAACTATTAACATGGCTTCGATCGTACAAGATTTTTCTCACTCCAATGATCACTCCTTGGTAGAGAAGAGCTGGTAATACTGCTTGAGTATTCCAGTAATGCCTTCGGTTTAAGTACCAGGTACAATCAGCAGGGATGGGCAACTTTGATGGGGTGGGGGGCCACATCAAAATCTGAACTAATCATGAGGAGCCACAGTGACTCGCGGTTCTTCTTACCCACACGTGCAGTCAGCCGGCCCTAAGTGAAATTTGTTTTTCTTCCCCTTCAACATCGGAGAGAGATGTTAATTCCACTCATTTCTTGCAATTCTACACATTTTGCCATGGGGTGTGGCGCGAAATGCAAATTTACAGCTAATTTCTTAAAAATCTCCACGTTTTGCCATGGGGGGGGTCAGGAGTTGCCCATCCCTGAGCTAGAGAGATAATAAAGCTTAGCTTTATATAGATGTCTGACTAGAATCTTTTCATGCTTAACAGATCTCCCTCACCACTTAGCATACCAGACATTTTGTCATGTTTCTCTGATTCTGTTCAGATTTAAGTTTTAACACTGCCAGCCAGGATTTGGTCCCCTAATATCAGGTTCACCAGGACTTCTAACTGGAGTCTTCTGGCTCTGCCAATTCCTTGGTTTACCGTTGTCGCCTAGAAATTTGACCCAAGAGATTCTATATGATATCATTGCACAGGGGAGGTTTTGTTTTATGTGCAAAAGAGTTGACTAGAACAGGACTAGAACAGTCAATTATTTACTGTACTTAGCTACAGTAGCTGACTGAATTAAATACCTGCCCTAGAGGAATATGTAATTTAGTGATTTACATACTTAATTTTTTATGGTTGGACTTGAACACATGGCCCTGGCATTGCTAACACCACGCTTTTACCACCTGAGCCACCAATAAGGCTGCCAATGTATTTCATAGAATTTTCCACCAGGGGATAGAAGTTCAAAATCAATATTGCATTTGAACTTCAATTCTTTGTATTGAGGCAAATGGTGTATTTCTTTGTGTGATCATGGCATCAGAATATGTCGTGTTTTATGATTGGCCATTTAGCCTTTCCTAACATAGTCTGCTTCAACTAAACTGTTGTCTTCTGTTTGTGGAGAAGACCCCTACTGTTTTGAACTACATTTGGCATCTTTTCCACTTCTATAAATTGGCCTTGACAATGAATTGTGTGGAGTAAAGTAAATTGAAACGATGGAAAGAAAGCGTACCCAAATGCGCTTCTGCCCAGCTTGAAATGAAATCAGGTGCTCAACGGAGGGACCCAAATCCCCAAAACATTCCTTACCTCAGGACACTTCAAAAAGTGCACTCTGTTTCTGCATAAATCATTGGATGTTTATTGACAGGACATGAACAGGCTTACAATTAGAAACGTAAGCCTGTTCATGTCCCGAAAATATCGGTGTTCCTTTCTCTTTATTTCCTGCGATAGTCACCTGTTGAAATGACCTGGGGTAGGGAACGTTTTTAAAATTGAGACAATGTTGCCAACCTCTCCTAAAGAATTCATTCATCCTAATGACCTCTAAATCTCTTCTTTTACCCAAGAAAAGGCTGACATGAATGCAGTGGTGTTGACTTTGAGTCATAGAACGACAACGGGAAAGAAAGAATGGATCCCTATTGTAGGATGCTTTCAGATATTCACTCTTCACCCATTCTCAAAACCCATGATGGTCAAAATGCTCCAGAGCTTCTCAGCAATCTTCTGCCAGAGGCAGTTTCGAGAATCAGAATAATAGAATTAGAAACACCGGGCTAGATGCCACCAATTGTGAGATAAGAAGTGTAATGACGGTTGTGCATGAATTCATGCTATTTATCCAAATCAAGATGCATAAGGTAGATGGTAACCTGGCAACCATGGTCCGGGCTGAGTCACTACTGAGCGTGCCCATTGGGAGTCAGACCCCTCGGAAGGGGAAACAGGATCCACCGTCTCAGGGGCTTAAGACCGTGGGATGCCCTCATACTTCGATGCAAGACACACATACACTTTCAGCACAGATATCCCTGTTGAGCACACTAGGAAACATACAGGAGTAGCTTAGCTGACAGTAGGTCACAATACTTGTTCAGAGCAGATACATTTGTGTTCAAACTGGGTTCATCTGAATGTAGTCTGTATAAAGCATAGGACATTCTGACACTTTCCCAGAGGTTGCTTGTCCTACTGACTGATGTTATCATTGAAGTCTGATTTGCCCTGACTATCAAGCATACTACTCCACTGCCCCTGCTAAGTAAACCCCCATAGAGAGTCTGTCACATTAGATTTAACTGAATGTAGCATCACGTGACAGTCTTTGTTTGTGTAAAAGGTATATCACTGTTTTCTACGGAAGATCACGCTAATTTGAACTGTATTGTTTGAATGCCATGGTTCCTCAACTGTACCAGTTCCCTTATGGTCAAGCAAGTCCCATGTGTTCTTGTGTTTTGGTATGCATGAAATGTTATGACTGAAAGGGTGTTGAACAAATTTAAGAGCTTCTAGAGCAGGGTCAGCAACAGGCGCCCCGTGGGCCTAAAATCAGCAGGAATTAAAACATTTTTAAATTTAGGTAATCTGTTCCCAAGAGACTTGATCCTATTTCAATTTAATCAAGGTATGAAATTATTGTTATTTTCAAGTACAAACTCTGTTTGGGTTAATTTGCAGTGTACACATTATTATTAATGTTTTCCTGCCCCCCGACCATTCCCTCTGAGAAAAATTGGCCTGTCAGATGGTCCAGCACCATCACCAGACAATTGCTTTCATTTTTGGTGTAATTCTCATTTCTGGAAAAGCTTAAAATAAAGGTACAAATGTAGGTCATGTGACATGATATCCCAAAACACAGAGCCCTAGTCATAATCCTTGAGTCTATTGACGCACCCATGCGTCAATCTAAGTAACATAATAAAATAATCCCCGTCAAAATCTGTTTAGCGGATAAGAGCCACCATAAATCCTCTATCCCCTCAACATCAGAATATGAATTCAGTGTGCAGAAATGGCAAAGGAGTTCAGGAAGTCAAATTAACTGCCTATTTCCTGTTCCATGACTCGCAAATGTAGCTTCAAATGTCATCGTGACCTTCATGAAGGCGTGTCTTGTAGAACAAACATGCCTTTGACATGTAGAATAAGGAGGAATCACGTCTGCTCTGTATCAGGGCAAAATTTGCCTGAATTTCATGAATGCTCTTACTGTTTCAATAGCCTATATATTAATATGATTCAAATCAGCCTTTAAACTCTCAATATCTCAGTTTTCCAATCTGCTTAAATTTTTCTTGTTGTCTCTACTCCTTGTGTGTCTGCAGCTCCTTCTACAGATTGGATCTAAGGTTTCTCAGCATTGTCCAGGATGATTTATGGTTGTCTTGGTTGATTTTTATGGGGTACTCATGCCTGTGTTATACTGGTAAAGCCTGCCCTTGATATAAGACACTGACAGATATAAGACACTGACCAGTTTCAATTCAGGTTCAGTTTACAAAGAAGGAAAAAGCATGGTCAATTTTTCTTGGCTCTTTGTCTCCCACTGTATCATATGAATGGCAGTTCACTGGTGATAGTTGTTGTCAAGCTCTGAGGGGAAGTCACCCTGAGCACTGTTGTCTGAGGCAGTATGCGAGTGAAGACCGCTGCGATTCTACTCTGTCTGTTACTTTCTCCAAACGGGCATTTCAGATCTCTCTGGTAAGTTATGAAATGTATACCAGTAATAGGTAGCAGGGTATACAGATTCAAAGAAACATTGATTGGATTGTGGACGTTTAACTTGAATGTCCAATAATTTTTTTGTTGAAAAAGACCTGTCTTTTTTCCACCTACAGGTCTAAAGTGTGGACTTCCACAGGTCCGGAACCACCTTGACTGTTATTTGAGAATGGTTGGAGGCAAGGTATAGATAACCACCCCTGGTTGGCAAGTGACATCCTTTGACTGTACATGTGACACCTTCCTTTTGAGAAATATGGCTATCAATATACAGTGCATTTGGAAAATATTCAGACCCCTTTTTTCACATTTTGTTACGTTACAGCCTTATTCTAATTTTTTTTTAAATTGTTCCCCTCATCTACACACATTACTCCATAATAACAAAAAACTGAAATATCACATTTACATAAGTATTCAGACCCTTTACTCAGTACTTTGTTGAAGCACCTTTGGCCGCAATTACAGCTGTGAGTCTTCTCAGTCTTCTTGGGTATGACTCTACAAGCTTGGCACACCTGTATTTGGGGAGTTTCTCCCATTCTTTTCTGCAGATTCCCTCAAGCTTTGTCAGGTTGGATGGGGACTGTCGCTATTTTCAGGTCTCTCCAGAGATGTTCGATTTGGTTCAAGTCCGGGCTCTGGCTGGGCCACTCAACGACATTCAGAGACTTGACCCGAAGCCACTCCTGCGTTGCTTGGCTGTGTGTTTAGGGTCATTGTCCTGTTGGAAGGTGAACCTTCACCACAGTTTGAGGTCCTGGGCACTGAAGTAGGTTTTCATCAAGGATCTCTCTGTACTTTGCTCTGTTCATCTTTCCCTCAAACCTGACAAGTCTCCCAGCCCCTGCTGCTGAAAAACATCCCCACAGCATGATGCTGCCACCACCATGCTTCACCGTAGCGATGGTGCCAGGTTTCCTCCAGACGTGACGCTTGGCATTCAGGCCAAAGAGTTTAATATTGGTTTCATCAGTCCAGAGAATCTTGTTTCTCGTGGTCTGAGAGTACTTTAGTTGCCTTTTGGCAAACTCCAAGCGGGCTGTCCTGTGCCTTTTATTGAGGTGTGGCATCTGTCTGGCCATTCTACTATAAAGGCCTGATTGGTGGAGTGCTACGAAGATGGTTGTCCTTTTGGAAGGATCTCTGGAGCTCTGTCAGAGAGACCATCGGGTTCTTGGTCACCTTCCTGACCAAGGCCCTTCTCCCCCAATTGCTCAGTTTGGCCGGGCGGCCAGCTCTAGGGAGTCCTGGTGGTTTCTTCCATTTAGGAATGATGGCCACTGACTTCTTTGGGACCTTCAATGCTGCATAATTATTTTTGGTACCCTTCCGCAGATGTGTGCCTCAACACAATCCTGTCTCGGCGCTCTAGGACAATTCCTTCGACCTCGTGGCTTGGTTTTGGCGCTGACATGCACTGTCAACTGTGGGACCTTTTATATAGACGGATATGTGCCTTTCAAAATCATGTCCAATCAATTGTATTTACCACAGGTGGACTAAATAAGGTATTTCTGTTTTATCTTTTGTATAAATTAGAAAACATTTCTAAACCTGTTTTCACTTTGTCATTTATGGGATTGTTTGTAGATTGCTGAAAAAAACATTATTTAATGCATTGTAGAATAAGGCTGTAATGTAACAAAATGTCAAAATCAAGGGGTCTGAATACTTTCCTAATGCACTGTAAGTAATGTTTTGTCTTAAACAATTAAGCACTTTGATGCTAGTTTTGCTGGTGATCAGCATATGCTGGTACGCTGGTGGTCAGTTTGTTAGTATGCTGGTCACCAGCATAACACAATGAAGGCCGGTCACCAGCAAAAACAGCACTGGTCACCAGCATATGCTGTTTTTTTTCAGCAGGGGACTTTGGCCAGATATTATTCTTGGCAATGTAGGAAATCCTTTCTAAAGTACATCCTCTGCCTGCTTCTGTGTTCAGACCATATTTCTACCTCTGCCCAGTGAGCGCTTCCTGCCCAGGACCAGCTGGCTTGTGAGTGGATTGGAACGGACAATAGAATGTAAGGCCCACATTCACTTTACCTTCAGTTTGACATTTATTACAAACTAGCACTTCAATATGGACACCTGACTCTTCACTTGGATTTTCTGGATGTTTTGAAGATGGAGACCTAGCTCGATCCCAGATCTTTTATGCAGTCGGTGTGACAATGACCACGCGGATTTGGTAAGATGGCACCAAAGGATATGGGATCAGGCTAATGGAAACCCACTGTACCTACATTCAGCTGGTCGTCTACCTGCCATTCCGAGAGGTGCAGCTGGAGTTGGTGGAGCCAGCTAAGTGCAAGTATGTTCTCCAGACCCTGAGACCCCCACAGCAGGCCCGCTGTGTGCTGGACTAGAGAGAGAGAGGGTAAGGACACCTGCCAGGTAGGCTACAACACAGCATGCTGTCTGACTCTGCATGTCAAAATCTATAACAGTGTTTTTACGCTTCAGTGGTCTCTGTCCAGTGTCTGGTGGAGGATCTCTGGGTATTTTCAGGCATAACAGTTCCTCTGTTCAGACTTCCCATCATTCCTTTGAGAGGTCCTTTATCAGATAGTGTTGTATTCTCCCATCTCCAGCGGGACTCTGGGGGTCCTCTGATCTACCCCAGAGAGGATGGCCACTGGGCCATGGTGGGGGTCACCTCCTGGGGGAAGGCTGTGGCCGGAGCCGGATCAACAACAATGCCGAGTCTCCAGCCAAGATAGGATCCCCGGGGGTCTTTACTGATGTCAAGATGCTCCTGCCCTGGATCGAGAGGAAACTCGGAAGGTCATCTAACACGTTTTAGTCAGTGTGAGCTATGCAGGTCTGGATTTGTTTAATTAATTGGTTTAACAAATGGTCTAACAAATTGTTTGGTTTTGTTCATCAGCAGACGCTTCTTCTCATCAATTCCACACTGCATTTACTTGCATTTTGAAAACTTTTGAAACTGCGACCACATCCTCTTTGTCATCTGATTAGCTACTACATTTCTATTTACACAATAGCTCACTTATGCAATTTGTACAATTAACCTTTACTGTATGATGTGACTGTCGTCTTTGAACAGTGCATTTGATGCTGATTGTGTGTGTGCAGGACTTTGCAGTGAGGGATAGGCCTGTGAGGGTCTCAAACCCAAACCTTACAGTCTGTCTTGACAACAACGAGTGGGTGTCAGTGTACAGGCCCGTTGCATAGGGGGGGAGAGCTGTGCTGAATTGAATGCTCTTATTGAATGCACTTTAATTAAATACGCTTTTAGGCCAATTTACTCACCACTTGACAGCTGTCATGGGCAGCAGGTAGCCAAGCTGTTAGACAGGCGAGCAGGCAGCCAGAGGGTTGCTGTTATCAAATCCTAGATTCCATTGCCTCTGTTGTGCCCTTGAGCAAGGCACTTAATGCCTCACAACAACAGCCCCCTGGGCGCCCAGTGTGGAAGCCCACCCCCACACCTCTCCAAAAGCCTGTATGCATGTACTGTAAGTCAAATTTTGGTTGGACCTTGTGTGCAATTGACCAATAAAGTGATCTTAATCAGTTTAGTCAAAAGGTGGAATACTTGTGACAGTTTTTTTTCACAAAGTAATAGATTGACCCTGTAGGAATAGATATACTTTAGATGAAACTGTTCTTGGAACATCAAATGCATCCAATCAGTTTTCCATACTGATTCTTTGTCTCTGTCTCTCTCTGTGTACAGTGGCAAGAAAAAGTATGTGAACCCTTGGATTTAATAACTGGTTGACCCTCCTTTGGCAGTAATAACCTCAACCAAATGTTTTCTGTAGTTGTGGATCACACCTGCAGAATGGTCAGAATGAATTTTGAACCAGTCCTCTTTACAAAACGTTCAGTTCAGCAATATTCTTGGGATGTCTGGTGTGAACCGCTCTCTTGAGGTCATGCCACAGCATCTCAATCAGGTTGAGGTCAGAACTCTGACTGGGCCACTCCAGAAGGCGTATTTTCTTCTGTTGAAGCCATTCGGTTTTACTTCTCTGTTTTAGGTTGTTGTCCTGTTGCATCACCAAACTTCTGTTGAGCTACAATTGGCGGACAGGTAGCCTTTACATTCTCCTGCAAAATGTCTTGATAAAATGAATTCCCAAGTTTTCTGACAATGATGGCAAGCTCTCCAGGCACTGAGGCAGCAAATGATGCTCCCTCCACCACACTTGACAGTTGGGATGAGGTTTCTATGTTGGTGTGCTGTGCCTTTTTCTTCTTCTTCTCCACACATATCTTATGTGTTCCTTCCAAACTGGACTTTAATCTGTCCACAGAATATTATACCAGTAGCGCTGTGCAACATACTGGTGCACTTTGGCAAACTTCAGACGTGCAGCAATGTTTTTTTTTGGACAGCAGTGGCTTTCGTGGTGTCCTCCCATGAACACCATTCTTGTTTAGTGTTTTACGTATCATAGACTCGTCAACACCCTCTGTCACAGTGACCAGCTCACAGTATTTGTGGGTTCAGACTCCGAGTAGCCTATTGGTGAGAGATGAGGTTGTGTTGACCCTAGTTTTACCCTTCCCACCAGTTGATTTGGAGGGTTTTGACTTTGATCTCACATTGGCTTTCTCTCAGTGGTGGAAAAAGGACCCAATTGTCATACCTTAGTAAAAGTAAAGATACCTTAATGGAAAATGACTAAATAGAAAATGACTACTTGAGTAAAAGTCTAAAAGTATTTGGTTTTAAACATTTTTTTTCACCTTTATTTAACCAGGTAGGCAAGTTGAGAACAAGTTCTCATTTACAATTGCGACCTGGCCAAGATAAAGCAAAGCAGTTCGACACATACAACAACACAGAGTTACACATGGAGTAAAACAAACATACAGTCAATAATACAGTAGAAAAATAAGTCTATATACATACTTCAGTATCAAAAGTAAATGTAATTGCTAAAATATACCTAAGAATCAAAAGTTAAATCCTTTCACATTCCTTATATTAAGAACCAGATGACACCATTTTATTTGCTTCTTTTTTTTAAGGATAGCCAGGGGCACACTCAGACATAATTGACAAATTAAGCATTTGCGTTTTAGTGAGTCCGTCACATCAGAGGCAGTAGGGATAACCAGGGATGTTCTCTTGAGAAGTGTGTGAATTGGACCATTTTCCTGTCCTGATAAGCATTTGAAATGTAACGAGTACTTTTGGGTGTCAGGGAAAATGTATGGAGTAAAAAGTACATTGTTTTCTTTAGGAATGTAGTAAAGTAAAAGTTGTCAAAAATATGAATAGTAATGTACAGATACCCCAAAAAACAACTTAAGTAAAAATACTTTAAAGTACTACTTAAGTATTTTTACACCACTGGGTTCTCTTAGGAAGGTTCTGTGGCAGTCCCCCCCTCAGCCCCAGTGCTAAACGATTTCCACAAGGCCTCCACTTTGTGTCTGACGTCAGTGGAACAGGAAGCGGATTTGTTGCTAGATTCCGAGGTGTAACCGCTATGTCAGGCCATGCATACTTGGCTCGCCAAGCCTAACCCCACTCACCCCAGGGATAGAAAAACTCTCAGAGTTAACAACAGAACATTAAACCAGTTACCATTGCAGAAGTGCTCTATGTCAAAACTGTGTTTTTGGATTATAAAAATGACAGACTGAAACTGATGGCTGGATCCTCATAGCATTTGTTTTCTGCTAAATAATGATTTAGTTCTCTGTTTATACTGCAAATACCTGTGTATTGTGTTCGTGACATGATGATAGAGTACGGTGTTTGGCAGAGCTATGTGCTGGGTCTCATGTTTCATCACCATGCCTGATGACTGGATGTGTCTAGTCCCTCAGAGTTCCTGACAATGGATAGGCTCCCTACTCTCTTTCAATCCTAGCAGAGCCCTCCACCTTGTTAGCCACACACCCTCCAAGTGCTGCTAGTCAGACATGTGCAAGTATGCACACACGCATATACACACATCCCCATGGGGCTAACTGAATTCTAATTCCAAATTCTATAGCTGACTCTCCCATAGTTACAGAGCATTCAGGGGGCACACAGCAGTCCCATGACCAGGCAATGAGGTGCAGAGGGTCTGTGATAAACACAAACTCCTCTACTGTAACTACACCACCACGTGGGTCAGAAACAGGAGCCAAGATGGCTGGCTGACAGTGTTTGTGTTGTATGGAGGCACATGTATTGTCAAGGGTTAAGTGTGCGACAGGGTGCGTGTAGAGCCACAGGCAGGGCTTGTGGCTAATAATATGTCCTTTGTGTTTGTGCAGCGTCGGGATGTGGCACCGTGGCACTAGTCCAGGATCAGAGGGCCGTTCAGAGTTTCAACTACCCACAATCCTACAGCAACAACTCTGCCTACCACTGGGTCATCTATGCCCCCCAGGATCATGTTGTCAAGGTGACACATGTTGACCTATACCTCTTATGCAGAGGGGGCTTTAATATTTTGTGTATTGTCCTGTGCAAGGCCATTGTGACCGAAGGGATACCCCAGATCTCTGATTGCTCCCAGTGGAATCATGAATACGGTCTCTGGTGTGGATGGGATCAGTTTACCTGTACTGGAAAGAATGTGTTACTCACTTTGATGCAACCATAACAACAATAATAACAGCAACATACTGCAATAGTGTTGCTGCACATGTCACTTTTTTTTGCTGAAATTACAATTATTGAAGAGTTTACAGCTTAGTGCAAGGATGATGTTGTATTCCTTTGTTATTTTATTCTCTTATCTTGCGGCGTGACTTCGATGACTTTGACTTGGAGCAGTCAGATGACTGCAGTCTGATTCGCTGATTTGTACTTGGAGATGTGGACGCAAATCAAATTTTATTTGTCACATACACAAGGTTAGAACATGTCAATGCGAGTGTGGTGAAATGCTTGTGCTTCTATTTCCGACAGTACAATAATATCTAACAAGTAATTTAACAATTCCCTAACAACTACCTAATACACACACATCTTAAAGGGGTGGAATAAGAATATGTAAGTATATGGATGAGCGATGGGCGAGTGGCATAGGCAAGGTGCAGTAGATGGTATAAAATACAGTAAATACATGTGATATGAGTTATGTAAATATGATTAAAGTGGCATTATTTAGAGTGTATTGTATAAATTGACTAGTGATCCGTTTATTAAAGTGGCCAGTGATTGGGTCTCAATGTAGGCAGCAGCCTTGGCGTTAGTGATTTGCTGTTAGGCAGTCTGATGGCCTTGAGATAGAAGCTGTTTTTCAGTCTCTCAGTCCCAGCTTTGACGCACCTATACTGACCTCACCTTCTGGATGGTAGCCTGGGTGAACAGGCAGTGGCTCAGGTGGTTGTTGTCCTTGATGATATTTTTGTCCTTCCTGTGACATCGGGTGCTGTAGGTACCATGGAGGGCATGTAGTTTGCCCCCGGTGATGCGTTGTGCCGACCGCACCACCCTCTGGAGAGCCTTGCGGTTGAGGGCGGTGTAGTTGTCGTACCAGGCTGTGATTTGAGGTGTTGGCTTTAGGGATGATCAGTGAGATACACCTGCTGGAGCGCATGCTACGGATGGGTGTTGCCATCGTGACCAGTGAACTGAGATAAGGCGGAGCTTTACCTAGCATGGACTTGTAGATGACCTGGAGCCAGTGGGTCTGGCGACGAATATGTAGCGAGGGCCAGCCGACTAGAGCGTACAAGTCGCAGTGGTGGGTGGTATAAGGTGCTTTAGTGACAAAACGGATGGCACTGTGATAAACTGCATCCAGTTTGCTGAGTAGAGTGTTGGAAGCAATTTTGTAGATGACATCGCCGAAGTCGAGGATCGGTAGGATAGTCAGTTTTACTAGGGTAAGTTTGGCGGCGTGAGTGAAGGAGGCTTTGTTGCGGAATAGAAAGCCGACTCTTGATTTGATTTTCGATTGGAGATGTTTGATATGAGTCTGGAAGGAGAGTTTACAGTCTAGCCAGACACCTAGGTACTTATAGATGTCCACATATTCAAGGTTGGAACCATCCAGGGTGGTGATGCTGGTCAGGCGTGCGGGTGCAGGCAGCGAACGGTTGAAAAGCATGCATTTGGTTTTACTAGCGTTTAAGAGCAGTTGGAGGCCACGGAAGGAGTGTTGTATGGCATTGAAGCTCGTTTGGAGGTTAGATAGCACAGTGTCCAAGGACGGGCCGGAAGTATATAGAATGGTGTCGTCTGCGTAGAGGTGGATCAGGGAATCGCCCGCAGCAAGAGCAACATCATTGATATATACAGAAAAAAGAGTCGGCCCGAGGATTGAACCCTGTGGCACCCCCATAGAGACTTCCAGAGGACCGGACAGCATGCCCTCCGATTTGACACACTGAACTCTGTCTGCAAAGTAATTGGTGAACCAGGCAAGGCAGTCATCCGAAAAACCGAGGCTGCCGATAAGAATATGGTGATTGACCGAGTCGAAAGCCTTGGCAAGGTCGATGAAGACGGCTGCACAGTACTGTCTTTTATCGATGGCGGTTATGATATCGTTTAGTACCTTGAGCGTGGCTGAGGTGCACCCGTGACCGGCTCGGAAACCAGATTGCACAGCGGAGAAGGTACGGTGGGATTCGAGATGGTCAGTGACCTGTTTGTTGACTTGGCTTTCGAAGACCTTAGATAGGCAGGGCAGGATGGATATAGGTCTGTAACAGTTTGGGTCCAGGGTGTCTCCCCCTTTGAAGAGGGGGATGACTGCGGCAGCTTTCCAGTCCTTGGGGATCTCAGACGATATGAAAGAGAGGTTGAACAGGCTGGTAATGGGGGTTGCGACAATGGCGGCGGATAGTTTCAGAAATAGAGGGTCCAGATTGTCAAGCCCAGCTGATTTGTACGGGTCCAGGTTTTGCAGCTCTTTCAGAACATCTGCTATCTGGATTTGGGTAAAGGAGAACCTGGAGAGGCTTGGGCGAGTAGCTGCGGGGGGGGCGGAGCTGTTGGCCCGAGGTTGGAGTAGCCAGGCGGAAGGCATGGCCAGCCGTTGAGAAATGCTTGTTGAAGTTTTCGATAATCATGTATTTATCGGTGGTGACCGTGTTACCTAGCCTCAGTGCAGTGGGCAGCTGGGAGGAGGTGCTCTTGTTCTCCATGGACTTCACAGAGTCCCAGAACTTTTTGGAGTTGGAGCTACAGGATGCAAACTTCTGCCTGAAGAAGCTGGCCTTAGCTTTCCTGACTGACTGCGTGTATTGGTTCCTGACTTCCCTGAACAGTTGCATATCGCGGGGACTGTTCGATGCTATTGCAGTCCGCCACAGTATGTTTTTGTGCTGGTCGAGGGCAGTCAGATCTGGAGTGAACCAAGGGCTATATCTGTTCTTAGTTCTGCATTTTTTGAACGGAGCATGCTTATCTAAAACGGTGAGGAAGTTACTTTTAAAGAATGACCAGGCATCCTCAACTGACGGGATGAGGTCAATGTCCTTCCAGAATACCCGGGCCAGGTCGATTAGAAAGGCCTGCTCACAGAAGTGTTTTAGGGAGCGTTTGACAGTGATGAGGGGTGGTCGTTTGACTGCGGCTCCGTAGCGGATACGGGCAATGAGGCAGTGATCGCTGAGATCCTGGTTGAAGACAGCGGAGGTGTATTTGGAGGGCCAGTTGGTCAGGATGACGTCTATGAGGGTGCCCTTGTTTACAGATTTAGGGTTGTACCTGGTGGGTTCCTTGATGATTTGTGTGAGATTGAGGGCATCTAGCTTAGATTGTAGGACTGCCGGAGTGTTAAGCATATCCCAGTTTAGGTCACCTAACAGAACAAACTCTGAAGGGGGGCAATCAATTCACAAATGGTGTCCAGGGCACAGCTGGGTGCTGAGGGGGGTCGGTAGCAGGCGGCAACAGTGAGAGACTTATTTCTGGATAGAGTAATTTTCAAGATTAGTAGTTCGAACTCTTTGGGTATGGACCTGGAAAGTATGACATTACTTTGCAGGCTATCTCTGCAGTAGACTGCAACTCCTCCCCCTTTGGCAGTTCTATCTTGACGGAAGATGGTGTGCAAACTGAAGTGGGTCTAGGGTGGCCGGTAAAGTGGAGGTGATCCTTGACTAGTCTCTCAAAGCACTTCATGATGACAGAAGTGAGTGCTACGAGGCAGTAGTCATTTAGTTCAGTTCTTTGCCTTCTTGGGTACAGGAACAATGGTAGCCATCTTGAAGCACGTGGGGACAACAGACTGGGATAGGGAGTGATTGAATATGTCCGTAAACACACCAGCCAGCTGGTCTGTGCATGCTTTGAGGACGCGACTAGGGATGCCGTCTGGGCCAGCAGCCTTGCGAGGGTTAACACGTTTAAATATTTTTACTCGTGTCAGCCACGGCGAAAGAGAGAGGGGGGGTATGCAGTCCTTGTTAACGGGCCGCGACGGTGGGACTGTATTATCCATAAAGCAGGCAGAGATGGTGTTTAGTTTGTCTGGAAGCGTGACGTCGGTGTCCGTGACGTGGCTGGATTTCTTTTTGTTGTCTGTGATTTCCTGTAGATCCCGCCACATGCGTTTCAAGTCTGAGCCATTGAATTGCGACTCCACCTTGTCCCTGGACTGGCTTTTCACTTGTTTGATTGCCTTGCGGAGGGAATAGCTACACTGTTTATATTCAGACATATTCCCAGACCTCTTTCCATGGTTAAATGCATTGGATCGCGCTTTCAGTTTTGCCCGAATGCCGCCATCTATCCACAGTTTCTGGTTAGGGTAGGGTTTTAATAGTTACAGTGGGTACAGCATCTCCAATGCACTTTATAAACGCACTCACCGACTCAGTGTATAGGTCGATGTTGTTTTCTGAGGCTGACCGGAACATATTCCAGGACACGTGATCAAAACAACCTTGAAGCGTGGCTTCCGATTGGTCGGACCAGCGTTGAATGGTTCTCGTCACTGGAACATCCTGTTTGAGTTTCTGCCTATACGACAGAAGGAGCAAGAGAGGAGATGGTTACAGAACCTGATCCTAAGAGCAATAAGTCAAGACGCCTATCCAAATTGATAAGACTTTTAAGCCACATGAATAATTGTAATAGAGGCTGAAATATAAATGAACAAAACATTAACTCGAGCTGAAAGATCTCTCACCTACAGTACACACACACACAAACGCACACACAGTTGAAGTCGGAAGTTTACATACATTTAGGTTGGCATCATTAAAACACATTTTTCAACCACTCCACACATTTCTTGTAAAAAAACAATATTTTTGGCAAGTCGGTTAGGACATCTACTTTGTGCATGACACAAGTAATTTTTCCAACAATTGTTTACAGGCAGATTATTTCACTTATAGTTCACTGTATCACAATTCCAATGGGTCAGAAGTTTACATACACTAAGTTGACTGTGCCTTTAAACAGCTTGGAACATTCCAGAAAATGTCATGGCTTTAGAAGCAAATTGACATAATTTGAGTCAATTGGAGGTGTACCTGTGAATGTATATCAAGGCCTACCTCCAAACTCTGTGCCTCTTTGCTTGACATCATGGGAAAATCAAAAGAAATCAGCCAAGACCTCAGAAGAAAAAATAATAATATTGAAAAAATTGTGAAGATGCTGGAGGAAACGGGTACAAAAGTATGTATATCCACAGTAAAACAAGTCCTATATTGACATAACCTGAAAGGCCGCTCAGCAAGGAAGAAGCCAATGCTCCAAAACAGCCATCAAAAGCCAGACTACGGTTTGCAACTGCACATGGGGACAAAGATCCTACTTTTTTAGAGAAATGGCATCTGGTCTGATGAAACAAAAATAGAACTGTTTGGCCATAATGACCATCGTTATGTTTGGAGGAAAAAGGGGGAGACTTGCAAGCTGAAGAACACCATCCCAGCTGTGAAGCACAGGGTGGCAGCATCATGTTGTGGGGGTGCTTTGCTGCAGGAGGGACTGGTGCACGTCACAAAATAGATGGCATCATGAGGCAGGAAAATTAGAGCACTTGGCCTTCATTAAACTAAACTTGAAGTAATCATGTTCAAATTTCCAACTGTGGGGCCCCCATTGATTTTGTTAGTCACTCTCACTCAGATATCATAGTAAAAACTGTAAACATTTCTCTCCAACAAATGGAAAATGTGTAGAATTGCAGGACATTAGCTGTAAAACTGCACATTTTTCCTGGTTTAAGCACTTCATGTGTAGGTTGGTCTTGCTGAAAAGGATGCACAATGGTACTGGAAAAGCTCCTTCCTATCAATAGAATAAAATATACTCTAAAGTAGGATACTATACTTGTAAATTGAACAGTTAGACAGAAGAATACAATTGATTCTATGGGATCTTCCAATCTTTACACCAGTGTGTTCGAGACCAAGACTGGAGCAAATCGAGAGGGGGGGAGACAGAGTCAAGACCGGGAGGGGGACGAGGGGTCCAAGGCCGAGACAAGAAAAATGCAAGTCCAATTCAAGACCATGATTGTAATTTTGTAATACCGATTTGTTGAGTTAGTTAGCGATAACTGGTATATATCATACATTTAAACGTGTTTTCTAACCTACCGGCTACCTGGAGTGTTAGGTAGCCTCATGGTCAGATTTCTCTATTGTACTACATCATCTTACACTACTTTGATACGCATCAGTAGAGATTAAGAAGTGAGTATAAGCAATGCCCACTGTTTTACAAAAAGTGCGCTCTCCTACATGAGTGCATGGGTATTACTGTTGCTGTCCTTTCCGAATCACAAAACTGTCACACACTGAAGGCCTATAGGTTCGCAAACATGTCTATAAAATATATGTAAAGGCTGTTAAGATACTGTATTAATGTTTGAAGAAAGGAGTGTATATATTTGGCCTGGCTAAACTGTTTTATGGGAATGGAAGCTGATAATTCAGAGTTTTATTTACTCCGCTGGTCTCTGGAAGAAATTAGGAGTCTTCACTGTCCAAGACCTAGTACAAATGTATCCGACATGGAGACACTCTGTGGTCTCGAGTACTGCAACACTGCTTTACACGAAACATTTGTTTGTTTATTAACTTTTAAAGTCCATTTGGAGTAACACCCTTCTAAATGAATGTAGGTTGGCCTTTTCCCAGTTTCTGGTTGGTCCAAGCTGTGGACGTGTCTCATCTGTCCATTCACTATTGATGCTTCTCAACACAGCAGCGAGAACGAGACCAATTGATGTTTACAGACGTTGGATCATAAATGTATCATTCTTTTGTCGCAACCAAGAAATTCAAATGAGCCTCAAAATCCGTAGTTCTTTCTCTCAATGTGGGGGCAGTAATGCCAATTTAGCAACTTTTCAGACTACCCTGGCAACCTTTTTTTCAAACAGCACCTAGCAACAAATTTAGCTACTTTAAACAATTTATTTGGAACTTTTAGCAACTTTTGAAAAGTGACTCAAATGCTAAAATGCACGCATTTTCCCTCCAAATGACACAAAAACGATTTTCTCTTTCACACACTCAGTCACAACACAAGTGCCTGGCTGCAAAAGTGCATTGTGAGGAACGTCAGTTCAATAAAGTTTGAGTAACTTTGTGAATTCTACGTAATGACGCAGTTTTACGTTATCACGCAATGACATCACAAAGTCATTTAGCAACAAATCAACCTGCCTCCAGCAATTTACCCTGAAAATGAGTTGGCAACACTGTGTGGGGCAGTCGAATCATTAGGACCAGTACCAGCTCTCGCTCGGTCTAACACTTACAGCACCAGACAGAATATTAATAAATGTCCTACTGGTACTGTAGACATATAGGTCCTATTACTGCAACAATCAAATGTACCAAAATGTATCTGAAATGCAGCCGTACGCTTCAACAACTCTAGTTTTAAATAGCTTAATAACACAACATACAGTGCATTCGGAAAGTATTCAGACCCCTTGACTTTTTCCAAGTTAGAGGCATAAAAAGCATAGAAAGTTAAAGCATAGAAAGTTAGAGGCATAGAAAGTTAAAGCATAGAAAGTTAGAGGCATAAATATCATACCCCCCCCCCCCAAAAAAAATGCTAACCTCCCCTGTTATTGGTAATGGTGAGAGGTTAGCATGTTTTGGGAGTTATGATCTGTGTTCCTCTAACTTCCTCACTCATCACTATTCACAATTCATTCATGATTTTCCATAATCATGGTAGAATCCACATCAACATAGAAGTGTCCAGAAACATATTATATTCTTATGTACAATAAGTGACATTTCTAAACAGCGAAACAGATATGTATGAAAATATCCTTAAATAAAAGGGGGCATTCTGTACTGTCGCCTCATATGAAACATTTGATCTCAAATCCAAAATGCTGGAGTATAGAGCCAAGCTTTTGCTACACTGTCCAAATTCACACGGAGGGGAGTGTAACTGTGTGTGTATGTGTGTGCGCCTGCGTGCCTGCACATGTGTTTGTGACCTCTCAGACTCGTGTGGAATGTCTCATGTCTGTGTGCCTCAACCCCCAGTGAGTCTCTGGAGGGAGAGGGCGTCATGGCACTCCAGGCCCTGAGAGGTGCGCCTCAGCCTGGACATTGAACATATCTGCACTGGGGCCATTATCCAGCCTGCCTGGGTCCTCCTAGGCCTGTGAGTGTCACACCAACACATATCCTATACTTTTTCATAGGTGAAAATGTTCATAAAAACAGATAACACACATCCTATAGTATTATATTCATTTAGTGCAAAAGAAATGGGGTATTTGAAGAGTTTGAAAACTCCTGCCCTCTACTTTTTCGTAGATGAATATGAATATTCATAAAAACAGATCATAACACCAGGTAGAGACCCAAAGAACCAGGTAGGAAGCATCCTCAGTCTTCCTATACCTTACTCAGTGTGTCAATCTCCCCCCACTTGACAAACACACATACATACTGTGGCAGACCAGGGGGTTTGGTCAAAACGTTTACACAGATCAGACAGTAGGGTTAGCTCAGTTTCAAGGGTGTTTTATTTGAATAACAAAAGAAAAGGTCTCCCCCATGAGACCATCTCCGGGATACCGTCTTCTGGGCTCTGGGTCTTGCTGTATCCTGTGGGGAACAAAAACTGAACTCCCTCCTTTTACCTCTGGAACCGTCCAACTATACAGGAGTAACCTTTCTTCCCCAGTCTCTTCTCCCGTGAGCTGCCCTTCTGGCAGCTTTATGGGACCCGTCCAGCTGGTAAGCAGTCAGCCCTTGATTACTCACCAACCACAAGCAGCCCCAAATAGTCCTGGCCGGAGAGCCCGTCGAGAACTGGCACGTCCAGCAGAGGGAGCCATCGCCTCGTGATGTATACTCCATCTGTCACCAGGCCCCAACGAGTCTCCCCCTGGTGGCTGACCTGACATACAGCTACAGCTGTACCCCCGCTGCTCCTCACTGAGCAAGCCCAGTCCTATCTGTCCTGCTCGGGACAGGAAGTCCCACCCTTCCAGGTCTGCATAGTCTCATCGTGGGAGGGTCAGACAGGTACATACAGACACCATGACAAAGCAAAAAGGTAACTTTAGCACGATGAGTGTTGTTCTTAAAAGTTGAAGTGGAAACGGGTTATGTGTATGTATAAATATGACATTACCTCATTAAAATGTCTGCACATCAGGGAAATATTTGCTGGAAATGTGTGTGGCAACATTCCCCATCCAACCTGACAGAGCTTGAGAGGATCTCCAGAGAGGAATGGGAGAAACTCCCCAAATACAGGTGTGCCAAGCTTGTAGCGTGGTACCCAAGAAGACTCGATGCTGTAATCGCTGCCAAAGGTGCTTCAACAAAGTACTGAGTAAAGGGTCTGAATACTTATGTAAATGTGATTTATTTTTTTTAATATTTTTTTTTTATAAATATGAAAATATTTCTAAACCTTTTTTGCTTTGTCATTATGGGGTATTGTGTGTAGATTGATTGAGGGGGAAAAAACTATTTAATCAATTATAGAATAAGGGTGTAACGTAACAAGTCAAGGGTTCTGAATACGTTCCGAATGCACTGTATATGATGTAAATAAGAACAGTAGTCTATTTTGTATTTTTGTATATTATTAGGTATCCCCATTAGCTGCTGCCAAGGTAGCAGCTACTCTTGCTGGGGTCCAACCACATTAAGGCACGTCATACAAAAAAAGAAAACTACATCATATAACATTACTACACCATTACATATCCACTACATAAAATGTACAGTATAAACCGGGTGGTTTGAGCCTTCAATATCACCATACAACAATAACACAGTATGTGTGGGTGTTTGTGTGTCTCTTCACAGTACGCTTTTCCATAAGGGGTAGTTTTATCCAGGTTTTTTTCAATCTGATTTTAATAGTGCACAGCTATTTTCAGGTCTCTTTCAAAGATGTTCGACCGGGTTCTGGCTGAAGAACATTCAGAGACTTGTCCCGAAGCCAATCCAGCTGTATGCTTAGGGTCTTTGTACTGTTGGAAGGTGAACCTTCATCCCAGTCTGAGGCCCTTAGTGCTCTGGAGCAGGTGTTCATCAAGGATTTCTCTGTACTTTGTTCCGTTGATCTTTGCCTTGATCCAGACTAGTCTCACAGTCCCTGCCACTGAAAAACATACCCACAGCATGATGCTGCCACCACCATGCTTCATCGTAGGGATGGTGCCAGGTTTCCTCCATCGTGACTCTTGACATTCAGGCCAAAGAGTTCAATCTTGGTTTCATCAGACCAGATAATCTTGTTTCTCATGGTCTGTGAGTCTTTAGGTGCCTTTTGGCAAGCTCCAGGCGGGCTGTCATGTTCCTTTTACTGATGAGTGGCTTCCGTCTGGTCACTCTACCATAAAGGCCTGATTGGGGGAGTGCTGGGGAGATGGTTGTCCTTCTGGAAGGTTCTCCCATCTCCACAGAGGATCTCTAGAGCTCTGTCAGAGTGACCATCGGGTTCCTGGTCACCAAACTGTGCCTCGACACAATCCTGTCCCTGAGCTCTGTGGACAATTCCTTCGACCCCATGGCTTGCTTTTTGCTACTCTGTGGGACTTTATATAGACAAGTTTGTGCCTTTCCAAATCCTGTCCAATCAGTTGAATTTACCACATGTGAACTCCTATCACTTTGTAGAAACATCTCAAGGATGATCAATGGAAACTGGATGCACATGAGCTCCATTTCTAGTGTCATAGCCAAGAGTCTGAATACTTGTGTAAATAATGTATTTCAGTTTTTTATTTGTAATAAATGATTAACCATTTCTAAAAACCTGTTTTCACTTTGTCATTATGGGGTATTGTGTGTCGATTGATGAGGGGGAACAAATCATTTAATCCATTTTAGAATAACGCCGTAACATAACAAAATGTGTAAAGTCAAGGAGTCAGAATACTTTTCGAATGCACTGTATTAATTGCATGAATCTAGTTCAACAGTCCAGAAGTTATAAGCCTAAGTGTGCTATAGTGTCATAAACTTGCTTGGGGCTATTTTCATTGATCAGACCATACACATGCACACACAGTCTCACACACACACACACACTTTCTAAACCAGTGTCCCAACCTCTGAGTGATCTGAGAGTGGCGTGATTTTGGACCATTCACCTCTACGTGTATGGATTACTCAGCTGTGCGTCGTCATGGCTTTGTCATAGTGATTTCTTCTCTCCTATTGGTCCGTCAGCCCTCTATTACCTTTCCTCCAGCTGGCTCCCCCCTCCCCTAGGTGTCCTTGGTGCAAAGGTCTGACTCCAGGGTCAGAGCCTAGCTCAGCCCAAACTCACTGCCTGGATCCTGATCACACTGACCACACTGCAGAGGCAGACAGAGAGCAACACACCTGACACGCACTTACCCGTCATGGAGAGTCTGGTGAGAATGAGTCTTTACTCTTTACTCTACTTTATTTGCCACTTCTTTCCATTCTTCCTATTTGCCACATACACTCAAATAAAAGGTGACATTTTGCACTGTCAACTCATTTAAAATATTTGATCTCAAATCCAAAATACTGGAGTATTGAGGCAAATTCAATGTTTTCGCTTCACTGTCCAAATAAATACATAGGGGAGTGAATTTGTCAGTCCACTGCGTTTTCCACCGTATTCTGTATTCATGGTTGTCCATGATTTTGATTGGCAGACAGTACCTGTTGTGGTTGGAACGTCTGTGGTGGTCCTCTCTGGGCTCTACTTCCTCCTCCGAGGTGATAAGAAGAAGAAGCCGCTTCCACAGACACTACAAGATTCTACAGTTAAATATCCACTGCCACTCATAGAGAAAGAGGTTCGCCTAGAGTTGCATGCCTTTCTCTACTTGTTTTAGAGTTAGTATGATCCTATACCTGCAAGGAAATCATTCTGATAATTCTGATTCTGACACAGGATTGTCACAAATAATTGATTGATTGAAATAATAGTTCAAGTTTACCTTTAAGCTGCTTTTAACTTTGTCTGCCAATGATATTCAAATGCAGGATATTCCCACCCACAAAGCTTTTTGAATGGCTGAAAAGTTACAGTACTCCCATTTTGCTGTTTCTGCGCAGGATATAAGCCATGATACGAAGCGCTTTCGCTTTGGCCTTCCCTCTCCCACACATGTCCTTGGACTGCCAGTAGGTACTGAGGCTACACTACACACCCACCTCATTCATCAGGCAGTGCAACAGCACCGATATCCTATCAGGCCAGAGACCTACTTATCTGGGCATATCAGGACTTATAAATACAGCAAGAGCTGACTGAGAAGATAGTACTATCCCGCTTCTGCCCCTTTCACCCCATGTACCCTTTCCGCCCATCCAGGACAGCATGTGTACCTGTCAGCTAAGGTGAATGGGAGCCTGGTCATCCGGGCCTACACTCCTGTCTCCAGTGATGAGGACCAGGGCTTTGTGGACCTGGTGGTCAAGGTACTCTTATTCAACAGATCATTTGAGTTTGTTTAGACTTGTTACAATATAACAGCAAGGATCTGACACCATAAAGATGGATGGATGTGTATGAATGGTTAGAATTGCATTTCAATCAGTTGAATGACTTGTAAGACTATTCATCATTTGACATTGATCTTAACTTGTGCCCATGTTTTCCAAGGTGTACTACAAAAACACTCATCCTAACTATCCTGGCGGAGGAAAGATGTCCCAGTACCTGGACGCCATGAGCATTGGGGACAAAATAGATTTCAGAGGACCCAATGGACTCCTTGTATACACAGGAAATGGTGTGTGTGTGTCTGTGTGTGATCGAGACATTCTAGTCATGTATACTATGCTGTTTCATCATGATATTATCATTTTGTGACCAACAGAGGGCAGTGTATTACAATGCACCAGCCCTTTCTCAATTGACTTAATTTTAAACAGATTTCTCCTAATTTTAAGGCAAATTTGCCATTCGACCTGATAAGAAGTCTGAGGCCAAGGTCCGCAAGTTTAAACATGTTGGAATGATCGCTGGTGGAACAGGTATGGACCTCATATCTTTAAAATGTACGTGTCATGTATTTATACAGAAATATGTGGGTAGCATAAATCTTTCGGAATGAGATGTCTTTTTCTTCTTGATGAAAACAAGATTTGTGTAACTGTTTCAGCACAATTCATGTGTTCTGGGAAGCAGACGTGAAAATGATAAATTGTCATAAATGTCCTGGTGCTTTTTCAGGGATTACCCCCATGCTGCAGCTGATTCGCAGTATTACAGGAGACCCTGCAGACAACACCAAGTGCTCGCTCATATTTGCTAACCAGGTCAGTCGCACCAGTGCACAGGGAAGTGTGGATTCTTGTCCAAATCTGAGGAAGAACCTGAGTCATATCCCACACACTATGAACCATCATGGTGGATTATCAATGAAGTGGGCACAAAGCTTGTAATGAATACAAAATCGATGACAATCATCTGATGATAGACAACCAAGACCAGTGTCACCTTTGAGAATGGTCTAACAAAACTCAATGACATACGCCAGTGGCATACATATGTCACACCTGTAAACCTTAATCTAATGATGATTCTCCCCCAGACTGACAAGGATATCCTACTGCGGGATGAACTAGAGGAGGTGCTGAAGAGTCACTCTGACCAACTCAACCTGTCCTACACTCTGGACAAGCCTCCACAGGGTAAGACCATAGTGTTCCATAATGACAAAGAGAAAGCTACGGGGTTGTCATGGGCTAATGCCATTCTATCGTCCTTTTTGAACGGCAATACATCCTTTTTACCATGCTGTCTTACCATATTATAATACCCTTTGTATGGTGACAAGAACAACAAAAAAATCCCAAAAGGTGCACCTGCAGCAACCCTTTTCAACTGGTTTATTAAATTGTTACTGTTGTACAGTAAACTGCAAGCTGAATCAATGGAAACCATTTCCCCCTTCAGTCATATCCCAACATTACTATGATCTTAATGTTCTATTTATATTATGTTTTGCCCTGTGACCCACCATACTGTAGCTCCCTCGTATGGTACAGTATGCAAATGAAGCTACGGCTAATTGTCTGTCCTGGAACTCGTTAATTAGTTCCACAAGAAGGAAGCTCACAGTTCCCAGTGAGAACAGTTCTCTGATATACGAGTGAGATGTATCACTATGGGATTTTTTTCACATAATGTATTTCGGAGACAGACAGGTTAAGTGAGCACCTCCCCCTTTATTAGGTTGTACTCGCCCCTCTGGTTATTCTCAAGCATGCCTGTCTTCCTTGCGCTTTTGAAAGCAGAGAATTTTTATTTTATTTACATTTTAATTTCGTGGTATCCAACTGGCACCATGGAAAACCCTGGTGCCAGTGTGTTGCCCTCTCCCTGCCACGAAGCCTTGGCTCGTGGAGGGGTAGAATGGGTTGCCACGGTACCCAGGTCTGCGGGGCTGGCAGAAGTTGAAGGCTTCACTTTCCTTCTTGTGAAGTTCTCACTTTTGTCACATGGCGGTAGGAGCATCAAGGGAATCTGCATTTTCTTTGTCCGGAGGCTGGACACGTGCCCATCTCTAGCAGCAAATCATCCTGGTAAGCCAACAGTAGCGACGTTATGTTCCACGCCCACACTGAATGTGCCGCAGACATGTAGACCATCAAGGACATGGAGGAGCTTGGTTTTGCCAAATGTCTGGTAGTTGAGCCGTCACTGGCCAACCACCTCAATCCCAGTGCCTCGTAACTGACCGGCACTACTCTCCTTGGGAAGACTACCAGAGGTTTGCCAAAGCCCAGCTCCTCCATGTCCTTAACGTCCATGTTAGCAAAGTGCCTAGCCTCCTAGACGAAGGTTTGTCCCCAGTTGTCTAGCTTCTGTTTGCGGGCCACTAAATATGGAACCTGGCCTCTGCCTGTTTGCAGCTCAAATGTATCATCAGGCAACGATGCTCCACTGAGGGCGGAGATTAGCCATGCCATCGTCATTTCCCTCGTCGATAACGAGGTCCCCGTCTCCTTCCCCCACGGCTATATTTTGAAGCAGCTGGTGGAGGTCATCTGGGCCGAGGTATCCATCACCTCGGCCCAGGTGGGTTGGGGTCGTGGGGTAGCCTCCCCGCTCGAAGGCTGAGGTCAGTAGTAGGAAATTCCCTACAGTGCGTGCAGGACTCGGGTTTGATCTTTCGACAAACAAAGTGTTTCTCTCAATCGTCGAGCTGTGAAGCCAGAATGGTCAGTCTAGTCAACACGGCACAAGGGAACGAGGGTTGACCTGAACGAGAGAGGTGAGCTAGAAATTTTACCTTTCCAGGTAGAAAAGCTAGTTTGGTGGTTTTGCTGGCCTTGTTGTGAGCTATCCAGCTTAGCGAAGCCTTTCAGCGAGAACTAGTCAAGTTTCCGTAGCTAGCCGTGTGACGCTAGCTACTACAGAGACTTAATGAGTAGAAAAATGCAAAAGAGCTTATTTTACACGACGCAAAAACATTCCTTTCGGTTGGTTTGTTCAACACAAAAGATGAGAGCTAAGGTCCTACTTTCGGCGGCGTTAACCACAAAGGTTAGTCTGAAAACAGTAAAGCTGGAAGACCGGGATCATGTTGTGCTGAAGAGAGCTTCCGGAGCGTAGTGATCTTAGCAAGGAAGAGAGGCGAGAATAACCAGAGGACGGGCGAGTGGCGCCTTATAAAGGGGAAGGGGCTCAACCCATAGTGATACGTCGAAACAAGTATTTGAAAGCGAACATGTCTTCGCTAACAAGGTGTTATAATTTCATTGGCCTGCATAGCTGATCCTTATCTGTTGATTAAAAGCGTTGGAATTCAGCTTGTGTCCTTTCCTCTGATTACAGACTGGAAGTACAGCTCAGGATTTGTGAACGCTAATATGATGAAAGAGCACCTTCCCCCGGCATCCAACGATGTGCTTATTGTCATGTGTGGCCCACCCCCCATGATCCAGCATGCATGCCTCCCCAACCTTTCCACTCTAGGCTACAAGACAGAGAACACATTCACATACTAGTAACTCCCAGGCCCTGCCAACTAGGCATAGAACCCCATATATACATTAAACTGCACCAGGACATTTGAGACCATTTGTTATATTGACTTATCTGTGTAGAATATAATGTAAAAGCCTACACTACAAGACCAAAGGGATATTTTCTATGGGTTTTAATAAAAGAAAATGTAATATTTGCATGTTTAACATTCAAAGAACAGTTTGAACTGTTTTGTGTTAGAAAGACTGTAATAAGGTTGGTTGGGTTTTGGAATGTTTGGACTGTTCCAGTAACAATTTGTCTAGATAAGTATTGTCTCTAAAGCTTTTTGACGTGCTATTTTTAACCCTCCTGCTGTGTTCGGGTTGAATTGGACCAATTTACAAGTTTTCTCTCTGAAAAATGTAGTTCATTTCATCTGATTGTCATAAGGTTCCATGACTTTTTCCACACAGGGCATCTGAACACACAAAATACATTTTTATAATTTTCATTACATTTTGGGTGTTTTATTACCGTTTGCACACCTGTAGTGTTCCTTGTCAAAAATGACCGGTCATTAGAAATGACTGGGTGAGACGACAATTAGTGTATAAAAATGACCGGTCATTAGAAATGAATGGGTGAGACGACAATTAGTGTATAAAAATGAGTTCAGGCATATGCCTTTTCATCAGATGGACACACTTCCTCTCCCAGACCCCCACATGCATGTGTGTTTGAGCACACACACACACCTCACTCGCCTTCTTGGCTTCCATGAAACCCCCACGGGAACCTTTCCCCCAATATAATCTTTCCCCCACGGGAACCACACCTGTTGGCATTCTCAAAAACAATCGCAACATTGTTTCAATAATATATAGAACTTTTCTTGCAGCTCTGGTATACAAAGCTTTTTTGAGTCCTTGCTCACAATTAATTCTGTGGCAGCACAATGACCAACAGATATTCTGTATGTGAGGCTCTTGGTCATATCTTTGATCATAACACTGGTGAGGAGAGAGTCCTTGTTAAACTTTGACACAATGTAGTCTGTGATAAATAGCACAATACGTTTCATCTGAGTATTTGTTATAGTAAAAATAATCCATACATTATGCTTTTTTTAACTCAAAAATGAGTTGTATGAGCTCAGGTCAATGAGGCCTACAGGCCATAAATAGCAAATAGAAGTTCAAAACTTGTTGATGAACTTAAGTTGATTAAAAAAAATCTAACACAACATTAGGTGATAATATATGTATTATTATAGATTTATAATCAGCTATAATGGGGTGGTCATTTTGGACCGGGAACACAATTAATTAACATGAAACGAACACAACAGGAGGGTTAATCATTAAATCCATCTCTAAACATAGTCTGTCTTTGTGGTATTGGGTAAAAAGAGTCATATTATTATTTGCACCTACTTATACTGTATACATTCACCTACAAAATTAATGGCAACCTTGATAAAGATGAGCAAAAAATACTCTATAATATAAAGACAAATACTGAACTATATTGTATGTTCAAAACAATGGGGATTTAAGCTAAAAGAATTGATCAAAGAAAGAGAAGTAATAAAAACCATTCTCAAAAAGGTGGGTGTCAAAATGACTGGCACCCCTTAAGATTCTTTGAAATAAAATCAAACAAAATTAAATCCGCATTAACATTGTTTTGTTCATCTTAGCTTAAGGAACTGCATTGTGGCCTTCAAAACGTCTTGTTTCCAAGGGGTATAAAAATGTGGTCAAATCAATTCGTCATCCAGAACCATGGGGAAAGGCAAATAACTCACAAACGAAAAGAGACAAATGGTTTTTGAACTCCATAAATCAGGCAGTGGGTGCAAACAAATATCAAAAACTATAAATATACCACTTACCACTATTAGGGTAATAATTCAAGTGGCACTCCATTCTCCTTTTCACCTAATTTAACACCTGATTTACACACCTCTCTATATGTTGTCCAGGTATGTTATATTATAGTGCAGGTAGGGGGGTGGGCCTTCCCTCTTTTTTTCTCTATTTCTCCTCTATTGGATGCCCTACTCCTTGATATTTACAGTTGTGTCTATATACACAATTTTGCTCAAAACATATTTTTTGTGTGTACTTCGCTTTTCAACAGTAAAAGTTCAAACATCTTCAAGAAGATTAAAGCCACTGGAACATGGTTCCATGCCGATAAGCTATTTGGAAGGGTTGCCAGAAAAAAGACTTTATTGCGCATCCAACAAATGTAAACGCCTGGGCCTCATTTATCAATCATACTTAGGCACAAATCTGTGCGTAAACCATGCGTGGGATCATTTCCACACAAAGTGTGAGATTTATCAATATTAACGTTTTCTTGAGTGTGCTTAAATTTACTTACAGCCGTGTGTACACACAGTACCAAATGGTGGAATAAGGGAACTGCTTGTCAAGCATAGAAAGGGCTTGTAAAACTTTGTTTGGTGTCTCTATCTTGAATGGTTCAAGAGTTATTGTTGTTGAGTTATTTTATATGATTAGACCGAAATATGCAATCAGAAGAGATCGGGTGAAATAAGAAACAAGTGAACGGAGACAGCTTCACTATATCCAATCAGAGCAGCAGGATCAACGTCATTTTAGGGCCTTCCTCTGACACCGCCTGGTATAGAGGTCCTGGATGGCAGGAAGCTTTGCTCTAGTGATGTACTGGGCCGTACGCACTACCCTCTGTAGTGCCTTGTGGTCGTAGGCCGAGCAGTTGCCAAACCAGGCAGTGATGCAACCAATCAGGAGGCTCTCGATGGTGCAGCTGTAGAACCTTTTGAGGATCTGAGGACCCATGCCAAATCTTTTCAGTCTCCTGAGGGGGAATAGCTTTTGTCGTACTTTCTTCACGACTGTCTTGGTGTGCTTGGACCCTGTTTGTTTGTTGGTTCGTTTGTTCGTTTGTTGGTGCCAGGACACCAAGGAACTTGAAGCTCTCAACCTGCTCCGATACAGCCCCGTTGATGAGAATGGGGGCGTGCTCGGGTCCTCTTTTTCCTGTAGTCCACAATCATCTCCTTTGTCTTGGTCACGTTGAGGGAGAGGTTTTTGTCCTGGCACCACACGGCCAGGTCTCCTCCCTATAGGCTGTGTCGTCGTTGTCGGTGATCAGTCCTACCACTGTTGTGTCATCGGCAAACTTAATGATGGTGTTGGAGTCGTGCAGTAATGAGTGAACAGGGAGTACATAAGGGGACTGAGCACGCATCCCTGAGGGCGGATGTGTTGTTACCTACCCTTACCACTTGGGGGCAGCCTGTCAGAAAGTCCAGGATCCAGTTGTAGAGGGAGGTGTTTAGTCCCAGGGTCCTTAGCTTATTGATTGAGGGCACTATCATTTTGGAGATGACTAACTTGAGGCTGTAGGAAATTTGCATTTTTAAACACAAATCCATTAATTTACAATTATGTAAGCCACATTAATAACTTTATTTGTGTAGCGCTTTTCAATACAAGTAACACAGTGCTTCACATCATAAAATAATACAATTAAATAAAAGTACTGAATGTTAGCTTTAATTTGAGGGTATTTTCATCCATATCGGGTTAACCGCTTAGAAATTACAGCACTTTTTGCACATAGCACCCATTTTAGGGGACCAAACATATTGGGACAAATTCACTTACAGTATATGTGTATTCAAGTAGTAAAAAGTATTTGGTCCCCTATTACTTCTAAACACTTTTACATTCATGTGGATGCTACCATGAGTGCGCAAGTTACAGACGCACAAATATCATACCCCCCAAGACATGCTAATCTCTCCCTATTACAATAACAGGGGAGGTTAGCATTTTGTGGGGTATAATATTTGTGCCTCTAACTTTTTCACTCATCATTATTCAAGATTCATTCAGGATTATCTGTAATCATGGTACAGTAGCATCCACATTAATGTAGAAGTGTTTAGAAACATATTCTCCAAAATGACACTACATTATTTACCATTAATTTCTATTGGGCACAAAACAATCTGAAACACAACCAAAATAAACTGCAAATGCATCCAACAAGTTTGTAGTCACAAGCTTGACGTAATCATTTTGTGCTAGGAATAGGGGACCAAATACAAAATATTGACTACTTTATTACACATAGGAGAATTTGTTCCGATAATTTTGGTACAAAAAGTTCTGTAATGGGTCAAAGTCAAAGAAGACACAATGGTTTCTGTCCGTAGGTTTTACATTGATGGACAAATCTGGGTTCTAGCAAGGTCAGGGCCAAATAAAACAACCTTGGATTTCTTATCATTGAGTTGGAATAACAATTCAGACACCCAACATTTGATGTCAGCAAGACACTTATGGGGGGTTGTTAAACCAAATCCCCTTCTCCGAGCATTTGTATTAGTATAAAATAAAATATTTAATTGGGAGATGACTGTATATGACATGAGGCTATAGAAAACCTGCATATTGAAACACAAATCATTTATTTACAGTATGCTACTTTACCACTGAGCATAATTCTCAACATTAGAGGACAACCGATTAATCGGCCGACTAATTCGGGCCGATTTCAAGTTTTCATAACAATCGGTAATCGGCCTTTTTGGATGCCAATTATGGCGACTGAGTGGCAGGCTGACCACCTGTTACGTGAGTGCAGCATCAGAAGGACCTTGTGGCTGCAAGGAGCCAATGTAAGTTGCTAGCTAGCATTAAACTTATCTTATAAAAAACTATCAATCTTCACATCATCACTAGTTAACTACACATGGTTGATGATATTACTAGGTTAAATAGCTTGTTCTGCGTTGCATATAATCAATGCGGTGCCTGTTAATTTATCATTGAATCACAGCCTACTTCAACTTGATGATTTAACAAAAGTGCATTCGTGAAAAAAATAATATACCTAACCATAAACATCAATGCCTTTCTTAAAATCAATATACAAGTATATTTTTTTAAACCTGCATATGTAGTTCAAAGAAATTAATGTTAGCAGGCAATATTAACTAGGGAAATTGTGTCACTTCTCTTGCGTTCAGTGCAAGCAGAGTCAGGGTATATGCAGCAGTTTGGGCCGCCTGGCTTGTTGCGAATAAAGGCCATTTATTCCTAACAATGACCGTAATTAATTTGCCAGAATTTTACATAATTATGACATAACATTGAAGGTTGTGCAATGTAACAGCAATATTTAGACTTAGGGTTGCCACCCGTTCGATAAAATACGGAACGGTTCCGTATTTCACTGAAAGAATAAACGTTTTGTTTTCGAAATGATAGTTTCCGGATTTTACCATATTATTTATTATATTATAATGAAGTATATGATTTGATATTTGATAGAGTAGACTGACTGAGCGGTGGTAGGCAGCAGCAGGCTCGTAAGAATTCATTCAAACAGCAGCTCTTAGCAATGCTGGGATGCACAGCTCTGTTTATGACTTCAATGCTATCAACTCCCGAGATTAGGCTGGCAATACGAAAGTGCCTGTAAGAACATCCAATAGTCAAAGGTATATGAAATACAAATGGTATAGAGAGAAATAGTCCTATAATTCCTATAATAACTACAGCCTAAAACTTCTTAACTGGGAATATTGAAGACTCATTTTAAAAGGAACCAACAGCTTTCATATGTTCTCATGTTCTGAGCAAGGAACTTAAACATTAGCTTTTTTACATGGCACATATTGCACTTTTACTTTCTTATCCAACACAATGTTTTTGCATTATTTAAACCAAATTGAACATGTTTCATTATTTATTTGAGACTAAATGGATTTTATTTATGTATTATATTAAGTTAAAATAAAAGTGTTCATTGTTCATTCAGTATTGTTGTAATTGTCATTTATTACAAATATATATAAACATCGGCCGATTAATCGGCACCAGGTTTTTTTTTTTTTGGTCCTCCAATAATCGGTATCGGCATTGAAAAATCATAATCGGTCGACCTCTACTCAACATACATATTCCTTTTCTAGACAAGATAACTCAAGACATCCAGAAATACATATTTCATTTTATTTCCAACTCCATCCTCTTTTTTTTCTCCTCCATTTTTGTTTCACTAGTTTTAACAAAAAATAATCCACCTTAATCAAATGAACAGTCATTGACTTATGTTATGTTATGGGCGAAGATACCACAATGTGATCAGTCATTAAATCCATCATAGAAAATACAAAAATATTTGCTGTATTGTATGCTGTAGAAAGGTTTTAACGTCATTTGGTAGTGATAAGCGAATTTCCACACTGGTGCAATGCCAGTGAAGTGTTAAGCCCATTAAAATAAATACTAAACACAAGGGTGTGAGCAGCTGTCAGCAGGCATGGGTCAGTAGTTTACACGAGACATGGACACAGGCCAATTTCAGCACACTGGGTCCCTGAGTCCCAGGCAAGCATAAACCCACCAAGCACAACAGTCAGGGAGTAGCAGTCATTACCGATGGAGGTGCAAAAATACATCATCCTCTCTGCCTTGTTCCTATTAGCAGACTCCGTCTTGGCCATCTTGCATGGATTCAGTATATATCTCCGGGGGGGGAAGTCCTCTGCCGTCCCTCCCCCCTCTCAGTCAGGTGCAGGATCTGCACGGCAATCTAGATGCAGGGGTTCTTGGGGGGCCTCTCCAGCACAGCCCACGCCCAGTCAGCACCCAGAAAGATGCGCTGCTGCTTTGTCATTGTGGTGCAGTTGGAGGAGTCGGTCATGTGGAGGTGGCTGCTCTGGGTAATATAGGTTATTAGGAAGATCTCGTTGAGGGCTGTGGGGCTGGAACATGTCCTCTGGGTCGAGGGAAACAGGAGGTACTCCTGGGTCCTGGCGGCAGCTATCCCCACACAGTATTTGGATAGAGGGACAAAATTGTTGGGCTTGTTAAGGATTCACTGGGTATGTCTGGGGTTAGTGGCTTGCTCTCTCTCCTCCCACACAGGGTTGAGAAATTGAAGTTCATGTTGGGAATGGTCATGGTCGAGGCTGGTGGTTTCTCCCACCAGGTTGAGATTACCTTGGGCTGGTTGTTTGCTCTCTATCTTCCCCATGTCTACAGGATTAGGTCAGAGGGTGGTTTCCCTTATGACCTGAACATATGATAACAACAGTATAGTTTATTGTTGTAGAAATTATAACTTAGATGAAAAAAAGTGACATAGGTTATACTTCTGTAATAACTTGGATTGAAGGTACATAAGGGTACTCAACCCTAATGGAACCCTCAACCCTAAAAATACTTTAGTTAAAATGTTTGCTCTAGAATGGTGAAAAGAATGGTAAAAATAAGTCAATTAAAACTCACCAGTATGGGTCTGCCTTTGATGTTTGGAACAGCTCCAGCCCCTCTCTCCTCTCTGAAACCCTAGTGAGATATTGTGATGTGCTGGGTTGATGCAGATTAACCTGCAATAGGATCCTCATACTGTACAGGTTATACCTGGGCATGGACACTTCACTGGGCTACCTAACTCCCAGGGAGCAGGCTTCCCTTAGTATTTCTTCTGTTACAGAAGCGATCCTCCATTCTGGTGACTGTTAAAGGGACTTACTTAAAGGACTACATCTGCCTATTCAATTATATGCGAATTATGTGTTGAAACATAGAAAAAACTGTTTCTTATTGGTCATATTCAAATTAGCTGTATTAAGTGTTGGTGTGTTTGTTTGCAGTATTTCTTAGTGCCTTGTTTGCATCATGGATGTGTCCAGGTAATGGGTTGTTCCACGAAATTAGTCCCCTTTGCATCCTTTTGATATTTGAAGAAGAAATTGTGCATAAATATGGAATTTTAAAAGACTCTTAAATTAAATGAAGTGCCCTTTAATATAGACCACATTGATAATTCAATGCATCTGGTTTTAAATATGCCTAAAGACTTGCTAAAGTGCCAAAATTCTGCATTTTGAGATGTACCTCTGTGATTTTAACCCACTTAACCCCAACATTTCTCCAAGTTTTCACCTTCATTGAAAGCCCTAGTTATTCTGTTGCTTTGTCAAAGTCATTTCTGAATATTATTATTTAAATTCATGAGATTTGTGATTTATTTTAAGGTAAAAAAAAGAAAGAAAGAAATGTCCCTCATTTTAAGGTCAACCCTGTTACATGAACTGAACTCTCGTTGTAATATGGTGAAACTATTCCTTTTGGAACATAAAAAAAGGAGAAACATTGAACATCTTATAGTCAAATCATAGTGTAAAAGCAGGAGAGCTGATTCTACCCTTGTAGGTCGAGCATGACACGTCAACCCTGTCACCCACTGATAGACAGGCTAGATTTTTTTTAACAGTTTCCTTTTTTTTAAGCTTGCATTCATTTGACCCTCCCTGTTGCACAAAACAAGCCTCCATTCCCCCTCGCACAAGAGGATTTATGGCTGATTTAAGATGAAATCGTCAACCCTGTTACAATAAACCTGGTTACTTTACTTGCCACTCAATAGGCACTTGCTATTATCTTTTGTTTTTCATTTAACCTCTTGAGATGGGGAAACATGTTTTTTTATTAAGTTGAACATGTGCTCTTCATGATAGAAAGTTAAAATTAGGTTATTTAAACCAAATTAAACTACCTAAAAGGGACTAATTTAGTGGAACGACCCTAATCTAAAAAAAACATACAAAAAAGTTGTCAAATAGTACAAAATAATACAGTGTGTGCAATCTTACAGGCTAATTTGCATAGGGGAAAAAGCATGTCCTAAAAGCTCAAGTGGCATGTTGTAGGCCGATACCTTTCACCAAAAATATAAAACACATGCTATTTACTCTAGTTTGGGGAAGCGCTACACACCAATGACGCATGTAAAACAGAATTCCTTCACCGGTCATTGTGTTCATGCCACTAATACAGAAGTAGTATTCATTATAGTCCTGTATTATGATGAGGTAAGGGGTATGGCCAGTTGAGATTGCTGGTAAAGCCTCCTGCATTGAGGTTAGGTTGAGGTATGAGGCAGATAGAGGTTTCCCTTGGTTGATTGGCTGCGTTAATTAGTGTGGCCAGCGTAGCGTCCTCTCAGACTAGTGCTGTTTGAGCCCGTCTCATCTCCTTCAGTACTTCGTCTCGGCTTAGCAAATACTGAAAGCAAGAAGGGCCAGGGGCTGGGGTTAGCAGGAAGCATTATTCTGCAATGTTTGTCAGTTAAAGGCTTTAGAGTAATGTCCCTAACTTTAAAATCTACTTGTCGAAACCGCTTTAATCCGTTGAAACCTCCACTGTCAGGAAATATAAGAACAACATAGCACCCTAGCATTGAGGAGAAATACAAAACATAACAGCCAGTGGCGTAGCGCAGTTTTGCGAGGCCCCACCTGCAAAGTCTGAGCAAGGCACCCCTTGGGGGGGGGGGGGGGGCAGCTAACTTCCTGAAATTCTACCACGGGGCAGGGAGAAGTATTTGCAATACCTCCAGGAGGATCCCAGAGCTTGTGGGCGCTGCGGGGGTGCATCCTACACCAGTGTTAACAGCGTAACAGAAAATACTTTGTTAACTGGTTAGTTTATTCATTATTTACAGTACTGTCAAAAAGCTTGTTGAATGAGACGGATTGAGGAACTACTTACTGTGAGTTGGTTTATTCCCTCAGAAAGAGCTTCTATCTGCAGTACGGTCCCCTCTGTCACCGCCATCTGCAAAGTCAAACACAACACCTAGTTCTGGGGCTACTGTACTACTGACAGGCTAGGACATCAATGACATACAGGTAACTGCCAAAATAATGGATACAAAGTATATTGAAAGCAGGTGCTTCCACACAGCTGTGGTTCCTGAGTTTATTAAGCAATTAACAATCCATCATGCTTAGGATAATGTATTAAAAGTATTGTGTCTACCATAGCTATGCCCCCATAGGATGACAATGCCCCAATCCATAGGGCACGAGTGGTCACTAAATGGTTTGATGAGCATGAAAACAATGTAAGCCATATGCCATGGCTGTCTCAGTCATCAGATTTCAACCCAATTGAACACTTATGGGAGATTCTGGAGCGGTGCCTGAGACACCATTTTCCACCACCATCAACAAAACACCAAATTATGGAATTTCTCATGGAAGAATGACGTTATATCCCTCCAATAGAGTTCCAGACACTTATGTAATCTATTACAAGGTGCATTGACAAGGTGCTGTTCTGGCTCGTGATGGTCCGATGCCGTATTAAGACACTTTATGTTGGTGTTTCCTTTATTTTGGCAGTTACACTTTGTTACTTCCATGCATGATGGGATGGGAGGGTAGAAGGATATACTGTAGTTGCTGAGCAAGCACCACTGTTCAAGTCATAGGTCACGTTCCAGGCCGACTACATTGCAGTCGTTGCATTGCATAAACCAATGGTTTATGGCAGGTGTCTGCAGTGAAGTCAGCCTGGAACATGGTCATTATGGATTTATGATAAAGATGTACCTGCGGATGGTTGAGCCCCTCCCCCCAAGGTGCATGATGGGATAGTCCTGTTCCAACATGCACTCCTCCATCTTGCATACAATGGGCCAATCATGATGATCAGAAGCATTGATGAGGGCTAGTTAGTGAATGATACTGGTTAATTAATGATGCATTCTGATGTCCCTGTACCGTGCAACGCAATTCCTTAGTGTATCTTTGATTCAAGTTCTTAAAACTGTAAATATTGATAATGTACTGAGATGACTTCAACATAAAACCGAGACAAGACAACTTTCTCCTCTAATACGAGAAGCACGCTTTGTACAAAGATTGCATGTGTTAAATAGGTTATCAGGAAGAATTCCACTCCTTTATCACACTTATGATTTTTATTGACGGATTTGGATAGTACTATTTACAATTAATGACAACAAGAGGGCTTCCTTGATTGAAGCGTAATCTTTAACTATAAAAATATTATAACAGTCACATTTGTAAAGAACAGTGCATGATACTCACAATCTGGATTCCGTCAAAATGTACACAGCTACACAATCTCATTGTACTTTCCATTGTACTTCTTTCAATTTACCAACAAAAATATATACCTCCATATGCAAATATTGCACAAGTTCATTCCACAACTGTCTGACAAACATGCAACATTGCTTTCTACTGGTTAGAAAAACATTTTATAAACAATGGATCAATACCATTAGGTGAATCTCAAATATGTGTGTTAAAAGGATCAATAAAATTATGCACAATGTTGTTTGCGTCAGTGGTATAATCTTAGTGCATTAAAGGGCTGATGTGATAATATCAGAAGCGTCATGCTCATATGGGGCACAAGGGAACATGTAAAATGATTTACTAAACTTCAATTTTAAGCACACATTTTGTCGTAATTATTTATAAAAAATATCTCTAAGCAGTATTTTGCAGATGGTATGAATTTGATCAAGCTATGTAGCCAATTGATTCATTCTTAATAATGAATAAATAAAACTAAAATGTTTTGTTGTTTCCCTGTATTACTAGTCAACTTACAATTTTATGAAGTTGGTTCCCGGTCTCCCAACCTCATAACAAGCAATCAAGCCATTTCGGGCTGTCAATCAAGTTAGAGTAGCTTGTCCAACTATCTTAGATGCCATGCCTGCTGGCAAGGTTGCCAAATTTTGGAAATGCAAGCAATTACTAAATGTACTGAATAAGACTCAAATTCCTTCAGTCTTTTACCCAGATTTATGCACAGAAGCACATTTCATTTCTTTAAAAAAACGAAGCGCCAGTCAGGAGGATACTGACAGCTCATGAGGTATGCTTAGATATGCAGAAAAAGACTTGGTTTAAATGTAATCTGGCACCTTATGATAATATCATGTTATTTGTGTTGTAATTAGGATGCCATGATATGTTCCTGTATTGCTGATGTCTGTTATGATCCCACGTGCTGTGTTGTCATTTGGAAATAACATCATAGGCATGTTAGTGCAATATATTGAGGTGTGGGATTTACAACAGTCAGAATGACACCCTCATTCAAATTACAATTGAACAGGTAAAGAGGTATATTTAGATAACCGATGCAGAAAAACTGTCTTTTTCTTTTAACATTGAATTAGGTATAATGATTATGGCTCTAGATGCCAGGAAAAAGCTGTTTCAGGTGTTTGAAAATTGCAAAATTCTTCAACTTCCAGGGGGACACCACCCGTACATCTTTACATACTTCGTGCCACCTCTAAAATAATGGTACATGACACCTCTGGCTGATATATCACAGCTGAACACTAGGCTTGTAGATCCACAGAGAACATAGGAGGGTTTTTCACTAATAGGTATTTTGACCAATAAACCCAGCTCTGAAAAATATCTGTTGTGATTGGTCAAAAGACCGATTAGTGGAAGAAAGATCAGAATTGGGCTTCCTGTGTAAAAACAGCCTAAGTATCCAGAAGCAGCTCATGCCCCAGGCTAGGTTTAGTTGTTGGGTGTTAGATCATGGCACGTGAGGGGTGTGGAGGTGGGTGTGCTGGAGTGGGTTTTGGGTAGCGTTGGATGGGCATGGCAGGCAGAGGTGGGGTTATTGGCTGCAAGCTGAGTAGTGATGGGTAGGTAGATACAGTAGTGTGACATCATCAGCTGTATAGCCCCACCTGCTCTCGTCTGTCTGGGTCTCTGTCCAGGATTGGGCTGAGGCCCCTAAAGCCGGAGTAGGGCCGGTGGGCCCCGTTCACCACCGCCTGGAGCTGAGCCTGGGCCTGGGCCGCCTCCAGGGGGCAGATGTAGTCAGTCGAGTCGTCACATCTCTTCTTCCTCAGGTGGCCGAAGTTTGAGAAGCCCAACTTCTTTGGCTGAATGGGAGGACATGCTTTATGAACAGACTGAGAGAAAGCTGTGTATCATTTCTATTCTGTCCCTTTAACCATAATCAGTGAAAATATTTCTAAACAGCGTACACATGGACAGTACTGTTTAAAAATGGTTCCTATAAGCCTAATTGTGCTGACTAAGTGCATTATGCTATCGCTACATTTTGCCTCCGCACATTTTCTACTAGCCTTTAAAAAATGGTGGGTGTTAGAGATACGTGGCGCTACAAAAGCTTGCTGACCGAAAAGCTGCTTGGAGCAGCCCTGGTCTTAGAGCTTAGCCAGGTCTGAGGGGTCACACTAAGGATTAAGGTGCCTGTCTCCTGAAAGAGATAGGGGAAAGGGAGGGGGATAGGGAGAGGAAGATAGAAAGAGGAGACAGTGAGAGAGGAGGATGAGAGAGTAAGAAAAGGAGATTGAGATTGAGAGAGGAGGGAGGGAGGGAGGGAGGGAGGGAGAGAAACAACAAAAACGAGGGCTCCTAACAGGGTGGTGGTTCAGCCCTTGGCGTTACTACAGTACAGTACTGTCATCTCTTACCCTGACTTTGGCTGTGGTGCTGAGGGGAGTGTAGCCAGACGACTCCATGAACTCCCTCTTCTCCTGCTGAGCCTGGGAGCCCACCAGCATGTTGAAGTTGGTGGCCAGGTGGCGTCGCAGCAGGGTCTTCTGAGGGGGGATGTTGAGCAGCATGGCCAGGGTGTCTGAGTTAAAACGAGGCTCCAGAATCTGGGGGCGTCATTAGAGAAGATTCAGAGGAAGATACAGGGTGGTTGACATTTATTGTCATGAATCTCATGAATCATGCCCTGGAAGCAGAACTGAGCGATGTTAATAGTTTGCCTAATGTCAGTTTATGTGACAAAACAAGCAAAGTTTTCAGACACCTTGACTTTTTCCGCATTTTGTTAGGTTACAGCCTTATTCTAAAAATGATTTTTAAAAAATGTTCTCATCAATATACACACGGTACCCCATAATGACAAAGGAAAACCCTATTTTTACACAAGTATTCAGACCCTTTACTCAGTACTTTGTTGAAGCACCTTTGGCAGCGATTACAGCCTCGAGTTTCTCCAATTCTTCTCTGCAGATCCTCTCAAGCTCTGTCAGATTGGATGCGGAGTGTTGCTGCACAGCTATTTTCAGGTTTCTCCAGAGATGTTTGATCAGATTCAAGTCTGGGCTCTGGCTGGGCCACTCAACGACATTCAGAGACCTGTCCCGAAGCCACTCCTGCATTGTCTTGGCTGTGTGCTCAGGATCGTTGTCCTGTTGGAAGGTGAACCTTCGCCCCAGTCTGAGGTCCTGAGCGCTCTGGAACAGGTTTTCGTCAAGGATCTCTCTGTACTTTTCTCCATTCGTCTTTCCCTTGATCTTGACTAGTCTCCCAGTCCCTGCTGCTGAAAAACATCCCCACAGCATGATGCTGCCACCATCATGCATTACCGTAGGGATGGTGCCAGGTTTCCTCCAGACGTGACGCTTGGCATTCAGGCCAAAGAGTTCAATCTTGGTTTCCTCAGACCTGAGAATCTTGTTTCTCATGGTATGTGAGTCTTTAGGTGCCTTTTTGGCAAACTTCAAGTGGGCTGTCCTGTGGCTTTTACTGATGAGAGGTTTCCGTCTGGCCACTCTACCATAAAGGCCCAATTGGTGGAATGCTGCAGAGATGGTTGTCCTTCTGGAAGGTTCTCCCACCTCAACAGAGGAACTCCAGAGCTCTGTCAGAGTGACCATCGGGTTCTTGGTCACCTACCTGACCAAGGTCCTTCTCCCCGATTGCTCAGTTTGGCTGGGCGGCCAGCTCTTGTAAGAGTCTTAGTGGTTCCAAAATTCTTCCATTTAAGCATGATAGAGGCCACTGTGTTCTTGGGGACCTTCAATGCTGTAGATTGCGCCTTGACACAATCCTGTCTCGGAGCTCTATGGACAATTCCTTCGACCTCATGGCTTGGTTTTTGCTCGGACATGCACTGTGGGACCTTATATAGACAGGTGTGTGCCTTTCTACATCATGTCCAATCATTTAAATTGACCACAGGTGGACTCCAATCAAGATGTAGATACATCTCAAGGATGATTAATGGAAACAGGATGCACCTGAGCTCAATTTCGGGTCTCATAGCAAAGGGTCTGAATACTTATTTACTTAAGTTATTTCTGTTTTTTATTTTTCATACATTTGCAAATATTTCTAACAACTTTGTCATTATGGGGTATTGTGTGTTGATTGATGAGGATTTGTATTTATTTAATACATTTTAGAAGGATTAAAGGGGCCTGAATACTTTCCGAATGCACTGTATAGTGTAGAGCAGGGGTGTCATACTCATTCCACGGAGGGCCTGGTTTTTCCTTTCAATTAAGTCAGAGACAACCAGGTGTGTGGAGTTCCTTACTAATTAGTGACCTTAATTAATCAATCAAGGACCAGGGAGGAGCGAAAACCCGCAGACACTCGGCCCTCAGTGGAATGAGTTTGACACGACACCTGTATTATGGCTTAAGCACAGGAAGCATAGAAATAGAGGATATAGAATGGATCTACCACTTCTTAGACTTGCTATCGATGAGAATGACAGTTCTATAACTCACATTTTTATCTGAATTTGGTCAGGTTGCCCAAAATGTTACATATTGCAGCCTTAAGATTAGGGTTAGCAGTGTGGTTAAGGTTAGGGTTATGGATAGGTTTAGGTTTAAAATCAGATTTTATGACTTTATGGCTGTGCCAGGTAGTGACCACTGCAGGGCTGCCTCCAGAACAAGATTTATGAGGAAAAATGCTAACCTGCAGGTGAATACAGGTGAATAAACAGAAAGTTGGGATGGAATGAATTGGAAAAATAGGCAGCGTCTACACAGGCAGCCCAATCCTGATTTTATTTTCACTAATTGTTATTTTGAACAATCAGATCAGCTCTTAAAAAGAGCTGATGTGAAAATATCTGATGTGATTGGTCAAAAGACCAATTAGTGGAAATGATTCAGTTAAAAATAAAAGTTTCTTTAGGGATAGTCTCTTAGGAATTGTATGTAACTATACATGTCCCATTATGGACATATTTGTCACTATAACGGCCTGAGCTGAGCTGAAATGCAGTAGAAAGGTATAATAAGGGGCTGATTCAATCATTGGGCCCTTGTACTTACGATAAGGCCCCCATGCACCCCGCTGCCTCTCAGGTTGGGAGCGTACTCCGCCAAGTCCACCGAGCGAAGCCACTCCATCACCCTGTGGTTAGACCACTGAACCACCTCCGAGGGAGACGTCTTGTTCTAGTAGGTAATAACACGTCTTAGCAAACACAACTACATACGTGTGTAAATGGAAAAACTCCCACAAACGTGCACACGTGTCTCACCTCATCTCCAGGCCTTCTCTTCAGGCAGTTGGGGTTGAACTTGTTGACGTGGAGGACGTGGATAGCACACTTCACACTGAGGTGATGGAGCTGACTGGTCACTTTCAGGAACAAGAGGTTGTTCTGAAGGAAGGGAATCAAATATGTTGTGCATGTTTTTTCTTTTTTTGTACTGGATTTAACTACACTCCTAGGAAAAAAGGTGCTCCATAGGAGAACCCTTTGAAGAACCCTTTAAGGTTCCATGTTGAACATTTTCTCCAGAGGGTTCTACATGGAACCCAAAATGAGTTCTACCTGGAACCAAAAAGGGAACCCTTTGTTCTGAGTGTAGGAAGTCCCTTGAGATCCCTCTTTTTCGAGGGAGATCTGAAAACCTTATGAATTACATACAGTGGCTGAGACACAACAGTGAGGCAAAAACTACTAAGACTACGATGAAAACCGATGGATGTACTTACCACTGTCAAGTACTGAAGCATTCTGCCGTCTACCCTTCCCTGGTGAAACTGATCCTTGTACTGAGGTAAACCAATGTCATCAAGCCAACCTTTGAGGATAAACCACACAACAACCAATTATACTGGATCGATTACACAGAATATATAGCACCAAGTTTGCTGAATGTTGAGTGAATATGTTGATGGCCTCTACTGTGTCCTACATACGTGTGACCCAGATGTGGTCCAGTTCAGACGATTTCTCTGTCAGTTTGGTGCTGAACGACTTCAGGGCCAACTGCAGCTTCTTTCTGTGCAGTGGATTCTTAATCCCCATCTCCTGATATCAAGATTCAAATGAATCCAGGTTATGAGCACACTATTTACTCCAAAGTGAGTGCTGCAAATGACAGTTTTAGTAACTGGATTTGGAGTCACTTGGCACACTATTTCACAATTGTGATCAAGATTCAAAACAAATTAGTTTGCCCTGCTAGTTTGAGAACAGCCTACATATATATTGATATGACGTTTGGTACAGGAACCTGTCAAATGCAACAACAACAAAACATAGCTGAAACAGCTCCAAACTAGCTCAAAACAACAACAAAGGTTGAGCAACATGATGTGAAAGACGGAACAAAATGACATCTTGAGAACTAGACAGGTAGAACTAAATGGTGATGAGAATGTTGCAATGACTAGACAGGTAGAATGATTGGAGGGGACGAGCTAAACATTGATTTGACAGCCATACTGATGGAGATTATACAGTGTGTTGTTAGAGGAACACCCAGCTAACACACAACATTCCCAGAAGGATGTCCTTGCCTTATTTGACAAATAACTTTCCAACAGCGTTCTGGGACCCAAAATAAGTTAGCAGAGTCATTTGTGTGACTGTACAGTGTGTACCTTCTCTAAATCCTGTGGTGAGGCAGAGAGGAGAGTTTGCCCGCTGTCGGCCCAGTGTCGGGCCAGAATCACATACTGGCCCAGCCCATACTCTTCCAGCCAGCAACACACCTGCTCCGGAGTCCACTTGGAGAAGGGCGTCTTCAGATCCCTGCAGGAGAGGACAGACAATTGATTGGATCATCAAGACTGGAATATTTTGGAATTCCTGCTCATCTAATTAATACATTGGCTTTTTTGGTATATTCTTGGTCACATGCACGTTTAAGATAATACACTGTATTTTATGTATTTTATGATAGTGTCCATCCCATACCGCACAGAGGTCAATGTCTCTCCGGCCCGGGCCAGGCGAGGGCCGGCGGTGGCTCTCAGTCCCCCCCTCTTAAACTCTCCAGGTTCAAGGTCCTCTCCCTGCAGGCTGCCAGACTGTGTCTTCCTTATCCTAAGGTAGAGGAGATAGAACACATCAGTACCTTTGCTAGGCCACCACCTCTACCCAGGATGACAAATATCAGATCGTTTTGCATTTATACCAATAGTCTCTGAATAAATATCTCTAGAAATATCTTCAGCAGTGTGCCCTTCGTGTGTGTGTGTGTGTGTGTCAGCTGTACAGGTACTCACTTTCCCCAGAGCTTCTTGATGCCCCGGTGGTTCTTCTTGTTCTCTGGAGAGACAGGGGACTGCTGTCCTGAGTCCACTCCAGACGACAGGGGAGACAAGTCTGACAGTGTGGACTCATCCAGTCTCTCCGACTTTCCTGTGAGAGCAGCATATGTAAGTACTGGAATCTATTTAAAACTGTCTTCCTCATTTAAGTCATTGTTCTATTAATTCAAGTAAGTCATGCAACGCTTCAAGGACACTGTATTCCTTCAATTCTTTAGGGTCTAAAGTTGAGGTATTATCCATGCAGGACCCACCCATAGAAAACAGATCATGCTTTCCGCAAGATCCTGCTGTGTCAAAGGTTAGCCAAGCGAAAAGTGAAACAGGAAAGCATTAACATTGTTAGTGCGCTCCAGCATTTTCAGCAAAATTACACACAAAATGTAAATGTTGTCTTAATGGATGCCAATTAAAATCTTTGAAGACAAATGAGTTTTTCGCTTATCTATTCAACATGTTTAATACACTGAAATGAAATGATGGTCTGAGGCGAATGGGATGTCAAGTTGCATCTGTATCTGTTTACAGTGTATGGTTAAGCCAGATCAACCATGGTCTACCTCTGTGCACACAACCCTCGCCTCACGTGACGGCGCCGAAGGAGCCCTGCTTTTGAGGTCAATGTGCACTTTGTGCACTGCAACACCGGTCACACATGCGAGAAAAAAGAGCCAGGCATAATCGGAGATGCCTCTCTCTGACTCACTGAGGGTCTTACTCCTTCCAACACAGGCTGGAGTTATCAACTTTAAGTCACAACTTGAATCCATAGTGAAAACAGGGGCCTGGTGCTTTGACACGGGGCTTCTGTCTGTGAGTAGTAGTACGGTACCTAATGCTGGAGCACTGGCACTCCTGCCGCGGTCTTCAGCCATGATACAAGCAGAAAGCCACGCAGAGCAAAAGAAAAGAGAGGACAGCAGAAACAGTACAACAGCAAGTGGAAGATTAGTACAGAGTGAGCGAGAATTGAGGATAGCCACCCCATGCAAACCAACCACACCGTGAGAGAAGAGTGGAACAGTGCAGTTTTTGAAACAAACCAAAGTGTATTTATTCAATTTATAATATACATCCACGGGAAGGTTTTGTTGTTATGTGTTGTTTGAAACATTCCAGAAGGCTGTTTGATAAAAAAAAAAGACAAACAGCAGTGTTTTGACTTACTTAGGTGAAACTCACTGTCCTCGCTATCGTCAGGGGACAGCTGGTCTGGCGTAGAACACTGCTCTCGATCCCCATTCATGTCAGGTCGAGACAGCTTCCCTGGTAGGGTCTGATATTTGTTCATTTCGATGTGCTGATTCTGTGGAGAGAGAGGGGGGGGGGCATGGTTACAGGCAAGTCCCAAGTCTATCCAAATGGAATTAAATGGCATCTGTTGACATTAGATTTCAGTTGAAATGCTGCTAAATTACAGAACAGAATTTGAGAATCAGATTTATATTTTGTCCTTTCATGACCATATCATTGTTAATTCGATAGGACTGCCACTGGAGTCACAAGTGTTCAGGAGACAACAGACAAAAGGCCCATTTCAAAAGCCTTAGGGGCACCTAGAGTATGATCGCTACTACATTTGACAGTTTCGGCTGAACCTTTGGCTCTGTTCCGGTCAGATAGGATAAAGTTAGCTTGTGAGAGATTAAGGGTTAGTGGTGGTGAGATCATGCAAGTAGAAAATACCTCTGAAACCGGTTCAACTGGTTGACCCACCACGACATGCTACAGGAAGGGGGAGCGTGCATGTAACGAAGAGAACACACACACTGTTAGTATAGTAATGTATCGGCATCATCAACTCAACAACAACAGTCTTAGAATACAAGCACAGTACTGTTCAAAAGTTTGGAGTCACTTAGAAATGTCCTTGTTTTGGAAAGAAAAGCACATTTTTTTGCCCATTCAAATAACGTCAAATTGATCAGAAATACAGTGTGGACATTGTTAATGTTGTAAATTAACTATTGTAGCTTGAAACAGTGGATTTTTTTATGGAATATCTACATAGGCGTACATAGGCCCATTATCAGAAACCATCACTCCTGTGTTCCAATGAAACGTTGTGTTAGCTATTCCAAGTTTATCATTTTAAAAGGCTAATTGATCATTAGAAAACCTTTTTGAAATTATGTTAGCACAGCTGAAAACTGTTGTCCTGATTAAAGAAGCAATACAACTGGCCTTCTTTAGACTAGTTGAGTATTTGCAGCATCAGAATTTGTGGGTTCGATTACAGGCTCAAAATGGCCAGAAACAAAGTACTTTCTTCTGAAACTCGTCAGTTTATTCTTGTTCTGATAAATTAAGGGTATTCCATGCGCGAAATTGCCAAGAAACTGAAGATCTCGTACAATGCTGTGTACTACTCCCTTCACAGAACAGAAGGCCAGCATCCAGGAGTCGCCTCTTCACTGTTGATGTTGAGACTGGAGTTTTGCGGGTACTATTTAATGAAGCTCAAACTAGACACTCTAATGTACTTGTCCTCTTGCTCAGTTGTGCACCGGGGCCTCCCACTCCTCTTCCTATTCTGGTTAGAGCCAATTTGCACAGTTCTGTGACGGGAGTAGTACACAGCGTTGTACGAGATCTTCGGTTTCTTGGCAATTTCTCATATGGAATATTTCTAATCAATTTTATGTTATTTTAAAAAACAATGACATTTCTAAGTGACCCCAAACGTTTGAACGGTAGTGTATGTGTTCAGCTGTTTTTGTTAGGATAACAGTCACCAGAAGCTAAATGGTTATGTATTTTTGTTAGAGCACCCATAACGTTTCTAATGTGTTTGGTTAATTACAAATGAAGCACATGCTGCATGTTTAAGATGGATATATTGTAATCGTAAAGTTAAATCAAAGTACAGAAAAATCTACTTTTGGAAAGCTCGTATTCCGAGCTAGTCATTTAAAAAGGATGGTCCCCTGATCTAATTGAATCTGAACAACCCTTTAACTGGAACAGCACAGGAAAAATCCTAGAGGACAACCTGGTTCATTCTGCTTTCCAACAGACAGCTGCAACATCGAGAGCATCAGGACTGGTTGCATCACTACCTGTTACGGCAATGGCTCTGCCTCAGATCGCAAGGCACTACAGAGGGTAGTGCGTACGGCCCAGTACATCCCTGGGGCTAAGGTTCCTGCCATCCAGGACCTCTACACCAGGCGGTGTCAGAGGAAGGCCCTAAAAATTGTCAAAGACCCCAGCCACCCTCTCTACTACCGAATGGCAAGCGGTACCAGAGTGCCAAGTCTAGGACAAAAAAGCTTCTCAACAGTTTTTACCCCCAAGCCATAAGACTCCTGAACAGGTAATCAAATGGCTACCTGGACTATTTGCATTGTGTGCACCCCCCCAAACCCCTCTTTTTACACTGCCACTACTGTTTATCATATATGAATAGTCACTTTAACTATACATTCATGTACACACTACCTCAATTAGCCTGACTAACCGGTGTCTGTATGTAGCCTCGCTACTTTTATAGCCTCGCTACTGTATATAGCCTGTCTCTTTACTGTTGTTTTATTTCTTTATCTACCTATTGTTCACCTAATACCTTTTTTGCACTATTGGTTAGAGCCTGTAAGTAAGCATTTCACTGTAAGGTCTTACACCTGTTGTATTTGGCGCACGTGACAAATAAACTTTGATTTGACACAGGGAGACAAATTCACCTTTCAGCAGGACAATAACCTAAAACAAATATACACTGGAGTTGCTTCCCAAGACGATATTGAATGTTCCTGAGAGGCCTAGTTGAAGAATTTAAAAAAGAATGATGTGCAAATATTGTACAATCCAGGTGTATAAAGCTCTTAGAGACTTACCCAGAAAGACTCACAGCTGTAATCGCTGCCAAAGGTGATTCTAACATGTATTGACTCAGGGGTTCTTAATTCTTATGTAAATGAGATATTTATGTATTTCATTTTCAATCCATTTGCCAAAACATCTAAAAACATGTTAGAATTATGGGGTAACATTATGGGTATTGTGTGTCGAGGGTTAACAAAACAAATCTATTTCATGCATTTTGAATTCAAGCTGTAACACAACAAAATGTGGAATACGTCAAGGGGTATTAATACTTTCTGAGGGCAGTGTGCAAAGCTGTCATCAAGGCAAAAGGGTGGCTACTTTGAAGAATCTAAAATATTACATCTATTTAGATTTTTTTTTAACACTTTTTTGGTTACTACATGATTCCATGTGTGTTATTTCATAGGTTTGATGTCTTCATTATTATTCTACAATCTAGAAAAAAAGTCCAAACAAAAACAACCTTGAATGAGTAGGTGTGTGAAATGTTGACTGGTACTGTATAAGCATATACACGGGGGGGGGATCCCACTTCTTTATGTCTTTTTCTTCTCCTGTTTATATGTTTATACTGAATGTATTATTGAATGTGTTATTGCTTAAACTGTTATGCATTTCTTACTGTTCTTTTGAAGTAATACATTTAAATGATGTACCTGTAATTTAAATAATGAACCAAAAATGACAAAACAAGTAAAAACGTTGGTCCAAAAAAAATATATCAAATAAACACGGCAAAATCATGAAACCTTTGGTAACGATCCACTTTGTAACTCCTCCAGGCTACTTGAAAGCATCCGTTGTTGGGACCTATTGAGAAAAACAACATTGAAACCAAACTAGCAATACAACACTATAGTAATTCAAGTTGGGTTAAGCGCTGGCCTCTCCGCAGTAGATTTCTGAGTTGGCAGTGGTTGGCAGCGGCCTGTGGTCTTTGGGATGCCCTACCTCTCGGAGGGGATTGTAGGTAATGTGATGTGACAGGCTGGGCTCTACAGGAGAGGGGGGCTGTGGGGGCTGTTTGTGCCAGGCGGGGACATCACAGTGACAGGGTCACTCACAGCCACTTTAGTGGGCCCTTAATTAAAGACAACCAAAACAACGAGTGGGCCTGGCTGTCACACCCACACAGCCTCAGATCTACTTGCCATTCTCCAGTGGGCCTGGCTGTCACACCCACACAGCCTCAGCTCTACTTGCCATTCTCCAGTGGGCCTGGCTGTCACACCCACACAGCCTCAGCTCTACTTGCCATTCTCCAGTGGGCCTGGCTGTCACACCCACACAGCCTCAGCTCTACTTGCCATTCTCCAGTGGGCCTGGCTGTCACACCCACACAGCCTCAGCTCTACTTGCCATTCTCCAGTGGGCCTGGCTGTCACACCCACACAGCCTCAGCTCTACTTGCCATTCTCCAGTGGGCCTGGCTGTCACACCCACACAGCCTCAGCTCTACTTGCCATTCTCCAGTGGGCCTGGCTGTCACACCCACACAGCCTCAGCTCTGCCATTCTCCAGTGGGCCTGGCTGTCACACCCACACAGCCTCAGCTCTACTTGCCATTCTCCAGTGGGCCTGGCTGTCACACCCACACAGCCTCAGCTCTACTTACAATTCTCCAGTGGGCCTGGCTGTCACACCCACACAGCCTCAGCTCTACTTGCCAGTCTCCAGTGGGCCTGGCTGTCACACCCACACAGCCTCAGCTCTACTTGCCATTCTCCAGTGGGCCTGGCTGTCACACCCACACAGCCTCAGCTCTACTTGCCATTCTCCAGTGGGCCTGGCTGTCACACCCACACAGCCTCAGCTCTACTTGCCATTCTCCAGTGTAGAAGCAACCAGCATCACTCTGGGAGACCATCACCATCGACGTCTCCAGGGAGGTCTGGATACTGCGGCAGCTGGGACACAGGGACAGGTCCAATATAACACGGTAAACCTGAGGGAGCACGGCTGGGGCACAAGGGGTGTGTTGTGTGTGTGTGTTTGTGAGAGCGAGTGTGCTTGCAAGTGTTTGGGTGTACAGGGGCACAAGTGCCTTTTATTCACGATCGGTCAACCTCTCCCAAGGACATCTAATTTCAACAACAACAATACAAGCCCGTTGGGGACTTCTTCCTCCATGTGTGTGCAATCAGTGGTTGTCAGCTGGCTTGTTTATTTACCTGGAGTCCAGCTCTTTCTGGAAGGACGAGGGAGACACTAACAGGGGAGAGGAGCCTCTAGAAGACATCTGGGTAGGGCGATATCACACAGACACTTTAGAGCAAGAGTTTAAACACTTTGAGTATGCACACTAAATAGTCTGCTAATACACCGGCATGGTATATGAGAGCAGAGGCACGGAGTGTATTACTAGTCAGAGTGTTAGTACTATTCAATGAAAATATGATGAGTCGGTGAGTACTTGAGAAATGCAAGGTTGTCATTGTACTGTGTTGTGTGGTCCACAGAGGAGGAGCAAACAGAGCTCTCTTACCGCTGACCGGATGATGTCTGAATGAGCTTTATGGGTGAGAGCCCTCATCTTCAGACTCCCACTCAGTTCCTCCTCACTGCTCCCAACCAGGAGCTTCTCACTGGACCCTAAATACACACACACACACACACACACATATATACACACACACACACACACACACACACACACACACACACAAACACACACACACATATACACACACACACACACGCACGCACGCACACACACACACATTCAGATTTTATTCAATGCCTCTTCAACATTCTTGTAATTATTTATTTGAAAAATGTCAAGCTCTCAGCTTGCGTATATGAAAGCAGCGTGTATCACCTTTGAGTAAGTGTTATCTCTGGGAGGGAGTGTTTATAGGCAGTGAGTATATTACCTTGAGTGAGGGCCATCACCTCCTTCATCTTCCTGTACTGGCCCAGGAGAACAGTCAGCTCCTCTATGTGACGGTCCTGACACAAATAGAAAGGACTTTAATAACATACCTTCACTTTGTACAACTTCAAGAAATTAGAATATGACACATTTACTTACTTTCTCATAATTAGTTGCTACTAAAGACTCCATCCCCATTTTCAACCTTTGCAATTCTTGGTCTGAAAACAGAAAAGAAAATGTATTTTTGTGACTCATGAGAGTAATTATGTTTAAATATCAACTGTTCATAACTCCCTGGGATAAAGCAAAAACAAATCCGTGAGTGAAACTGAAGTTGATCTCAGTTCGATTGTCTGCGGGGCCAAGTTAACCTTTTATGTAAAGCAGTAATGACCATTATGCTTTTAGGGAAAGAGGATCATTTTGTACATGTATTAAACTGCGAGTTTGACCAATCCCAGTCCCATTTGTTAGGGGGTCCGGGGTACTCCCCGGAAAAGGACATTCTACTCCAAAATAAATGTTACAAAAATGAGGTGCTGACACCATCTACAATATATTTTCCAACTCCAGAAATGAGCCCAATAACATATTGGTAAAAATTACGTTAAAATTATTTTTACATATTGGACCATGTATATATCATTTTTATTTATTTATGCCGCACATAATTTTAGGAGTAGAGAAATAAACGTGGTAGCAATGGAAAGCTGGTATCCCCCCACCCTCTTTTTTTTTTAACAAAGGTCAATACTGCTTTCAAAAGTATATTTTCCCACGATTGCATTAAGAATTGTTCTGAATTGACTGCTTGTCAGAGTACGTTTCTCTCCCTTTGCCCTCGCAACTTGAATGTGCCTTCAGAGGAACATTTATCTTGCATAGAACACAGTACAACAAGCCGACTAGGTATAATAGGTCAACTATTCAACTATGGGGTGGTCTGATTTTGTTTTAATAATAACATTAAATGGCAAAAATAGTGGCACTGGAAAGTTACATCCTGATTGATAAAGTATAGGCTTTGAATGACTTTGCCAGCAGCTACAGTAGGCTTTTTGAGTGTCAGCAACAATCATGTATGTTAGCTCAGTGCACACAGCGTAACAGAGAAAATAAAATATTGGGTAATATATTTCGTAGAACAGACATGCTTCTCTATTAGGCCATTTCATCTCCAATGTTCTCATGGGCGTGGGTGTGAGGATGTGTCAGAGCTTCCCTCCTCCCTGCCCCTTCTTCCCCCCTCACCCCTTCTCCCATCTGCAGCTGCCGGGGCTGATGGAATGGGTATGACAGACATGACAGGATGCCAGCGTGGGTTAGACAGCACAGCAGAGAGGCAGTGACGGCGGAGCAGCATTGTACCAGGGCCACAACTGCAGGAACTTAGAGACTAGAGACTTACATTTGTCTGTCAGCTGTCTCCTATACACCTCCTCTACTGCAGGGGGCAGCATAGAGTAAAGAGACAACAGTGGAGGGGGCAGAGAGAGGGCATTTGATAGGTATTGTATTATCTGAATGAGGCACCACATGCAGACGACCAGCTGGTATAATTCAACCTCTAAATATGTATCATTAGTTCGTATTATCAAATGTCAATGTTCAAAGTCTCCCCCTGCCCTGACAGTAGAATAAGCATTAGTGGATGGTATTAAGTTTGAGGTGGGACACCTGAAATAATGACAGTATACGTTAAAATCGCCAGTCCCTGGTATTACTGATTATGTATGTTTGACAGGTAAAGTTACCTCTCTCTGGGTTCTCATTGGTCATTGGGCCTCTGGAGACCAGCTGGCTCTGTAGGCCCTCAATCGCAGAGTCTTTGGAAGCCAGCATCTGCTGTAGGTCTGCTATCTCCGCCTGAGAGGGTCACGGTCAATGGAGTGATACAAGTTAATACTGCATGTTGACAGCCACATTATGACATTAGATCTCATACAGATATAGGTACAAGGTGGCAAGACAATTATGTCTTCCTCAAGGAGGAAAAGCATGAGAGGGGTGTGGATAGGGCTGTGGCAGTCACGAAACTTTGTCAGCAGGTGAATGTCAAGAAAACAACTGTCAGTCTCATGGTAATTGACAGTTAATTAACATAAAGACATTTAGCATCTCCTGGCTTCCACACAAGCCACTGAAGCAGACCTTTGGAACATCTACATTTGAAAAAGTCTAATAAATCCATGTAATATAGCCTACACCTTCACAATAAATCCATTATTTATTTTAGGTCTAAAGAAGTATGATATGAATAAAATGTAGTCTATTTCAGAAGAACAGAATAGCATCCTCTGAGTTGTCCTTATGTTAGGCCCTGATCTGGCTATGCCAATGGCTGTGGGCTACACTAGTTCATTCAGCAGAAGATTTGCTTAGAATTCCGTGGCATTATTTTACATTATTTTATAGTAGGAAGAATGCAATTGAACAAAGCTGAATAAATACACTGGATATTTTCTCCAAACGATTTGTGGGAGTGCGCACATGTGTCTATTCTGTGTTGAGCGGTTAACAAAGAAATAGGTACTCCTATATGCTTCATTTAGAGTTATTAATGTAACTTTAGTTGTTCTACAAACGTTGGCCTATATGTTTTGATTTTCAATACATTGTAAGCCTGCATGATGAGACTCTAATGATGATTTTTTTTTTAAGTTGCTTGAAAGTCATGAGCTCTGCTTTGTTCTGTACACACTACATCAGTCACTCATTCACAATTTGACAAGCACTTGATAATGCCTACAATTTCACGGCGGCATTCGTTTGTGTGGTAGTAATGCACCTTAAAAAAATCCATGCCTTTTGCAGACTGCCAAATCACCTCTCACTCACATGGCTCTCCATCACGTGATCGGGTCTTTCTCATATGCTACAAGTGAAGACAGACACATCGGGGACGCAACTGAACTGTCCACATTTACTTTTCGTCAGCCAACAAGATGACTAGGCCTAACGAACAGCAAAAGCACTAGCCTATGTCAATCTACTATCCGCCATAGTACAAAGGTCGACCTATTATATTCTGTGCAAGAAATAAATATTCCAAACATAGTCTGGGACAGTTGTGGGATGTAATAGATCCCATATTAATGTGCTTAATTTTAAGAAGTTATTTTGCCACTTTAGTTCATGCCTGCCAGGTAGGTTATACTCCTGTTATAAATATAAGCAATGTGCTTAATATTAGGAAAGTTTAGAAATAAATATAGGAGGCCTAGCCTATAGAAATAAGATTGGAACCTCCTCTTTTTAGTAGAGGCCATCACTCTGTTTTCTCGCGCAATTGTATAGCCTATAGAAATGTTGCGCAACATGAGCTCATGGGCTCTCATGAAGTATTTGATTCGATTTTCGATTACATTTGCATTGATACCAGATTGCGTAAAGGGACAATAGAGTCCTGAGTACCGGGCAGTTAGCAAGTTTGGTAGGCTACTTATGATCAGCAGCAGCATCAGAGCTTGGAGAAGCCTAATTACGTGACTAAACAGTCATGTGGAATTTGACTGCCTTCATGACTCATGACCGACGGTGTGGTGGTAATACGGTCACCGCAACAGCCCTAGGTGTGGTGCATAATTCCTGATAAAAGACACAGTCCACAATCTTAAACACATTCAAATTCGTAAGATATTGTGCAAATTGGATTCGTAACATACTGTATCATACAAATTGGATGACGTAGAACAACAAAAACGGGGACCCGTTTTGGCTCGTGAGCACCACGCTGAAATTAAACAAACGTTTTGGAGCACCGCTTTAAGTCCTTAGTGGGGTAGGGAGAACAAACAAATACTGATCAATTCAAGTCAATAAAAAGCTCTGTGTTTCAAAGAATCTATTCTAGTCGAACAAAGCACTTTAAACACAATGTGGCCATATTTGCGACCAACCATTTTAATGTAAACAGTTTCAAAATGGGTATTAGCCAATTAAAATTGGGGACTGATTTGCACATGACAGAACAGTAAATTGTAGCTTGTCCCATCAGATAACATGGCACACGTTAGCCCGATGCTAACTTCACCAGGTGGCAGTGATTATATCCTGGAACAAATTCTTCATCAGCCTAAGATCTTAGACTTTATATCCACCAACCAATGGCATTTCTTAAAATAGGTCAGCCACTAGAGGGATATTTAAAAGCTAGAAATCGAAGGTTTACTTTTGTTCCATTGGTCTGTAACAAAATGTCCTAACGTGAGACAAACTGTTACTGTTTTCGCATATATGACAAAATCCCACGTTTCTTCCTATCATTTCTGTCACGACTTCTGCCAAAGTCAGTCCCTCTCCTTGTTCGGGCGGCATTCAGTGGTCGACGTCACCGGCCTTCTAGCCATCACCGATCCACGTTTCATTTTCCATTTGTTTTGTCTTTGTTTTACACACCTGGTTTCAATTCCCCAATTACTTGTTCATTATTTAACTCTCTGTTTTCCCCATGGTTTTTGTGCGTGTTTGTTTTATGTATTTCAGTCCTATTGTGTGGGCTTGGTATTATTACATGTATTTGGTAATTTTGAGTAAAGTTACTTTTATTACTCATCTCTGCTGTCCTGCGCCTGACTCCTCTGCACCAGCTACACCCAAACCTTTTACAGTTTCACACTCATTCATGTGCTTTCACAGCAATAAAGATGTAGGAGGATTATGCAACAAGTACGTTTATATTCGTACATCATTTTTTTTTTAAGTTGAAGATGTGGTCTTGTGGTCTTGTCAAATAGCTGTAATTTACCTTCACTGCTATCACTAATTGGTGACGTGTTCCACTAAGGCGGTAAGCCCAGAGACTTATCTCCCAGTGTCTGGTGGAAAGCAGACTGGACCAGCTTTTCCTCTAGGATTTTTGCTTGAGCTTAGCTCCATTCCGTTTCTTTTTTTATCCTGACAAACTCCACTTCTTAATGATGACAAGCATACCCATAAGATGCTGCAGCCACCACTATGCTTGAAAATATGGAGAGTGTTACTCAGTAATGTGTTGTATTGGATTTGCCCCAAAAATAACACTTCAGAACAAAAAGTGAATTGCTTTGCCACATTGTTTTGTAGTATTACTTTAGTGCTTTGTTGCAAACAGGATGAATGTTTTGGAATATTTGTATTCCGTACAGGCTTCATTCTTTTCACTCTGTCAATTGGGTTAGTATTGTGGAGTAACTACAATGTTTGTTGATCAATCTTCAGTGTTCTCCTATCACACTCACGGTGAAATCCCTGAGCGGTTGCCTTCATCTCTGGCAACTGAGTTAGGAAGGACACCTGTATCTTTGTAGTGACTGAGTGTATTGATACACCATCCAAAATGTAGTGAATCATTTCATCATGCAAAAGAGATGTTCAATGTCCGCTTTTTTTTTACCCATCTACCAATAGGTGCCATTTTTTGCGAGGCATTGGAAAACCTCTCTGGTCTTTGTGGTTGAATCTGAATTTGAAAATCACTGCTTGACTAAGGGACCTTACAGATAATTGTATGTGTGGGGTACAGAGCCACGGTAGTCATTCAAAAATCATGTTAAACACTATCATTGCACACAGAGTGAGTCCATGCAACTTATTATGGGCTTGTAAAGCAAATGTTTACTCTTGAACCTATTTCCGCTTGCCATAACAAAGGGGTTGAAGGATTATTGACTCAAGCCATTTCAGCTTTTCATTTTTTATTAATTAGTCAAAAAAATCTGAAAAACATCATTCCACTTTGACATTTTTGGGTACTGGGTGTAGGTCAGTGGTAAAACAAAATCTCAATTTAATCCATTAATAATTCAGGCTGGAACAGAACAAATGTGGAAAAGGTCAAGGTGTGTGTATACTTAGATGTGTAGGCTACACTTATAGTGTCTTCAGAAAGAGCTAATGAAGCTAAGAGATAATGCAAGAGTTAATGAGCTAATTGAGCTAATGAATTATGGGCTAATGCGCATACGCTTCTAACTTAGGTTACACATCTCAAAGTAGTCTGACTTCATTGTTTTGTTGTGAATTCATGCACCTGGCATCCCTGCTGCCTCGGCTATTCCTCTTAAATCTTATGGAGTCCCAAGAAAAAGCCAATCAATAGGCCTAATCAATACCTCCGCGTGCCCGGGGATCGCAGAGCAACGCGCAGATCTGCCATTTCATAAACTGTAAACTTTTTTTCCTTACACTTTGACAGGTAAATATTTATAGCCCTAATATTTAGCTAACGAATGGCCTAATATCAAGCTAATATTTAACTTCTTACTTCGGCTACACATTGCTTGCCTCTCTTTTCCAGCTGTTACCATGCACAATAGCGCTGAATGTTTTACCATTTTATTAATAAGCCTACAGTGTGCACTAGGATGGGTTGATCAGTTGATTGACAGGTGTACTGTAAAATGATAAACGTTCCTCTAGTGTGGATGCTCACCAACGTGGGTTCGAGTCCAGACTCGCGATAAACAGTTACTGCAAAACTGCAATCTGTAGGTGTTTGTTCAGGTCCATCTAAGTCAACATTTGTAATTGGCTGATGAAGAATTTGTTGCAGGATATAATCACTGCCACCTGGTGAAGTTAGCATCGGGCTAACTTCATGTTATCTGATGGGACAAGCTACAATTTAGCGTTCTGTCACGTTTAAGTAAATCGACAATTTTTGTTGGCTGATAAGCATTTTGAGTCGGATAAACTGTTTAAGTTTAAATCTTTGCTCATGTTCGCAAGTATGCCCCCAAGGTAACTATCCACACATAGACATGGGCAGCAAACCTTCTCCGGTAACACAGGTTGGAGCAATGTGGGCTGGAACTAGGTACAGTAGAAGACATAAAACTGGAGAATGAGGCCGGATGAAAGCACAACAGTACACTTCACCACTGCAGTACAAACCCAATAGACCACATGCACATTAAACAGGGAATCTCACTAAGCCAATATAGCCTATAGGGCAGCCTGAGTGGCAGCCTGAGTGGCAGCCTGGAGGTGAGCATGATGATTATCTGCCAGTCCGAACTGACTGGAGCCTGTGTGGAAGTAGTCACTAGTCAATAACTACAGAGACACCTTTAGGAGGTCATGAACTTGGTCAGTGAACTAAACAGGAGTCCTAGAGTGAACTTCTGTCTACCGTTCAGGACCACACACACACAAACTTGACTCGTCTCTTCTGGATGAGCACAGTGTAGATATATCCTGTGCACATGGACAAACTGTCTGCAGCCTGAGATGTACGTATCGCCCCCTCTATCCCCCTTCCGCTCGCTCTTGCAAAACACGTACATTGAATAACAGAATGCCATTGGAGCATGCCGAGTTTTCTGTATGATTCGTTCTTGGTAAGGGAGGACGGGGGAGTAATAGTGAGCTGTCGGACCGAATCAATATCAAAAGTTTGTTTTTCTCTTTCTCTTTCATACATTTATCTTAATTTGTTATTTTTTGAATTTCTCTCATAACACAAAGCACATGTCCTTATTTTGGAGGAATCTTTTATATCATTCCACATTATTTAACTAAATGTATAAGAAAATAACATCTGAGCTCTAATCTAAAGTGACTTAAATCGGGTACGTCAGAGGTGTTCGTCATATGGATTCCGTAGATTTAATAGTCATACAGGTGACAATACTCCTAGTAAACTCTACCCAGAGGATCTCAGTAGAACCACCTGAACCTGTATGGGATTGGGTGAATGAGATTCCACAACCATGGGGTTTAACAAGAGGAGAGGAAGAGGAGGAGGAGGAAGAGGGACAGGTGCAGACGAAGGAGGAGGTGGAGCACAACAAGAGCAGAGGGGGAGGAGAAGGAGGAGTCAGCACGAGAGGCGGTTTAGGGGTGAGGAAGAAGAAGATGCACCTGAGCGGTCCGCCATCGCTCCTCCCAGTGCTGCTTCTCTACCTGAGTGTGCTCTACAGTGAGCTTCAGGCTACAGAGCTTGGACAAGAGCGACTGGTAACACACATGGAGAGAGTAAGAGATAGACAGCTAGAGAGAGAGAAAGCCAGAAGGGGTAGACAGTAAGCTTGAAGATAGGAACAGTTTATCTCCAAAATTGGGGTTTCCAAGAGCATCAAAGTAAATAAAGAGGAAATTACATTGCCTTCGGAAAGTATTCAGACACCTTTACTTTTTCCATATTTTCTTACATTACAGCCTTATTCTAAAACGGAATAAATGGTTTTGTTTTTCATCAATCTACACACAATACCCCATAATGACAAAGCAAAAACTGTTTTTTATACATTTTTGCACATTTACTAAATATAAAAGACTGAAATATCACATTTACATAAGTATTCAGACACTTTACTCAGTACTTTGTTGAAGCACCTTCAGTACTTTGTTGAAGCACCTTTGGCAGTGATTACAGCCTCGTATCTTCTTGGGTATGACGCTACAAGCTTGGCACACCTGTATTTGGCAGGTAGCCTAGTGGTTAGAGCATTGGACTAGTAACCGAAAGGTTGCAAGATTGAATCCCTGAGCTGACAAGGTTCAAATATGTTGTTCAGCCTCTGAACAAGGCAGTCAACCCACTGTTCCTAGGCCATCATTGAAAATAAGAATTTGTTCTTAACTGACTTGCCTAGTTAAATAAAGGTAAAATAAAAAAAATAAAAAATACATTTGGGGATATACAGTTTCTCCCATTCTTCTCTGCAGATCCTCTCAAGCTCTGTCAGGTTGGATGGGGAGCGTTGCTGCACAGCTCTTTTCAGGTCTCTCCAGAGATGTTCGATTTGGTTCAAGTCTGGGCTCTGGCTGGGCAACTCAAGAACATTCAGAGACTTGTCCCGAAGCCACTTCTGCGTCATCTTGGCTGTGTGCTTAGGGCCGTTGTCCTGGGGAAGTTGAACCTTCACCCCAGTCTGAGGTCCTGAGCGTTCTGGAGCAGGTTTTCATCGAGGATCTCTCTGTACTTTTCTCCATTCATCTTTGCCTCAATCCTGACTAGTCTCCCAGTTCCAGCCACTGAAAAACATCCCCACAGCATGATGCTGCCACCACCATGCTTCACCGTAGGGATGGTTCCAGATTTCCTCCAGGCGTGACACTTGGCATTCAGGCCAAAGAGTTCAATAGTGTTTCTCATGGTCTGAGAGTCTTTAGGTGCCTTTTGGCAAACTCCAAGCAGGCTGTCATGTGCCTTTTACTGAGGAGTGGCTTCCATATGGCCACTCTACCATAAAGGCCTGATTGGTGGAGTGCTGCAGAGATGGTTGTCCTTCTGGAAGGTTCTCCCATCTCCACAGAGGAATTCTGGAGCTTTGTCAGAGTGAACATCAGGTTCTTGTACTTCTGCCATTTAAAAATGATGGAGGTCACTGTGTTCTTGGGGACCTTCAATGCTGCAGACATTTTTCAGTACCTTTCCCCAGATCTGTGCCTCGACACAATCCTGTCTCGGAGCTCTACGGACATTTCTTTCGACCTCATGTCTTGGTTTTTTCTCTGACATGCACTGTCAAATGTAGGACGTTATATAGACAGGTGTGTGCAATTCCAAATCATGTCAAATCAATTGAATTTACGACAGGTGGACTCCAATCAAGTTGTAGAAACATCTCAAGGATACAATGGAAGCAGGATGCACCTGAGCTAAATGTCAAGTGTCAAAGCAAAGGGTCTGAATAAGGTATTTCTGTTTATTTATTTTTTATAAATTAGCAACAATTTATAAAACACTCTTTTCACATTGTCATTATGAGGTATTGTGTGTAGATTGATGAGGAAAATCATCAATTTTAGAATAAGGCTGTAACGTAACAAAATGTGGGAAAAGTCAAGGGGTCTGAATACTTTCTGACTGTACCGTATGTGTTCAAAGGAAATTGGAATATTAATAAGCAAAGATAACAAAATAACTAAAGTGGGTGTCACAAAGTGCCATGTGAATAAACTACACTGACAGATAATTAGTGAACTATAAAGAAAAGGTGACAGAAATTATTTTTTACCTTTGTGGCCTTTAGTTTTTTCTCATACTGCGATTTCTCCCCCTCCAGCTCATCCACTTTACTCTTGAGAAACCGGAGTTCTTGCAGGAAGCCCTGTGAATAACACAGAACATATTGTAATGTTTTAGTTGAAAATAACTGTCCCTTTGATGTAAAATCTCCAAACTAAAAACATCATGCTCTTCACTGTGCCTTCCACACGAAAACGCCAATTTCTCCACAGTCAAAAACCAGTGTTAGGATATAGACATTGTTCTCTCAGTTTATAAATGAACATGTTACACCAAAAAGTAGAAGGGAAGGTTTTCAAAATCCCAAGTAGTTTGTTCCCTTGACAGCCGAAAACACCGTGCAGTTAAGACAAAAAGCTAAACCTCCACTTCCCAGGAAACACAGCAGGTGACCCTTTTAATGTGACCAGTCAGTCAGTCCCCTATACTGTACTCAGTATGGATGGCTCAGACTACTTAAAAGAACCAAAGTTTATGGCCATTACCTGTCAGTTAGATAGTCTGGTTTCCAGTTTGTTATAGCATCAATTAGGCACATTTTAAAAAGTTGTCTTTTTAAACTGGCAACTGGCAACAAGAAACTGGCAACAAGAATATAATGTTTCTTTGAAAATGTCATAAAGTCATAAAAAAACATGTTAACAATGAATCTCATGTTTAGAGACAGGGTAGTTAGTAGCGTAAGCCATTAACCAAGCCTAGTACTTGGAGAAAGTGACCAGCAAACCTTGGCTGCATTAATAAGATGACCCACGGATATGCAAACACACCACACCACTTACAATGAGTAACGCAGATTGAGATAACACCTGGACATGGAAGCAAACAGCACACGTGAAAACCACAGGATTCCCACACACTGTAGTAGTAGAGGTAGAGACCTCGGACACTGTAAGAGAAGCAGGTAGTGTTAAAGCCTGTAGAGGATTCCAGAAGGGTGAGGAGGACGGGGGTTAAGAGAGACGGGGGAGTGCGTCCATTTGGTTCTGAGAGTCTGCCTACATTCTGTCCTCCACAGCGACAGCAAAACTCCTCCACGTCAGAGCCACCCAAGCCCACGTCGGGGCATTGGTTGTAGGCCTTGCGGGCACCACTCTCCCCCTGGGCCTCCATGGCCCGTTTCTCCATGATCCGGGTATGGATCTCCTCCTGAAACCTACACATCTGCTCCTGGAGCTCGCTAATCAGATTTACCACACACTGTGAGAGGGAAAAAAAATACAAAACAGAAAACGGAGAAATAATAATAAAAACGTTTCTATGTTGTTTTTAAAATTAATAAAAAAATATATGTGACACGTAACAGAAGTGGTTATTACTAGGATGAGGGTAAAGGGACCTCTGAGCTTCAATGCAGATCATATTTGACACGGTTAAACTGTCACATGCTGCCAGACAGCATAAGAAAAGTTCCTGACCTACTTTCCAAGTTCTCAAAGTGCAAATGGGAGGAACGGCTTGTCTGACTCAAGGGCAAAAGTTTGCTTTACTTCCCATGGGAATTGGAAAGCACCAAAGATTTAGGACAGAAAGTTGATTCCTAACTAAATTCTTAGCAGTTTGGCCAACTATGATTAAACCTAAGGGCATGTGAAACGGGAAGTCTCACTAACACAGTGGTATTCAAAGTGGGGGTCACGACTCCTAGTTGGGTCACGGGGGAACTGCAGTGGTGTTGCCAACATTTTAAAATATGACACATTTCTATTCGACCCACGCAATGATTTGGTTTGTAAATTCGTTTTGGCATGCTTCCATATAGCCCGCCATGCTCTGCACTAAAAGTAATATCAAGCACTGCCAAGTGGGGCACGCCAAACAAAACACACACACACCGCTCCTCCCGGAGCAGTGGCGACTCGTCATTCAGGGCTGTTGTGAGGGGGGGGTTGCCTGTTTTGCATGTTATTTTGACATTAATACGTGTCACATATCAGTTTGCAAGCAATGTCTCCTACTGTACCTAATTCCAGCCCCCATTGCTCCGGAGAAAGATTGCTGCCCATGTCTATGTGTGGATAGTTACCTTGGGGGCATACTTGCGAATTTAAGCACAGATTTAAACTTAAACCGTTTATCCGGCTCAAAATGCTTATCAGCCAACAGAAATGGTTGATTTACTTACACGTGACAGAACGCTAAATTGCAGATGGTCCCTTCAGCCAATTACAAATGTTGACTTAGATGGCTTAGATGTTGACTTAGATGGCTTGACTTAGATGGACGTGAACAAACACCAACTGATTGCAGTTTTGCAGTAACTGCTTATCGCGAGTCTGGACTCGAACCCACGTTGGTGAGCATCCACACTAGAGGAACGTTTATCATTTTACAGTACACCTGTCAATCAACTGATCAACACATCCTAGTGCACACTGTAGGCCTATTAATAAAGTGGTAACACATTCAACTCTTTCGCGTACATTGTCATAGTGACACTGAAGATAATACCTCAATGTAGGCTACATACAATGATACATCATTTATTTAAATGTAGCATGTCATTGTTTGCCTCCTTGTTTAAGTGTTATTTTTTTGTGGGGGTGGGTCGCCTGTTTTGCATGTTATTTTGACATTAATACGTGTCACATATCCGTTTGCAAACAATGTAAAAAATAACCTGCAAATCATTGAGTTAATAAAGCTTCATACAAACTTGGTCTCTTTGCTTTCTTGAGTTAGGCAGCTCCAAAATGAAGGTGTTTCAGCCTAGCTCAGTGCTTTCTGTCGTGGTGGGGCAGCCAGTGAAAAATACGGAGCGTAGATGTTGGTAATGTTCTCTAGTTGCGCCATGATTGTCTCAGTGTTCTGTCACTCATGGGGACACTATGCCACTGCCAAATCTAAGGGTAGAGCTCAATAATTCAAGCCCCTTTGGTGCTGCCATAGAGTTACATCAGAAGTGCCCATCCAAGAAGGCTCAAGGTCATTGGCAACAGATAAAATGTTGTCAAATCACGTTATATCTACAGTCGCTTTGATTGGACTGATCATGTCAACATCATACATTGACATTCTTATCTAGCAAGCTAGCAGTCATCATCATGAATGAAGTCGACAATCTAATGGCAAATGGTTTTTGATCCTTGTCATTTGAAGAAAAATAATGAAGAGAAATTATAGATAAAACGCATCTGCCATTGGACATAAACATTACACAACAAGTTGGAAATCCCAAATTCAACAATGAGTGGTTTGGAAGGAATTAGTGGCTAACTGCAAGCATTGCAAAGCAATCCCTAGCCTGCTATTCAGTGGAGTGGGTTTGTGTTTCCAAGTCTGGGTATAAGGGTCTCTTAACCAAGTTTAAAATGATAATCATTCAACATTCATGTTTATGTTGTGTAGTGAGCTGTTAGTAGCCCACTGTTCTGTTCACCTACTGTTCTGGCTTGGTGGTGCACATGTAGCCTATAGCCTGTTTTCGAGAAATGTAATCATTGAATTTTGTAAGAGAATTAATTGTCTGCTTATATGCACTCTTTATTTATCCTACGGTTCTGACTTGGTGTACAGGGAGAATATTGTAAGAACAGCCCGTGTTCTGAATTCTGCCATTGTACATTTCAAAGTGCTGAACAAATAGTTATATTGACTATGTCCATCCTAGCTCGCTCATTAATGTCTTAATAGAAATTATGGATTGCCTCTTATCCACTCGTCGTCCCCTTATGCCATAATTTGTACATCTCAATTGTCAGTAGAAACCACATTTGTTTAAGCAAGTCAGCCATATCAGCTATGTTTTATTTATAAGGCAGTAAATGAGGCTGAATGAACTGTTTCTCTGACAGACAAGCCTCAGCTGAGCCAGGTAGCAGTGGTAAGATGTTGGGACGGCTTTAGGTATGTCCCCTAACAGTTTGTGGGCACCGTTTGTCCCCATTATAGTGCAATTAATGTATTGTTTAGTGTTGTATTTTTCTTTTGTTTGCCCCACTAAGATTTACATGCTAAAATCGCCAGTATCCCTGACCCACACACACACCTACCTACACATGGGCTAGCCAGTGCACTGTATCATATCATCACTAACGGCACTGACGGAATATTCTACCAGACTGAAAGTTTAAATGTGTTGTAGGCTAAATGTCCATGCCATGTTTCTGTTCCAAAGGGTCCTTGCTGTAGCCTACAGAAAATGCCATCTTGGTTATCAAAAAGTTATAAGATAAAGGATTTATACATGGGTTTAAATTACTACTAAAGGACAATAGGACACACAAGCGAGTATAAATGAGACAACAGCTTTTGTGTGTCCCGTTTACAGCTCACAGGGGATGGAAAGTAGCTCGGCTCCTAAAGGGTTGCAGTCTGGCTTCAGTTTTTAAAGCTTGACAGTCAATAACCAAAAAGCAAAACCTGCAACAAAACACCATGCAAAGGAGAAACATGTAGACCTATTACAGCAACATTTGAACAGTAGCCTGGCTACTCAACTACAAGACATTCTGAGTGCACCATACAGCAATGCTGCATTCAACTGCACTGGTGATCCATGCAGTGCAAAACAAAGTTAAAATGTTAAAATAACCTACAGCTACGATTTTGCTATTTGGAGTTATTAAGTACTTTTTGATTAGGGTCACAGCATATTATGCACCTGCTTTATGCCTCACTCTAATGCCAATATGCCTTGTCTACTGCTGTCTTGGCTAGTTTTTACTGTTTTATTTCACTGTAGAGCCTTCAGTCCCGTTCAAAATGTTCTTTCGTCCCACCCTACACACATGCGGAGACCTCACCTGGCTTAACTTGTGCTGCCAGAGACGAAACCTCTCTCATCGTCACTCAACGGCTAGGTTTACCTCCACTGTACTCACATCCTGCCATATCCTTGTCCGTATATTATGCCTTGAGTCTATTCTACCACACCCAGAAATCTGCTCCTTTTATTCTCTGTCCCCAACGCACTAGACAACCAGTTATTATAGCCTTTAGCCGTACCCTTATCCTACTCCTCCTCTGTTCCTCTGGTGATGTAGAGGTTAACCCAGGCTCTGTAGCCCCCAGTTCCACTCCTATTCCCCAGGCGCTATCATTTGTTGACTTCTCTAACCGTAAAAGCCTTGGTTTCATGCATATTAACATCAGAAGCCTCCTCCCTTTGTTTTATTCACTGGTTTAGCACACTACGCCAACCCTGATGTCCTAGCCATGTCTGAATCCTGGCTTAGGAAGGCCAACCAAAAAATCAGAAATGTCCATCCCCAACTACAACATTTTCCACCAAGATAGAACTGCCAAATGGGGTGGAGATGCAGTCTACTGAAGAGTTCTGTCATGCTGTCCAGGTCTGTGCCCAAACAGTTTGAGCTTCTACTTTTAAAAATCCACCTTTACAGAAATAAGTCTCTCACTGTTGCCGCTTGTTATATACCCCCTCAGCCCCCAGCTGTGCCCTGGACACCATATGTGAATTAATTGTTCTCCATTTATCTTCAGAGTCTGTACTGTTAGGTGACCTAAACTGGGATATGCTTAACACCCCGGCCATCCAACAATCTAAACTAGATGCCCTCAATCTCACACAAATGATTATGGAACCTACCAGGTACAACCCTAAATCCATAAACACGGGCACCCTTATAGATCCTGACCAACCTGCCCTCTAAATACACCTCTGCTGTCTTCAACCAGGATCTCAGCTATCACTGCCTCATTGCCTGTGTCCGTAATGGGTCCGCGGTCAAACGACGACCCCTCATCACTGTCAAACGCTCCCTAAAACACTTCAGCGAGCACGCCTTTCTAACCGACCTGGCCCGGGTATCCTGGAAGGATAGTGACCTCTTTCCATCAGTAGAGGATGCCTGGTTAGTCTTTAAAAGTGCTTTCCTCACCATCTTAAATAAGCATGCCACAATCAAAATATGTAGAACTAGGAACAGATATAGCCCTTGGTTCACTCCAGACCTGACTGCCCTTGACCAGCACAAAAACATCCTGTGGCGTACTGCATTAACATCGAATAGCCCCCGCGATATGCAACTTTTCAGGGAAGTTAGTAACCAATATACACAGGCAGTTAGGAAAGCAAAGGCTAGCTTTTCAAACAGAAATGTGCATCCTGTAGCACAAACTCCAAAAGGTTCTGGGACACTGTAAAGTCCATGGAGAATAAGAGCACCTCCTCCCAGCTGCCCACTGCACTGAGACTAGGAAACACTGTCACCACTGATAAATCCACGATAATGAAGATTTTCAATTAGCATTTTTCTACGTCTGGCCATGCTTTCCACCTGGCTACCCCTATCCCGGTCAACAGCTCTGCACCCCCCACAGCAACTTGCACAAGTCTCTCCCATTTCTCCTTCACCCAAATCCAGATAGCTAATGTTCTGAAAGAGCTGCAAAATCTGGACCCCTACAAATCAGCTGGGCTAGACAATCTGGACCCTCTCTTTCTAAAATTATCTGCCGCAATTGTTGCAACCGCTATTACTAGACTGTTCAACCTCTCTATCGTATCGTATGCGATCCCTAAAGATTGGAAAGCTGTTGCAGTCATCCCCCTCTTCTTAGGGGGAGACATTCTAGACCCAAACTGTTACAGACATATATCTATCCTACCTTGCCTTTCTAAAGTCTTCAGAAGCCAAGTGAACAAACAGATCATCGACCATTTCGAATCCCACCGAACCTTCTCCGCTATGCAATCTGGTTTCCAAGCAGGTCATGGGTGCACTTCAGCCATGCGCAGGGTTAGACTGTAAACTCTCCTTCCAGACTCAAATTAAGCATCTTCAATCCAAAATTAAATCTAGAATCATCTTCCTATTTTGCAACAAAGCATCTTTCACACATGCTGCCAAACATATCCTTGTAAAACTGACTATCCTACCGATCCTTGACTCTGGCGATGTCATTTACAAAATAGCCTCCAACACTCTACTCAGCAAATTGGATGTAGTCTATCACAGTGCCATCCGTTTTGCCACCAAAGCCCCATACACTACCCACCACTGCGACCTGTATGCTCTCATTGGCTGGCCCTCACTTCATAGTCATCGCCAAACCCACTGGCTCCAGGTCATCTATAAGTCTAGGTAGCACGCGCTCCAGCAGGTATATTTCACTGGTCACCCCCAAAGCCAACTCCTCCTTTGGCCACCTTTCTTTCCAGTTCTCTGCTGCCAATGACTGGAACGAATTGCAAAAATCGCTGAAGTTGGAGACTTATATCTCCCTCACTAACTTTAAGCATCAGCTGTCAGAGCAGCTTACCGATCATTGCACCTGTACATAGCCCATCTGTAAATATCCCACCCAACTACCTGATCTCCATACTGTTATTTATTTTTTTGCTCCTTTGCACCCAAGTATCTCTACGTTCATCTTCTGCACATCTAGTAAGTGGACATTATAAAGGGCCATATTTCTTCAAATAAAACAATGGCCAGTTTGGGCCAGTACCCACAACAGGCTATGTCTGTTTTTTCATTGTGGCCCGTACGCTGATTGAGTTTGACACCCCTGGTGTAGATGAACGGGAGGAGACAGGTAAAAAGAAGGATTTTCCCAGAAATGGGGTCCCCGCTGAAAAAGTTGAAATACCACTGCACTAACGTGCTGAGTAGTAGTGCACAACTCCATATCCTGAATAGTAGGGAGGAGCGGTTTAATGTCCTAATCTTGGATACACTGACAGAAATGCCAGGCCTGTGGACAGAGGAAGTTTCATATGATAGTGCCAGATGATGTTACACTTACAGTACGGCTGATAAGACACACGCTCCCCCTCTATATATAGCTGTACGCTCTGAGCTTGGTGGTCGAGGGGAGGTCTCGGCGGTGAAAGTGTTTGCACTTGTGGAATGTTCCAAGTGAATTTCTGCCATTCCCCATTAGTGCATGGGGCCCAGCAGCTGTCACTTCCAGGGACAAGTGTTTGTGGATGAAACAAATGCAGACTGGTTTCATGTTACCACGGCAACACGACCTGCATTGAGTCCAGCTCTGCCCGGATATCATTGATTTATGGGACGGGGGCAGAGAGGCGTGACCCGACAAGCTGTGTACATTACATGTTCCCCCTCAGTCAGTATAACTTACTCTGTCCCCAAGACATCTCTGCATAATGTAACAGTCAGATTGCTCTCGATTATTGCAATACTTCATTAGAAATACAACCGAGATTTGACTTCCCACAGATGTCACTATTGTATTCGATCTGCTATGCATATGTCTTTAGCGTTATGCTCAGTTGATGATTGCTCATCAGAATTTCTTGAATACAGCCAGCGTTTCTGCTCCGTGCCATTTCTCATCTGCCCGCTTGTCTGTCAGAAGATCTCGTTTAGGCCCCGTCGTGTTTTCGCGTCTCAGCCAATTTCCGTCCCTGTTTATCAGTCTCTATATTGCCTTCTGGGCAGCGAGGGCGTTTGGGTGCACTAGACCTCAGCGTTCGTCCACAACACTAAATCATGTTTATTTAACACATGGTCAGATTCTCTATGATACAGACAGACTGGGGTTGTGACAGGGCTGAGGCTCTGATGATACCCACACAGACAGACTGGGGTTGTGACAGGGCTGAGGCTCTGATGATTCCCACACAGGCTCTGATGATTCCCACACAGACAGACTGGGGTTGTGACAGGGCTGAGGCTCTGATGATACCCACACAGACAGACTGGGGTTGTGACAGGGCTGAGGCTCTGCTGATTCCCACACAGACAGACTGGGGTTGTGACAGGGCTGAGGCTCTGATGATACCCACACAGACAGACTGGGGTTGTGACAGGGCTGAGGTTCTGATGATACCCACACAGACAGACTAGGGTTGTGACAGGGCTGAGGCTCTGCTGATTCCCACACAGACAGACTGGGGTTGTGACAGGGCTGAGGCTCTGATGATACCCACACAGATAGACTGGGGTTGTGACAGGGCTGAGGCTCTTATGATACCCACACAGACAGACTGAGGGTTGTGACAGGGCTGAGGCTCTGATGATACCCACACAGACAGACTGGGGTTGTGACAGGGCTGAGGCTCTGATGATACCCACACAGACAGACTGGGGTTGTGACAGGGCTGAGGCTCTGATGATACCCACACAGACAGACTGGGGTTGTGACAGGGCTGAGGCTCTGATGATACCCACACAGACAGACTGGGGTTGTGACAGGGCTGAGGCTCTGCTGATTCCCACACAGGCAGACTGGGGTTGTGACAGGGCTGAGGCTCTGATGATACCCACACAGACAGCCTGGGGTTGTGACAGGGCTGAGGCTCTGATGATACCCACACAGACAGACTGAGGGTTGTGACAGGGCTGAGGCTCTGATGATTCCCACACAGACAGACTGAGGGTTGTGACAGGGCTGAGGCTCTGATGATTCCCACACAGACAGACTGGGGTTGTGACAGGGCTGAGGCTCTGATGATTCCCACACAGACAGACTGGGGTTGTGACAGGGCTGAGGCTCTGCTGATTCCCACACAGACAGACTGGGGTTGTGACAGGGCTGAGGCTCTGCTGATTCCCACACAGACAGACTGGGGATGTGACAGGGCTGAGGCTCTGCTGATTCCCACACAGACAGACTGGGGTTGTGACAGGGCTGAGGCTCTGCTGATTCCCACACAGACAGACTGGGGTTGTGACAGGGCTGAGGCTCTGATGATTCCCACACAGACAGACTGGGGTTGTGACAGGGCTGAGGCTCTGATGATTCCCACACAGATAGACTGGGGTTGTGACAGGGCTGAGGCTCTTATGATACCCACACAGACAGACTGAGGGTTGTGACAGGGCTGAGGCTCTGCTGATTCCCACACAGACAGACTGGGGTTGTGACAGGGCTGAGGCTCTGCTGATTCCCACACAGACAGACTGGGGTTGTGACAGGGCTGAGGCTCTACTACCCCAATGCTCTGTTGCTGATGACTGGGAGAAATGCAGGAGCAGATTTCAGGAGCAGGACAATACACCCTCTTTTTGACTAATGACTGACATATAGGCATGTACGTGATAGGCCTATCTGGATTATATGAGTATGATGGTCATAATGGTTCTTGATAGTGTCATAAAGTGCATTTTCTTAGTCCAAGTAAAGTGACACAGGATGGTCATAATGCTTCATTACAGTGTTATAAAGTGTATTTTCGGGAAGTTGTTGAAAATATGATGATTAAAAAACATGACTGTAAAGAATTCCTTACATCAACAAAGGACACAAAGCGCCGTACAGAAATGGTTTGTCGAGATCGGTGTGGAAGAACTTTACAGGCCTGCACAGAGCCCTGACCTCAACCCCATCGAACACCTTTGGGATGAATTGGAATGCCGACTGCGAGCCAGGCCTAATCGTCCAACATCAATGCTCGACGTCACTAATGCTCTTGTGGCTGAATGGAAGCAAGTCCCTGCAGCAATGTTACAACGTCGTGGAAAGCCTTCCCAGAAGAGTCAAGTTTGTTATAGCAGCAAAGGGGGGACCAACTCCATAGTAATGCCCATGATTTTGAAATGAGATTTTCGACGAGCAGGTCTCCACATACTTTTGGTCATGTGGTGTATGTCACTACAGGTGTAAATATAGGGTCATGACAGTGTTATTACCATATTATGACAGGTTATGACAAGTTATGTCAGCTGTTATGATGCTGGGTGTCAAGTAAAGTGTTACCGTTTGTTGCTACACTTTGGGGCTAGAGTGGTAAAGGCACAGAGAGACCTCACTGAGACCAAACTCCTTAGTAATGGAATGATGTTTTTCACTTGGCATTCCATCCTGCTCTAACTAGCAAATACACAAAGTTGGCTTACTTCATAGGGCTTTGTGGGAATCTTACCAACAGCTGAGGGAAAATGGTGCCACCATACAAAGCCCTGAGTGGAGAAAACAGTGCCATTCATTTTCAGAACAGGCTGAGTTTAAGTCAAGTTTTATGGTAAACCAGCCCAGAGTCTGTGATTCTTACACACCCATCCTCTCCACTCCTCCCAGCCTGTACTACAGTACCATACCTCAGCTTTGTTCTGCTGGTCCTCGCTGCTGTCGTTGTGGTTCTGTTCCTCATCCATGTCGACCAGCTTCAGTTTCAGGTAGGAAACCTCATCCATCAGATCCAGTTTCTGGGTCTCCAATGAGGTCCGGCTCAGCAGCTCCTGTACCGCACACACAGCCGCAGAGACACACACATTAACACACCCCTACACACACACAACTCTATCCACTGAGCAGTGCGACCAGAGTGAAGTATAAAGTCAGTGTGCCGCTCCACTGGGCATAAAGCTCCCCCAAACCAACAGTTCAGCCTGGGAGCCCGGGCCCTGCTCTGCTATATATACACAATGCAATGTGGCTCTATTTTTACTTCCTCTGTCTGACTCAGACATGTGAGAGAGGAATACAGAGAGAGAGAGAGAGAGAGAGAGGGGGAGAGAGAGAGAGATAAGGGGAGAGAGAGGGAGAGAGAGAGGGGGAGAGAGAGGGAGAGAGAGATAGGGGAGAGAGGGGGCAATGGAGAAAAAGAAAGAGAGAGAGAAAGAAAGAGAACACTAAGTTAGAGACAGAACACTAAGTTGAGAGACAGACTCTAAAATGTTCACAAGACCTGGGACAGGAGCAGTGTTGTGTGTGTGTGTGTGTGTGTGTGTGTGTGTGTGTGTGTGTGTGTATATATATAGAGCGGGTGGGTGTGTGAGCTTTGACTCTAGGTTTCACACACAGTAAACACACTTCCCTTACGCCCTATGGATTTCACAACACCCCTCATCACTGGAGGCTGATTTCGGTTCCTGTTCCAGAGAATACTACTCTCTCCTTAAAATAACTTGCCTTCATACTTTTGAATTAGGTGTCCCTTACCAAGACAGCAATACATAGGCCTTGGCCTAAATGCATGATCTGCAATAAGCTATCCTAAATACCCCGACCAATACCCTTTTGTAGATAAATTGTTCAGAGATAGCGCACCTTTACTACAAGCCACTTGGTAACATCACATGAAAAATAACAACTCCCTACCACCAAGCAGACACATACACTCTTAGAAAAAAGGGTTCCAAAAAGGTTCTTCAAATCAAAGTATATTTGTCACGTGCGCCGAATACAACAGGTGTAGACCTTACAGTGAAATGCTTACATACAGGCTCTAACCAATAGTGCAAAAAAGGTATTAGGTGAACAATAAGTAAGTAAAGAAACAAAAACAACAGTAAAAAGACAGTGAAAAATAACAGTAGCAGCACAATTGGTTGGGCACCCGTAAAACTGCTGCCATTTCTTCCGGCGCCATTTTCATTTATCAGCTGTCCCTTTTCATTCATTTATCAGCTGTCCTTTTTCATTCATTTATCAGCTGTCCTTTTTCATTCATTTATCAGCTGTCCTTTTTCATTCATTTATCAGCTGTCCCTTTTCATTCATTTATCAGCTGTCCCCATAAAATAACCTTTTCTCATTCCAGGTTCCCTGTTGGGTTCCAGGTGGAATCATTTTGGGTTCTATGTAGAACCCTGTGTAGAAAGGGTTCTACTTGGAACCCAAAAGGGTTCTAGCTAAAGGGTTATTCAAAGGGTTCTCCTATGGGGACAGCCGAAGAACCCTATACTGTCTATGTAGATGGACTGTATGTAAACCCCTGTAATCGCCACAGCTCAAGGGAAATACATTGAAAATAAAATCTGATAAATAAGTTGTGGCACCCTGTGACATTTGCAACCCAACACCGGCATTACTTCGAGGGGGATCAGCTGAGCATTTAGAAGCAATTTGAAGGTCTTTTCTGTAAAAGCCCAACAGCTGACACTGTAGCTAGCTGGCTAAGCCTGATGAAATCCTTCCTTTGAACTAACTAAGAAGTGAAACACATGCAGGATTATCAGCCCTTCCTAACTAGCTCTGCAGGCTGTGGCGTTCTGATATCCAACTATCCGTTTATCTAGGCTTGATTGGACTGTGTTGAACTGCTATGGGCTCTCATTCTGAGTGTTGTGGCTGACTAGCCTGACTAGGTCAACATGCCACTCAGGCTTTCAGAGTCAGACACAGTGATCAGACCAATGATGATATTCCGAGACAGTGATCAGAGTCCGGGGCCAAGCCCCCCTTTGTCCCTCTGAAACAGGACCTCTTCTTTTCTCTGGGCCAGGGACCAGAGCCAGAGGTGTGTCAGTCTGTCAGACCTCTCAGCAGACTCAAGGTGCCACTAGCCTGGTCGCAGATCTGTTGGTGCAGTATAACCAACTCCTAAGACATACAGTATGTTTGGCAGACAACACCCATAGTTGGCTAAACAGCCAAAAGAGATCTGGAACCACTAGACCGGCTAAGATGCCATTGACTCTCTGCAACTGTACCCTCACCCGCTTGGTCAAGTAGGACACAGGGAGAAGGAAGGGGGGATGTGTGGTAGGTCAAGCTATCAAACCTGCAATCCTGGACTGGACTGGCCCTCTAATAGCAAATATTCCTTCTTAGCCTTTTACTACAGTGGGCTAAAACAGGGTAGTCTTAAACAAATCTACTTTGAAACAAAAGTATACACCTCACACACTTAGTTATGGGCTTAAAAAAAGAAGACACCTGTACCATCTCAGATATAGAGTTGAAATGTGTTAAAAAAATTTGTTTGCATCCCAACATTACACGTTATATACATCACAGAAGACTGAAACATCTAAAAACCGTTTGACCGGACTTTCGGCGTAAAAAACGAACAATAATAATGTTGATTAATTCCATCCATGAGGCCACTTCGTTATTTGACTGCAGGAAAGGGGTAGACTAGGCTGGTTAATACTTTGTCTATCGACATGTCTGTAGATAATTACAATGTCTTTAGACCGTCACTGGGACTGTCGGTTTCCTTGTCGCAGATTGATGAAAAAAGTTCAACTTTGACCCTGTCACTGCATCCATTGTCATGGTTAACTGACTGAGACAGCGATGAGAGTGCACATTCTAAAATTCTACTCACTGTAATTAGCTCGCCATTAACTTGTTAATAATGAATCTTGTTATGAATTTATTTTCCTGTAATAATGAATAAAACATTTCTAAAGTTAAGACATTGTCAGCAGCTAGCCACAAGGTAGCTAACCAGCCTTGTGTGTGTGTTTGTTGTCATGGTTGCTTTGAATAATTCCTTTCTCAGAATGAGGATGTCACTATGACATTCTGGTTGTTGGAATCACAGAATTAAATAGAACACATTGCATTATAAAATGGGTTGTTTGGACCCTGGATGCTAATTGGTTGATATGCGGGAGTTGTTTATGCGGGATTGTGGGACAACAACTCCCACAAAATACAATGGCATGGTTATGTCATAATTCCACTCTCACGCAGCCCAGGCAGGAAACTCAACTTCATCTCCCTTGGAAAAAAAGCCTATACACTTAATTTTCCCAAATTTTACTTGGCGTCATTACGTCATGTCCCTACGTTAAATAGGCACGTCAGCTTTGACATCGGTTTTGCACATCGGCGTTAAACTAGATATCGGGCCGATACCGATGTTGGCATTTTTAGCTAATATCGGCCGATTCCGATATGTTCGATATTGTGCATCCCTAGTTAAAATAATGTTTTACGGAAAAAAAATGCATTCATATTTTTATAAATATGTTGGCAACTGTTTTAGAAAAGCAATAATGCTCTCAAACACAATCCCGGAATTATCGTGTGACAACTCCCTCCAAGAGCTGTATCCTGGCCCTTGTCGGGAGTTGTCATACGATAACTCCCGGGTTCACTAGCATTTTTGCTTTAATACAGTGCTGTCGGAAAGTATTCAAACCCCTTGACTTTCTCCACATTTTGTTGGGTTACGGCTTTATTCTAAAATTGATTAAATCATTCTAAAATTGATTAAATCAATCGATACACAATAACCAATAATGACAAAGCAAAATCCTCTTTTTTTATTTTTATTTTCTAATTTATAAAAAAATGTAAAAGCTGAAATACCACATTTACATACAGTACCAGTCAAAAGTTTGGACACACCTTCTCATTTTCTTTATTTGTACTATTTTTTTTTACTATGTAGAATAATAGTGAAGACATCAAAACTATGAAATAACACATGTGGAATCCTGTAGTAACCAAACAAGTGTTAAACCAAACAAAATATATCTTGAGATTAGTTGAGATTCTTCAAAGTAGCCACCCTTTGCCTTGATAACAGCTTTGCACACTCGCTCTGAGTGAGTATAGGTCTGATGAGTCGATTGACAAAATAATCTGTCCAACACACTCACCCATTAGCTTTTACTGGAACTGGCAGCAGATACTGAGAAGCATTCTCTTGACACTCAGAAAAGAGCTATCTCCATTTCAGGCTCAGAACAGCAGTGACAAAGATCAACCTTGCCATTGACCTTGTCTAATCACACCACACACATTGTTTAAACAGATCTCATTAAAAACTTAAATGGAGCCAAACAATGTGAAGATAGACAGTGTCTGGTTATCGATAAAGGTCAAACACAAGGGACCTGCAAAGAGATACCAGCCACACCACAGAGCACTGTAGACAGTAGACACCAGTGGCTGTGGTCTCTAAACAGAAATAAGCATTTATTGTATATTCTGCATGACAACTTGAGGGGGAAAAAGGTTTTCCCCTAGACCTGTGCTTATGTACAAAAAAATAAAAGAAATCTGCTCGGAATTTGAGGTCAATTAAACTGAAAAACAACAAATGCACTTTTTACCATTGCCATTTATGGGGAGCAAACCGGCTGGATGAGACAAAATCACAGAGTAGACAAAGGAGCAGTTGAAAAGCCCAAACAGAGGGCTTTTTGATTCCTAAATTGGGTAGCTGTGTGTGCCAATGTTTGGCATGCACACACAGCCTAATAAGAGGCATCAGCAGACACTGTGCTCAATGGCTCCTCTCCACTCACAACCCCTCACCCCTGTCTCTGATGGTAAGAGCACAAACTGGACAACTCTCACCCTGTCCCCCTCCCTACCGCCACAACAAACATGGCTTACTTACTTACATCCTACTGGCACATAAGGCAGCGACAAGACCTATCCACTTTTGACGATCCAAAGGCTGTTTGGCACGGTGTCCTGGTACACACAGCTAGAGTTGAAGTCGAAAGTTTACATACACCTTAGCCAAATACATTTAAACTCAGTTTTTCACAATTCCTGACATTTAATCCAAGTAAAAATTCCCTGTTTTAGGTCAGTTACGATTACCACTTTATTTTAAGAATGTCAAATGTCAGAATAATATTAGAGAGAGTGATTTATTTCAGCTTTTATTTATTTCATCACATTCCCAGTGGGTCAGACGTTTACATACACTCAATTAGTATTTGGTAAAATTGCCTTTCAATTGTTTAACTTGGGTCAAACGTTTCGGGTAGCCTTCCACAAGCTTCCCACAATAAGTTGGGGGAATTTTGGCCCATTTCACCTGACAGAGCTGGTGTAACTGAGTCAGGTTTGTAGGCCTCCTTGCTAGCACATGCTTCTTCAGTTCTGCCCACACATTTTCTATAGGATTGAGGTCAGGGCTTTGTGATGGCCACTCCAATACCTTGACTTTGTTGTCCTTAAGCCATAATGCCACAACTTTGGAAGTATGCTTGGGGTCATTGTCCATTTGGAAGACCCATTTGCGACCAAGCTTTAACTTCCTGATGATGTCTTGAGATTTTGCTTCAATATAGTCACATAATTTTCCATCCTCATGATGCCATCCATTTTGTGAAGTGCACAAGTCCCTCCTGCAGCAAAGCACGCCCACAACATGATGCTACCACCCCCCGTGCTTCACGGTTGGGATGGTGTTCTTCGGCTTGCATGCCTCCCCCTTTTCCTTCAAACATAAAGATGGTCATTATGGCCAAACAGTTCTATTTTTGATTCATCAGACCAGAGGACATTTCTCAAAAAAGTACAATCTTTGTCCCCATGTGCAGTTGCAAACCGTAGTCTGGCTTTTTTATGGCGGTTTTGGAGCAGTGGTTTCTTTCTTGCTGAGCAGCCTTTCAGGTTAAGTCAATATAGCTCTCGTTTTACTGTGAAAATAGATACTTTTGTACCTGTTTCCTCCAGCATCTTCACAAGGTCCTTTGCTGTTGTTCTGGGATTGATTTGCACTTTTCACACCAAAGTACGTTCATCACTAGGAGACAGAACACGTCTCCTTCCTGAGCGATATGATGGCTGCATGGTCCCATGGTGTTTATACTTGTGTACTATTGCTTGTACAGATGAACGTGTTACATTCAGGCGTTTGGAAATTGCTCCCAAGGATGAGCCAGACTTGTGGAGGTCTACAATTCTTTTTCTGTGGACTTGGCTGATTTATTTTTATTTTACCATGAATTCAAGCAAAGAGGCACTGCATTTGAAGGTAGGCCTTGAAATACATCCACAGGTACATCTCCAATTGACTCAAATGATGTCACTTAGCCTATCAGAAGCTTCTAAAGCCACGACATCATTTTCTGGAATTTTCCACGAGTTTTAATGACTCCATCCTAAGTGTATGTAAACTTCCGACTTCAACTGTAAATATATTTTAATATGGGTGCACCTAAACTATACAGTTAGGGCGGACATTTTCAGAGTCACATTTTTTCCCAACATTTTTATATGCTGTTTTAAATTCAGAAAGACTATGCTGTCTGTTTTTAGTAGAGCCCACTCCCATAAAAATCTCTGCTCTTATAACACAATGGAGTCAGTAAGCCATAGGAAGTCACCTTGTAAGACCGAAAGGAAGTGAACTTTGTTTCCCTCCATCTTCTGAGTGACAAACTTTGTGCAATCGAGGGGAGTTACACCAAGGATGACATGACTGAGGGGCATTTTAAATCCATGGGTGGCACGAGTAGTAATGCTTTAAAACAAGATTGGTCCTACTACTGTTTAAATGTACAAAAAATGTATCTGAAATGTACCCGTCTTATATAATCGCACAAAGATATGCGCCATACAAGTGTATCGGAAATGCCGTAGCTGCCATAGGCCTGCCTACACATGCTTTGCACATACCAACACGAACATGGCAGCTCGGCAAGATGAGCACCACTAGGCTATCAAAGATTCATAGATTAAACTTTGATCATTACAACCATAATCTACAATGCTGTCGAATGTGTGACACTATGCCATGAGCGTAACTAAGCCACCACTTCTCCAGGTGCGCAATATTTTCTGTGTGGGAGAGTTTGTTACACACACAAGCTATAGCAAGAGAGCAGGGAGGGGGCGGAAAAGTAGGCTAAAGTGTGTCGTTTTCATAGGTCTGACATCACTTTTACAGTAGCCAGTCACACAGCGACTGTGTGTAATGCAAATGAATCACAACAGAGTGAACGTTTTCCTACTTGTTTTAGTAGGCTACACACGGTATTGGTCCTACTACTGCGACATGCAAAATGTACACAAATCTAGGCCTATCTGAAATGCAGCCATATACAGCCATATGCAGTCATTTTGCTCACAAGAAAGCAAGCGAGGTTGAAGAGAAGCCCCATGGAGCCCAAGATGCGCTCATTAAAACAGAATACACCATAACCATCGATTTAGGACCATGGACAGAAGGTTACCGCCAGTCAGCGCGATGAAAGGAAACGTTAGATGCGCTGCCAAATTCAGCACCACCATAGTGGACAGCCAGGACAACAGGAGGACTGCACCAGGGCTCACCTCAGAGCACGACCAATTTTCCCACATTGGTCATTGTCCCTATACCCATCAAATAAAAGCAAAGCTGTATATCTGTCAATAGAAATTACATCCGCAAAAGCAAACAATGACATTAGGAATCACAGATCACAGGAATCACATCTAAAATATCCATTGATGTAAAAGCAAAAGCCTAAACTATACTATACAAACATTTGCCAAACAACCAGTAGGCTTACATGAGGGAAAACCAATGAATAAATCATTCTGGCACGGCGGCGAGGGCCATCAAGGTTGTAACTTACCATTTAGACGAGTTGCAGCAGCCTCCCGATGCAGTGTTGAACCTCAAGAGAAGTTTCTGATTCCATTCTCCTTCCTGGCAAAATGTACTTGTCAGGTCCACTCTCAAATGCCAGCTGGACAAGCTGGGCTTTTCGTTGACGTAACATGCTCTGTGTTCACTGAATACGTTCTTCAGGGTGGAGAAGGAATTTCGCACATTGCTGTAGATGCCCCCAAAATGTTAATCACGTTTCAGTGCCAACAGCACAGTCGTCATTGATGACGAAGGCCCGCTGTATCTTTGAAGAACCCTGAGTGGGGTCGAGTCAAAATAAACTCTGATTCCACTGGTTCAGTTTCGGTTAGATTCAACAGGTCAGGTCTAGTGGCTGGGGTAACGGAGGTGCAGGTGCTTGTTGTGTGTTACCCTCGTGCTGCTGGCGCTAAGCCCTGGTTCGTCTCAATCTTGTTGGTCAGCAGGTGGTGTGGGGGATGGGCGGGTATTACATTTGCTGCTAGGCTCCTCAACCTTGGTGGTCGGTCCTGCAGGCTGTTCGTTGAGCTTGGCATGGCTTTCGACATGGTGTTCCTCAATTATTTTGCTCTTGACAGTGCCCAGACAGTTTCGGATATCCGTGCTGATCAAAGCTTAGCCAACTAGCTACAATTATTCAGTGCACTGCTACCAAAACTTAACAAAGCTACTGTAATGGGTGCGTGCTGGTGGCAGGAAAGTCAGGCGCAGGAGAACGACCTTGATATAAACGGAGTCGTTTAATAAGTACTCACAAAACTCAGAAAACCAAAATATACAAAATAACAAAAGTGGGTACAAAACCCGTCGCACACCAGAACATATCTTGCACATAACATACAATCAAACAATCACCGACAAGGACATGAGGGGAAACAGAGGGTTAAATACTCAACATGTAATCAATGGGATTGGAACCAGGTGTGAAGGAAGACCAGACAAGACCAATGGAAAATGAAAAATGGATCAGCGATGGCTAGAAGGTCGGTGACGTCGCCCGCCGAACACCGCCCGAACAAGGAGAGGGACCGTGACAGAACCCCCCCCCCCCCCCCCCGGATGGAGACGGTGGAACTCCCGCAGCATTGAAGGATCCAACACGTCCTCCACCAGAGTCCAGCACCTCTCCTCCGGACCATACCTCTCCCAGTCCATGAGGTACTGAAGGCCCCTCCCCTGACGTCTCGAATCCAGTATGGAACGAACAGAGTACACCGGGGCCCCCTCGATGTCCAGAGGGGGCGGAGGAACATCCCGCACCTAAGACTCCTGGAGTGGGCCAGCCACCACCGGCCTGAGGAGAGATACATGGAACGAGGGGTTAATTCGGTAATCGGGGAGAAGCGGAAACCTGTAACAAACCTTGTTCACTCTCCTCAGGACTTTAAATGGCCTGACAAACCACGGACCCAGCTTCCGACAGGGCAGGCTCGGGGCAGGTTTCGGGTCGAGAGCCAGACCCGGTCCCCCGGTGCGAACACCGGGGCCTCACTGCGGTGACAGTGGTCTGCACCAACTTTCTGGCGCAGCAGAGCTTGCTGAAGGTGGACATGGGTGGCCCATGTTACCTCTTCGCACCGGAACCAGTCGTCCACCACAGGAGCCTCGGTCTGACTCTGATATCAAGGAGCCAGAACCGGCTGATACCCTAATACACACTGGAAGGGAGAGAGATTAGTGGAGGAGTGGAGGAGTGGCAGAGCGAGTTCTGGGCTATCTGCCCAGGGCACGAACGCTGCCCACTCCCCCGGCCGGTCCTGGCAATAAGACCTCAGAAACCTACCCCCATCCTGGTTAACTTTCTCTACCTGCCCGTTACTCTCGGGGTGCAAACCTGAGGTAAGGCTGACTGAGACCCCCAGACGTTCCATGAACACCTTCCAGACCCTCGACGTGAACTGGGGACACTATATCCTCAGGCACCCCATAGTGCCGGAAGACGTGTTTAAACAGGGCCTCCGCAGTCTGTAGGGCCGTAGGGAGACCGGGCAAAGGGAAGAGATGACAGGACTTAGAAAAACGATCCACAACGACCAGGATCGTGGTGTTACCCTGTGAAGGAGGAAGATCGGTCAGGAAATCTACCGACAGGTGCGACCACGGCCGTTGTGGAATGGGTAAGGGTTGTAAACTTACCTCTGGGCAGGTGCCTAGGAGCCTTACACTGGGCGCACACCGAGCAAGAGGAAACATCAACCCTCACATCCTTAGCCAAAGTGGGCCACCAGTACTTCCCACTAAAACAGCGTACTTTCCAACCAATTCCAGGATGACCAGAGGAGGGTGACATGTAGGCCCAATAGGTCAGCCGGTCGAGGACAGCAGACGGAACGTACAGACGCCCAGCTGGACACTGGCGGGAAGCAGGCTCTGCACACAACGCCTGCTCAATGTCCGCGTCCAGCTCCCACACTACCGGTGCCACCAGGCAAGAGGCTGGGAGTACGGGAGTAGGATCCATGGGCCGCTCCTCTGTGTCATACAGCCGGGACAATGTGTCTGCCTTAACGTTCTGGGAGCCTGGTCTGTTGGAAAGGGTAAACACAAAACGGGTGAAAAACATGGCCCACCTTGTCTGGCAAGGGTTCAGTCTCTTCGCGGCCCGAATGTCCTCCAGATTGCAGTGGTCAGTCCAGATGAGAAAAGGGTGTCTAGCCACCTCAAGCCAATATCTCCACGCCTTCAAGACCTTGATGACAGCCAACAGCTCCCGGTCCCCCACATCATACTTTCGCTCCCCCGGGCTGAGCTTCTTTGAGAAGAAGGCACAGGGGCGGAGCTTCGGTGGCGTAACCGAGCACTGAGAGAGCATAGCTCCTATCCCAGCCTCGGACGCGTCCACCTCCACTATGCTCGCCGAAGAGGGATCCCGATGGGCCAACATGGGAGCCGAGGTAAACAGAGCCCTCAGGTGACTAAAAGCCCTGTCCACCTCAGCTGATTACTGCAAGTGCACCGGACCCCCTTCAGTAGTGAGGTAATGGGAGCCACTACCTGACCAAAATCCTGGATAAACCTCTGGTAGTAGTTGGCAAACCCTGAGAACCGCTGCACCTCCTTTACCGTGGTGGGAGTCGGCCAATTACGCACGGCTGCAATGCGGTCACTCTCGTTCTCCACCACTGTAGTGGAAATGCGATACCCTAGGAAGGAGACGGACTGTTGGAAGAACTGGCATTTCTCAGCCTTGACGTACAGGTCATGCTCCAACAGGCGACCAAGCACTCTGCGCACGAGGGACACATGCTCAGGGCATGTAGCGGAGTATATCAAAATGTCATCAATATACACCACTACACCCTGCCCGTGCAGGTCCCTGAAAATCTTGTATACAAAGGCTTGGAAGACTGATGGCGCATTCATCAACCCGTACGGCATGACAAGGTACTCCTAGTGCCCAGAGGTGGTACTGAAAGCCGTCTTCCACTCGTCTCCCTCTCAGATACGCACCAGGTTGTAAGCGCTCCTAAGATCTAATTTGGTGAAGAAGCGCGCCCCGTGCATTGACTCTAACGCTGTGGCTATGAGCGGTAGCGGGTAACTATACCTCACAGTGATCTGATTCAGACCCCGATAGTCAATACACAGGCGCAGACCTCCCTCCTTCTTCTTCACAAAAAAATAAACTCGAGGAGGCGGGTGAAGTGGAGGACCTGCGCAGGGATTCGGAGACATATGTTTCCATAACCTCCGTCTCCGCCTGTGAGAGGGGATACACGTGACTCCTGGGAAGTGCAGCGTCTACCAGGAGATCTATCGCCATCGATGAGGTGGTAATTGAGTCACCTTCTTTTTGGAGAAGGCGAGAGCCAAATCGGCATATTCAGGGGGAATGCGCACGGTGGAGACCTGGTCTGGACTCTCCACCGTAGTAGCACCAACGGAAACCCCTAAACACCTACCTGAGCACTCTCGTGACCACCCCGTGAGAGCCCTCTGTGGGCAAGAAACAGTAGGGTTATGACAAGCTAACCAGGGCAGCAGAGTCAATAAGGCAGAGACTAATTCTCTCCGTATGACCCTCCTGCGTCACTATGCCCAAAGGCGCGGTGACCTCCCTAATCAACCCTGACCCTAATGGTCGACTATCTAAGGTGTGAACGGGGAAGGGCACATCCATGGAAATTATGGGGATCCCTAAACTACAGGCTAAAGCTCTAGAAATAACATTCCCAGCCGCGCCTGAATCGACGAGCGCCTTATGCTGGGAATGCGGGGAAAACTCAGGGAACGTGACAGACACAAACATATGTGCAATAGATGGCTCTGGGTGAGAATGGTGCCATCTCAACTGGGGTGACGCCAGAGCGCCCTGCCTGCTGCCTCGATTCCCAGAGGAACCAACCCAGGACCGACCGGCAGTGTGACCTCTGCGGCCACAGATGGAGCACGAGCGGGAACCCCCTCCGGTCTCCCTGCGCACCGCCCCTCCCAGCTCCATGGGTATCAGAGAGGGGAAGCGGGAGGATGGAACCACCAGAACCCGATCTGAACGTCCGCGAGTAGCCAGCAGGTTGTCCAGCCGGATGGACAGGTCCACCTGCTGGTCAAACGTGAGGGTGGTGTCTCTGCAGGCCGGCTCCCGACGGACGTCCTCACGCAGACTGCAGTGCTAATGGTCGATCAAGGCCCTGTTGTTCAATCCCGCGCTGGCAGCCAGGGTCCTGAACTCCAGGGAAAACTCCTGGGCGCTCCTCGTCTCCTGCCTCAGATGGTAGAGGCGCTCACCCGCCTCTCTATCCTCGGGCGGGTGGTCGAAGTCTTCCCAGAAATGGCGGGTGAACTCCTCAAACTGGTCCAACGCCGCATCTCCCTCCATACGGCATTGGCCCACTCCAGGGCTCTCCGGGTGAGGCACGAGACGAGGGAGGACACCCTCTCATGGCCCGATGGAGCCGGGTGGACGGTGGCCAGATACAGGTCTAATTGCAATAAGAACCCCTGGCAGTTCGCAGCCCTCCCGTCGTACTCCTGGGGCAAGGAGAGACGGATCCCACGGGGTTCAGATGGGAAAGGGGCACTCAGGAGAGACCCCGGTTGTGCTGGTGGAGGTGCTGGAAGATCTCCCTGTCTCTCCCAGCGGTCCATTGTCTGGACAACGTGATCCATGGCGGCACCAAGATGGTGAAGCATAACTACATGCTCCTGGACGTGCTCCTCCAAACTCAGAAAACCAAAATATACAAAATAATAAAAGTGGGTACAAAACCCGTCGCACACCAGAACATAACTTGCACATAACATACAATCAAACAATCACCGACAAAGACTTGAGGGGAAACAGAGGGTTAAATACTCAACATGTAATCGATGGGATTGGAACCAGGTGTGAGGGAAGACAAGACAAAACCAATGGAAAATGAAAAATGGATCAGAGATGGCTAGAAGTTCGGTGACGTCGACCGCCGAACACTGCCCGAACAAGGAGAGGGACCAACTTCGGTGGAAGTCGTGACAACTACTAGCTAGCCTATTATTAGCTGTAGCTGTCTGCAAAAGGGAGAGAAAAAAATCCCTGTCTAGGAATTTCCTTAACTTCTTGACGCACACATCCCTGTAGCGGGATCATTTGTCAGCAACCGCTGAATAGCATAGCGCAACAGTCAAATAATATTACTAGAAAATATTCATATTCATGAAATCTCAAGTGCAATATTGCGAAACACAGCTTAGCCTTTTGTTAATCACCCTGTCGAAAGTAATCCAAGCCTTTGTGTAAGTTTATCGATAGCCTAGCATAGCATTATGTACACTTAGCATCAGGAAGCTTGGTCACGAAAATCAGAAAAGCAATCAAATGAACCGTTTACCTTTGATGATCTTCGGATGTTTTCACTCACGAGACTCCCAGTTACACAAAAAATGTTCCTTTTGTTCCATAAAGATTATTTTTATACCCAAAATACCAACGTTTGTTTGTCGCGTTATGTTCAGAAATCCACAGGAAAGAGCGGTCACGACAACGCAGACGGAAATTCGAAATAGTCTTCATAATGTCCACAGAAACATGTCAAACGTTTTTTATAATCATTCCTCAGGTAGTTTTTAAAATATATATTTGATTATATATCAACCGAGTGTGTAGCTTTTTCCATAACAGTGGGAGGAACAAAGGCCGCTTTACTCAATTGCGCACAAACTCACTCTGAGAGCCCCCACCTCTCCACTTACGCAATGTGATCCTTCACGCTCATTTTTCAAAATAAAAGCCTGAAACTATGTCTAAAGACTGTTAACAGAAAAAGGAATCTGGTTGATCTCCCATGCATAGGAACACAGAGGTTTCAAAATAAGAGGCACATCCTGATTGGATTTTCCTCAGCCTTTCGCCTGCAATATCATTTCTGTTATACTCACTGACACTATTTTTACAGTTTTGGAAACTTTAGAGTGTTTTCTATCCTAATCTGTCAATTATATGCATATTCTAGCACCTGGTCATGAGAAATAAGCTGTTTACTTTGGGAACGTTATTTTTCAAAACATAAAAATTGTGCCCCCTAGCTTCAAGAGGGTTTAACAATTTAACGAAGGTGGTACCTTATGATTTTGTATGGCTAGGTGCCCAATCAGAATGCATTTTTGGATTTTAGGTAGAAAATATTACACCCCCCCTCACCCCTCCTCAGTTAAAGAGTTAACACGGCAAATAGCCTCTGTCCCAGTCAGCTCTACTGGCAGTGCAATATTGGCAAAACCTGGCAGGGTAATTCATATACCATTTGGTGGGGGCACAAATTATATCTGGGGAGTCCATTCCTGGCTTTGCCACCCCTTAGGCCCTGGTCACTCAGAAGCAACAGTATTTTATGTTTGTAGGATGGTTATGAATGAAAACCACATTTCCTGTTACTAATTTACCACACACTTACTTCACGCTAAAGGAACAGAAAAAGAACAGGCTGTTCGTTCTATTTGTTACTGAGCAACCTTGTAATCTTTAACCTTGCTCTAATCACACATTCACAAAATATAGTCAATTGATCTAGGACTAAAACAAGACTATGTGTATGTAGGAAACCAGTTGAGGTAAACAACAGCAGTTAGCTCTCTAAGCCGAGCAGTGATAGAGTAGTGATAATGTAGTATGTCTCTTACCTGCTTTAGCATTTCCTCAGTGGAGTTGAGCTTGTGGTAGTGCTCCTCCAGAGAGCTCTCCAGGTCTCGGATCTTCTCTCCCTGGGCCTCCACTTGGTCTGTGAGCACGCTCACCTATAGCACACAAAGCCAACCCACACACAGGACACCTTACTCAGTCACTCACGTTGACAAATACCTCCTCTCTCCTGGTCAGGACTGGAGCGATCCGTATGCTAATGCTGCTAATTCCTCTGACAACCCACAGGTAGTTTCACTTCATTCCTCAGCCGGATTGGAACTCTATGTCAACAGCCATTGTGAAATATCATAGAAGGTAACCTACGCTTGCCATGGTTCACTGAACTACAAACACGGAGCTGAGTAAACTGAGCCCACAACTCTGGCCAGCTCACAATGAAGCAGGTGAAAGGGAAAGCGAGCACCTCTCTTTTACCTGCTCCACCCAATAATGTTTTCAGTCAACAGGCACAAGCCCGTTGGCCAATCAGCAGCGTTTGTCAGAGTGGCTTGAGGAATGTGCTGGCATGTGCGAAAGAAAGGGCTACTGTGGCACAAGGCTGAGATAAAGCTAGTTTTAAGCAGCACACGTTGAGCTAGATAAGACATGACAGAGGCCGAGGAGGAAGAGGGAAAATATAAATATGTAATGTGTAGACTAGATTACAGATGTATAAACTACCAATTACACAAATGTAAAAAATCATGGAGAGTCCTGACAAATCACTTGAGCCTGATGTTTATAGTACAACCAAATACGAGAGGCATTATCCAGACATGAAATGTACTAGGGGCGTTCTGTTTGACTGAGCTTCTCTGCTACACACAACCAGCCCCCAGCCACCCTAGCCTGCCCTGGACATTCTAACATCTCTGTGATATACTGCCCTTCCTCTCTCAATTGAACAGCAGAGCCGTGAGGTCACTTGGGCCTGTGGACAGAGGTGTCACATGTCTCTGTCCCCCTAATGCCTTTACACTCACCTGACGTGACCCTGGTGACCCCTGAGGAGGGGCTCTCTCAATTAAATTAAATCAAATTGAAAGGGCTTTATTGGCATGGAAAACACATGTATACATTGTCATAGCAAGTGAAATAGATAATAAACAAAAGTGAAATAAACAATAACAAATGTACTGTAAAAATTACTCTCACAAATGTTTCAAAGGAATAGAGACATTTCAAAAATCATAGTATGGCTATGTACAGTGTTATAACAACGTGCAAATAGTTAAAGTACAAAAGGGAAAATAAATAAACATAAATATGGGTTGCATTTAAATCGTTTTTTTGTTCTTCACTGTGTCTCTAATATGGACATACATTTGGCAGGAGGTTAGGAAGTGCAGCCCAGCTTCCACCTCCTTTAGTGGGCAGTGTGAGAACCAGGTCTGCCTATGCAAGGAGAACCAGGTCTGCCTATGCAAGGAGAACCAGGTCTGCCTATGCAAGGAGAACCAGGTCTGCCTATGCAAGGAGAACCAGGTCTGCCTATGCAAGGAGAACCAGGTCTGCCTATGCAAGGAGAACCAGGTCTGCCTATGCAATAGCAAGGCTATGCTCACTGGGTCTGTACACAGTCAAAGCTTTCCTTCATTTTGGGTCAGTCACAGTGGTCAGGTATTCTGTCACTGTGTACTCTCTGTTTAGGGCCAAATAGCATCCAGCTTGCTCTGTTTTTTTTGTTGTTAATTCTTTTCAATGTGTCAAATAATTCTATTTTTGTTTTCTCATGATTTGGTTGGGTCTAATTATGTTCCTGTTTCTGTCCTGGGGCTCTGTGGGGTTTGGTTGTGTTTGTGAACAGAGCCCCAGGAACAGCTTGCTTAGGGGACTCTTCTCTAGGTTCATCTATCTGTAGATTGTAGAATTTAACGTCTCTTTTCTGGATTTCGATCATTAGCGGGTATCGGCCAAATTCTGATATGCATGCATTATTTGGTGTTTTACGTTGTTCAAGGGGGATGTTTTTGCAGAATTCTGCATGCAGAGTCTCAATTTCATGTTTGTCCCATTTTGTGAATTCTTGGTTGGTGAGTGGACCCCAGACCTTACAACCATAAAGGGCAATGGGTTCTATAACAGATTCAAGTACTTTTAGGCAGATCCTAATTGGGATGTCAAATTTTATGTTCCTTTTGATGGGTGTAGAAGGCCCTTCTTGCCTTGTCTCTCAGATCGATCGCAGCTTTGTGAAAGTTACCTGTGGTGCTGATGTTAAAGCCGAGGTAGGTATAGTTTTTTGTGTGCTCTAGGGCAACGGTGTCTAGATGGAATTCATATTTGTGGTCCTGGAAACTGGACCTTAGTTGGAACACCATTATTTTTGTCTCACTGAGATTTACTGCCAGGGCCTTTCTCTGTCTCTCTGTTTCGCTCTGTGCTCCTCCTTCACTCTATCTCTCTCTAAAAGCTCAACTATAATCCTGCAAGGATGATGGTGGGGCGACAGATGACAGGAGCACCTTACCTGGAGCACCAGAGACTCTTTGTCCCCCTCTAAGCGAACCAGCCGCTCCTGATAGCTCTCATTGTTCACCGGGGAGCAGAGGTTAACCTGCAACAACAGACATGGCAAAGAGGAGTCAGAGAGGTGGAGAGGGGGAAGGAGAGGAGGAGAAGGTTGAAGACTGTCACTGAACAGGCTAAACAATTTAGGATCAACCATTCAATGATTCATCCGCACTGACCCAATAAAGAAGAAGAAATAAGACAAGTATTGCGTTTAGCAACATCTTCCCATATGGTCTAGCGGTTAGGATTCCTGGTTTTCACTCCCAGGTTCGACTCCCGGTATGGGTACACACTGTTTCTACTGCACTGTTGTCTAATCTGCATTCAGTGTCAGATACAGTATTGAAGGCTGCAGCCAAAGGCCTGGCCAACAGCATGCTGGAGGACTGCTCCATTTCAAACACAGTTTCTGATATGAGCTAGCTGGTTGAAGAAAAGAAAAGGAACCAGAGGAACCAGTAAACCTGTGTTGACACCCAAATTTAAGCTCGGCTGAAAATCCTTAACACGTTCAACATCACAACAATGTGAAATGTGACCAGGTGGCATTAACATACAAAAAACACACTCTTTGACCCCTAACATCAGAAACAAGTGTTTTCACTGATTTACATAAAAGAAGACACCTAATTTATACTAATTAGATATAGTTTGTTGCGTGAAACCTCAGACCTTAAAGACCAGTGAAATCCCCCTCTACAGAGGAATACAGTTTTTCCTTTCTCACTGGCCTCAGTCAGCTGACGTGGCGCATTAGGACACTTTCTCAACCAACCACTACATCGGTGCAAAGACCCTTGACTTCATACTAGGGCTTAACACTTGTCTTCCTCAGTCCCTGAGAACTTCTCCAGGGATGTCTTAACATCATGCTCTTGACTTAAGCCTGCGAGCTGAGCTTCTCTCTCTTTCTCTCTCTCTCTGAAAACCCACAGCACCATGTGATCATCTTGGGGACCTGTCATAAGGTCTGTCACAGCGGGGAAAAGTAACATGCTGTGACTTGTGTGCAGCGCTGAGCTGGGTTTTGTCTCACTGCACGGCTTCAGATAATCCTGTCTTAAATAGCTGGTCTAGCAGATCACACTGACAGCGCACATATATGGAGCAGTTTCTCTGAGGTCATCCGAAAGGGCAGTCCACTCAGAAGGCAGTTTCACAACTCACTTTCTAGGAGATACAGCATTTCCATACCCACTTACTATCCATTACCACATGACCTCTCTGAGACTCAAATGTAGACAGTTAAGAACAAATTCTTATTTACAATGACGGCCTACCCCGGCCTAACCCAGACGACATTGGGCGCCGCCCTATGGGACTCCCAATCACGGCCGGTTGTGATACAGCCTGGAATCAAACCAGGGTCTGTATTGACGCCTCCAGCACTGAGCTGCACTCGGGAGCAAGTGGGTGTTGCACCCTCTATAACCACTGTGGTTATTATTTGAGCCTGCTGGTCATCTGTGAACATCTTGAAGAACAACCTGGCCTAAATGGCCATACTCTTATAATATCCACCCAGCACAGCCAGAAGAGGACTGGCCACCCCTTGAAGCCTGATTCCTCTCTAGGTTTCTTCCTAGGTTCCTGTCTTTCTATGGAGTTTTTCCTAGCCACTGTTCTTCTACATCTGCATTGCTTGCTCTTTGGGTGTTAAAAGGGGCTTTATAAAATAAATATGATTGATTGATTGAATTTGATTGAGAGGAGAGGTATGTGTATGTGAGTGCGCTTAACTTAATGCTTCTTAATACATAATATTTCTTTACCGCTTAACTTAATACTTACTTTGCCAGGTACTCCATGATTGATGTTGAACATGGTTACATAAAACAATGCACCAAAGCAAAAGCTATACCCAGGTTCCTGCTGTGCTGCTAGATGTCCATGAGATCAAAGGGCTTGGTTACATCACTTCCTGAATCCTGACAAAGTCCATATGGAGTTCTTTAGCAGTGATTAGTCATGATACTGGCCAGCCCGTTCTCTGCCACACAGACAAATGACCACTTCCTCTCCTCTTAGGGGATGTGACGCATGTTACAGAGAACAGGGTTGTGTACAATACCCACTGGGCACAGGCGTCAATTCAATGTCTATTCCACGTTGGTTCAACCAGTGTGTGCCCAGCGGGTAGGCACCAAACAAAAGAAAATAAACTGAAACAGGGAGGGACTACTTGAACTTGTCCAATAAGAAACACTCATTTTTGCTTTTTGTTGGAAAGCCTTTTACTAAAATGTGCACTGATGAATATAACCCAGCTCTCTTTAAACAGAGCACCTAGAGCTGTAGTACATTGTACAGAGAGAGAGCTCAAAACATTTGCTATTGAAACTATAGAGGCATCTTTCTCAGGCTAGGCCAAGCCACAACGGAATTTCCCTTAACCCCTCTCTTATGCCATGAGCTACATGGCTGTTTGATGCCTCTTGAAGACATATTGTAGGCGGAGAGAGTGAAGGACAAATCCAAAGTGAGCAAAATATTATCCCACTGTCTGAGAATGCATGACGACTGTGTACAGTGCAGTTAGCAAAGGGGCACCGCCTGCTTTTAATGGCCTTAACAAATGTTTCTGTTGCACTTGAGTTTTACGGTGGACAGTCAGCACAGTTACTGGGTCTACAGTCTATCACGGATTACAAAAAGAAAACCAGCTCCGTCGCGGACCAGGGTGTCTTGCTCCCAGACAAACTAAACAACTTCTTTGCTTGCTTTGAGGACAATACAGTGCCACTGACACAGCCCGCTACCAAAACCTGCGGACTCTCCTTCACTGCAGCCGACGTGTGTAAAACATTTAAACGTGTTAACCCTCGCAAGGCTGCAGGCCCAGACGGCGTCCCCAGCCACGTCCTCAGAGCATGTGCGGACCAGCTGGCTGGTGTGTTTACGGACATATTCAATCAATCCTTATCCCAGTCTGCTGTTCCCACATGCTTCAAGAGGGCCACCATTGTTCCTGTTCCCAAGAAAACTAAGGTAACTGAGCTAAACGACTACCGCCCCGTAGCACTCACTTCCGTCATCATGAAGTGCTTTGAGAGACTAGTCAAGGACCATATCACCTCCACCCGACCTGACACCCTAGACCCACTCCAATTTGCTTACCGCCCCAATAGGTCCACAGACACCGCAATCGCAACCACACTGCACACGGCCCTAACCCATCTGGACAAGAGGAATACCTATGTGAGAATACTGTTCATCGACTACAGCTCAGCATTTAACACCATAGTACCGTCCAAACTCGTCATCATGCTCTCGACCCCGCCATGTGCAACTGGGTACTGGACATCCTGACGGGCCGCCCTCAGGTGGTGAGGGTGGAAACAACATCTCCACCCCGCTGATCCTCAACACTGGGGCCCCACAAGGGTACGTTCTTAGCCCTCTCCTGTACTCCCTGTTCACCCACAACTGCGTGGCCATGCACGCCTCCAACTCAGTCATCAAGTTTGCAGACGACACTACAGTGGTAGGCTTGATTATCAACCACGACGAGACGGCCTACAGGGAGGAGGTGAGGGCCCTCAGAGTGTGGTGTCAGGAAAATAACCCCACACTCAACGTCAACTAAACAAAGGAGATAATCGTGGACTTCAGGAAACAGCAGAGGGAGCACCCCCCTATCCACATCGACGGGACAGTAATGGAGAGGGTAGAAAGTTTTATGTTCCTCGGCGTACACATCACAGACAAACTGAATTGGTCCACCCACACAGACAGCGTGGTGAAGAAGGCGCAGCAGCGCCTCTTTAACCTCAGGAGGCTGAAGAAATTTGGCTTGTCACCAAAAGCACTCACAAACTTTTACAGATGCACAATCGAGAGCATCCTGTCGGGCTGTATCACCGCCTGGTACGGCAACTGCTAACCCCACAACCGTAAGGCTCTCCAGAGGGTAGTGAGGTCTGCACAACGCATCACCGGGGGCAAACTACCTGCCCTCCAGGACACCTACACCACCCTATGTCACAGGAAGGCCATAAAGATCATCAAGGACAACAACCCAAGCCACAGCCTGTTCACCCCGCTATCATCCTGAAGGCAAGGTCAGTACAGATGCATCAAAGAGACTGAAAAACAGCTTCTATCTCAAGGCCATAAGACTGTTAAACAGCAGAGTGGCTGCTGTCATACATGTAAAAAATGTATCACTAGCCACTTTAAACAATGCCACATAATATAATGTTTACATACCCTACATTACTCATCTCATATACTGTATATATACTGTACTCGATACCATCTACTGCATCTTGCCTATGCCGTTCGGTACCATCACTCATTCATATATCTTTATGTACATATTCTTCATCCCTTTACACTTGTGTGTATAAGGTAGCTGTTGTGAAATTGTTAGGTTAGATGACTTGTTGCATTGTTGGAACTAGAAGCACAAGCATTTCGCAACACTCGCATTAACATCTGCTAACCATGTGTATGTGACAAACACAATTTGATTTGATTTGTAGGTACTACTCCTTTCTTTCTATAACATAATGTTATGAGTGGTTTATTTTGGCTGCATGATGCCCACTTAGGCTGCGGTCAAGTGGTTCCACCTCTTGACGTGCTCTGCATTCTTGGCACAACTCCTAACTATTCCACTACCTAATAACTCACAACAACCCTGACCTGTCTTGTACAAGCCACTAAATTAACTCTCCTGTTGACTGTCACGCCAAGCCTGCGAAAACATGTCCTACCATTACATTTAATTTCAAACCCTGGTATGTCGACTTGGGGAAAACCCGCCTTACAAAACCCACCTTCTCAAGTCTTCGTCAATGGCAATTTCATGGCATTTTTGATTACACAGCAGAGTGCTGTGATATCACATAATCACAAGATAGCATCGCGGAGACAGAGGAACAACAGCGCCAAGGCTCTGTTTGCAAAACACACATCAGCTGGTTTGTGCTGTAATGCCTCTCATCTGATAACACGTCTCCAGCGAACATGACACATAAGCTCACCAGGATACGCAACTAGACTCACATTCAAACTAGTAGAAATGCATCAGGAACAACTATTACCAGACCGGACAGCAACACCTCATAGAAATACCAATCTCATGAGGATATGGTCCAGTTCATTCTTACAGTTTGCAAAAACCTAGGCACTGAGAAAACCTTCTCAAGAAACATACCTCAAGTCGGAGAAAAACAGCCAACATATGAGGCACATGCACTCACCCTTTTAAGCCAAGTGAAATGCTTATAAAAGTCAATATCACTTTCCATGTTGTCGGCCCATTGCTGCCTGAGATTCTTTTGGGTTCTTGAGTTGCTTATCCTGGCAATGGAGTGACTAGTGCTGTGGTGCTCTAGAGAGCTGCAGCCTGGAGAGGAAAGGCTCTAGCTGGCCCTCTATGTGTTGCTCGGTGCTCTGCTGCGTTGTGATAGGATTTATTACCCAGACTGCAGCCTCACAGCTCCTCTCCTCACTCCCCTCCTTGACGTGGTGAGACAACCGTCCAAATCTTTCCGCCGAGAGAGAGCAAGAGAGAAATAGAAATAGAGAGTGAGAAAGAGAGAGAGCGAGAGAGAGACGTCTGCTGCAGCAGCCAGTCACCTCAGCATCTGCTGTGACTGAGACTGAGGACCCAGGCAGCCCAAAGAGAGCAACAGGCTCTGTCAGCCGAGACACAGACCATGCCAACTCTCAACTCTCTTCTCTCTATTTTCCTGTCGCTCTCTTATTCCCTTGCTCTCCTCAACGGTATCGCCCTTTCTCTCTTTTCCTCTCTTGCTCACTCTTTCCTCGATGGTCTCTCCTAAACGGTCACTCCCACCTCGTTTCTCTCCTCTTATTAACTTAAAGTCACAACGTAAGCCTGAACTGAACAAGACTGTGGCTTAAGATGAGAGGGAGCACTATTAAAGACACATACACACCTCTCTCTCTCTTCTCTCTCCTTATCTCTTTAGACTAAGCAATGAAGCAACAGCCCTCCTACCATTAGCCTTAGGTCCGACTGGAAATCATTATCTGGACCCCCATTTCCTGTGTATGGGATCCTTCTCTAAAACAAGCTCATCCCCCTCCTCACTGAACCATTTGGCTGCCTCTGACAGTATTCATGTGCACACTTCAAAGAGCACAGTCAGAGACAGAAAAACACAGGGGAGGAGGGGGGGGGGACATGTATGTAGGGAATGCTGCAACTTGTCTCTTCTTCGCAGAGTGTAATTAATCATGGGTTACAGCCAGTGAGGCTCAGACTCAGACTGTTTGTAAACTCGGTGTCAGACAGATGGTGCTCATTGCAGAGCTTGACTGAGTAAAGTAAGTAAAAAAGTGAATTAGACTTAGAGCACAGTGTGATTGTGATGCACGTTGCCTTTAATGTGTTTTGTGATCCTGTCTTAACACCCTACAGTTTTGTTACCATTGTCCAGATCACTCCTTCTCTCCTCTCTTTTCTCCCTTAGTCACAGGGATGGATGGGGCATCAGAGACATTTGCACATGGGTCATTCCACTATGTAGGTGCCTTTTGAATAGTGTAACTTTTTATTTCATCTTATTTTAATAGTCTGTCTATGGAAGCCCTAAAGCCCAAGGCACAAAGAAAAAGAAAGTAGACTGTTGGAATGATCTTTTTCGAATCACTTAGTGTGTCATTTGAGCGACTTAGTAAAAAAATAAAACATTTATACTAGAATTTCTTTTTACTTTTACTTAGTCGTTCAAACGAGATACTAACACATTCGAACAGGATACTAAGTCTTTTGAACAGCTCATTATTAGGGATGTTGTCACGTTCGTCGTATGAAGGAGACCAAGGCGCAGCGTTGTATGCGTACATTCTTATTTATTTAAAGAATGAACACTGAACAAACTAACAAAATAACAAAACGAACCGTGAAGCAATACAAATGAGTGCTGACAGGTAACTACACATAGACAAGATCCCACAAACACCAAAGGGAAATGGCTACCTAAATATGATCCCCAATCAGAGACAACGATAAACAGATGTCTCTGATTGGGAACCATATCAGGCCAACATAGAATTACAAAAACAGAGATATCTCAGGTCAGGGCGTGACAGATGTAACGATTCACAGATACGCATCGGTCCCCGATTCAAATGTTTAAGATACAAGTGCACGGGCCCACGGACCCCAAACCAATCCAATTTTGCGAGGTAAACTGCATGGCCGTAGGGAGAGGAGAAGATCACTCCGTAAAAACTTCTAAACGGTCAAAACCATTTGACTTTGAGATGGGGGTGAAATCCAAAGTTGTGCTATGTATTCATTGGCTATGTCATATCTCATTTGTAAACGATAAATATTGATATATTACAAGCTCAAACACATCATCTGCAAAAATTACAAGTTAATCAGTGGTGATGGTGATTTCAGAACCAAAGTGGGGGGTCAAAACTCATAGGCTACAATAACAAATTTTTCAAACTAAAACGTATCGTACCTGTTTTGTGTCAGAGCCCATGTATCTAGATACTGTACGTAATGAATCGTCTTGAAATGGAAACATGCACATCCCTAATTATCTTGTTCAAACGACTCAATTTTTTTTGTCTAATTAGGCCTCGTTTGTTGGAGCACCATTTTTGCTTGTCAGGCTAGGCATGATAAGAGGTGAGGATCAACTAGATGAGCTGGACAAAATACTCTCTTCGATGAAAGTCCAAGCACTCTCCCAGTGTTTCCCCAGTTTAAGAATCGAGACATTTGCGAATAACATTTGTCAAATAATAGTGAAGACATCAAAACTATGAAATAACACACGTGACCAAAAAAAGTGTGAATTATCCAAATATGAGGTAATTGATGGTAAGTCTTCACAAGGTTTTCACACACTGTTGCTGGTATTTTGGCCCATTCCTCCATGCAGATCTCCTCTAGAGCAGTGATGTTTTGGGGCTGTTGCTGGGCAACACGGACTTTCAACTCCCACCAAAGATTTTCAATGGGGTTGAGATCTGGAGACTGGCTAGGCCACTCCAGGACCTTGAAATGCTTCTTACGAAGTCACTCCTTCGTTGCCCGGGCGGTGTGTTTGGGATCATTGTCATGCTGAAAGACCCAGCCACGTTTCATCTTTAATGCCCTTGCTGATGGAAGGAGGTTTTCACTCAAAATCTCACGATACATGGCCCCATTCATTCTTTCCTTTACACGGATCAGTCATCCTGGTCCCTTTGCAGAAAAACAGCCCCAAAGCATGATGTTTCCACCCCCATGCTTCACAGTAGGTATGGTGTTATTTGGATGTAAACTCAGCATTCTTTGTCCTCCAAACACGACGAGTTGAGTTTTTACCAAAAAGTTATATTTTGGTTTCATCTGACCATATGACATTCTCCCAATCTTCTTCTGGATCATCCAAATGCTCTCTAGCAAACTTCAGACGGGCATGGACATGTACTGGCTTAAGCAGGGGGACACGTCTGGCACTGCAGGATATGAGTCCCTGGCGGCGTAGTGTGTTACTGATGGTAGGCTTTGTTACTTTGGTTCCAGCTCTCGCAGGTCATTCACTAGGTCCCCCCGTGTGGTTCTGGGATTTTTGCTCACCGTTCTTGTGATCATTTTGACCCCATGGGGTGAGATCTTGCATGGAGCCCCAGATTGAGGGAGATTATTAGTGGTCTTGTATGTCTTCCATTTCCTAATAATTGCTCCCACAGTTGATTTCTTCAAACCAAGCTGCTTACCTTTTGCAGATTCAGTCTTCCCAGCCTGGTGCAGGTCTACAATTTTGTTTCTGGTGTCCTTTGACAGCTCGTTGGTCTTGGCCATAGTGGAGTTTAGAGTGTGACTGTTTGAGTGTGACTGTACTGATAACAAGTTCAAACAGGTGCCATTAATACAGGTAACGAGTGGAGGACAGAGGAGCCTCTTAAAGAAGAAGTTACAGGTCTGTGAGAGCCAGAAATCTTGCTTGTTTGTAGGTGACCAAATACTTATATTCCACCATAATTTGCAAATAAATTCATAAAAAATCCTACAATGTGATTTTCTGGATTTTTCCCCCTCATTTTGTCTGTCATAGTTGAAGTGTACCTATGATGAAAATTACAGGCCTCTCTCATATTTTGGAGGTTATTTCATTTAAAAAAAGTGAGCGATTGTAATCTGAATAAAGGCCAAAACATTTATTTCTGTGTTTCGAGGGAGAGAAACGCTGGGCCAATTGTCCGCCGGCCCTATGGAACTCCCAATCACGGTCGGATGTAATACAAAATGATACTTTTTTGTGGTATAATTTGTTTGGTCTTAGTTGTAGTTAGTTGTAAAATCGCCTAAACAAACTGCGCTATCAATTTAGGAGTCTACAATCTCACCATGCTCCACCAGCAGATCGATGTGCCTAACATTTGCAATGACAGATATACTTTGGAGGAGATGGGAAACGTTGCCCATTCCACGTTATTGGGTCACGTGGTGCATTCTGGGCGATTCTGGGACAAGGAGTGCTCTCTTTCAAGGATAGAATGGGAGCCTATTGGGAGCTAGCTCAAAAATCCAACGTTAGCACAAATTTTGTCAACAAGAAGTACAACATTACACACCTTTTCCGATATGTGAGATAATTAACTAGCTATCTGTAATATCGTATTGCTTTGGAATCGTGAACACGATTGGTCGACAGTCTGCTGGTTAGGTTGTTATACGTTCCTGCATTCGTAGGATTCCTACCTCCTTTCTATAATATCTCTGGCAACGGCACCATACAATGCAACCTGGACTAAAGAGGCAGACAAATAGGAACAATCGTGCTAGACCCTCTGTTAACCTTTTCATATGTGAGTTCCAAATATTTTAACGGTCGCGCCAGATTGAGTTATTTTATGTACTTGATGTCAGAATGCACTCTGCTCCAAAATGTGATTATTACGCAACAGTACAGTTAACACGCGCTTCCTGCTAATTATCTATAAGCTGTTTCAATTTGTAAATGTCAAATTATTTTCTAACAAGTTACATTTTCCAACAACAGTTTGAATTAAGGTGTGTTCTGCCTCCTCATTAATTCACATAGAAGTTGCCCATTTCAGCATTGCGGACAATTTATGTTTGAGGCTTTACTGAGCCGGACAAACTTCTCTCTCCGAGGAGAGCCCATGTACTTCACTAATGTTTGCGCAGATCAAGTCTGCAGACAGTCGCGCAGTCTGGCACGAATTAGAACATTTTCTGGCTGCCGCTTGCATTGCCTTCCGTTTTGTTTTCCTTAAAAATAATAACATTGGACATGTGTGCGTTCCTATGAAAGTAAGTTCCTTATTTTCTGAATATAGTGATGTTGTTTCTACTGTAGGCGTATACAGTATGTATGCACAGTTGAAGTCAGAAGTTTACATACACCTTAGCCAAATATATTTAAACTCAGTTTTTGACAATTCATGACATTTAATCCTAGTAAAAATTCCATGCCTTAGGTCAGTTAGGATCACCACTTTATTTTTTAAAAATGTGAAAATGTCAGAATACATTCCAATTTGTAAGTCGCTCTGGATAAGAGCGTCTGCTAAATGACTTAAATGTAAATGTACTAGTGGAGAGAATCATTTATTTCTGCTTTTATTTCTTTTGTCACATTCCCAGTGGGTCAGAAGTTTACATTCAGTTAGTATTTGGTAGCACTGCCTTTAAATTGTTTAACTTGGGTCCAACGTATCGGGTAGCCTTCCACAAGCTTCCCACAATAAGTTGGCTGAATTGTGTCCCATTCCTCCTGACAGAGCTGGTGTAACCGAGTCGGGTTTGAAGGCCTCCTTGCTTGCACGTGCTTTTTCAGTTCTGCCCATAAATATCTATAGGATTGAGGTCAGGGCTTTGTGATGACCACTCCAATACCTTGACTTTATTGCCCTTAGCCATTTTGCCACAACTATGGAAGTATGCTTGGGGTCATTGTCCATTTAGAAGACCCATTTTCCGACCAAGCTTTAACTTCCTGACTGATGTCTTGAAATGTTGCTTCAATATATCCACATAATTTTCCATCCTCATGATGCCATCTATTTTGTGAAGTGCACCAGTCCCTCCTGCAGCAAAGCACCCCCACAACATGATGCTGCCACCCCCGTGCTTCACGGTTGGGATGGTGATCTTCGGCTTGCAAGCCTCCCTCTTTTTCCTCCAAACATAACAATGGTCATTATGGCCAAACAGTTCTATTTTTGTTTCATCAGACCAGAAGACATTTCTCCAAAATGTACGATCTTTGTCCCCATGTGCAAACTGTAGTCTGGCTTTTTATGGTGGTTTGAGCGTATGCTCCAGGGACCACTGTAGAATGATCACACCATGTGCTCGTATGTGTCAAAGGGTTAATAAAATGCATGTTTTCCCATCTCAAGAGGTTAAGTAACATTTTTAAATAGTATAGTGCATATTAAGTGTCAAATCAAGTAACAGGTTTGACTGTAACAGGGTTGACGATTTCATCTTAAATCATCCATAAATCCCCATGTGACAGGGAGAATGGAAGATTGTTTTGTGCAACAATAGAAAAAAATTGCATTGTGAAAGGGGTAACAATTAAGTACCCTACTGTGATTGTTTTCAATTAAAATGGTCAAGAAGAAACAAAAATAGCTTCTTTGCGAGAGCAATTTCTCAAGCAAGAATTTTGTTATGACTGTCTGGGAGTGATCTGAGTGGGGAGGGGGAAACTGAAACTTGGTGTTATTGACAGAGATTATTTGAACTCTCATTCTCATTGGTTCATTAACAAATGTACCCCTTGCTGATATCACCAGGCAGGCCAAAACTCCATCCCACCAAAACAGGCAAAAATTTCAGTCTGTCTTTTCAGACAGCTCTTACACTAAAAGGGCATTATCATAATTTAACAGTATTATTCCAACCTCATAATGTGGAAATATACACAGAGTGTACCATTCATTAGGAACACCTGCTCTTTCCATGACATAGACTGATCAGGTGAATCCAGGTGAAAGCTATGATCCCTTATTGATGTTGCATGTTAAATACACTTCAATAAGTGAGGATGAAGGGGAGGAGGCAGGTTAAAGAAGGATTTTTAAGCCTTGAGACAATTGAGACATGGCTTGTGTATGTGGGCCATTCAGAGGGTAAATGGGCAGGACAAAAGATTTAAGTGCCTTTGAACGGGGTATGGTAGTAGATGCCAGGTGCACCGGTTTGAGTGTGTCAAGAACTGCAATGCTGCTGGGTTTTTCACACTCAACAGTTTTTCACACTCAAGCAGCCTCAGGCTGCACAGCTGTTCTCTCATCAAGTGATCATATCTTCACCCATCAGACTATTCTCAATTGAATCTTTACTAATATGTCAAATTAGCTTGGATTTAGAATGGCCCATTATCAATGGGCAGGAACAGTGGGCAGGAACAGGGGCAGGGAAAAATACATGTATTCTGTATGCACTCAAATAGCGAATGGAGGCCGGTCAATTTTTCAATGATGCCTGACAGGCTACTTCAATTTTATAGCTGAGCTGTGCTTAATATGAGCAGCTGTGAAATAAATATAAGAACACTTATTTCACTCCATGCATCAACCACTATTTGAGGAGATTGCTCTCGCTGTGCGACAGGTGATATTCCGCCCAAACTCTGTATACCATGGGCTCTCCAACCCTAAACCTGGAGCTACCCCGTGCTTAATTCGTTAGTAATATGTTTTCGCAACAAAATACATTTCACTAAACAGTTGACAGCCCTTCTGCCCGCTCGAGAAAGGAATAAAGGGGAGAGAGGAGGAGATGGAAATGCATGGTGGTGAGAAATTCTGTGTAGCTAAAGTTAACGTGCTACCCAAATAATTATGAAAATATTTAAAAAATCCCTATTACTAGGCTATTCAGAATCCAATATAAATTCACTATAATTATAGGCTACCTGTAAGCAGGCCTGCACAATCAATGAACCATCAGCATCGCCTAGGGCTCTCTCCCAGAATCATGGATAGACATTTTGCATAAGGTAACCAGTCCACCCAGTATGCATAATAATACAGTCCACACTCAAAGGCGATTACTAAAATGTGTTTAATTTTGGAGTATAGGCTAGACCAATTATGCACCGAAGACATCTTAAATCAGTTTTGTTTTATGTTTTTCTGCTATGGGTAATATATGCAGTTGGCTACATTTTGTATAACTGCACAATCAGGGAGGGGGGGGGGTCGGGCTCATAAGCGTATGCATAAGCTCTAATAACATCTACAATGGCCATGATTTGCACTCAGTTTCAACCTGCTCTTGAACTTCTTTCTTCAAGTTTTTAAAGGACCACGCTATTCTGATGATAAGTGTTTGATGTGATTTTCTATTGCATTTTGCATTGATGTCAGAGTGGTTAGAGGGACGATAGAGCCCTGAGCACCAGACCATTAGCAACCTGATGATCGTTAGTTTTCTTTTACCTTAAAAATGAATCACTAATCACAGGAAATAAATACTTATCCTCAGAAATGACTGTCAAAGCAACAAAATAACTAGGGCTTTACAACAGGGCTCAAAACTGTGACCAAAACACTCGCATTTGCGACCCTTTGACTTGGCAGTGCAATTTGTATTTATGATTTATTCAAACTGCATTGTGCAATTGACCAAAAATGTACCATATGAAAGTATCTGCCTGTCCCTGTTTCACTGTCGGCTGCTGTGTGAGCGAGCCACTCTCTCTCCCTACTGTGCGCATGGAGGAGCAGTGCATTCTAATAAGCACGACCAAATATTTGATTTGATTACCGTTGCTCAAAATGTAATTGCGGGACAAATACAGTTATCGAAGCAACTACTGTTGTTCTAGTTACAGAGAGGAGAGTCACACTTTCCTGTGAGTATATCATTTATTTCTCTCAATACTGAGTTGATGGCACCACTTTACCACCAGAGTAGTAGTTTCTATGTGGTCTATATTAAAAGGCATTTCATTTACTATAATATGCTTATACAATTCAATATTTGTGCCCAGTTTCTACTTGCAGCAGTTTTTTTTTTATCTCAATGTCAAATCATTCTGTGTAACAATTTAACATGATTGTTTTCAATCAAAATGGTAAAAAAGAAACAGAGCAAGAGGAATTTCTCAAGCTTTGCTTTGCTAGGACTGTCTGGGAGTAGTCTGAGTGAGGAAAACAGAAAACTAGCTTGTTATTGGCAGAGGTTTGGAACTGTCTTTTTTATTGGTCTATTCATTAATTTACCACCTAGCGATGTCACCAGGCAGGCCAAAACTCCATTCCACCAAAACAGGCTGAAGTTTCAAGTTTCACATTAAAAGAGCATTAGCATAATTTTCACAATTTCACAGTATTATTTCAACCTCATATTTTGGAATTATCTATAAAATACAGAAAAAAATCATGTTTTTGATTGCACTGGGCCTTTTAAATATCAAAGGGACTCAAAAGGCACTCATTTTGTGGAACGACCCACATGATATGTCATCTCCTGAACCACAGGTATGGCTCAACGACAGCCAAGAATGCATATATATATTTTTGACATTTTTTATATTTTTTGGAACTTATGGCACCTGGTATTCCCAGGCGGTCTATCGTCCCAGTACTAACCAGGCCTGACTTTGAACTGGCGTGTTCAGGGTGGTATGGCTAATCTCTACAACTCCTCAATTGGCTCGGGAGAGGCAAAGGTCGAGTCATGCGTCCCCCGAAACATGACCCGCCTGGCCGCCTACTTCTTATCACACTGCTCGCTTAACCCAGATGTCAGCCGCACCAATGTGTCAGAGGAAACACTGTTCGACTAACGATCGGAGTCAGCTTGCAGGCTCCCAGCCCAGTTGCAAGGAGTCACTGGAGCATGATGAGCCAAGGAAAGTCCCACCGGCCTAACCCTCCCGTCCCCCAGACGGCCAATTGTGCACTGTCCTATGGAACTCCCTGTCACGGCCAGATGTGACAAAGCTTGGAATCGAACCCTAGGCTGTAATGGTGCCTCAGCACTGCGGTGCAGTTCTTTTGACCTCTGCGCCACCCAGGAGCACAAGAATGCATACATATCATGGGGATGCAAATCATGCAAACGTCGTCAGGCTCAACAAGAAAACAGATTTGGTAATCCATCTGGAGTGCATGTGCTCTGATCATATTCCCAGCCCTGCTATGGAACTGCAACAAGGAAGCGGAGTGCTCCAGTGACTCCATTGCTACAGAGCTACACTCACTGCTTTCAGGGCTTGAAGGGGCTGACTGTGCACTCTGTCCTGCACCTGGCTATGTTGACTGCTGGGTTGGACAATCACTAGGATAACTCTCTTTCTTTCTCCCCCCCCCATCTCTCTTTCAAACAATCCCTCCTTGTATAAGTCAAGGCAACAACTTTCCCTTTAAGGCAAAATCTTCAATCTCGTGCTTCTTCTGCGCCATACTTGACCCCTGTCCTACTGTCTGACATTCTCCGATCGACAGACAATAGCTTCAGGTCAGCGATAGCGAGCATCACAGGGTCTCTCTTCTTCCTGCCAATAACATACGGAGGGAGCTTGATCCTATTTCCTCTGTGGAGGGGCTCAGTTCCTCAGAGAGCAGTGTGTTTAGTTTAATGGAGGAGTGTGTGTGTTTAATCCTGCTCTGGGCCAGTAGAGATGGGGGTCTCAGTAGAGAGACTGTATAGCGTGTAAGACCCCTGCTGAATAGAAAAAGCATTAGCCTCTCCGACTCCGAGAGAGGGGGAAAAAAGAGCCTTTCATTGGCCCCTTAGCCCCGGCAACAGGTTGTTTACTGCAGCCTCGGCCAATGACAAGACATTGTATTCCATAACAACGTCAAACATTCACGTCAACATTCGGCCACAATGAACAAAACCCTGGCTCACAGTAGCAGTATCATCATGTGCTTGTCATTTCCTAAATATGATCCAAATATGTAAAGTGCCTGCATACCCTCGTAGACCTGGTCATGATATTTACAGACAGCCAACAATAAAAAGAAAAAACGAAGAAACATGCGTGACATTCCCAAATAAATCTATAGACTAAGAGCTCGATGTGCTGCTCCAGCTGAACAGTGAACACATGAAGAATTGATTCAGACTTACCCCCTAACACCCCAGACTGCTTCAGCTGTGCTTGAGATGACCAGACAGAGAACATACAGAGCTAACAGAGGGAGTAGAGAGTGAGTAGAGAGAGGGAAACGTGGAGTGAGTAGAGAGAGGGAAAAAGTGAGTGTGGAGAGTAGGAGGAAAAGAAGAGAGGGGTGATTAGAAAGAGGGAGAGTGGAGAGGTTGTGAGTAATGCAGAAAGAGGGGACAAGGCAGGAAGTTGAGTTCAGCCCTATTAGGAGTCTCTGAGGAACACGTTGAGTCTTTTAAATATGGCCAGCCTTAGTCCCAGACACAGCCATGCTAAGATCTAACAGCACCCAGGAATAGTTGTCTGTCTAAAACTCATACACAGCAGCTGCTGCTGCAGTGAATCAACCCTCGCTCCTTCAATGTGATACAAAAAAAGAGAGAAAAAAATGAAAATTGAGAACCTGCCTCAATTGGAAGTAAATAAGAAGTTGAAATGTTCCACATAATATTATTCATCCTACTGACCCAAGATGGCCTGTAAACAACTGTGATAACATATTCTGAGCAAATAATGAATGATGCTCATCTATAGTATCTGTTTATAGCCTATATATAAATATATGTTGTTAGACAAAGGAAGTGGTTGCTAAAGATGGTTGGCGAAGGTAATGGTTGTTTTATATGGTTGGCATAAGTAACGACTACTTGAGATGGTTGGCATAAGTAACGGTTACTTGACATCGTTGGCAGAAGTAATGGAAAAATACAGCATTTCCATAGACCCAGGTGTGCTTCCTGCTACTCACCGAGACCCTTTCTGAATACCTGTCCATGTCAAGCCAGTCCATGAGCATGTGAGCGGTGCTGCTGGGGACTTGGGCCCTCAGGGTGTCCCTCTCCTCCTCTCTGGGCTGCAGCTCCAGGGCCAGCCTCAGGTCCTCAACCAGCTGCAGCACCTGCAGGGGTCCCGCGCTGCCCGGGGAGCCCAGCTCAAACAGGCCGTTGGTGTACTCGGCTGCAGCCTTGGAGCCTGCCAGGGACAAAGGAAAAAGAGTCATTATAGTGGACAAGATATGTACTATCAGCACATATACATATCGCAGTATCAGACCCACTCAGCTCCCTTCTACACGTCCAACCTACAGGAGGGTAGCACTCCAGGAACAGGGTCTGAGAGCCCGAGGTAAGAGCAACAAGTGTACAGTGTGGAGCCTGAAAGAAGAGATTTTACGTTTGGTAGCTAATCCCAGATTACAGAGAGAGGATCAGAGCAGCAGTGTATTATCATGACATCTTAATGCTCCAATACGCTTCCTTTTTCCCTATTAGCCTACTTAACACTAGCATCAGATCGAGGCAGAACATGCAAATACATTTCCTTTGTTTTGCCATTATGGAACTAGAGATGATGTGACCTACAGGACAGGTCAGGACAGAGGACATTTTACATTTACATTGATAAGGCCACGATGAAGTACTATAGCTGGTTAAGACCAGGGAATGCCTATGTCCCTAGAGGTCTGGGTATCTAAAACAATATGAAAATGGCCTCAACACTCCTATGATACTGGGGTGGGCCATGAGGTCACATGGGCCTGTAGATAGAGTTGTCTCATGTTTCTGTCCCCCTAATGCCTTCACACACTCAACTGGCTGATGTATCATGACATCATAATGATGTTTCTTCCTATTGTTATGTTAGCAGAAAAGTGAAGTAAAGTAACAAATAAAAATAAAATACAAATTTAAAATCTGGTGGTCTTGGCAGCACTAACCTGATCCCAGATCTGTTTGTGTTGGCTTGCCCACTCCTATGGTCAATGTCATAACATGTAGCACAAACAGATCTGGGACTTGTCCATATCTATGTATACAAACAGTCGTACTTTCGCTGATGGAAAAACATGCAGCGAAACCATGGTACATTGAGTGCATGCTTTGGTTGGCTTGACATTTGAGGAGGATGTAGAAAAGAAAACCCTAGATTTTCCGTAAATATGCCTGTGCCTGCCTGAGGGTCAGTGGGGATACAAACAATGGATTATATACTCATGTTCAACTGCATCTCTTTACAGATATCATAACTACGGGTATCAGCCAAATATAGCCCTGTTTTCTGTTCATCTCATATCAGCTTTATTCAGATCACAAGCCTGTTACAAAACAGTTGGTGCAATAAAACGCCTTAAACAAGTTAACAAGCCAGCCCAGTTAAACAGTAGTTGTAGTTTAGTATGTTCTTCTGTTTGTCTGAGCATAGTTTGAAGTTGGTTGAGGTTTCCAAATACTAATCAAATAACTCATTCATATTATCCTAGTATCGATTGACAATAAGTGAAAAAACATAAAGAAACAAATGATTCAACTCAAGATGATAATATTACTGTATCGCTCATCTCATTCAGATGTCCCGGCAATAACCAGTAGGTGGCATATTTTCCACCACCACTGCAGCAACTCATAACCTGAATATTATACCTTAATGTCAAGTGCCTTTCAGAGACGTTTCCCACGTAATACTGAAAACGAAAAGTATTTCCTAAGTATGTTCTAATACTCAAATGTAATCAGACCAGTATCTCAAAATATGATGATTGGGATTCCTCGCAGTAATTACATTTGGATTCAATTCTATTTGTAGTTCGTGACACACCAAGGCTGCATAGTAAAGTAATACACTTGGCTTCTAACTGACCATATCTTACTGTGGTAATAGCAATGCTTAGTTTGTGAACATATTGTTTTCACCTTGACAACTTGGTCAGTCAAGCATATTCACTTGACTGTTGAACCTGATTTCTTGTCATGGTGGATTGAGAGGAAAGGGCAGGACCAGTGGCATGCTATTCAAATATTAGACCAGATGTATTTAGATTTACACAATAACACACACTGCTGTGATATTCCCCAACACACAGTAAGTGACTCCATGATGAATCCCGTGGTTGTGAGTGTTGCATGCCTTTCTCTCTCCACAGTCTGATTGTAGCAAGTTGTCTTGCTGATCCTTTCGGCAACAAACTGGCATGTTGATCTCCACCCCCCACACTCTAATTTGTTGACTGACTGCATTAAACATTTATCCTCTATTAGTTAAATCATGTTGGCAATAGCTGAGCTTGCTGCAGGGAATGTGACCCCGAGTCACACTCCCTACAAAGTATTGTCCCTAATTTAACAGCCACGCGCACACTCACACACACACACACAAACATGCTCGCACGCATGGGTACACGCGCAGTGGCTTTCCAAAAAGCTTGGCACTCGGCTAAATAGCCGATAACAGACTCATTGTAAGCAGGCTACTTTTTCTACTTCATATATCAACCAGACTTCTTTTAATTTCAAAGTTTACATTCTACATATACTTCTCCCGTTAGAACGAATGATATGCATCTTTTAGGGATTTATTGATAGGACAGGCGCCTGTCAGTCACAAAGAAAATGATGACAGGGAAACAGCTGGTTTGCCAATCTGCTGTCTGTCCCGCCTCTCGGTAGGCCTACCTACGTTATTTTTGTACACTGTGGTTGGCTGCAGTCAAATTAATTTTCACGGAGGAGGGAGAGCACGATGCTTCTTAATCGTCTCCTGTGAGTGAATTTACACATCCCCGTGTGAATGTTTCCCCTCTGATTTTTCCAGCAGCAGCAGCAAAGTTAGCATGTGGGGGGTGGGGGGGGTGGGGGGGGGTCACAGAGACAACATTCGATCCCTGCAATACTACACATTTTGTCATGGGGCTGAGAGAGGCCTAGACAATATCCTAACAACTAACACACACTGAATTCATACAATTCATATATTTTCAGTAATCATGTCTTTCTACTCAATACCACAACTCATCTTACCAATTTGGGAGGTTAAGTCATTAAAGTATTCAATAATTTAGCTGTTTATTTCAGTTGGAAGCAAGGCAATAGAATGTACCAGAAGCCACCAAAATAGAGCTAGTTTCGGGAACCCCCCAACCCAGAATTCCATGGCTGGCTACTTTTTTATATCTGGCTGCTTCCATGTACTTACAGAAAACACTGCACACACCCACCCACACACACACAAACACACACACACACACACACACACACACACACACACACTGTTACTGCATAGACCCTTTAAACAGGATTCATACTGTACACGCAAGAAAAAGGACGATGCCATTAAAACACACTCATATCTTGGGAGCACATCATAGCAGAACAGACTTATCTGATTTCCACTGTAAACAAGCTAAACATCCAATCATGCTCCTTCCTTATCCTGGAGGATCTCCAACAAAGCCCTCTGAAATAACATTAAGGTCTGACATACTGTAAGCCAGTGTGGGTTCTTCATTTGAATGCTATCTCTTTCATCCATCTTCATCTTTGCAACATCAACTGTATTTGGCAGGTTGACGTTTACTGGGATGGATCTTGTCCAGGAGACAGAGCTGAGCGATTTGCACTAGATTGGCTAGCTGCAAAGTAAAAATTGGCTATATATCGTAAAAATTCATGAAAACAAAAATGTGTATTTTGGTCTTAATTGAAGGTTAGGGCAGTAGTGTGGTTACAGTTAGAGTTAGGTTTAACATCTTACATTGTGGCTGTGCCAGCTAGTAGCTACAGAGCTGCCTCTGTGTTTTCAGCGTGTTGGAATGAAATGCATTAAGCTAGAGATTTCCATCCACACTATGAACACTGTTTTTGTATGTCATTCAGGCCATCACTGCCTGCTGGGCATCTTCAGCATGAGTAGCCCTGTCCTCCATGTCTCTAAACATGAGTTATGGCGTCAAAGATTATATAAACACATCATGGTCCTCTCTGGCTCAGTTGGTAGAGCACGGCGCTTGAACTACACAATTGTAGATTCGATTCCCACTGGGACCACCTATACGAAAATGTATGCACGCATGACTGTGAGTCGCTTTGGACAAAAGCACCTACTAAATAGCATGTATTGTTATATTACTATTATAGTATCACAGTATGTACCATGTCAAAAAAAAATCTGGCCCTGCGACCTGACCAGAAAATACCCCTGTGGGTTAGTATTCTGTTCATTGGGACTTCTGAAAATATTATTGCTTTTGTTATCCCACAGAAAATACCCAGCTAGCACATAACGTTTTGAGAGCCTGGTGAGAGCGTGGTTTTCCTATGGTTATTTTGCATAGAACCTTCCTATAACTTTCTGGGAATGTTTCAAGATAGTTGCTTGGCTTTGGAACATTCTCAGCACATTTAAGGAACTTCACAAAAAAACATTATTTTATTACATTAAACAGCATGTTCCTAAACATTCAAACATGGTTACATTTAATAAGACATGTGGTAACGTTCTAGGAACATTCTCCAACTGGTTTAAGATTGAGAAGGTTTTCAAATAGTTCAGAGAATGTTAACATTCTTCTGTGGGAATTTCAGTATTTCAACATAACGTTTTCTGCAGGTTTACTCATGGTTCTATTTAAAGTAATGTTCTCAGAACATTCAGACAATGTTAAGAAAGGCCAACCCACTTGGAAGCCGGCCCCACCCACTGGGGAGCCAGGCCCAGCCAATCAGAATGAGTTTTTCTCCACAAAAGGGCTTTATTACAGACATAAATACTCCTCAATAGCCCCACTCTGCCCTCTCAGACGATCCCACAGGTGAAGAAGCCGGATGTGGAGTTCCTGGCCTGGCTTGGTTACACGTGGTTCTCTGCTGTTGTGAGGCCTGTTAGACGTACTTCCAAATACTCGAAAACAACGTTGGAGGCAGCTTATGATAGTGCCATTAACAGTAAATTCTCTGGCAACAGCTCTGGTGGACAGTCCTGCAGTCAGTATGCCAATTGCACGTTCCCCAAAAAATTGAGACATTTTGGTGTGTGATAAAACTGCACATTTTAGAGTGGCCTTTTATTGTCCCCAGCACAAGGTGCACATGTGTAAGGATCATGCTGTTGAATATGCTTCTTGATATGCCACACCTGTCAGGGGGATGGGCTATCTTGGCAAAGGAGAAATCTTCATTAACAGGGATGTAAACAAATTTGTGCACAAAATTTGAGAGAAATAAGCTTTTTGTACGTATGTACGTATTATTTCAGCTCATGAAACATGGGATCAACGCTTTACGTGTTGTGTTGTATTTTTGTTCAGTGTAGTACATTCCGTTCTCAGCGTCAACAAAATGTTATACTCTATCTTGTTAAGTGTGTTCAGCCATCATGACCACACCCACTAATTGGCCACACCTGATCTGAATGAGTCTGTTGCTGTTAACCCTCAATATGAAGTCCAAAGAGCTGTCACTGCCATTGAAGCAAGCCATCATTAGGCTGAAAAATCAAAGCAAACCCATCAGAGAGAAAACATCAAGTGTGGTCAAATCCACTATTTGGTACATTCTTAAAAAGCAAGAACGCTCAGGAGCTCAGGAACAGACCACGGATAACAACTGTGGTGGATGACAGAAAAATTATTTCCTTGGTGAAGAAAAACCCCTTCACAACAGTTGGCCAGATCAAGAACACCCTCCAGGAGGCAGGTGTATCTGTGTCAAAGTCAACAGTCAAGAGAAGACTTCACCAGAGTAAATACTGACGGTTTACCACAAGATGTAAACCATTGGTAAGCCTCAAAAACAGGAAGACCAGATTAGAGTTAGCCAAACAACATCTAGAAAAGCCTGTACAGTTCTGGAACAACATCCTATGGACAGATGAGACAAAGATCAACTTGTACCAGAATGATGGGAAGAGAAGGGAAGGAACTGCTCATGATTTGAAGCATACAACCTCATCTGTGGAAGTAGTGTTATGGCGTGGGCATGTATGGCTGCCAATGGAACTTGTTCCCTTGTATTTATTGATGACATGACTGCTGACAAAAGCAGCAGGATGAATTGTTTAGGGCTATATCTGCTCAGATTCAGCCAAATGCTTCAAAACCCATTGGACGGCGCTTCACAGTGTAGATGGAGAATGGCACGAATCATACTGCGAAAGCCACCCAATGTTCCGCAATGGCCAAGTCAATCACCTGACCTGAATCCAATTGAGCATGCATTTCACTTGCTGAAGGCAAAACTGAAGGTAAAACGCCCCAAGAACAAGCAGGAACTGAAGACTGCTGCAGTAAAGGCCAGGCAGAGCATCACAAGGGAAGAAACACAGCATCTGGTGACGTCTATGGGTTCCAGACTTCAGGCAGTCATTGACTGCAAAGGATTTGCAACCAAGTATTAAAACTTACAATTTAATTCATGATTATGTTTGTTTGTCCAATTACTTTTGAGCCTCTAAAATTGGGGGGCTAAATGGTTGTAATTCCTATAAGGTGCATACAATAATTTTGACAAAACTCTTAAATTAAAGATGAAAGTCTGCACTTAAAGCACATCTTGATTGTTTCCTTTCAAATCCATTGTGGTGGCGTACAGAGACAAAATTACGCAAATTGTGTCACTGTCCAAATACTTGTGAACCTGACTGTACATCTGAATCACACTGTTGCTGTGCCACAAGAAAACATTTGTGTTTGCATGGTTCAAAACAGTTAACCTAAATTAAGATAGGATTATTAGAAGTGTTATTAAAAGTCCACAAAAACCTTTACATTTTGTTTAAGACATACACAACATTTAGAGAATGTTCTCTGAACGTTATATAATATCTTAAACTATAATTTCCGTTCTCAGAATGTTATAAAAGTTTCAGGGAACCAAAGTAAAACATTCTCAGAACCTGCCGGCAACTGCCAGCAAAAACTAACATTCCCAGAACAGGCAAAATTTTCAGAATGTTCAGAATGTTTAAAAAATCATTCTGTTTTACCAGTCAGTAAACTTATGGCTTCATTACCAGAACCAAAAAACATACGTTCCCACAACTTCCAAGAAACAAAATGTGCTAGCTGGGCAGTAACTGTGTACTGAGAAGGTATAATGCTGTAATGAGCTATTTAAAAAAAGAAATTAACGAGTTGATCCTGTTTGTTTTTGTATTCCAAATGTATCTCTCAGCTTTGTTTAATATATTGACAATTATATATTGACAGTGGATTATATGTATTAGGGAAAGATTAAAGTGACAAAATACTGGAATATGATAATGAGTTCAATCACTTTTACCTGCAATGATGTCATCCATTTGCTCCAAGGCCGCCTCCAACATGTGACTTGCATCTGAGGCCATGGCGACAGACTACTGCATTGGCCTCTATGCTTGATGTCCTAGGAAAGGAAGACCATTGTTAAATTCTAAGAATTAAGAATTATAGAAGAGTTCAAATCTAATATATGCTAGCTTTGTTAGCTTTGTACACATTGAACAGTAAATAACATAGAAAAAAAGGTTTAAAAAACAAAAAGATTAAAGATGCGCTGTGAAATATATTTTCCATAACCAAAAATATTGTATTTTCAGCTGTTTGAAGCTGGTGTACAAAACTGAAAGTAAAAACAAAACTTAACAGCACACATAGAACCGATCTACCGCTTCTTAGACTTGATTTCAATGACAAAGACAGATCTGTAACTCATATTAATATATGAATTTGGTTGGGTCGCCCAAAAAGTGACATATTGCAGCTTTAAGAAATGTCATATGGTACGATTACCCACATATACATACCTAAACGGAGTACTGAGGACCAATTGTACTGCTGTGATATATTCTCCATTGAAATGTTTTCAGATATTGTCTGTCTTCTTCCTAGGCATACATTTCAGTGTGATTGGCTTGGCCTGGTATAGTGAGTACTGGTATTTTCCCTGGATCATCACCGTCAGTAAGACAGGGAATGGCTTAGAGGCTGGTTCCCCCCACCCCTATGATGACTGTATAGCACAGAACCCCTGTTCTAATGAGGCCTCCGAACTACCCAGCAGGGTCTCCTCCCTCTGTCATACTGCTTTACAGCCGTCAGCATCTACCCTCTTAAACAGAGAGAACAGCACGTCCCCTGAGTAACCCCCGAGGTTAAAGGATTTAAACACACTGTGAATGTCTTCGTTCTTTCAGCTGTTGACAGAGTTGATGGTTTGTGGGCTCGGGGCAATGCTTCCTCTATACTAATTTAGCAGCTAAATTGTTGCCACTGCTGCAAGCAATCTGATTTTTCAGATTTTTTATATATATATTTACAGTTGAAGTCGGAGGTTTACATACACCTTAGCCAAACACATTTAAACTCTGTTTTTCACAATTCCTGACATTTAATCCTATTAAAAAATCCCTGTCTTAGGTCAGTTAGGATCACCACTTTATTTTAAGAATGTGATGTTGAGGTGTAGATCTTACAGTGAAATGCTTACTTACAGGCTCTAACCAATAGTGCAAAAAAGGTATTAGGTGAACAATAGGTAGGAAAATAAATAAACAACAGTAAAAAGACAGGCTTTATACAGTAGCAAGGCTATAAAAGTAGCGAGGCTACATACAAACACCGGTTAGTCAGGCTGATTGAGGTAGTATGTACATGTAGATATGGTTAAAGTGACTACGCATATATGATGAACAGAGAGTGGCAGGAGTGCAAAAGAGGGGTTGGTGGGTGGCGGGACACAACGCAGATCGCCCGGTTAGCCAATGTGCGGGAGCACTGTTTGGTCTGCCCAATTGAGGTAATATGTACATGAATGTATAGTTAAAGTGACTATGCATATATGATAAACAGAGAGTAGCAGCAGCGTAAAAGAGTGGTTGGGGGGGCACACAATGCAAATAGTCTGGGTAGCCATTTGATTACCTGTTCAGGAGTCTTATGGCTTGGGTGTAAAAACTGTGGAGAAGCCTTTTTGTCCTAGACGTGGCACTCCGGTACCTCTTGCCATGCGGTAGTAGAGAGAACAGTCTATGACGGGGGTGGCTGGGGTCTTTGACAATTTCTCCAACACCGCCTGGTGTGGAGGTCCTGGATGGCAGGCAGCTTAGCCCCACTGACGTTTTGGGCTGTACGCACTACCCTCTGTAGTGCTTTGTGGTCAGAGGCCGAGCAATTGCCGTACCAGGCAGTGATGCAAGCAGTCAGGATGCTCTCGATCTTGCAGCTGTAGAACTTTTGAGGATCTCAGGACCCATGCCAAATCTTTTTAGTTTCCTGAAGGGGTATAGGCTTTGTCGTGCCCTATTCACGACTGTCTTGGTGTGTTTGGACCATTCTAGTTTGTTGTTGATGTGGACACCAAGGAACTTGAAGCTCTCAACCTGCTCCACTACAGCCCCGTCAATGAGAATGGGGGCGTGCTCGTTTCTCCTTTTCCTGTAGTCCACAATCATCTCCTTAGTCTTGGTTATGTTGAGGGATAGGTTGTTATTCTGGCACCACCCGGCCAGGTCTCTGACCTCCTCCCTATACGCTGCCTCGTCATTGTCGGTGATCAGGCATACCATTGTTGTGTCATATGCAAACTTAATGATGGTGTTGGAGTCGTGCCTGACCATGCAGTCGTGGGTTAACAGGGAGTACAGGAGGGGACTGAGCACGCACCCCTGGGGAGCTCCAGTGTTCAGGATCAGCGTGACAGGTGTGTTACTACCTACCCTCACCACCTGGGGGTGGCCCATCAGGAAGTCCAGGATCCAGTTGCAGAGGGGGGTGTTTAGTCTCAGGATCCTTAGCTTAGTGATGAGCTTTGAGGGTACTATGGTGTTGAACGCTGAGCTGTAGTCAATGAATAGCATTCTCACATAAGTGTTCCTTTAGTCCAGGTGGGAAAGGGCAGTGTGGAGTGCAATAGAGATAGCATCATCTGTGGATCTGTTTGGGCGGTATGCAAATTAAAGTGGGTCTAGGGTTTCTGAGATAATGGTGTTGATGTGAGCCATTACCAGCCTTTCAAAGCACTTCTTGGCTACGGACGGGTGCGCTACGGGTCTGTAGTCATTTAGGCAGGTTTCCTTTGTGTTCTTGGGCACAGGGACTATGGTGGTCTGCTTGAAACATGTTGGTATTACTTGTGTCATGCACAAAGTAGATGTCCTAACTGACTTGCCAATACTATAGTTTGATAACAAGAAATTTGTGGAGTGGTTGAAAAACAAGTTTTAATGACTCCAACGTAAGTGTATGTACACTTCCGACTTCAACTGTATATTTCTACCGAGACACGCTTTTAAATGGATAGTCGTTGGCTCAATGACTGGAAGTCTATGGGAACAGCTGGCATGTCATTGCACTAACTCTGTTAGCAATGCAACCCCCCCCCCCACCCTTGCATCCACTGCTGAAAAGTACCAGGTTTGTCTTCAATACAGTTCAAAAAAGATCAGAGTAAAGCGTGACTGATCATTTGATTGTTGTGCCAAGAAATACATCTGTCTCACACATCAACCTATGATGAGTTCCAATTATCAAAGTCAATAGAAATATCTTGAACAGGGCTTTAAATACTTAAGTATTTAATTCCCCAAACTATCATATGACAGAATGGAAACATATCTATTATTATTCAAGTAATCTTCTCTGGAAAAATTATAGATGTGACCATTGACTGTGAGACGTTGGTGAAACACAGGCATAGGCCTCTGAGACAAAAGGCAACTGTAGACGTCGGACAGGCAGGCAGGGAGAAGCAGGCAGCGCGTTGAAAGGAGCCAGGCGTCAACAGTGTTAATTATGTGGCTGTTCAGATTTAGCTGAACACGGCTGAGGGTGATGGCTCCATTTATTCAGAGCCTCTGTAGTGACAGCTCCTCTGTGTAACAGCAGCACAGTGGGCAGCAGACAGTAGTATTCTAATAACTGGCCTGATTATACAAACCCAATTAAAGCCTGCAGTTAAAGGCCATGAGGACCTCAGGACTCCCTTGTACTGCAAACCTCTAATGGACAGGCCAGAGAGAATAATACAGTCTACTACCCCTATAATCAACTGGCACAGTGGGCAGCAGACACAGGGTCAATAGGGTCCAAGGGTCCCGAAAAAAATAATACAAATAAACATATATATATAAAGTGGGGCAAAAAAGTATTTAGTCAGACACCAATTGTGCAAGTTCTCCCACTTAAAAAGATGAGAGAGGCCTGTAATTTTCATCATAGGTACACTTCAACTATGACAGACAAAATGAGAAGAAAAAAAATCCAGAAAATCACATTGTAGGATTTTTATGAATTTTTTTGCAAATTATGGTGGAAAATAAGTATTTGGTCACCTACAAACAAGCAAGTTTTCTGGCTCTCACAGACCTGTAACTTCTTCTTTAAGAGGCTCTTCGGTCCTCCACTAGTTACCTGTATTAATGGCACCTGTTTGAACTTGTTATCAGTATAAAAGACACCTGTCCACAACCTCAAACAGTCCCACTCCAAACTCCACTATGGCCAAGACCAAAGAGCTGTCAAAGGACACAAAAAACAAAATTGTAGACCTGCACCAGGCTGGGAAGACTGAATCTGAAATAGGTAAGCAGCTTGGTTTGAAGAAATCAACTGTGGGAGCAATTATTAGGAAATGGAAGACATACAAGACCACTGATAATCTCCCTCGATATGGGGCTCCATGTAAGATCTCACCCCGTTGGGTCAAAATGATCACAAGAACGGTGAGCAAAAATCCCGGAACCACACGGGGGGACCTAGTGAATGACCTGCAGAGAGCTGGGACCAACGTAATAAAGCCTACCATCAGTAACACACTACGCCGCCAGGGACTCAAATCCTGCAGTGACAGACGTGTCCCCCTGCTTAAGCCAGTACATGTCCAGGCCCGTCTGAAGTTTGCTAGAGAGCATTTGGATGATCCATAAGAAGATTGGGAGAATGTCATATGGTCAGATGAAACCAAAATAGAACTTTTTGGTAAAAACTCAACTCGTCGTGTTTGGAGGACAAAGAATGCTGAGTTGCATCCAAAGAACACCATACCTACTGTGAAGCATGGGGGTGGAAACATCATGCTTTGGGGCTGTTTTTCTGCAAAGGGACAAGGACGACTGATCCGGGTAAAGGAAACCTCCTTCCATCAGCAAGGGCATTGAAGATGAAACGTGGCTGGGTCTTTCAGCATGACAATGATCCCAAACACACCGCCCGGGCAACGAAGGAGTGGCTTCGTAAGAAGCATTTTAAGGTGCTGGAGTGGCCTAGCCAGTCTCCAGATCTCAACCCAATAGAACATCTTTGGAGGGAGTTGAAAGTCTGTGTTGCCCAGCAACAGCCCCAAAACATCACTGCTCTAGAGGAGATCTGCATGGAGGAATGGCCCAAAATACCAGCAACAGTGTGTGAAAACCTTGTGAAGACTTACAGAAAACGTGTGACCTCTGTCATTGCCAACAAAGGGTATATAACAAAGTATTGAGATAAACTTTTGTTATTGACCAAATACTTATTTTCCACCATAATTTGCAAATAAATTCATAAAAAATCCTACAATGTGATTTTCTGGATTTTTTTCCTCATTATGTCTGTCATAGTTGAAGTGTACCTATGATGAAAATTACAGGCCTCTCTCATCTTTTTAACTGGGAGAACTTGCACAATTGGTGGCTGACTAAATACTTTTTTGCCCCACTGTATATATATATATATATATAGTATCAGTCAAAAGTTTGGACACACCTACTCATTCAAGGGTTTTTCTTTATTTAAAAAAAAACTATTTTCTACATTGTAGAATAAAAGTGAAGACATCAAAACTATGAAATAACACATACGGAATCATGTAGTAAACAAAAAACTGTCAAACAAATGGAAATATATTTTAGATACTTCAAAGCAGCCACCCTTTGCATTGATGACAGCTTTGCACACTCTTGGCATTCTCTCAACCAGCTTCACCTGGATTGCTTTTCCAACAGTCCTGAAGGAGTTCCCACATATGCTGAGTACTTGTTGGCTGCTTTACCAACACTCTGTGGTCCAACTCATCCCAAACCATCTCAAGTGGTTTGAGGTTGGGTAATTGTGGAGGCTAGGTCATCTGATGCAGCACTCCATCACCATCACTCTCCTTCTTGGTCAAATAGCCCTTATACAGCCTGGAGGTGTGTTGGGTCATTGTTCTGTTGAAAAACAAATGATAGTCCCACTAAGCAAAAACCAGATGGAATGGCGTATCGCTGCAGAATGCTGTGGTAAACATGCTGGTTAAGTGTACCTTGAATTCTAAATAAATCACAGACAGTGTCACCAGAAAAGCAACCCCACACCACCACACCTCCTTCTCCATGCTTCACCGTTGGAAACCACACATGCAGAGATCATCCGTTCACCTACTCTAACTAATCTCACAAAGAAACCAAAGGACAGATTTCCACTGGTCTAATGTCCATTGCTCATGTTTTTTTAGCCTAAGCAAGTCTCTTCTTCGTTTTGCTGTCCTTTAGTAGTGGTTTATTTTCAGCAATTTCACCATGCAGGCTGATTCAAACAGTCTCCTCTGAACAGTTGACGTTGAGATGTGTCTGTTACTTGCCCTGTGAGGTGCAATCTGAGGTACAGTTAATTGCCGATTTCTGAGGCTGGTAACTCTAATGCACTTATCCTCTGCAGCAGAGGCAACTCTGGGTCTTGCTTTCCTGTGGCGGTCCTCATAAGAGCCAGTTTCATTATAGCGCTTGATGGTTTCAAAATTCTTTAAATTTTCCGGATTGACTGACCATGTCTTAAAGTAATCATGGCCTGTTGTTTTTACTCAGTCGGGCTTCGACCCCTGGTATCGTATAAACGTGCATAAGACATGTAAAAATGCATAGAATTGCAGAAAATGAGCTTTAAAATAGCAACAGAAAAATCTCTGCCCCGTGCAAAAGTTGTAGAATTGCAGGAAATTACCTTAAAAACGGCAACATGTTCTCTCCACCAACAAGAGGGGTGTGAACAGTTTGGGGTTGCATGGGTTGCGAGTTGGGGGTTTGTTACTACGCCGATAAAAACATTATCCATCGGACCTCTGCCACTTAGGAAATTTGTGTTACCAAACTTTCTCAAAAAGTACTTGAGTACCCCTGGTCTACTGTCTGCTACTGTACAATCTAATGTATGTCTTGAAGAGCTTAAATGAAATCAAATGACATTTTATTTGTCACATGCTTTCACAAACAACAGGTGTAGATTAAAGGCCAAGACAAACGAAACGCGAACGAGTGAACAAGCGTGTACTTGCTGAAAATAGACGGTAGTGAATGACAGACGTGCTGCGACTGTCAACGGCATCAAAAGCATAATGCGCTTCAAATTAGAATGGAAGTCTGTTTTTCTTGCGTCTACATGAAGCAATGCTTGTTTGCATTTAATTTAATTTGGCCTTCAAAATTCAAAAGGAACTCGATCAGTCGATCAGTGGAAGCTCCTCAGAGGAGGGAGGGGAGGACCATCCTCCTCAGTGAATATTATAAAAATAGAAATTGTAAAACATTTAAAAAGTTCATTTTGGGATAACACTATACAAAATATATTCACGTCACCAAATAATTGATGAACATACACAGCTCTTGCAGCATTAACTGACATGTTGTCCACCCAATCAAACGATCCGAGAATGAATCTCGTAGTGAAAATATAAGCTACAGCTAGCTAACACTGCAGTGCATAAAATGTGGTGAGTAGTTGACTCAAAGAGAGAGAAAGACAATAGCTGAATAGTTTTGAACAAATTGATTTGAATGAAGGAGAAGAAAGAGAGATAGAGAGAGAAATGTCATAATCTTCATGAATAGGCTAGTTTAGCCTACTCAAACACACTGCTCAAACAGAGGGATGAAATGTTAATACATAGCTAGCTATGACTATCCAACAAAACACTGGAACTCTTCCAAGTCAAGGTAAGCTTTTGGTTTTACTCATTTATGTGCTAAACTGCTTACTGACTGTACAATATAACATTACTGCATGATTGTAGCTGGTTTACTAACGTGTTAGATTCTATATTGACTATGACGTTACTTTAGCTAATATGGAGAGAACGATGTAGGCTGTGTGTAGCGTTTATGATATAGTTTGGCTTGGAAATTATTTTTTGCCTGGTCACATGCACCTAATGTGTTGTGCATTGAAGTCCATTGAAGCGAAGGGAAAAGGTGAGAGGAGGAGAGCGCATAGATGCAAGAAGGAATACAACGTGGCTGCCATGAAAGGTAACTCTGTTTAAAAGAGTTTCTTAAATGGAAGCAAACGGAACGAAACGGAGATAAACATACCTGAATTTGTCCAACAGAAACTATCATTTGCAACTGTTGGACTAATGATTACACCCTAGATCAGATAGATACAAGAGTGTGCAAGGCTGTATTGAATGTGTCACTATCTGTCACCTCAAATTTTTCTCTTGACCTGTGTGTACCTACGATGTAAACCTGAATTCATAGGTTATGTTGTAGCATTCTCATGATGGGTATAGGGAAAATTAGAGGTCGCCTAAACCTATCGCTGTTACATTGAACTGGGTGAATGGAATATGAATGAGTCATCCAATATGCTGTAATTGAAATAATTCCATGCTTATGAAATAAAAAATTGTCCTCCATCTTAAATGGCACCGACCGCCACTGGAGTCGATATGCAGAGGTACAAGGTAATTTAGGTAGCTATATACAGTTGAAGTCGGAAGTTTACATACACTTAGGTTGGAGTTATTAAAACTTGTTTTTCAACCACTCCACAAATTTCTTGTTAACAAACTATAGAATTGGCAAGTCAGCTAGGACATCTACTTAATTTTTCCAACAATGGTTTACAGACAGATTATTTTACTTATAATTCACTGTATCACAATTTCAGTGGGTCAGAAGTTTACATACACTGAGTTGACTGTGCCTTTAAACAGCTTGGAAAATTCCAGAAAATTATGTCATGGCTTTAGATGTTTCTGATAATTGACATCATTTGAGTCAATTGGAGGTGTACCTGTGGATGTATTTCAAGGTCTACCTTCAAACTCAGTGCCTCTTTGCTTGACATCATGGGAAAATCAAAAGAAATCAGCCAAGACCTCAGAAAAAAAATTGTAGACCTCCACAAGTCTGGTTCATCCTTGGGAGCAATTTCCAAATGACTGAAGGTACCACGTTCATCTGTACAAACAATAGTACGCAAGTATAAACACCATGGGACCACGCAGCCATCATACCGCTCAGGAAGGAGACGCGTTCTGTCTCCTAGAGAAGAATGTACTTTGGTGCGAAGTGCTTAGTGCAAATTAATCCCAGCCCACAGCAAAGGACCTTGTGAAGATGCTGGAGGAAACAGGTACAAAAGTATCTATATCCACAGTAAAACGAGTCCTATATCGAAATAACCTGAAAAGCTGCTCAGGAATGAAGAGGCCACTGCTCCAAAACCACCATAAAAAAAGCCAGACTACGGTTTGCACCTGCACATGGGGACAAAGATCATACTTTTTAGAGAAATGTCCTCTGGTCTGATGAAACAAAAATATAACTGTTTGGTCATAATGACCATCATTATGTTTGGAGGAAAAAGGGGGATGCTTGCAAGCCGAAGAACACCATCCCAACCGTGAAGCACGGGGGTTGCCTGCATCATGTTGTGGGGGTGCTTTGCTGCAGGAGGGACTGGTGCACTTCACAAAATAGATGGCATCATGGGGGAGGAAAATTACGTGGATATATTGAAGCAACATGTCAAGACATCAGGTTAAAGCTTGGATGCAAATGGTCAATGACCCCAAACATACTTCCTGCATACTTGCAAAGTTGTGGCAAAATGGCTTAAGGACAACAAAGTCAAGGTATTGGAGTGGCCATCACAAACCCCTGACCTCAATCTCATAGAACATTTGTGGACAGAACTAAAAAAAGCGTGTGCGAGCAAGGAAGCCCACAAACCTGACTCAGTTACACCAGCTCTGTCAGGAGGAATGGGCCAAAATTCACCCAACTTATCGTGGGAGGCTTCTGGAAGGCTACCCAAAATGTTTGACCCAAGTTAAACAATTTAAAGGCAATGCTACCAAATACTAATTGTGTGTATCTAAACTTCTGACCCACTGGGAATGTGATGAAAGAAATAAAAGCTGAAATAAATCATTCTCTCTACTATTATTCTGACATTTCACATTCTTAAAATAAAGTGGTGATCCTAACTGACCTAAAACAGGGCATTTTTACTCTGATTAAATGTCAGGAATTGTGAAAAACTGAGTTTAAATGTATTTGGCTATAGTGTATGTAAACTTGGGGTGAAACGACTAAGCAACAGAGTAGATAATATACAGTAGTAGCAGCATATGTGGTGAGTCTGAAAGTGTGTGTGTGTGTGTGTGTGTGTGTGGAGTCAGTATGCGTGTGTACCTATGTATGTGTGTGTTGGGGTATAAGTATGTGAGTGTGTGGGTAGAGTCCAGCGTGTGTGTATAGAGTCAGTGCAACAGAGTTCGTGCAAAACAGGGTCAATGCAGGTAGTCTGGGTAGCCATATGATTAGCTTTTGAGCTGTCTTGTTCAGCAGTTTTATGGCTTGGGGGTAGAAGCTGTTCGAGGTCCTGTTGGTTCCAGACTTGTCACACTGGTACTGCTTGCCGTGAGGTAGCAGATAGAACAGTCTAGGGTAGGGATCATCAACTAAATTCAGCCGTGGGCCGATTCTTTCTTGAGTGGATGGTCGGGGGGCCAGAACATAATTACAAATCATTTGTACACTGAAAATTGACCACAATAAGCCCAAACAGATACAGTGGCAAGAAAAAGTATGTTGGGTCCTTTCGAATTACCTGGATTTCTGCATAAATTTGTCATAAAATTTGATCTGATCTTCATCTAAGTCACAACAATAGACAAACACAGTCTGCTAAAACTAATAACACACAAACAATTATACGTGTTCATGTCTTTATTGAATACACTGTGTAAACATTCACAGTGCAGGGTGGGAAAAGTATGTGAACCCTTGGATTTAGTAACTGGTTGACCATCCTTTTGCAGCAATAACCTCAACCAAACATTTTCTGTGGTTTCGGATCAGACCTGCCAAATGTCAGGAGGAATTTTGGACCATTCCTCTTTACAAAACTGTATCAGTTCCGCAATATTCTTGGGATGTCTGGTGTGGAGGACAGATAGCCTTACATTCTCCTGCAAAAATTAAGAATTCATTTTTCCATCGATGATAGCAAGCTTTCCAGGCCCTGAGGTAATAAAGCAGCCCCAAACCATGATGCTCCCACTACCATATTTTACCTTGGGGATGAGGTTTTGATGTTGGCGTGCTGTGTCTCTTTTTTCTCCACACATAGTGTTGTGTGTTCCTTCCAAACAACTCAACTTTAGTTTCATCTGTCCACAGAATATTTTTCCAGTAGTGCTTTGGAACATCCAGGTGCTCTTTTGTGAACCTCAGACATGCAGCAATGTTTTTCTTAGACATCAGTGGCTTTTTCCATGGTGTCTCCTGATGAATGGACTCCACTGTGAGGGTGAGTGGTTGGGTGATGCGTGTGATGGTTAAGGATCCTAGTGTCCGATTATCGAGGGCTTGAACCGGGAAAGGAGAGGAGAGCGGGTATGAGATGATGTTATGAGAGGAGGCAAGGGTCTGGTCAATAAAGTTCCCAACAGCACCGGAATCCACTAACGCTGTAGACACAGTATATGAGGGACAGTCAACTAGTGTTATGGACACCAAAAATAGTTTTGCAGAAAGTGATGAAGATGGAATTCTCACTCCTGTCCCAGGAGGTTGAAGATCACGTGACTGTCCCTCTGCTCTTTTGGATCCCGGATTGGAAGTGCCGGACACCGCTGGAGCTGGTGCCCTCCTTTACCAAAATACAGACAGAGCCCCAGCTGTCTCCATCTGGGTCGCTCTGCCGCGGAGAGGCGTGTGACCCCTACCCCTCTGTCTCTGATCCAGAGTGTTCACTGAGGGAGGGAGAAAAGCGATGAGAGTACCGACGCTCCCGAAGTATGTTATCCAGACGGATAGTCATCGCAATGAGTGCTTCCAAGGAGAGGTTGTCATCTCGACAAGCCAGTTCATTCTGGACCTACTCGCGCAGACCTCTTCTTAATAGTGTACGAAGCACCGACTTGTTCCATCTGCTGGATGCTGCTACTGTCCGGGAGGTGAGTGCTTACTCGGCAGCCGTCTGGTCCCCCTGCTGTAATTGGAGTAGGCGCTCACCCCCGTCTCTGCAATCCAGGGGATAATCAAAGAGGCATTTGAACAGAGCCATGAACCCCTCATATAAATCTATCTCCTCCTCTCCTCTCTCCCAGACAGCCGTGGCACATTTCAACGCCCGCCCAGTCAGCAGAGAAATAACCGTGGCAACCTTGGACCTCTCATCTGGTGCGTAAAGTAGAGGGAGCACTGATGTAGGAAGCCACAGCATTTAGATGGGGTGCCGTCATATTTATCCGGGAGGGACAAACGGGCATCACTGACCTGAGAGGGTTGCTGAATGGGCGGTTGTGCTGGCTCGCTGGGTCCACTGGTTGTAGAGTGTCCTTCGCTAGTTGACGGCAACACCTCCCGGGTATGTTCAAAACGTTGCACACTGCAAAGAACCTCTTCCATAGCCGTCCCCAGTTGTGCCAGCTGGTCATGGTGTTGACGTAGTAGGTATCCCTGCTCGTCGACCAAGATTTTCTGTTTCTGCTGCTTCCATTGTTGGAGTCAGTATTCTGTAACAGAGATGCTGAGAGTCAAGAAGCAGGTGTAACGTTTAATAAAAACAACAAACATGGAACAAGACAGCATAGCGTCTACGCATAAACACCAGAACAATACTGACTGGGGAAAGAACCTAAGGGAGTGCCAGATATAGGGGAGATAATAAGTGAGGTAGTGGAGTCCAGGTGTGCCTCATGATGACGTGCAGGTGTACGTAATGATGCCAGGTGTGCGTAATGATGGATCCCAGGAACGTTGGATAGTATACCGGCGACGTCGACCGCCGGAGGGGAGGAGCGGGAGTAGACGTGACAGGAGGAGCGAAAACCCACAGACACTCGTTCCTGCACATTTGACATGTGCAGTACACAAATAATCAATAAAAAAATCATGAAATGTCGGAAGAAATATAATTAAGAAACCAAATAGCACTGTAAGAGTAATCCAAATGCAATCTATATGAATATACAGAGGATGCATTTAAACAAGATACACGACAAACCACTTCTGAATTGACCTCGCTTTGTGCATGGGGGCATTGTCATGCTGAAACAGGAAAGGGCCTTCCCCAAAATGTTGCCACAAAAAAAAAAACGCATAGGCACTTCTCATTGAGTGTGGAAACTTTTATCCACAACTCTGTCCATTGGTGTTGCATTATACTGGAGATTTAAACGATGATGCAGGATCCTCCAATTCCGGTTTTTTTATCGACCCCACCACTCGCCATTGTACAAAAGGACAGTTTGAAATGTGCCAATTAAGATTTTAATTTGAATTACAATGTGCTCATCTATTTTCTTTTATGTTTAAAAAAACTGTTTTTTCAGCTCAGATTTACTCAAGAGGCATATAACATAGTGCAGGCATAGTCTATAGGTAGTGTTTTTATTTTGTAAATATAAAATGTTTTTATGTATTAATTTGTGTTCACAGTGTGGACAGAACTGAATAAATGTACTGTTAAACCCAGCCCCTTCGCGCCACCACCAGCTACTGCGACAATAATTCCGGTTGTGAAAATAGCTAAAATATTTCTGACACACCCCCAAACGTATAACGCTACCACCAGAGCTAAGATTTACCATTGCGTTAAGTCTTTAAAATAGAGCCCATTATATGCCATCTGTAATAATAAACCTACAATTCCCTGGTATTCATAATCATAGTAAAACTATCTACTACTTATTTCCCAACATTAGTCTACCGTACTCATATTTTATGTAGAAACTGCCAGCAAAACAAGTTTGACAACAGTCTGTTTCCTCCTAATATGCCCTGTCATGACACCAGTTATTTATAAGAATGACATTTTCTGCCAGATTTTAAAATGATTTCTTGCTGTAAAAATCATTGATGTTGTAGTTACCTAAGAACAAATATGACTAATATACACTCACAAATATTAATAATATACACTCGTATTACTAAAATACACCCAGTATTTTAGGTACACCTATCTAGTACCAGGTCAGACCGCCCTTTGCCTCCAGAACAGCCTGAATTATTCGGGGCATGGAAATGTTGTTCAATTGATATCAAGGGACCTAACATGTGCCAGGAAAACATTCTCCATAACATAACACCACCACCACCAGCCGGTACCATTGACACCTGGCAGGATAGGGCCATGGACTCATGCTGCTTATTTCAAAACCTGACTCTGCCATTAGCATGACTCAACAGGAACTGAGATTCGTCAGACCATGCAATATTTTTCCACTCCTCAATTGTCCAGTGTTGGTGATCGCATGCCCACTAGAGACACTTCTTCTTGTTTTTAGCTGATAGGAGTGAAACCCGCTGTGGTCGTCTGCTGCAATAGCCCATCTGTGACATCGCTGTTGTACTTTTCAATTATTTGCCTATTTGTGACCCGCCTGTTATTTTGCACGATTCTTGCCATTCTCCTTTGACCTCTCATCAATGAGCTGTTTTCGCCCACAGGACTGCTGCTGACTGGAGTTTATTTGTTGTGCGTGAAAAGCTCAGGAGAACGGCCATTTCTAAGATACTGCAACCAGCTCGCCTGGCACCGACGAACATACAGTAGGTCACTTGTTTCGCCCATTCTAACATTCAATCGAAACACTAACGGAATGCCTCGATGCCTGTCTGCCTGCTTTATATAGCAAGCCACGGCCACATGACTCCCTATCTGTAGGATCTAACCCGTTTCGTGAACTGCACGGTGTAACTAATAAACTGGCCACTGAGTGTATAACACAGCAATAAGACCTATCAATAACCTGACAGCGCCTAGACCCAAACCCTTCTATTTAGCCCCATTCTCACCAGTCGGCTATCACAGGTATTCTTCCCACAGAGAAGAGGAGTACGCTGAGACTGTTTGAAGAGGATAACATTAGCCAGCAGTTTCGGACAGTTCAGTCTTGCAGTTTCTCATAATATTGTTCCGTGGGTGAGCACCTTTCTCTGCCACGGGGTGTCTTCTCCATTCAAACACCTGCACATGCTGCTCACTGGATAAGCCATTGACTCGACAAAGAGTGAGATCCAGCCCAGTGCCATCAAAGCACATTTATGTAAAAAAAATCCAACATTTCAGCAGTGGCTAAATTTCAAAATGCAGAAAAGAGCAGGTTCAGAACAATGTTTAGCTGTCTGGGAAAGGTATAAAGGACTTTCAACTACTCCAAATAACACATCAAATGCTGCATAACCTTGAGGTTCGGTGCTGAGCCAAACTGAGCTGCTGGCGCATTTTTGTGTTGTGCCTAAAAACTCTGAAGGTTAAAACGACAAACCTCCCCTATCCTGAAGCACATCATCCCCCTAAACAAACTCTGAATCAGATCTGGTTTGGATAAACATACATTACCCTACCATACACAACCCCTTTTAACTTCGCACAGAAACACAGGGTTTCTCTGAGGTCAAGTTACATCTGTAGCCTAATACAATCATATCGGTTGTATGCTGTTGAAAATTATTAAATCTGGGCTAAACAAAAACCACTTATCAAGAATACGATATAAAGATTTGATCATCTCTTGCCGCTGTTTTAAAAAATGTGTGAACTGTAACACTATAACTTCCTAAAATATATCTTAAGAGGTTGTTGGCCTGGACGAACAAATATACAAATCCATTGCACCTGTGCACAGTCCGTACAGCCCCAAACCGCTGTTTCTCCTGTGTTTATTTTGCTCGGTCAGTGACTTGCATAAGTGCATTTCTGAGCCACCCACAGTTTGGAGAGTCACCAAGCAGCTGAGTGCTTCTGCTGCTATCAGTAAAATGAGTAGTGACATCAGAAAACATCACATGCCGAACAGTGTCCTAAGTACATTACAGACATCCAAATCTGTATCTGGTTTCTGCACATCATCTATTTGGAGAACTCTGATAAGCACTGTACGGGACATGGTTAAAAAGGTTGAAAACTTTCCTCTAAGGGGCAAAAAACAACATTCCTACAAGGGAGAAGGGCTGAACCTCTAAATAGTTATTTGCATTTTCCATGACTCTGCCTAATACAAACAAACAAACAAATTGCCAGATTATTTTCTGTTTATTTTCCCTCCAGTCCTATCAAAGCACTATAAAAAGCAGCATATTTGAGCTCCCAGTTTGAAAGAAGAAACCCAGGTTTAATGCTGGTCAGATCCTCGTGGCCCTCTCTCTGTCCCCTGTCTAGTACGGTTTGCTGTTGTAATTAAAGTGTTGTCCTGAGGCGGTCCTTCACGCTGGCCAAGAAATACTGTAGCCTTGTGAGTGTGTTTAGAGTCCTGTTCACAAGGCACTAAAGTGATACTGCCCCCCCCCCCCAAATAAAATGTACATGAACCTTATTTTTTATCTGCAAGGACTAGGGAGTTTTTTGGGATAAAAAGAAACGGAATACAGCTATAAGCACAGGCAAAATCCCAGAGGAAAACCTGGTTCAGTCGAATTCACCTTTCAGCAGGACAACAACCTCAAACACAAGGCCAAATCTACACTGGAGTTTTTTACCAAGACAACATTGAATGTTCCCGAGTGGCCTAGTTATACAGTGTGGCAAAAAAGTATTTAGTCAGCCACCAATTGTGCAAGTTCTCCCACTTAAAAAGATGAGAGAGGCTTGTAATTTTCATCATAGGTACACTTCATCTATGACAGACAAAATTAAGTAAAAAAAAAATCATATTGTAGGATTTTTAATGAATTTATTTGCAAATTATGGTGGAAAATAAGTATTTGGTCATCTACAAACAAGAGAGATTTCTGACTCTCACAGACATGTAACTTCTTCTTTAAGAGGCTCCTCTGTCCTCCACTCGTTACCTGTATTAATGGAACTTGTTATCAGTATAAAAGACACCTGTCCACAACCTCAAACAGTCACACTCCAAACTCCACTGTGGCCAAGACCAAAGAGCTGTCAAAGGACACCAGAAACAAAATTGTAGACCTGCACCAGGCTGGGAAGACTGAATCTGCAATAGGTAAGCAGCTTGGTTTGAAGAAATCAACTGTGGGAGCAATTATTAGGAAATGGAAGACATACAAGACCACTGATAATCTCCCTCGATCTGGGGCTCCACGCAAGATCTCACCCCGTGGGGTCAAAATGATCACAAGAATGGTGAGCAAAAATCCCAGAACCACACGGGGGGACCTAGTGAATGACCTGCAGAGAGCTGGGACCAAAGTAACAAAGCCTAACATCAGTAACACACTACGCTGACAGGGACTCAAATCCTGCAGTGCCAGATGTGTCCCCCTGCTTAAGCAAGTACATGTCCATGCCCGTCTGAAGTTTGCTAGAGAGCATTTGGATGATCCAGAAGAAGATTGGGAGAATGTCATATGGTCAGATCAAACCAAAATATAACTTTTTGGTAAAAACTCAACTCATCGTGTTTGGAGGACAAAGAATGCTGAGTTGCATCCAAAGAACACCATACCTACTGTGAAGCATGGGGGTGGAAACATCATGCTTTGGGGCTGTTTTTCTGCAAAGGGACCAGGACGACTGATCCGTGTAAAGGAAAGAATGAATGGGGCCATGTATCGTGAGATTTTGAGTGAAAACCTCCTTCCATCATCAAGGGCATTGAAGATGAAACGTGGCTGGGTCTTTCAGCATGACAATAATCCCAAACACACCGCCCGGGCAACGTAGGAGTGGCTTCGTAAGAGGCATTTCAAGGTCCTGGAGTGGCCTAGCCAGTCTCCAGATCTAAACCCCATAGAAAATCTTTGGAGGGAGTTGAAAGTCCGTGTTGCCCAGCAACAGCCCCCAAACATCACTGCTCTAGAGGAGATCTGCATGGAGGAATGGGCCAAAATACCAGCAACAGTGTGTGAAAACCTGTGAAGACTTACAGAAAACATTTGACCTCTGTCATTGCCAACAAAGGGTATATAACAAAGTATTGAGATTGTTATTGACCAAATACTTATTTTCCATCATAATTTGCAAATAAATTCATTAAAAATCCTACAATGTGATTTTCTGGATTTGTTTTCTCATTTTGTCTGTCATGATGAAAATAACAGGCCTCTCTCATCTTTTTAAGTGGGAGAACTTACACAGTTGGTGGCTGACTAAATACTTTTTTGGCCCCACTGTATACTGAACAAAAATATAAACGTAACATTAAACAATTTCTAAATTTTACAGAGAGAGAGTTACAGTCAATTGAAATAAATTCATTGGGCCCTAATCTATGGATTTCACATGACTGGGAATACAGATATGCATATGTTGGTCACACAGAGAGAGAGTTACAGTCAATTGAAATAAATTCATTGGATCCTAATCTATGGATTTCACATGACTGGAAATACAGATATGCATATGTTGGTCACAGATACAGTGGGGCAAAAAAGTTAAATATGGTAGTGGCGTGTACCTTTAAAAATATGGTAGTGGCGTGGATCAGAAAACCAGTCAGTATCTGGTGTGACAATCATTTGCCTCATGCAGTGTGACACATCTCCTTCACATAGAGTTGATCAGGCTGTTGATTATGGCCTGTGGAATGTTGTCCCACTTCTCTTCAATGGCTGTGCGAAATTGATGGATTTTGGCAGGAACTGGAACATGCTGTCGTACACGTTGATCCACTGCATCCCAAACGTGCTCAATGGGTGACATGTCTGGTGAGTATGCAGGCCATGGAAGAACTGGAAAATGTTCAGCTTCCAGGAATTGTGTACAGATCCTTGCAACAACAGGCTGTGCATTATCTTGCTGAAACATGAGGATGGAGGCAGATTAATTGCACAACAGTGGACCTCAGGATCTCATCACGGTATCTCTGTGCATTCAATTTGCCATCAATAAAATGTGATTGTGTTCGTTGTCTGTAGCTTATGCCTGCCCATACCATAATCCCACCGCCACCATGTGGCACTGTTCACAATGTTGACAATAGAAAATCGCTCTCCCACAAAACCCCATACACGTTGTCTGTGGTTGTGAGGCAAGTTGAACGTATTGCCAAATTCTCTAAAACGACGTTGTAGGCAGCTTAAGGTAGAGGAGATAACATTCAATTCTCTGGCAAGAGTCAGCATGCCAATTGCACGTTCCCTCAAAACGTGAGACATCTGTGGCATTGTGTTGTGTGACAAAACTGCACATTTTAGAGTGGCCTTTTATTATCCCCAGCACAAGGTGCACCTGTGTAATAATCATGCTGTTTAATCAGCTTCTTGATATGCCACACCTGTCAGATGGATTATTTTGGCAAAGGATAGATGCTCACTAACAGGGATATAAACACATTTCTGCAGAAAATTTGAGAGAAACAAACTTTTTGCGCTTATGGAATATTTCTGGGATCTTTAATTTCAGCTCAATAAACATGGGACCAACACTTGACATGTTGCCTTTATATTTTTGGTCAGTGTAGTGGCTGTCTAGCAATGATCAACAATCAACTTCACAGAGCTTGAAGAATTTTGAATAGAATAATGGGCAAAAAAAGGTGTTTCTACAATGTATTGACTCAAAGGTGGAACTACTTATGTAAATGAGATATTTCTGTATTTAATCTTCAATAAATGTGCAAAAATGTCTAAAAACATTTTCACTTTTTCATTATGGGGTATTTTGTGGAGATGCGTGAGAAACAATGATATATTGAATCCTTTTTGGATTCAGTCTGTAACACAACAAAATGTGGAATAAGTTAAGGGGTATGAATACTTTCTGAAGGCACTGTATAAGGGCTTGTTTTTAATCAAACGAAACTGGAAAACAAGAAATTGCTACAGGAAAATAACTTAAATGATTGTAAATACGAGTGTCACCAGACCATCTTATCTCTCGTTCCATGATGGGCATACAGCCTACACGGTAGGGTTTTTATGCACACCCAAAATAATAACTGGAGCTGATTAAAATAATGTACAATAGCCCACCTACATAGATAAAAAGGGGATGCTCCCAATTTAGGATTAGGATTTAGGATTTATTTCAAAGCGGTCTCATGAACCAAATCCTTTATGATAGATTTGACTACTTGGCGAATGCAGTGGACAGGACAAAACCAAAAAAACGCCTTCATTGAGAGGAGGTATTGCTATGCTTGGTTTTAAATCAATCAAATGAAATTGTATTTGTTACACTTTTTTTACACTTCCGTTGTCACCTCAGCACAAGTGAGCTCTTATAAAACAAGTAAATTGCTAATCCTGGCGTTAGGGTTTGAAAACGGAAGAGCGTTGGCTTTAACAGGTCGAAGTTGCAAACAAGCGTGCACTTGACAATTGCGCTGGGTTCACGCCAGCCCCTTGTCTTTATCACTAGTTACCACAGGAATAAAGACATGGCACCTTTATCTGTAGGAGGAACGGTCAGATCTTATGACAGTAATGGCTGGGCCTAAGAAGTGGTTCTTCTGTTTGAACAATTAGTCTGGTGGGAAATGTGAGCAGAAATGTCTGAGCAACCTGCACTTTTGTGAAGTCGGTTGAGAATTGATTTTTACTGTTTTCCCTCATTGACTCTGGCCTGTTTGGAGGGAGAAAGAGAGAACCCTGGAGGCCTGGCTGTCACAAACACAAATATAAGCGGGCTGAGCGGGAAACAGGAAGAAGCAGGAAGAATTTAGACCACAAAGGCAGAAGAGATGAACAGAAGATGACCACACTGCCAAATTTGATGGATTCATTATATATGTTACAGTGTTCTTGAACAAAGATTTATATTGGAAAAACATCCCAAGCATTAAAAGTACGCCTTGGAGAACATACATCCACTATTGGACGTCAAGATATCACCTCGCCAGTTGCGAGACACTTTATAGAACAAAATAATTAAATGAATGAATTGTGTCGCATCGGGATTGAAAAAGATCCTCCACCACGTAGACGAGGTGATTGCGACAATAAATTACTCCACAGAAAAGCCACGTGGATATATACATGTAATTCTGTATCTCCACACGGTTTAAACGAATAATTCGATTTCACCTCCTTCCTTTAAGCCACATTCAGACTGTTATACAAAAACACTGTCCATATCAGATTTTGCATATCCGTTGTTCTTTACAATTGCTGTTTTGAATTCAAATCAAATTGTACCTACACAATGAAGAAGGCTCTAAAGCCGAAACGTTTGTGTACGCTATCCCTGATGCAGTGAAAATAATTTTAAAAAAATTGGAATAATGAAGTAAGCTTTATTTGACATTTCTTTTGAGTCTGAGCCCGTTACACCTGTTTTGTTTGAGGATTTTCCCTTGTCTGACTTTTACCAACATTTCTTCACATGCTAAATCATGCTCACAGAAAAGTAGGTCATCTTCACCCTTTAAAATGTGTAAATATCTCATCTAGAATATTAGTTTACAGTCAATTACATGGAAAAAGAAAAATCCTCACACATTTGGCAATGCCTCCAATTCACACATCACAACTCTTAAGAAGGCAGAAAAGACTGCTATGTGGTTCTCTTGCTTTGCCTGTCAACAGAAGCATGCATCCTCAGCAAATGTATTACAAATCCCGCGGCATGACTATTCAATGATCAAATCTCTAACAGCAGCCTACTCCCCCTATAGGTGAGGATTGAAACTTTCATTAACTAATAACTAACCAACACAATAACTAAGCTCTCGGGTTAACTGATATGTTTTCAAAACGTGGGAAACCCTGCTGTAACCTTGGGTTTTCTTGACTTAGTCAGCATTATATTTAGCCCCTCCACCTCTCCCCTCGCTGACGAAGCTTCGTTAGCTCGCTGAAATGTCAACATCAGGCGGCCCGAGTGTAATCGTCCTGGCAGTGGATGTTACGTGGCCCTGTCATACTCATATCAGCAATCAAGCACAATCATGACAGAGCATGTCAAGCAAACATGAGATCTCAGCCACCTCACAACTGCATTGCTCCTTTCAGTGGTAGATAAAGTTACCTCCAACACTATAAAATAAAGTCAAGAAAACTGTCCACTTAGGAAGCAACAGTGATTGACAATACATTTCACATGCTGTTGTGCAAATGGAATAGACAACAGGTGAAAATTATAGACAATTAGCAAGACACCCCCAATAAAGGAGTGGTTCTGCAGGTGGTGACTACAGACCACTTCTCAGTTCCTATGCTTCCTGGCTGATGTTTTGGTCACTTTTGAATGCTGGTGGTGCTTTCACTCTAGTGGTAGCATGAGACGGAGTCTACAACCCACACAAGTGGCTTAGGTAGTGCAGCTCATCCAGGATGGCACATCAATGCGAGCTGTGCCAAGAAGGTTTGCTGTGTCTGTCAGCGTAGTGTCCAGAGCATGGAGGCACTACCAGGAGACAGGCCAGTACATCAGGAGACGTGGAGGAGGCCGTAGGAGGGCAACAACCCAGCAGCAGGACCGCTACCTCCACCTTTGTGCAAGGAGGAGCAGTAGGAGCACACCCTCCATGTGCTCGCCAGAGGTAGCCTGACTGCCATTAGGTACCGAGATGAGATCCTCAGACCCCTTGTGACACCATATGCTGGTGCGGTTGGCCCTGGGTTCCTCCTAATGCAAAACAATGCTAGACCTCATGTGGCTGGAGTGTGTCAGCAGTTTCTGCAAGAGGAAGGCATTGATGCTATGGACTGGCCCGCCCGTTCCCCAGACCTGAATCCAATTGAGCACATCTTGGACATCATGTCTCGCTCCATCCACCAACACCACGTTGCACCACAGACTGTCCAGGAGTTGGCGGATGCTTTAGTCCAGGTCTGGGAGGAGATCCCTCAGGAGACCATCCGCCACCTCATCAGGAGCATTCCCAGGCGTTGTAGGGAGGTCATACAGGCACGTGGAGGCCACACACACTACTGAGCCTCATTTTGACTTGTTTTAAGGACATAACATCAAAGTTGGATCAGCCTGTAGTGTGGTTTTCCACTTTAAATTTGAGTGTCACTCCAAATCCAGACCTCCATGGGTTGATACATTTGATTTGTGTGATTTTGTTGTCAGCACATTCAACTATGTAAAGAAAAAAGTATTTAATAAAAATATTTCATTCATTCAGATCTAGGATGTGTTATTTTAGTGTTCCCTTTATTTTTTTTAGCAGTGTATAAGCACCAAAGCCAGAGGCCCGCTGACAGCTCCAACATCCTATCAGGGCCTCATTCTGCCACTTACATGTGTTCATGTGTAGTTGACAAGATGACTCATCGGAGGGGTCTAGCTGCCTGCAGGCCTTTCGTTTAAACAGCCTTCCATTTCAGCTGGGCGCTTGAGAGGTAGTCAACAAATCAGTAGTGGGAATCGACTCGTGTCTGTGGCACTGAGCAGCTGTGTGATCTCTTGCATAATAGACAAGGTGTCATTGTTGCAGTGCTGGCAGAGGGCCCAACACATAGCATCGCACCTTTATTGGAACAACAAAAACAAAATCGACAGCAGCTCATTCAAAATGGCTGATAGACAAGACTCCTATATACAGTTTGCCAGCAGCATACCACCCTGCAAACCACTGCTGGCTTGCTTCTGAAGCTAAGCAGGGTTGGTCCTGGTCAGTTCCTGGATGGGAGACTCTCTGAGGTCATTAAAGATCCCATGGCACTTATTGTAAGAGTAGAGGTGTTTACCCCGGTGTCCTGGCTAAATTCCCAATCTGGCCCTCAAACCATCACGGTCACCTAATAATCACCAGTTTACAATTGGCTCATTCATCCCTCTCCCCTGTAATTATTCCCCAGGTTGTTGCTTCAAATGAGAATGTGTTCTCAGTCAACTTACCTGGTAAAACAACGGATAAAACCCCCCCACAAAAAAAACAGTACATGACTCCTGTTGAAAAGAGTAAAGTTACATGGATTCAAGATCTTAACCCTCGAGTCAGCTCAACCAGGACAAACCCAGTTCAAAAGACAGGATAACATTACACACTATGCAAAGTGGGTCTTAACCAGCGAGCAACATGAAATCAGCACATCCAACGTGGGGCCATTGTTGGAGTGAGATACTTTGCTTTCAAATTCATACTGCATGGCATGCAAACTGTATGGATGGGGAACTCAAACACAAAACAAAAGGCTACACCAAAAGTATATCATGAAAGACAAGTATGAAGCCATATCAGTAGCTGCAGGCTGTTATTACTCATCCTGACTGAGCCTTCCTGACTGGGGCTCTGGAGTTGGGTGAGGACAGGTGACCTGGACCGGGTTGACTTTTTGCCAGCTCACTGGACCACTCATCGTTCTGCTCACCTGGCAGCTGTGATGCGGGAAGTGCAGGTTGAAGGAGAGGAGAAATGTCACCCACAAGCAGGTGCAATCTAGTGTGCCAAAAACATCAGACAAAAGGCTAGGAGGCAACTCAACTCAACTCTGGAAAGTCTAGCCAGACTCACATCACAGGCCAAAACATGACCTTCCTCTCTTTTCTCAGTTGGCTCTCCAAATCCATCATACTTTGTTCTTTAGAAATCAACCAATCCTATAATCAGGTTCTGTAGGTTTATATATTACATGGTAGTGTCACAATGGTTCAGGCTGTAAAAATAATGTAGCTACAGTTTAGTGGCATCCTTTAATCTCTGAGAAAGAATCAGATAGTGTGAGAGACTCTAAATTCTTGACATAGATAAATGGGCCAAGTCAAACACAGAACTTAGTGCAGTGTTTTCAAATCCACATTTTGTTAGAGCTCATCCGTCAGGCAGGACCCCATGCTTCACTAAGATCTGGGCTGGGAGTGGGGCAGTAATTGCTTTAGGGAAAATATTCCTGGAGAACACTGGGATACCTGATTAGCTCAGGAACTCAAATTGTAACTGGAAAACAACCAACCTGCATGAAAAAAAAACATTGAAAACTGTCCCACAGCCTTTCCCTCCCCCAATAACTCCCCACTCAACTCTTCCCTGCTCTGCTGAAGGCTTTGGCTTGATTGGCCTTGACAGGCGATGGTCATATAACTCTGTCCGATTAAAACAATGCTCACTTCAACCTCTCCATTTGGCTTCCGGCTGACTCTGGGCTGCCTGTTTACCATGGAGCAATTCTATGGTAACAGACTCAGATTTTCTACTTAAAAATGTATGCCAAAAGAAACAACACTGAAATCAAAGTTCAACAAACCATACAACTCTATGCACAATGACTAATTTGAACAATTTACAAAAACACATTTACTGGAAGAAGGCGGGTCTGTGGACAGTGAAATCAAGGACAGGGCGGACTGACCAAATTTCAACTACTTTTCAACATCCCTGAACATCCTGTGCCGGTCGGTGCTCAATGGGTTAGGATGCTGGTTACAGTAAATGGAAAGAGAAGGTGCTCTCCCTCCAGTCCCTCGACTTCTTGGCTCTGACGGAAACATGGATCACCACAGACAACACCGCTACTCCTACTGCTCTCTCTTCGTCCGCCCACGTGCTCTCGCACACCCGAGAGCTTCTGGTCAGCGGGGTGGTGGCACCGGGATCCTCATCTCTCCCAAGTGGTCATTCTCTCTTTCTCCCCTTACCCATCTGTCTATCGCCTCCTTTGAATTCCATGCTGTCACAGTTACCAGCCCTTTCAAGCTTAACATCCTTATCATTTATCGCCCTCCAGGTTCCCTCGGAGAGTTCATCAATGAGCTTGATGCCTTGATAAGCTCCTTTCCTGAGGACGGCTCACCTCTCACAGTTCTGGGCGACTTTAACCTCCCCACGTCTACCTTTGACTCATTCCTCTCTGCCTCCTTCTTTCCACTCCTCTCCTCTTTGACCTCACCCTCTCACCTTCCCCCCTACTCACAAGGCAGGCAATACGCTCGACCTCATCTTTACTAGATGCTGTTCCTCCACTAACCTCATTGCAACTCCCCCAAGTCTCCGACCACTACCTTGTATCCTTTTCCCTCTCGCTCTCATCCAACACTTCCCACACTGCCCCTACTGGATGGTATCGCGCCGTCCCAACCTTCGCTCTCTCTCCCCGCTACTCTCTCCTCTTCCATCCTATCATCTCTTCCCTCTGCTCAAACCTTCTCCAACCTATCTCCTGATTCTGCCTCCTCAACCCTCCTCTCCTCCCTTTCTGCATCCTTTGACTCTCTATGTCCCCTATCCTCCAGGCCGGCTCGGTCCTCCCTCCCGCTCCGTGGCTCGACGACTCATTGCGAGCTCACAGAACAGGGCTCCGGGCAGCCGAGCGGAAATGGAGGAAAACTCGCCTCCCTGCGGACCTGGCATCCTTTCACTCCCTCCTCTCTACATTTTCCTCCTCTGTCTCTGCTGCTAAAGCCACTTTCTACCACTCTAAATTCCAAGCATCTGCCTCTAACCCTAGGAAGCTCTTTGCCACCTTCTCCTCCCTCTTGAATCCTCCTCCCCCTCCCCCCCTCCTCCCTCTCTGCAGATGACTTCGTCAACCATTTTGAAAAGAAGGTCGACGACATCCGATCCTCGTTTGCTAAGTCAAACGACACCGCTGGTTCTGCTCACACTGCCCTACCCTGTGCTCTGACCTCTTTCTCCCTCTCTCTCCAGATGACATCTCGCGTCTTGTGACGGCCGGCCGCCCAACAACCTGCCCGCTTGACCCTATCCCCTCCTCTCTTCTCCAGACCATCTCCGGTGACCTTCTCCCTTACCTCACCTCGCTCATCAACTCATCCCTGACCGCTGGCTACGTCCCTCCTGTCTTCAAGAGAGCGAGAGTTGCACCCTTCTGAAAAACCTACACTCGATCCCTCCGATGTCAACAACTACAGACCAGTATCCCTTCTTTCTTTTCTCTCCAAAACTCTTGAACGTGCCGTCCTTGGCCAGCTCTCCCGCTATCTCTCTCAGAATGACCTTCTTGATCCAAATCAGTCAGGTTTCAAGACTAGTCATTCAACTGAGACTGCTCTTCTCTGTATCACGGAGGCGCTCCGCACTGCTAAAGCTAACTCTCTCTCCTCTGCTCTCATCCTTCTAGACCTATCGGCTGCCTTCGATACTGTGAACCATCAGATCCTCCTCTCCACCCTCTCCGAGTTGGGCATCTCGGCGCGGCCCACGCTTGGATTGCGTCCTACCTGACAGGTCGCTCCTACCAGGTGGCGTGGCGAGAATCCGTCTCCTCACCACGTGCTCTCACCACTGGTGTCCCCAGGGCTCTGTTCTAGGCTCTCTCCTATTCTCGCTATACACCAAGTCACTTGGCTCTGTCATAACCTCACATGGTCTCTCCTATCATTGCTATGCAGACGACACACAATTAATCTTCTCCTTTCCCCTTCTGACGACCAGGTGGCGAATCGCATCTCTGCATGTCTGGCAGACATATCAGTGTGGATGACGGATCATCACCTCAAGCTGAACCTCGGCAAGACGGAGCTGCTCTTCCTCCCGGGAAGGACTGCCCGTTCCATGATCTCGCCATCACGGTTGACAACTCCATTGTGTCCTCGTCCCAGAGCGCTAAGAACCTTGGCGTGATCCTGGACAACACCCTGTCGTTCTCAAATAACATCAAGGCGGTGGCCCGTTCCTGTAGGTTCATGCTCTACAACATCCGCAGAGTACGACCCTGCCTCACACAGGAAGCGGCGCAGGTCCTAATCCAGGCACTTGTCATCTCCCGTCTGGATTACTGCAACTCGCTGTTGGCTGGGCTCCCTGCCTGTGCCATTAAACCCCTACAACTCATCCAGAACGCCGCAGCCCGTCTGGTGTTCAACCTTCCCAAGTTCTCTCACGTCACCCCGCTCCTCCGCTCTCTCCACTGGCTTCCAGTTGAAGCTCGCATCCGCTACAAGACCATGGTGCTTGCCTACGGAGCTGTGAGGGGAACGGCACCTCAGTACCTCCAGGCTCTGATCAGGCCCTACACCCAAACAAGGGCACTGCGTTCATCCACCTCTGGCCTGCTCGCCTCCCTACCACTGAGGAAGTACAGTTCCCGCTCAGCCCAGTCAAAACTGTTCGCTGCTCTGGCCCCCCAATGGTGGAACAAACTCCCTCACGACGCCAGGACAGCGGAGTCAATCACCACCTTCCGGAGACACCTGAAACCCCACCTCTTTAAGGAATACCTAGGATAGGATAAAGTAATCCTTCTCCCCCCCCCCCCCTTAAAAGACCTAGATGCACTATTGTAAAGTGGCTGTTCCACTGGATGTCATAAGGTGAAAGCACCAATTTGTAAGTCGCTCTGGATAAGAGCGTCTGCTAAATGACTTAAATGTAAATGTAATGCTCATTGGGAGGTGTCAGTAAGAGCCGGGAGAGGTGACATTAACTGGAGAGAGAGGAGGGAGGGAGGGAGGGGTTGTCCAGACTTTTTTCACACTTACTTTGACCACCACAGAACAGAAATAGAAATAAAACAGTTATGGGTTGAACGTAACTAAATGCCATTGGAAGGGAGGACAATAGCAGGTGACCCAAATGTGGTTTGTGATTACTATGATTTCCCATAGAAGTCAATTGCAGTAATTACGTTACAGATTTTTCTGAAATTCTGTTACCAATTATGTAACAGAATTCTGAGTTTTAATCACTAAATAACTCAGAAACAAAATAGATATTTTTACATGTTACTTCTGTGAACTTTCATTATTCTCCCTCCTCATGAGGGAGAGAAATGTGAAAATATCTTAAAGATACAGTGCATTCGGAAAGCAGACCCCTTAACTTTTTCAAAATTTTGATACATTAGAGCCGTACTCTAAAATGGATTGTATTACATTTTTTCCCTCATCAATCTACACACAATAGCCCATAATGACGAAGCGAAAACAGGATTTTAGCGATGTTAGCAAATGTATAAAACATAAAAATAGAAATTCTTTATTTACATAAGCATTCAGAACCTTTGCTATGAGACTTGAAATTGAGCTCATGTGCATCCTGTTTCCATTGATCAACCTTGAGACGTTTTTACAACTTCATTGGAGTCCACCTGTGGTAAATGCAATTGATTGGACATGATTTCGAAAGGCACACACCTGTTTACAGTATAAGGTCCCACAGTTGACAGTGCATGTTGACAGTGCATGAGCAAAAACCAAGCCATGAGGTCGAAGGAATTGTCCATAGGGTCGTGGTCTGGGAGGTTACTCTGATAGAGCTCCAGAGTTCCTCTGTGGAGATGGGAGAACCTTCCAGGAAAGACAACCATCTCTGCAGCACTCCACTAATCAGGCCTTTGTGGTAAAGTGGCCATACGGAAGCCACTCCTCAGTAAAAGGCACATGACAGCCTGCTTGGAGTTTGCCAAAAGGCGCCTAAAGGCCTATCGGACCATGAGAAACAAGATTCTCTAGTCTGATTTAACCAAGATTGAACTCTTTGGTCTGAATGGCAAGTGTCACGTTTGGAGAAAACCTGGCACCATCCCTACGTTGAAGCATGGTGGTGGCAGCATCATGCTGTGGGGATGTTTTTCAGTGGCAGGGACTGGGAGACTAGTCAGGATCGAGGCAAAGATGAACAGAGCAAAGTACAGAGAGATCCCTTGATGAAAACCTGCTCCAAAGTGCTCAGGACCTCAGAATGTGGCGAAGGTTCACCTTCCAACAGCACAACAACCCTAAGCACACAACCAAGACAACACAGGAGTGGTTCGGGACAAGTCCTTGAATGCCCTTGAGTGGCCCAAACAGAGCCCGGACTTGAACCCGATCGAACATCTCTGGAGAGACCTGAAATTAGCTGTGCAGTGACGCTCCCCATCCAACCTGACAGAGCTTGAGAGCATCTGCAGAGAAGAATGGGAGAAACTCCCCAAATATAGGTGTGCAAAGATTGTAGCGTCATACCCAAGAAGACTCAAGGCCGTAATAGCTGCCAAAGGTGATTCAACAAAGTACTGAGTAAAGGGTCTGAATACTTATGTAAATGTAATATATGTTTTTTTTTATACATTTGCAAAAAAAAATCGAAAAACCTGTTTTTGCTTTCATTATGAGGTACTTGTGTAGATTGATGAGGGGAAAAAAATCTAATTTAGTACTTTTTAGAATAAGGCTGTAACTTAACAAAATGTGGAAAAAATCAGGGGGTCTGAATACTTTGTTTCTTAAACTTACACAAGGCAAATAATAATAATAATAATAATAAGTATTGATATTAGTTGGCAGGGGTCTTTAGTCCAACAATATTGTGTTTTGATGAATTTTTGTATTCCTTTTAAGACTTTTTCTGGTAGATGTTTTCTAAGACCCCTTCTCCATATCTTTGACCAGGAATCAAATCATTTGCTTATTCCTTATATTCAGTATAGAAAAAGGTTAAAAATCTATATATGCCTTAATTTCTCTAAAATATAGACTCTTTAACTTTCATTTGAAACCAGATTTGACATGCCCCTATGAGTTTCACATGTTGGTGCTGATGGGTCCTTTTAGATGGAAATTACCCTATTTACTTTCCATCGTTTTGGATCTTTTTCGAAGAGTATGCAACACCAATAGAAACTCTCTGCTCTATCGATCGGTATATACATTCCGTCTTAATCTGCCTCCTAATCAGCGATTGGATCATCTCTAACAAATCTAACCAATCAATGTTGGCATTCTGGAAATCGTAGACTCATCATGGAGAAGAAACGTCAGTTTTGCCAGAGCGATGTGGGTGGGTTGCTAAGCATCCTCTTACATGGAAATGACCCATGGAGCTATAAACCTTTTGTCAAGCAGGGAAAGAGTTAATGGCCTGGTGGAGGTGGCTCACCTGTCTCCTGAATTATCATTACAGTTAAAGGGGTAGCACACAGGTTGAAGAATGTCACTGGTGGAACCCAGGATCAATAACTTAGGTAAAAATGTATTTTATTTACAAAATGAGTCATTTCAACAAAGCATGGATGTTCATTTGTTTCCTATACAGAACATATACAGGCATAGCAGTCCAAATACCATGCAAACATAAAATCCAGCTTATTTAAAAAAATAAAAATAAAATCCAGTCCTCCTGTGGGGGAAGTTGCTAAACAATCGCAATATCTGTTGCATTCGGCCTGAGTCCTGGGATGGAATGTCATCTCAAAGGCATACAATCGCATACTGTTTCCTATGGGCTGGGGAGCGGGACAAAGCAGAGCTGAGGACAAATAATGTGCTTTATCCATTTTGTCTGAGCACATGATCCTCGGTGCACAACCCCGCAGCCTGCCGCCCAACACACTCATTACCGAGGGAAATTTACACCCTGGAGCTGTGGGATCACCAACGTGTTGTCTTGACTTTTTCCAGATATATGAGTTTTAAATGAGATAAGTGAGTTTTTTTTATATGTAATAACACAGCGGATCCCCATCACAGGCTTTTCTTTATCTTAGGTATCTTCACCACCTCAAAACAGAGGTGTCCAGCACCATCCATAGCCAACCCAGGGGTCTGTCCATGAGTATTATTCACTGAGTGAACTCTGGTAGAACATTCCTTAAAGGCCCAGTGCAGTCAATGTATTTCCATACTATTAGGTTGAAATAATACAGTGAAATTTTAGCCTGTTTTAGTGGGATTGAGTTGTGGCCTTCCATGGTGACATCACCACGTGGTAAATTAGTTAATACAACAAAGTGACTTACAAAATAGCCAAGATCCTGCAACCTTGGAGAGGTAAATACCTGTCTATTTATGGAAAGAAATTGCCCTGATTAACTCCTTAGTCATATCTCAGTTTACACACTCACTTACTGCCTACTCCTGATGATTCGTTTTTCAAATCATATAAGCAAAACATATTTCACTTCATCTGGGAAGCTAAAACAGACAAGATAAATCATGCCTATCTATATAATGAATATGAATTGGGTGGGTTGAGATTATTATTATTACTTGAACCGTAGATGGTTCTCAAGTAGATGACTAAGAAAAGCTCATCCATTGTTTAAAAATGGCCTTTTTGCCTTTGTGCAGATTGCCATGTCTCCTTTGCGATTAATTCAAAGTATCTCCCTTTTTCAAACATTGCGGAGCTAGCTACAATTTCAATTTTATCCCTTAAAAAGATAGAACAAATATTACAACAAATATTATGGCTGAACTCAAATGTGCTGGTTGATAAAAGACCTGTATTTAAGGGAAAGATGTTTGAAAATGGTATTTTGTTTTTAAATTATATTGTAAATTGGAATGGTAGAGATGTCTTTCATGAATTTATCTGAATTGTACGGGAAGGTCTGCTCAATCCAAGATTGCAACCAATTGATTAAACCATTACCCCAAACACGGAGGAGGCAGGTGGAAGCGGGAGGAAGTAGGGAACTGGTCTGTCTGCCCAATGTCAAGGATCAAAACTGGAGGAGGCAGGTGGCAGCGGGAGGAAGTAGGGAACTGGTCTGTCTGCCCAATATCAAGGATCAAAACTGGAGGAGGCAGGTGGCAGCGGGAGGAAGTAGGGAACTGGTCTGTCTGCCCAATATCAAGGATCAAAACTGGAGGAGGCAGGTGGCAGCGGGAGGAAGTAGGGAACTGGTCTGTCTGCCCAATATCAAGGATCAAAACTGGAGGAGGCAGGTGGCAGCGGGAGGAAGTAGGGAACTGGTCTGTCTGCCCAATATCAAGGATCAAAACTGGAGGAGGCAGGTGGCAGCGGGAGGAAGTAGGGAACTGGTCTGTCTGCCCAATATCAAGGATCAAAACTGGAGGAGGCAGGTGGCAGCGGGAGGAAGTAGGGAACTGGTCTGTCTGCCCAATATCAAGGATCAAAACTGGAGGAGGCAGGTGGCAGCGGGAGGAAGTAGGGAACTGGTCTGTCTGCCCAATATAAAGGATCAAAACTGGAGGAGGCAGGTGGCAGCGGGAGGAAGTAGGGAACTGGTCTGTCTGCCCAATATCAAGGATCAAAACTGGAGGAGGCAGGTGGCAGCGGGAGGAAGTAGGGAACTGGTCTGTCTGCCCAATATAAAGGATCAAAACTGGAGGAGGCAGGTGGCAGCGGGAGGAAGTAGGGAACTGGTCTGTCTGCCCAATATCAAGGATCAAAACTGGAGGAGGCAGGTGGCAGCGGGAGGAAGTAGGGAACTGGTCTGTCTGCCCAATATCAAGGATCAAAACTGGAGGAGGCAGGTGGCAGCGGGAGGAAGAAGGGAACTGGTCTGTCTGCCCAATATCAAGGATCAAAACTGGAGGAGGCAGGTGGCAGCGGGAGGAAGTAGGGAACTGGTCTGTCTGCCCAATATCAAGGATCAAAACTGGAGGAGGCAGGTGGCAGCGGGAGGAAGTAGGGAACTGGTCTGTCTGCCCAATATAAAGGATCAAAACTGGAGGAGGCAGGCCCAATATCAAGGATCAAAGGAATACAAAAAGCATAAATAGGTATACCAGTAAATAAAGTATATCAGTTTCATTTGAGGACTAGGATGTTGACAGCTGTGCCATACAGATTGCAAAATAGTTGGTACAGGGTGTATGTTGTTGATATATAAAACAATGCAAGATTCAAGACTTTGGAGGGCTAGTGGCCTGGCGGTTGGGAGCTTGGGCCGGTGGATGATGGATCGCTGGTTCGGGTCCCCATTTTTTTTTAACCTTGCGGGAGATCTGTCGACGTGCCCTTGAGCAGGGCGTTGACCCTGGTTCCTTCTGTGTGTCGCTCCGGATGGGAGTCTGTTAGATGACTAATGTGATGTAGTTGTTGAGTGGCTTCACTGCAAGTATATTGTATGTTTTAAATATTCAATAATTTAAAAAATACTTCCAAACCACTCTGCCAATAACAGCTAACGTTTAGTTTCCCCCTCCCCACTCAGACCACTCCCAGACAGTCCAAAATTCATGCCTGAGAAATGTCCCTTTGCTGAGAACCTATTTTTGTTTCTTTAATTGAAAACAATCACAGTGAGGTACTTAATTGTTACCCAGAAATCATTTGATATTTGACTTGTTAGAAAAAGGCTCCGTTGAACCTTTAAAGGAGACATAAACAGAGCAGCAATAACCACTTTTCTCTGCTAGAAGTATGAAAATAATATAGAATAACTTGATTATGTGGTGCTAAATCAACACGAAATAAGTAAAGAAGCGTTATTCCCTCGGATTTGTTAAGTCCTCCTGGGAGTAGTAAGCTCTCTCCTCTCTCCGACATCCAATATCTGACTAAAGATTACCTCCTGTAGATGACTGACAGAGCCATAGCTGTGTGAGTTGATGATCCAAACCTAAGGTTGGAGGAGGACTACTCCCATTGGTATTAACCACACTCTTTGATCATCAGAATATAATACCCTGATCTGCTGCTATGGTTATGGGTAATTCCACAGTAACTGAATAAAAAACACATTTATTTGAAGAACAGTGCAGATGCAAAGTTTGGTAAGAGAATGATGGCACAAACAGCACAAAACATAATTTTGTTACTAAACTTTGCATCTGCACTGTTCTTCAAGCAAACGTGTTTTTTTTTTAAAGAAGAAGTTTTCAGTGGAAATTATTAAAAGGAGTCTTGTGCATAGAGGTGTATCATTCGTTTAACTTTGCAATCATTGGTTTTCGTTTGACATACATGTTTTGTGTGTCTCAGTGTCACTCCGTTTACCATGGAATTGCCCTTAGGTATCATCTTCCTCATTCTATGACTTAGTGCAGGACATGAGCTTATACTGCACGTGCAAACTCTCTTTTGCATACTGTTCGTATGTTGGAAGAATGAGTTTTTCCTCATTTGAAATTTCATTCCAAATTGATAATACAAAATCCGAGACAGACCATGGTTTCACCATGCATCAAATTAGTTCTTGATCAATCAAGGGTATCTTCAACAAAATGTAACAGGCAATCTCTGTGATACCAACAGCATTGTGAATTATTTAGGAGGCCAAAGAACCACTGGTGTTTAGGTGAATTCTAGTCAAATTTATGCCACCTGTGCCACTTCAGATGAGCATGGCAACAGAATACATTGTATCCTGAGTGCAAGTCCCCTCCAACTCTTTGTCCATATTCAAGACACTCAAGCATTTTCTGGTCTATGAATAATCTTTGTTGCTTGATGACAAGCACACACAGCTGGGTGTACTGCAGCCATGATATTCAGAAATGACCATATCATTCACAGCAAGAGATATTTAGCTGCTTGTCATGTATTCCATAATGGATAGTCTGCAATTAAACTCTGGTGAGTGGGGCTGCAATATCATTTAACGCAACATAGGCTTCTATAGCATAAGGAAAACAACAAAATTGCATTTCATCAACAGAAGCTCAAACCAATGTACATGGGGAATTGCTTTTGTGTGGATCAAATGTATTTGCTCCTCATAATTCTTACACCTTTAAACATCAAAAAGCAACTGCAACATAAAGTGGAAATCACCGGTTGAAACAATAACAAAGTGTGCTCCCTGCTTCTGTTTTTGGTAAAACGCTGAGCAATGGGGTTGAAGACGTGTAACCACGCTCAAATGCATAGACAGAGCTATGGACGCAAGGACTGACCATCCATGATATCAACATTATAATTTCAAGCATGTTTTGAGGCTATATAGTGCTTGTTACGTTTACTTTGTTTACAAACATTGGAGTAAAACAAGCTTATATTTTGGGTTCTGATGGGGTACGGCAGTTGAACTAAGCTCATGGGGCATTTATAAGTTATATTCTTAAATAATCATTGGGTACATATCATAAATGTATAAGTCCAAAAATATATGTAGCGACAGCAGATTACCATTTTAAACACAGTGAAAAAACGACGTATTTATTTGAATAACGCTACAGTACATGCAAAGTGCTATACGATGCTACAGTAGCCTATGGAATGCTGAGAAACAGTGGTGAAAGCTATGGTACGTGTCATGTTCAGACAGGTTTTATTCTGTAGTCTGTGTGACCCAGTGCTCATCCACAGGTGGACATCTACAGGTATGTTCCGTATGTAAATCGGTATATTGAACATATACTGAAACAAATCTGTATATGACTGGCAAAATATGGTTTATTGGCAAAGTCGAAGTACATTAGGCAATATGTAGACTTTGAATCGATCTACTTCTGTTTATGACTACCTGCGAATGGGATAGAAAATGTAAACGATATGAAAACAAGTGCGTCTCTGGCATTACTTACTATATGCTGGACTTCGGAGACTTGCTCTCCAACGCGAATTATTCCCCTGCGCCCTTTGAAAATACTATTTTGACCACTTTGGATTAAAAATGTCCTTGACACGGACAGTGGTGTCTTTTCCGATGGGATGCTCCGCACCTTGCCCGACTGTGCGCTCCGGGTGTCATTAGTGCGTTCATCGTAAAGAGGCTCCACCAATCATCTGTCATGGTATTCTAGGGGCGTGCCATCCCATCAAACTACACAGTCCACGTGCTCTAGCCTACCGTTTACTCCGAGTCGATTATATGTAATAATAAGGAAATCCACTTGACCACACACGAAAATTGGGGGGAAATCAACATTCCTTCATATTGTAACCAATTGTAAGAGCCAACCTCGTTGCAGATTTTTTGTTATACAGAAATAACAAATCATGCCGAAAAGCTGCGGTGTTGTCCAATGTGCATGTAACCAGGTAAAGAATCAAGACCATCGGTTCGCAACGCTCCCACGTACAAAGAGCCTGCGAGAAGAGCTGTGACTTCAGGATTTCTGTTCTCCTAGTAGCAGAATAGGAAGCACAATCGCGGATAATTAAAATAAAATAAGAGTCCCACTGCAAAGACATGCTAAACTTTGTGAATATCGATTATTTTTGCACTCTAGTGCGGTAAAACAGTTTTTCACAGTATTGCAACCATCTTTGAAAAAGAAATATATCGATAATTTGACCTATTTTATTTTTTATATTGTATTATTTATACCAGCGATTCTTTTGAAAGTTTACACAAATACTGGTATGTTGAAAGCTATGGCGTAGGTAGACTATATTTGAAAAAATACAAATATGTGTTTGGAATTACTCAATAGAGCCTGCAAAACTTAAATGGGTCTCTTGTGCTGGGCTATGGGCTTAATACAGAATACTGGTGATTCCTAACTCCACCCACTCCATTCACTGCAGTGCAATACACTGTATATGGAATACTCATTGACAGAGAGTCAGCTACCATCCTCAGTAGCTTTCCATTTAAGTTGTCAATGCAAGGAGGTTTGTCCTTATTGATCGATAACAATCATTTTCCCACCTCTAACACACTAACTTGACAAAATGCACACTTACAATGCTTTTCTATCATGATTTGTTTTTAATATGCATGAATACGATGGCTCACTGTTTGTTGTTGGCCTATTACTTTGCCAATTAAGTAATCATAAAAATCAAAAATCATTAAAATAATTGGCAACATGAAATGGTTTTGTGATGAATAAGCCATCTGATTCAATGAAAGATGGAGTTGAATTGGTCTTTCTGCCTTTAATTCCGTTTAAAGTACTCCATTTAAAGTGGTTTCATAATACAGTTTCTTCTTCTTTTTGTTGAGTTGAGTCACATACTTTCTCAATTTTCAGTAAGTCAGCCAGTCAGATGTGCAGCCAGACTTATTAGCCACTCCTTTTGCCCCATCTCTTTCAACCATACAGTTTTACAATTCCTCATCAATCCAAGGAGCCTTAACAGTCCGTTTCTCAAAAGGTACATGTTTATAAATATTTGGAAGAAGCAATTTCATAAAGTCATCAAGTGCAGTGTCTGGATGATCCTTATTAATCACATCAGACAAACAAATATTTTTTTAACATCATCCACAGAAGAGTCACAGCAAAATCTTTTGTATGATCTCTTATACACTATTTTAGGCCCAGATTTTGGAACTTTGACTTTCCTGGATATAGCCACTATATTGTGATCACAGCATCCTATGGGTATGGATACAGCTTTAGAACAAAGTTCTACAGTATTAGTAAACATTTCATAAATATATGAGGATCATCTGTTCCTGTAGTGTTTTTAAGCACTCTGGTAGGTTGATTAATAACCTGAACCAGATTACAGGCAATGGTTACAGTGAGGAGCTTCCTCTTAAATGGAGAGCAAATCTCCGCTTTTGAAAATGAAACGTTAGCCCAAAAGAAATGTCAGATAATGTCTAGATGCTTTTTATAGTGGAGATCAAGTTCATAAATTGCCTGGCTGGACCGATAACACAGTGGATTGCGCAGTCAGATGGAACAGAGTAAATAGGAATTTTAACGTAATAGATTTAGCCTGTGGTAACTTTTAGATTAGACACCGGATGGAATGTGGTTTTAACCAAACAGCATTCAGGATTAGACCCACCAGTTGTATAATTAAGCAATAAGGCCAGAGGTGTGGTATATCAGGGGGTTGTGCTGTATAGCCAATATACCATGGCTAAGGGCTGTGTCCAGGCACTCCGCGTTGCATCGTGCATTAGAACAGCCCTTGGCCGTGGTATATTAGCCATATAGCACAAACCCCCGAGGTGCCTTATTTCTATTATAAACTGGTTACCAACAAAATTAAATCAGTAAAAATAAATGTTTTGTCATACCCATGGTATACGGTCTGTCAGCCAATCAGCATTCAGGGCTCAACCACCCAGCTTATAATACATTTTAAACTCCACAGAAAGTGCCTTTGATTGATAATCAACATGTGTCTCTATTATGTATTACTTTTGAATCTTATCACTGTTATTGGTTGTGAAAACTGTTTAATAGGACCTTACAGTACACTGCTAACCTTGGTAGATAAAAAAAAGGCCTATAACTTGTAAATAATGTTCTCCATTGTTGTTCTGAAAGCTTGATTACACTGTGTACTGCTAGACTTGTAGCCTCGTTTTCTCTTGTAATACATCTTAAACTCTACAAAAAGTGCCTTTGCTGACCTTGATCAATAATCATGCCAATATAGCTTGCAATTAATCTTGTCTCTGTTATAATAGTTTTTAAAAAACTAGGTAATGGGCCTTTACTGGGCCTTTTACTGCCTTTTTCGGCAAACCTTTGTAGATAAGAAGCACATATAGTCCAACAACATCAAAATAATCCCAGTGGGTGGGCCTGGCTTCCCAGTGGGTGGGCCTCTATGCACTCCTAGGCCCACCCATGTCTGCGCCCCTGCCCAGCCCAGGCTGTGTGAAATCCATAGATTAGGGCCTAATGAGTTTATTTAAATTGACTGATTTCCTTATATGAACTGTAACTCAGTAAAATCTTTGAAATTGTTGCACGTTACTTTTAAATTTTTGTTCAGTATATATGTTGCGTATATATGGCTACAACTGTCCAATGTGACTTTAAGTTCACAGGCACAATGACAAGCTCAAAACGTCACCAATTGTGCACCGTTCCAGGCACATTTGACAAAACCTCTTTGCTGTCACAAAACAGACTCCGTAATTCCTTCAGATGTGACTTCAAAAGACAATTGTACACGTCAATTATTTGCTAATTGAACCACTTGTTGTCATTGCTCAATATTTTATAATCTTCTTTAGTAACTGGAGATGGAAGAGTTTTGGTTGTCTTTGGAATTAGAAGTTTAGACACAGACGAGTCATTCTTTGTGCATTTTGTCAGAGCACAGTTGACTTTTGTATTTCTTGAAGAAAATGTAGTGTGCTTCTTTTTGTATGATAACAGATAGAACACAGCTTGCTTCATGAATTCTTGTACCTTCTCTAAGGTAAAGCCCACACCTGATTTTGATACTTGAGCGCAGTCGATATACCAGAGCTTGCCATGTAGTGTGTACTTCTTCACAAATGGGTAAATAATAGATCATTCAAAGAGGTGTATGTTATACTGTTGAATATGCAGGATAGATTCAAGCTCTTGGGTAACCAGCTCTTTTCTGGCCTTTCTACCGTCATTAGTAATGTCTTTAAAGCATAGATTACCTTAAAGTTTGACCGTTGAAAGTTGTTAGCAGTATTACATGTTTTAACAAATCTTGTTTCCTTGGGATGCTTGAAGTGAAAGGAATTCTTAAGTGCCTCTTTCTGAAATATGACTTGGTTCAGCTATTCCTGTTTTAAACCTGGCTATACATGGCTTTTGCACTGACTGCAATTTTGAGAGCATAAACTGTGAATGTGGAGGAGATCATTGGCAAAAGAAAATTGCAGGTAGCATTTCCTACACAGAAGATTCTATAATGTCACACATATCGCTGTTCTGAAGCCTCTTTTGAAGCAATGGTTATGTCTATCCTGTTTTCACTTCATCCAACCGTGAAATGACTTTGCTGAATTGTTGATTTGGACTCATTCTGTTAGCTTTAACTAATCTCTGTAGAGATCATCTTAATATTGGAAAGAGTCAAATATAAACTTTGCCCAGTTGAGCCCTTTTTTGGCCTTTTTCCCTGAATGACAGATTAATGAGCTCAGTAACTGATGGAAGATCAATAAAGAGATGGGGATACAAGGTTTCACATTACAGTGGTGACCTTTGACCTTTTGACAAAAAACATAAAGTAGAAGAATATCATGAGTGCTTTTCCAAATTGTTTCTCTACTGAGTACTGCTGCACATTTAATGCATGTGCGCGTTGCTTCTCCCTTTGCAATAATTTGCTTGTAAAGAATGTCAAGCACACCTTTTATGTTTGGAAGTGGAATGCTAAACATTGATGTTTCTAATAAGACCAAGGCCAAGTCATTTTCTCACAAATTACAATTTAGAGAGATGGGCTATGATCCATAGACTCAGTCCAAGAGGCGAACCTTTGGATTAACCACGACCAATGTGGGTCTAGGTTGTTAACAGGTCTGTCAGTCAATCATCGTTTACATGGTGTGTTTGTCTTTGTTTACATTTTGTTTCACACTGGAAGCATACGGGGTAAGCAAGTGTTTGGTCTTTACAACTAATATTCAACACAACAGTACATGCATTTATTGTTTTGGAATTAATATAACACACAGGACTAAATGCATATGTCTATAACACAGTGTCCCTTCAAAACTAAACATATTTGGTTAGTAGAGACCCTGCTGAGTATTTACCATCCCACTTTAGCTGAGAAGTAGAACAGTTTTCTCTCTACAAGCCAGTATGTTGCCCACGTATGTTCTATGACAATGTATTGCTTTGGAGGGGGTGGAGAACAAAGAACAAAGTCCTGCTGGGTATGTACAACACAGACCCCTCCACAACTAACCATATTTGGTAAGTAGAGACTCTACTGATTATTTTCCACCAGACTTTAGTTGAGACAGGTAGAAAAGTTATCATTGTACAAGTCAATATGTATGCCATGTACAGTCTTATCACAGTGTACTGCACTGGGGGCTATGGAGGGGGCGGAGTGAAAAGCCAGCAGCAGGCTCAATCCGCTGAAGTTGTTGACAACAGCGTCATCTGGTGGCTATTAGTGAGACAAGCATAGTTACATCAGAAACTCATCAAAAATATATTGGGTTACATTAAGGGCTAGTGTCTTCCTAGTCCCTTTCACCTACACTTCTGCCCATGCGCAATTAGCCTGGTGGAGAGGTTACTAGCTATCATATATAATAACATGTCACGTGCTGCCTATCAAAGGGCTCCCAAGTGCAAGAATGGGAGAAACTCCCCAAATACAGGTGTGCCAAGCTTGTAGCGTCATACCCAAGAAGACTTGAGGCTGTAACTGCTGCCAACGGTGCTTCTGCAAAGTACTGAGTAAAGGGTCTGAATACTTATGTAAGTGTGATAAATCAGTTTTGTATTTGTAAGACATGTTCTAAAATATTAAAAAACCTGTTTTTGCATCGTCATTATGGCGGTATTGCGTGTAGATTGATGAGGAAAAAACAAACAATTTAATCAATTTTAGAAAAAGTCTGTAACGTAAACAAAATGTGGAAAAAGTCAAATGGTCTGAATACTTTCCGAATGCACTGTATGACGCTGTACTTACTATGAGGTCAGACACCTTTGGTCATTCATAACACATACACAAAGGCGTAATGATAAACACAAATGTATTAATTAACACTTAGGGAATTATCACTAACAGCAAAAACAAATGAACATTATAGACATGTTTAAACCCTACATTTCCTTTTATTTTGGCATGTTTAATACAATACAAATACATTAAGTTTAAAAAAGTCCACCAATGCAATTGATTACATTGAACATTACACAGGGCTGTGAATAGTGTAGCTTGTCCTTGAGCCGACAGACGAATGGTTCCTGCCTCTCTGCCTGCAGATGGTACTGCATGTTGGTTCCAACCAAGATAACAACAAAGAAAGTTAGCTGGTCAGTTAGAAAATGCCATTTTACACCATCTGGAAAAGGGCATTTCTGTGCTGTGCCAGAAATACTCTAAATGGGGAGATGAGGAATTCTATTCATATTATTCTATTCCTCTTTTGTTTACAAATCTCATGACGTGACTATGAAACATGGCTGTATCTAGGGGGATTATTATTTAGCTGAGCCTGCTAGCTAGCTAAATTTCATTTGCTAGCTAGCAAGTGCTGTGAAGTCACCAAACCTATTTGAAATAACGATTTATGTAGCTCTGTGATATAACTCCTCACTTAACTACTACAAATATAATTTAAATTACAATAAATGAAGGTTAACTTACTGGTTTCCCGCTGTCCGCTGGCACCACAAGAAGGCATTTGATCTGCGAACTCATCACATATGCACTTGTTGCGCTACATAAACATCGCTATCCAAACAACAGTGCAGGGCATGCACACAGAATTAAATTACACTCAAAAATATATATATTTTCCCAGAGCTCAAAAGTCATCCCCTGATGTGGTTTAAGCATTGTTGTGAACACTCTAAATTATTTTATCTGGTTCCTTTTTGCCAGGTTTTAGATTTTTTATTTCTTATGTGTGTCATCCTGCAGCACAGCATTTTGGGGAAAGTTAAGGTTCGGTCCAATATTGGCTATGCACCCAAGAGGGAAAGAGGTTGGGCCATCCTATAAATGTTTTAGAGTAATATAATACAATATATATACAATTTAGCAGACGCTTTCATCCAAAGCGACTTACGTGCATCCATTTTTACGTATGGGTAGTCCCGGCAATCGAACCCACTATCCTGGCGTTGCAATGCTCTACCTAGATGCATGACAAGGTTCTAAATGCTTTGTGAAGCCTCAATTTAATATGATTTATAAAGCCTTTATTAAGCGGTGCTCATGCCACTCTTTATAAAGCACAGGTTTATGTCATATTTGATCTTGGTGGTTATGTCATGCTCTACAACATCCGCAGAGTACGACCCTGCCTCACACAGGAAGCGGCGCAGGTCCTAATCCAGGCACTTGTCATCTCCCGTCTGGATTACTGCAACTCGCTGTTGGCTGGGCTCCCTGCCTGTGCCATTAAACCCCTACAACTCATCCAGAACGCCGCAGCCCGTCTGGTGTTCAACCTTCCCAAGTTCTCTCACGTCACCCCGCTCCTCCGCTGGCTTCCAGTTGAAACTCGCATCCGCTACAAGACCATGGTGCTTGCCTATGTGAGGGGAACGGCACCTCAGTACCTCCAGGCTCTGATCAGGCCCTACACCCAAACAAGGGCACTGCGTTCATCCACCTCTGGCCTGCTCGCCTCCCTACCACTGAGGAAGTACAGTTCCCGCTCAGCCCAGTCAAAACTGAATGGTGGAACAAACTCCCTCAGACGCCAGGACAGCGGAGTCAATCACCACCTTCCGGAGACACCTGAAACCCCACCTCTTTAAGGAATACCTAGGATAGGATAAAGTAATCCCTCTCACCCCCTCCCCTGAAAAGATTTAGATGCACTACTGTTCCACTGGAGGTCATAAGGTGAATGCACCAATTTGTAAGTCGCTCTGGATAAGAGCGTCTGCTAAATGACTTAAATGTAAATGTAATGTCACACAGTTATGCAACATTTATCAACCCTTTACGGAGCATGACATAGTTCTAGATGATTTGTGACACATTATGTAGTGTTTATGAAGTACGACTGAAACTAGTCTTTTGAGGTATCTGTACTTATATATATTATATTTTGGACAACTCTTACTTTTACTCCACTGGATTCCCAAAGAAAATATGGATTTTTTATTCCCATACATTTTCATACATTTACCCTGGCATCCAAAAGTACTTATTACTGCTCAGGCAGGACAGCAATGTGGTCCAATTCACACATCTATCAATATAACAAGTTGTCATCCCTACTGCCTATGATCTGGCAAACTTACTAAACACAAATACTGCATTTGTAAATTATGTCTGAGTGTTGGAATGTGCCCCTGTCGGTCTGGAAAAAAAATACATAAGGACTTTGATGTATAGCATTTACTTTTACTCAAGTATAACAATTGAGTACTTTTTCCACCACTGTACGTAAGTACATTTAAAACCAAATAGCTTTAGACTTTATTTAAGTAGTATTTTACTGGAGGACTTTCACCTTTACTTGAGTCATTTTCTATAAAGGTATCTTTACTTTTACTCAAGTATGACTTTTGAGTTCTTTATCCACCACTGTTCCTACGAAGGTTCTAATGATGAACTAAATTCTTCCTGATTGGTTGTGAGTGGAACTTGAGTTCCAGAGGCATCTGGCTGTGTTTATTGTTCTGTAAGAGATGGTTCTAGGAGGTTCTGGATCAAATAGGCTCTGGGTCCTTCTTCTGAGAGAGAGTTTCGCTCAGGCTGCTGTGACTTTAGTTCTAGTATTATCCGGATGGGCCTTTGACACATCCCCAGTCCTGCAAAAAGATACACCTATGCATGATCAAAAAGTCTAATGAGTTTTATAGTGCACTCATGCAGGCATTGATGTATTGTTTTTTTCCCCATGGTATAAAGATTTCCCAAAATGTAAAGGCCTGTTGTCTACTTTGGATATTGTAATAATATAATGTATTCATTAAATAATTTAGGTTTTGGCTGTTATTTCATTGTTATAGATCTTGAAGCGTTCGTCAGATAACTGCTGAAAAGGCACAGGCTCTGAATAGATTTCTTCCTCTTTGTTTATAGTTTTAGGAGATCACTTTTGGCCCCATATAGCTAGACCTCTTCCAGTAGGGTTGATTTCAGTGATTCCAGCATAGTGACCTTGCTCCTACCAGCAGGTGGTGCCACATTATCCGAAGAAGACTGATGTTTACATTTTCTCCTGAGGACCTGCATTCTAGCTGTATCCAGTGCAGTAAATCCACGTGATTTTGGTAGATTAATAGAGTTTGTGTACTTTCAGCAATCACCACTTCCTGTAATACGATATGTATCAATGCCAGATTGTTTTGCTACTTTAATAGTTTGCTATTGAGAATTTGATATAGGCTACAACTGTTAGCAAAATCTTCATCCAGATAATTCATCCAGATCGCACCGCTGATCAGTCCCACTTAACAGTTAATGTAGTGATAGATACAGTGTGCATTATGAATGCAAAAGGCATAATTGCATTTCAAATCCTAATGATCAATTATGTATGCTGTTGTATAATGCAATTGGTGAGATGTGGGTTTTAACTTGAATAGTAATAACTAGACATGGGTTTCTACATTAACCTTCATGTAAGGCGGAAGCACTTTATGTCTGGAGTGGAGATCAGGTTGCATCTGTTTGAATGTGTGTTTGCCCTTGTGCCTGTCTGTCTGTTGTGAATGAGGAACAGTATCGTCTGTTAGTCTGTGTGTGATATGGTAAACAACCCCTCAAAAGCTGAATTGCATAGAACTTGTTTTATGAGGTATTATACAACTGGTGGGTCTAATCCTGAATGCTGATTGGTTAAAACCGCGTTCCAGACGGTGTCTATTCCATAATTTACCACTGGCTAAATCTACGACATAAATGCTTATTTACCCTGTTCCATCTGACTGCACAATCCACTGTCTCATCAGCCCAGCCAGGCAATTTGTAAACTTGATCTCCACTATAAAAAGCATCGAGACATTATCTCACATTTCTTTCAGACTAACATTTTGTTTTCAACAGCGGAGATTTGTATAAACCTTGCAGTCTGTCTCTATGGCACTTGCAACATTCAAATTTGATCCTCAGCTGCCCCATAGTAATGAACGTGTAATGAGTGGTGACGAGACAGACAAGCAGGCTGCGTTTCTCATCCAATCAAAATCATGAATCACCTTTCATCATTTTTATGAATTTAAACAAATAAATGCAAAGTGTAGTTGGCTAGCTAGCAAGCAAGGGATGAGAACGTTGCCAGCCACTATGGCTATGGAACATTTAGACGGAACGACTGAGATACAGAGCAAATGCCTGAACAACTGGGTCGCATCTTTGGCAACCGAACCAATAAAATGAATTACCAGCTGGCTTGGGTAGCAATCCTAGATTTGTGTCGGGACTATATCTTGGTGAAGGATGAAATAGGATGAATAAATTCATAAAAATAAAGTTAATGAAAATATGTAAATCATTATAGGAATATGTTGATAACCCATTGTATAAAAGTGATAATGCCCTCGAAGCTGGTGTTTGGATGATTTATGATTTATTGCCACGGTTTGCCAGCACTCAACTTTGTCTCGGGCCTAACAGCACCCGAGTGTATGGAAATGCTTCTAGATCTGACAGTGCAGCAGTATCTAACAGGTAATATCTAACAATTCCACAACAAAACCTCATATTTAACAAATTCCACAGCAAAACCTAATACATACAATCTAGTTAAGGAATAGGATGAGAACATATACAGGTTGGAGTTATGTGGGAAAAAGCTACCTAAGTATGGTTCCCAATTAGAGACAACGATAGACAGCTGTCCCTTCCCATACCCGGCCAAAACAAAGAAATACAAAAACATAGAAAAAAGAACATTGAATGCCCACCCAAATCACACCCTGACCAAACCAAAATAGAGACATAAAAAGCTCTAAGGTCAGGGTGTGACAATGACACAAGTAATTGTTTACAGACAGATTATTTCACTTATAATTCACTGTATCACCATTCCAGTGGGTCATTGACATAATTTGAGTCAATTGGAGGTGTACCTGTGGATCTATTTCAAGGCCTACCTTCAAACTCAGTGCCTCTTTGCTTGGCATCATGGGAAAATCAAAAGAAATCAGCCAGGACCTCAGAAAAAAAATTGTGGCCCTCCACAAGTCTGGTTCATCCTTGGGAGCAATTTCCAAACGCCTGAAGGTACCACGTTCATCTGTACAAAAACTAGTACGCAAGTATAAACACCATGGGACCATGCAGCCGTCATACCGCTCAGGAAGGAGATGCGTTCTGTCTCCTAGAGATGATTGTATTGTGGTGCGGAAAGTGCAAATCAATCCAAGAACAACAGCAAAGGACCTTGAGAAGATTCTGGAGGAAACAGGTACAAAAGTATCTATATCTACAGTAAAACGAGTCCAATATCGACATAACCTGAGCAAGGAAGAAGCCACTTCTCCAAAACCGCCATAAAATAGCTTAAGGACAACAAAGTCAAGGTATTGGAGTGGCCATCACAAAGCCCTGACCTCAATCCCATAGAAAATTAGTGGGCTGAACTGAAAAAGCATGTGCGAGCAAGGAGGCCTATAAACCTGACTCAGTTACACCAGCTCTGTCAGGAGGAATGGGACAAAATTCACCCAGATTATTGTGGGAAGCTTGTGGAAGGCTACCCGACACATTTGACCCAAGTTAAACAATTTAAAGGCAATGCTACCAAATACTAATTGTGTGTATGTAAACTTCTGACCCACTGGGAATGTGATGAAAGAAATAAAAGCTGAAAGAAATCATTCTCTCTACTATTTTTCTGACATTTCAAATTCTTAAAATAAAGTGGTGATCCTAACTGATTAAATTTGACTAGGATTAAATGTCAGGAATTGTGAAACTGACTGAAATTTGGCTAAGGTGTATGTAAACCTCCGACTTCAACTGTAAGTTTGTGACAACTGTTACGTTCTTATTTTTCAGAGTAAACAACTCACGGACACTAGAGAAGCTTAACCAAGTTTAATTCTTCCCAAAGGGTCGACACAGCTGTATTCAGACAAAAACGTTTCCCCCACCACAAATGTATATACTCCACTTTAGGCACTCCTCCTTATCTCCAATCCTTACATCTTATGGTTTGACAGGAAGAGGGTAATGAACCATAATTTCTTCCTTCAGGGGATCTGACCTGACCTCAACCCCTCCTTCACCTAATCCACAGATGTCTCACCACTTCCCCTATAGCAATCCTGTGACTTCCTCCTGTCCACCCAACACATTCCAAAGCCATCTGTCTTTCTCCCGAGAACCATTAACTTCTGATGTAAAAACCAGTCTCTTTCACTCCTTTATATACTATGTTTCTGATCTATCATATCTCTAGTATATCAATGTTCAAAGTTTACCCCGAATCCAACACAACCAGTATTGAATGCAAATGTCAACTTGACATTGATTTACTGATCACATGGCTGCTATCTTGCTGCTGCTACACCTGCTACCACTAACTGTGCAAGGATGTAGGAAGCCAGGAAAGATGTCTGCATGTCAAGCGGTAGATCAGCTTATCAAATTTCATAAGGTGTGTTGAAAAGTTGTCTGAAATGTATACAGCAGACACCAGAAATGGCTCAAGTTTAATACATCTGTCCTACCTCAAGCCCCTATGCATAGTGTGAAGTGAGCTGATGTTCCTATAAAGTTTGTCAGAAGTTAGTCACTAAATGCTCCTACCAATATCTCTTGTTTTAAGTTGGAACCAGTGTGCAGCAGCATCTGGATAGCGTCACCCACAGCAGTCAGCCCTACCTTCTTGCCTCGTGATCCACAAAGAGCAGCATTCACTGCAACTTCGTTGTGATCGACAAGCATGCGGTTCCATGCAAAGGCAACGGCCTCAGTGGGAGCCTTTGAGGAACTCTATAAAGCTCACTTCGTCTTTGGTACGTTAATAAGTTATTGCCTGAGTAACACCTTCACTTTTGTGCAAACAACCATCTATAAAATTGATATGGGGGAAACAAAGGAGACTTCCCAAGTTGCTGAGTTGAGAGCAAGAATGTTGCGTTGGTGTAGATCTGGCTGAGGTGAAATGATGAAGTGTTTTCAATGCAAGACTGAGCATAAAAGTTCAAACGCCCTTGTCAAGCAACTTAAAGTAAAGTAATTCATGGACTCTTTCCAGAGAAAACTATTAATCTAAAATGTGGTCAAGTGGGATGTTCACATTCCTTTGGTAGCTTTTCTGCTTTTAGAAAGAATTTAAATAATTGCCACATTTGCAGTTCATTTGGTTCAGTCGGTGATGTTGATTTTTCAAACCCTCAAAGCACCTTTAACACTTAAGGGTAGTGGTGTTGGAGAAGTGTTGACTGAAAATATAGAGAGTGAGTCAGCGACGTCTTCCCCAGACATTGTAAATAGTTGTGCATCCATAATTGCTGAGAAACTGTAATTAAGCATGTTCTGTGTGATGAAGGACAAACTGAAGTGTCCAAGAAAGTTGAGGCATGTTTTGAAGGGTTAGAGAATCCTTTCACTGTGCTAAATTCTGAATACAAGAGGTCCACATTTTTCACAGAGAAGTGGAAAACTGTAGAACCAGTTGAACGTGTCACTGGCTCAAGATTTGACACAAGACGAAACAAAAAGACTGGAACAAATGACCAGATTGTAGTTCAAGACAAATTCATGTATGTTCCAATATTGTCTACCTTTCAGTCAATATTCAAAAGTCATGTTTCATGTTTCAGAGATGTTGCAAAAATGCGATACACAAGACTCTGTGATATTTGTGTATATTTATCTCAACAGAAAGGCACGCCGTACAGATTCCATTGTTCTATGATGATTTTGAGTTTTCAAACCCTCTGGGTTCCAAGTAATATTTTACTTTAAGGAACTTCTCTCCTAAATGGTATGGATTTAGTGCAATCCTTGCTGCTATTGTTCGAGACTTTAAAGTGTTAGCGAGTGATAGCACTGCAGTTCCTTTATACGGTATCCGTGGCAGTGTGGTCCAGTGGCGATAATCTGGGCCTACATAGTCCGTTTGACCTGGTGGAGTCTTTCAGAGCAAGGGATTGCTGTAGGTTCTGTCTTGCAGAAAAAGACGACTTTCCAGACAGAATTCTCGGAAGATTGTCCCAAGATAGCGTTGCGAACTAAAGAAATGCACACTGCTCACCGTCAGGAAATTAATAGGAATCCATCTCTTTCTTACCTTTTTGGTGTGAATCATTCGTGTTTATTAAACTCTTGTGAGAAATGCTCAGTTGATGTGCATGATGTGTTCGAGTGTCACGACTCCCGCTGAAGGTGGCTCCCCTGCCTATTCGGGCGGCGCTCGGCGGTCATCGTCGGCGGTCTACTAGCCGCCCCCGATCCCTTTTTCCTTTTCTGTTAGTTTAGTCTTATTAGTTGCACCTGTTCCTTTTTGTGTTTCTTGATTTTTGGTCTATTTAAGCCTGTTAGGCCCGTTTAGGTTTGTGCGGGATTCATTTTGTTCTCTGTCGGTTGTGGATGTGAAGTTATTTCTTTATCTGAAGGAAACACATGTAACATCATCAGAATTAGATTTAAAAATACAAAGTTTTGATTATGGATTCATGGAAAGAAACAATAAACCAGTGGCTGTGAATTTATCAGAAGTATCGAATGATTTGGAACTTAATGCAATTCAGTCATGGTGCCTGCTGAGAAACGTTGCTCTTATTTTGGGGGATTTGGTGACTTCTACTGACCAGCACTGAGGCCTACTCCTTTTATTACTTCAAATACTTGATATAATATTTTCTCCTATGTTTATTTAAATCATTTGATTGTGAGCACCACAAACTATTTAAACAGTTGTTTCCCCAGATATTTTAAAAATAAAGCACCATTCTCTAATCCAATATCCCTGCTGCATCCAAAATTTGACCTGTAATTCGTAGTTGGTGTGTGCGGTATGAAAGTACGCATAATTGTTTTCAAAATATTTACAAAATCTTACCAAAACTTTGGCCAAAAACACAAACTATATGGTGTACAATTGGCAATCCTCCACACTTTTTAGTCAATTACACATTGGTCCTGGGAAAATGGTGTCTTGAATATGGTAAAGGGTGGTTATATGATTGTTATGGCAATGCAAGTGTCCATTAGCACTCAGGTTATGAAAGTGCACTGGATTAAATACCATGGCTTTGTTTACCGCCCACTCCTGGTTATCTGTGGTAAAATTGAATCTGAAATGCCTCTGTTTTATAAAATTGATTCTGTTTTGATAATAAATGTCAAAGTGTTGCTGCTCACTGTGCCTTTAATTAACTCATGCTTTTCAAGAACATTTCCATGCGTACAAAGTAACCAAGTCAAAACATGGTTTTGTTTCCTTTCATGTCTACAACCATAGACCATTTGATATACAAATGTCGTATGGATTGAATGACTCTATTTGTTGTCCGATATTGCTTTCACTGGTGAGCATGTCACTTGTTATGTTCACATTGGTGTGTAAATGGTTACATTTTTAAATCCATTATTTTACCAGGTAAGTTGACTGAGAACACATTCTCATTTGCTGCAACGACCTGGGGAATAGTTACAGAGGAGAGGAAGGGGATGAATGAGCCAACTGGGGATTATTAGGTGACTGTGATGGTTTGAGGGCCAGATTGGGAATTTAGCCAGGACACCAGGGTTAACACCCCTACTCTTACAATAAGTGCCATGGGATCTTTAACAACCTCAGAGAGTCAGAACACCCAGTTAACATCCAATCTGAAAGACAGCACCCTACACAGGGCAGTGGGATATATTTTTTTTTAGACCAGAGGAAAGAGTGCCTCCCACTGGCCCTCAAACACCACTTTCAGCAGCATCTGGTCTCCCATCCAGAAACTGACCAGGACCAACCCTGCTTAGCTTCAGAAACAAGCCAGCAGTGGTATGCAGGGTGGTATGCTGCTGGAATATTGATTTAAGGCAAGGTGAGGTGTGGGTTGATGTGCATTTACATTGAAATTGATGACATTTACAATACATGTTGGACTTTTATCATGTGTAATTGTGTTTATTCACATACATTGACACCAAGTTAAGTAATTGGGTAGCACTACTGTGCAGTGGAGCTTTCTGGATAACAATAGAGGAAAAAAACAAGTGTACATTTTAACACAACTTTGAGTATACTAGACTCTGAAAAGTGTGTAACTAAACCAGTATTAAATATTTTGACACATTTATGTGTGAATTTGAACACCATTGAGTCAAATGAACTCTGAAAATGTGACACAACCTGTAGAGTAACGTTAACATTTGGTCCCAGTCTACATAGTGTTATCTGAAACAGTGTTGAATTCAACTCCATGGGAGTTATATTAACACTATTGTTTATTCTTACTGTTACATTTTGAATTCTTAGCAGGACATTCACATACTTATCAAGAGAACATGCCTGGTCATCCCTACTGCCTCTGATCTGTCGGACTCACTAAACACACATGCTCCGTTTGTAAATAATGTCTGGGTGTTAGAGTGTGCTCCTGGATGTCTGTACATTATAAAAACAGGAAAATGGTTAGCTTAATATAAGGAATTGTACTTTTGATACTGAAGTATATTTAAAACCAAATACTTTTAGACTTTTACTTGAGTAATTTTCTATTCAGGTATCTTTACTTAACAATGATGGGGTCAGCTTATTAACATGAATTAGATTCTGCTTTTTAGTGGATAAATTATTTATTTACTGTCTGGCAATAGGTATTTCTAGCTAGCTGAATAGATAGTACCAGATTATTATGAATGGTACAATGTACTTAGCTTGCTGGCTAAGTAGCCATTTATTCATTTACTTACAGCCCTCTGTACTCCCCCCAAAAATCCAATGTACTGCACTTTTCTCCTCTTTGGCATTCACACCATTAGGGCACTTGTTACTTTTTCACTGGAGTGAACACTGACTCACTGTGTGCTGCTCATCTGAAACTGCAGTTGGAAAAGGGGAAGATCCAGATATTGTGCTAGTTTTAACATTAGCCTAGCTAGAATAGCCAACCTAGCATTGCATCACTCTGTATAAAACCATTTTTACACAATATTATCTCATCACCAATAGTTTGTTAGTTACACAACAACATAAGATTACAGTAGTGAAATGTTCATGCACTTTTATTAATTTAAACATTTCAGAACATTTATGGATTGCACCGCTCGTGAACACAGATACCCAGGGCTTGAGACTATCGTCCCGAAGTGCAATTTCAACTGTCCCAACTTAAAATAATGTGTTTATTTTTATGTTTTGACATGCCAACATGGGTCTACTTTAGGACCTAGGTCATTCACTGTGATTTAAAAGTCTACTCAGGGCTTCCGGGTGGCACAGCGGTCTAAGGTACTGCATCTCAGTGCAAGAGGCATCACTACAGACACCCTGGTTCAAATCCAGGCTGTATCACAACCGGCCCGTGATTGGGAGTCCAAAAGGGCAGCCAGTGTAGGCTGTCATTGTAAATAAGAATTTGTTCTTAACTGACTTGCCTAGTTAAATCAGGTAAATAATAAGACTAGGCCTATTACTGAAATAGATAAGTGGGGCTGTCAACTGAGCCAAAATTGTGCCTTTAAAAGGCCAACTTTGGAATAATGTTAAAATCTATTTTGCATAAATGTACAGGTAGCTGACAAAATAAATTAAACACTTGAGTAAATGAGGCATAAAAAGTATATTGAAAGCAGGTGCTTCTGCACAGATGTGGTTCCTGAGGTAATTAAGCAATTAACATCCCATAATGCTTAGGGTCCAGTTGCACATTATTTTGGCTACCATAGCTAGAAGAAGAGATCTCAGTGTCTTTGAAAGAGGGGTCTCAAAGGAGCATAGGGGGTTTAAAGGGTTTGTGTGTGTGTGTGTGTGTGTGGGCGTGCGTGCGTGCGTGCCTCAGTCATCAGATCTCAACCCAATTGAATAATGTCAAAGTTGAATTTTAAAACAGTTACAGAGTTTAATGGCTGCAAAGGGAGAAAACTGAGGATGGATCAACAACATTGTAGTTACAACAACAACACTAGCCTAAATGACAGAGTGAAAAGAAGTAAAAAATGTATATATATTCCAAAACATACGTTCTGTTTGCAACAAGGCACTGAAGTAATACTACAAAAAAAACGTTCTGTCCTGAGTACATGAATTACATCGACTAACCGGTGCCCCTGCACATTGACTCTGTACTGGTGCCCCCTGTATATAGCCTCGCTAATGTTATTTTACTACTGCTGTTTAATTTAATGTCTTAAAGCATTGTTGGTTAAGGGCTTGTAAGTATGCTTTTCACTAAGGTCTACACTTGTTGTATTCGGCGCATGTGAAGAATAAAATTTGATCTGTTTTTACATGTTTGGGGCCAATCTAATACAACACTTCACTGAGTACCACTCTTCATATTTTCAAGCATGGTGGTGGCTGTATCATGTTATGGATAAGCTTGTCATCGGCAAGGACTGGTTAGTTTTTTGGGGGTATAAAAATAAACGGAATAGAGCTACGGTATAAGCACAGGCAAAATCCTAGAGGAAAAATCTATGGCATGACTTGAAAAGATCTCTCTAGCAATGATCAACAATCCACTTGACATAGCTTGAAGAATTTTAAAAAGAATAATGGGCAAATATTGTACAATCCAAAGCTCTTAGAGGCTCACCCAAAAAGACTCACAGCTGTAATTTCCTGCCAAAGGTGCTTCTACAAAGTATTGACTCAGGGGTGTGAATACTCATATACATGAGATATTATCTGTATTTAATTTTCAATATATCAGCAAACATTTATAAAAACATGTTTTCACTTTGTCGTTATGGGGTATTGTGTGTAGATTAATATTGAATCAATTTTGAATTCAGACGGTAACACAACAAAATAAATTAACTTTCTGTCATTGTCCAGTAGCCAAAGACACAGTCATAGTCATATGAGCAACCCATGCTAGTTGTTGCATCTTTAGAACTCCCCTCTAAATTTCTAAGGATATTTTCATTTCTGTCACAAAAACCATTTGCATGTGCTGTGTGCTTTTTAGCACTGTGTTCCCGCTAATTGCATTTTGGAAGATTTGCGCGTAGGCTTCTGCCATGTGCACTTTTCTGCGCTTTGCTGTGCTTACCAAGCAAAATGTAAAAAATATACGCTACCGGTGAAAAGTTTTCGAACACCTACTTATTCAAGGGTTTTTCTTTATTTAGACTATTTTCTACATTGTAGAATGATAGTGAAGACATCAAAACTATGAAATAACACATATGGAATCATGTAGTAACCAAAAAAGTGTTTAAACAAATCAAAATCGGCAAATACGGGGGAGTTTTTCAGGATAAAAAGAAACAGGATGGAGCTAAGCACAGATAAAATCCTAGAGGATAACCTGCTTCAGTCTGCTTTACAACAGTATTTGCTGCAAAAGGTGTTTCTAACATGTATTGACTCAGGGAGCTGAATACTTATGCGATAACTATATTTTAGTTATTTCATTTCTATCAATCGTAAAATATATATATAAATATATAATATTCTTGCACTTTGACATTATAATCTATACATACTTTTTGTTGACTTTTATTTATTTTTAATCCATTTTAATCTCACTTTGTAACAATAAAATGTGAAGAAATCCAAAGGGGTATGAAGACATTTGCAAGGTAAATAGTTTAAGTGCCAATAATTCATTTTTAAGTACCTTTTCTGAATTCCTGTTCAGAAGAGTGCAGAGAAAGTTGATAATGATTGTTTATTGCACATAAGGAAACATGCACAGCCGATGAACATGCTTCCTGAGAGTATACTTTTTCTTATATCAAGAAAATATGCTTAAGTATACTTTCAAAAACGTATATTTAACTTAAATGTTCACAAAATAATTTTCGTATATTATCTAGCATCCTTTTCTGCAGCTTAAGTTTTGATTTATAATTAGATATTGCTCCTCATATTTAGCTTATTCAAATGTTTTGATGTTCATTTTCAAACTAAATAATGTTGTACTTTTAATTACACATGACATATTACACATTTTATTTAAATGGTCATTTATCCCTGTAATATGAACAACTAAGTGTGAAATGCCACTGGTGCACAGTTACTGCTTTGTAAATATCATGTTAACTAACATTGGCTGAGAAGATGCCTTGATCAATCAAGGTAACCCTTACATGGCTAATTACAACAGCTAATGTCGCTACTGAGTAGAGTGTATTTGTAAAAGTATATTTGAAACACATTATAAATACACTTTATTGTAAAGAATATATTATTTATTGTAAAAAGTATTTTCCTAATTTATGATAAATATACATAAAATATACTTAAAGTGAATTCAAAGTATATTTGTTTTGCTCTTTATCTAATATACAAAGAATATACTTAAGTACAAAAAAGTACAAATCTAGATCACTTTAAATTGATTTAATATGCTTAAATGTTAATAAAATATAAATACAATTGATATTAAATGCATATAATATTTAAGTGTGTTTATTACAGATATACTTAAATATATACAACTACATTAATGAAGTATGATTTAACTAAATACAAATAAAAAATAATCCTGCTTGGGTTATGTAGAGAAATAATATACTGAAAAAATATATAAACACAACATGTAAAGTGTTGGTCCAATGTTTCATTAGCTGATATAAAAGATCCCAGACATTTACAAATGCTTATCGTTCTCGAATTTTGTTCACAAATTTGTTTACATCCCTGTTAGTGAGCATTTATTCTTTGCCAGGACAATCCATCGACCTGACAGGTATGGTATATCAAGAAGCTGATAAAACATCATGATCATTACACCAATGCCCCTTGTGGCGGGGACAATAAAAGGCCACACTAAAACTTTTTTTTTGTCACACAACACAATGCTACAGATGTCTCAAGTTTTGAGGGAGCGTGCACATGGAATTCTGACTGCAGGAAAATCAACCAGGGCTGTTGCCAGAGAATAGCATGTTTATTTCTCTACCATAAGCCGCCTCCGAAGTCATTTTAGAGAATTTTCTGTATGTCCAACCAGCCTTACAACTGCAGACCACGTGTAACCATGCCAGCCCAGGACCGCCATGTCCGACTTCTTCACCTGCAAGACCTGCCACCCGGACAGCTGATGAAACTGTAGGTTTGCAAAGCTCATCTGCGTGCTCGGGGTCCTCACCAGGGTCTTGACCTGATTGCAGTTCGGTGTCGTAACCGACTTCAGTGGGCAAATGCTCACCTTCGATGGTCACTGGCACGCTGGAGGAGTATGCTCTTCATTTTATGAATCGCGGGTTTCAACTGTACCGAGCTTGTGTGGTCGAGCGGTTTGCTGATGTCAATGTTGTGAATAGAGTGTCCCATGGTGGCGGTTGGATTATGGTATGGACAGGCATAAGCTACGGACAATGAACACAATTGCATTTTATCGATGGCAATTTGAATGCACAGAGATACCATGATGAGATCCTGAGTCCCATTGTCATGCCATTCATCCGCCCCCATCATCTCATGTTTCAGCATGATAATGCACAGCCCCATGTCGCAAGGATTTGTACACAATTCTTGGAAGCTGAAAATAGTCCTAGTTCTTCCATGGCCTGTATACTCACCAGACATGTCACCCATTGAACATGTTTGGGATGCTCTGGATCAACGTGTGAAACACCCTTTCCAGTTCCCGCTAATATCCAGCAACTTCGCACAGCCATTAAAGAAGAGTGGGACAACATTCCACAGGCCACAATGAACAGCCTGATCAACTCTATGCGAAGGAGATGTGTCACGCTGCATGAGGCGTGGTCACACCAGACAGTTTTTTTGATCCACCCCCCTACCTTTCTTAAAAAGGTATCTGTGACCAACAGATGCATATCTGTATTCCCAGTCATGTGAAATCCATAGATTAGGGCCTAATTTATTTATTTAAATTGACTGATTTCCTTATATGAATTGTAACTCAGTAAAATCTTTGAAATTGTTGCATGTTGCGTTTATATTTTTTTCAGTGTAGTTTATCAACATTTTAAGCTAAATGTTCTGATCTGTTGCATCAGTCTGATTGCTTTGAATTTTGGATCTATCATCCCATAACTGTCCCAGAGTCTGTTTCGAACCATCCCAGACATGTTTTTTATCGCCCCCAGGAGGTCGGGATGCCCTTCATTTTAGCCTCTCCTCAGCAAGCACCACAAAGAGAAAGAGAGAGAGAGAGTGCACTGCTGTGTGTCATTTTCCAGGAAGAATGTGTTCAATAGTGCACGTTGCTGAACTGTTAATGCAGACCAAAGCAGTACATCACAGACTGATGAAAAGGGAAAGAGAAGAGAAATTGTGAGTTTCTCCGGTTTCTCCTAACAGGCTGGCTGCCTCTGGGGGACCAGCGTAACCAAAATTGTACTTGGCAACTGGGGTATCCAATCATAAAATAAGTAACTGAGTCACTGTGGTGCAAAGTCATGGCACTTTACAATAGGGATTTTTTTTCTTCAAATCAATCAAACTCATCATGGTATATTATTGAGGGGGTCCAATTTACTTGTTTCAATCTCTTGAGCCCCTGAAGGTGTCCCTCTGAAAGACAAAAATGCACTGCTATGAGTCCTTTTCCTGGCCCCATGTGCTCAATAACAAGAAGAGAGCCTTTTTATCAACCAGGTCTCAGAGCATTTTAGATGTTTCTGTACGTAAATCCAAAATTCAAAAGGCACTCACACATCTGAGCAATCTTTTTTGCAGGTGCATGGTAACAGTTGAACAAGATGAATGAAAAAGGAAACCGAACACTTTAATAAGCTTACGCGTCGGCCTCACGGCCTCCGTCAGATGCCGATACGTAAGCTTATTAAAGATCAGTGATACTATCAAGAGCAGTGTGCGGTTTCCTTTATCATTCATCTGTACGTAAATCTGAAATACTCTATTTAGTTTGATATGCTATATTTCATATGGGACGTAAGACAGATGGTTACTTAGGGCAAAAATGAACGCAGGGTGATTGGGTGGGCGTATAACCCGAACATCTAGTGATCCAAAGGTTATCACAGACAACTTTAGTATTTTAGCAAATTAGCAACCTTTCAACTTTTAGCTACTTTGCAACTACTTAGCATGTTAGCTAACCCTTCCCATGACCCTAATCTAAACCCTTTTAGCCAAACCTTCCATTAACCCTAATATACTTTTTTATTTAACCTTTATTTAACTATGAAGGTCAGTTAAGAAAAAATGCTTATTTACAATGACGATGCAGAGCCACCCTATGGAACTCCCAATCATGGCCAGATGTGATACAGCCTGGATTCAAACCTGGGACTGTAGTGACACCTCTTGCACTGAGATGCAGTGCCTTAGACCGCTGCACCACTCGGGAGCCAAAACCCTTTAACCTAACTCCTAAACTAAGCCCTAACCTTAACCCTAACCCCTAACCTTAACCCCTAGCCTAGCTATAGTTAGTGAGCTAGCTAATGTTAGCCACCTAGCTAGAATTGTAACATATCATACATTTTGCAAATTCGTAACATATTGTACGTTTAGAAAATGTGTAACATATAATACATTTGCAAATTCGTAACATATTGTACGTTTGTCAAATTCGTAACATATATAACATGAATAGTAATTCGTAACATATCATACGAAAGGGTGATTAATACATACTATACGAAATGTAACATATCATACTAACTGTAGTGTCTTGGATTTACGTACATAATAATACAAAATGTTTCTGAGACCAGGTTGCTTTTATGTGGGGAAATTGCCTTGATAGGCTATGGCATCTCTTTGCTGGAAAAAGTATTATGATTATACTTAAATGAGATGTCTCTATTTATTATTTCTTTTTTCAAATCACATTTCCTCTGTTTGATATCTAAGTGACTAAAAAAGGAGAGATTAACTGCAGGGAGTGATATTTCGTTTTGTGATCCAAAATAAAGAGAATAGAGCCATACTGTGAGCTGAGCTTAGCGTGGGTGTGTCCCTTTAATAGAGATGGATGGGGTAAACACTGGCAGACGGACTTTAAAGTGATATCCGTTTCTTATTGGGATGCTGCTGTCTGTTCCCTGTTTGTCAGCCCCCACAGTCGTCTTGGTCAAAGCACAATCCTGTTTGTATCTGATTCCATAGTATGTCTGGTCAACATCTGGGCTGTATGTCGATGATGCATCAAGACCAGCTTCAGAATGAGCTCTTGACTCTTATAGACTGACGCCTGTAGAGGAGACCACACTCACAGCATGTGTAGATGGTTCTATTTACCAATAGAGAACCTACTCTGAGATCAGATGTTCTAAAACCTGCTGAGTGTAAAATGAAATAGAACAAATAAGTCTTACACGAAAGCTTTTAAACACTGTTTGATAAATGGATGAAAGAGTTTCTGTCACCTAGAAGAACAACAGCCATGTTGCAGCTTCTCGACATGAATGAAGGATACATTCATTTCCATTGGCATTTAGAAAAACATTGTTTTTATCAGCAATGCTAAGAACCAGCCTCATTTCCCTGTATGTTCGCTGAGTACCACAGTGGTACCAGTGTGCCCTATGCATCCCAGAGTGGTATTCATGGTGTAGTGAACAGGGGTCCCAGGGGAAGGCCGGTGTTTCTGTAGCTGTCCACGCCCACTGCACCGAGCTCTCTGTCAGTCCCAGGACTCCGGAGGAGCTCTGAGGCTCCCCAAGTGCCTCACTGAGGATCCAGCGCTCTGATCCCTGAGTAATATGAATAATGCAACTACTTCCCCTCGACTCATTTACCTAACACATTTTAGTGGCCGGCCCATCTGAACACCTATTATGACATTTATCAAAAAAATACACTCCTTTTTGCTCTTTAGAGTGATCAACCTCTTTGCCTCATTCAAATTTCTTGGTGGGCAATCTATCTCAACCCGTCAATGTTTTTGTTTTTGTTTTTGTTCTCAACCCCAATAGATCACCTATAATTCTATGAGCAACGGGTCAGACGATAGCAAGCCATTCTTGTGCTGTGAAATAGGCAGGACAATTATCTGCTAATAGTCAATGTGTGCAATCTCTTGATGATATCGTAGTGTTTGCAGACTAAGTGACCTCTTTGCTGCTCTTTCAATTAAGTGCTGCTCGCTGGTGGAATAATCTAAATTCTACCCCTGATCCAGGCTGGCTGCAATTTACAGTGCTGTAGATAGCAGGAGCTTCATACGGCCACTCCTCTGATTGCCGTCCATTTAGATGAGAGCATGAAAGTGGGCCACACTTTCCTTCCTGCCGTAATGAGCTGAGAGTCAAACTGGCTGATGAGGAACCATTATGATCAGAGCACGCCATTGAGTAAAGCAAGCCTCATGGGCATGTTTACTACTGGAGAATACAATGTGTACGTGCATGCATGCATGTGTGTATAGAGGTGAAACGGATGTCTGCGATTTAAGTCATTTATTTATTATTTCAATAATCAGTTTATCTAACTTTACTTTATGTAATATTCTGAAGTTATAAGTTATTCAAACAAATAGTGGCCAACTTGCACTACATGACCAAAAGTATATAGACACCTGCTCGTCGAACACTAAAAGATCATGGGCATTAATATGGAGTTGGTCCCCCCTTTGCTGCTATAACAGCCTCCACTCTTCTGGGAAGGTTTTTCACTAGATGTTGGAACATTTCTGCGGGGACTTACTTCTATTCAGCACAAGAGCATTAGTGAGGTCGGGCACTGATGTTAGGTGATTAGGCCTGGCTCGCAGTCGGTGTTCTAATTCATCCCAAAGCTGTTCGATGGGGTTGAGGTCAGGGCTCTGTGCAGGCCAGTCAAGTTCTTCCACACCGATCTCGACAAACCATTTCTGTATGGACCTCGCTTTGTGCACGGGGGCATTGTCATGCTGATACAGGAAAGGGCTTTCCCCAAAATGTTGCCACAAAGTTGGAAGCACAGAATCGTCTAGAATGTAATTGTATTCTGTAGTGTTAAGATTTCCCTTCACTGGAAGTAAGGGGCTTAGCCCGAACAACGAAAAACAGCCCCAGACCATTATTCCTCCTCCACCAAAACTTTACAGTTGGCACTATGCCTTTGGGCAGGTATCGTTCTCCTGGCATCCGCCAAAGCCAGATTCGTCCGTCCGACTGCCAGATGGTGAAGCGTGATTCATCACTCCCGAGAACGCGTTTCCACTGCTCCGGAGTCCAATGGTGGCGAGCTTTACACCATTCCAACCGACACTTGGCATTGCGCATGGTGATCTTAGACTTGTGTGCGTCTGCTCAACCATGGAAACCCATTTCATGAAGCTCCTGATGAACACTTCTTGTGCTGATGTTTCTTCCAGAGACAGTTTGGAACTCGGTAGTGAGGGTTGCAACCGAGGACAGACATTTTGTACGCGCTACGTGATTCAGCAGTCGGCGGTCCCATTCTGTGAGCTTGTGTGGCCTACCACTTTGCGGCTGACTTGTTGGAAAGGTGGCATCCCATGACAGTACCACGTTGAAAGTCACTGAGCTCCTCAGTAAGCCCATTCTACTGCCAATGTTTGTCTATGGAGATTGCATGGCTATGTGCTTGATTTTATACACCTGTCAGCAACGGGTGTGGCTGAAATAGCCGGATCCACAAATTTGAAGGGGTGTCCACATACTTTTGTATATATTGTGTATTTCATGAAAGAGCTGTAACACAATTCATCCTTTCCAATCTGAAATGGGTTTCTCCCACAGTCCTGGTATGTGGAGCCAGTTTTTATTATTATCTTGCAAATTGAATGAAGTGAGAGAAATCACAGAAAACAGTGTGATTCCTGAGTCTCTACAAGGAAAAGGCCCTTGTTAAACAGCCCTATCGTGTCTGGGTTTCATTTAATTTGAGGGCAGAAGGGGAGAAAAATTGAAGTAATTAACGAGAACACCCTGGGAGTCTAGACTAGTCTACCGGAACATTATGAGTCTGCACGTCTGGGGACCCTAGATAATTACATTTTAGTCCAAGGAAGGGGCTTGAGTTTGATAATTGAGTCCATCGTTCTTTTGAAGTTGAACCTTTGTAGCCCAGTAGCTATCAATTGCAACAGTTTCTCTGCCAATAGCTAACAGTTACTCTGTAAAGAGACATACGTGTAGCGTGTTAGTAGTTGAAGTATCACTGAGATACTCAGAGGAAAAGTAGTGGAGGTCAACTAGGTGCAGCCTCCTGTTTGAAAGGACCCAGCTAAGAAGCATGTGCACAGATATGCATGGGGAATGTTTTGAAATAGACTATAGATTTAGCCGTGTTGGAAATGGAAGTAGTCATTTAGGTCAGGCTCTACCAAGGGGATGGTGTATGTGAAGCACATCAGATGACCACCTCCGAACATACAGTACGGTGGGCAGCGGCTCACCTGTGCAATGTGTGAGAGATGCATTCATGTGTGTGTGAATGTGTGTGCATGCTTAGGTGTGGCTCTGTGTGCGTGTGTGTGTGTGTGTGTGTGTGTGTGTGTGTGTGTGTGTGTGTGTGTGTGTGTGTGTGTGTGTGTGTGTGTGTGTGTGAACGTGTGTGTGCATGCTTAGGTGTGGCTCTGTGTGCGTGTGCGTGTGTGTGTGTGTGTGTGTGTGTGTACGGGTAACTGTCAAAATAATGGAAACACTTGAGTAAATGAGGGATACAACGTTTATTGAAAGCAGGTGGTTCCACACAGGTGTGGTTCTTAAGTTAATTAAGCAATTAACATCCCTTCAAGCTCATGGTCGTGTATATAAATGCTGGGAAGGCCATTATTTTGGCTACCATGACTATGGCCCCGTAGGGTGATAATGCCCCCATCCACAGAGCATGAGTGGTCACTGAATGGTTTGATGAGCATGAAAACTATGTAAACCATATGCCAAGGCTGTTTCAGTCAACATATCTCAACACAATTGAACACTTATGGGAGATTTTGGAGCGGTGCCTCAGACAGCGTTTTCCATCACCATCAACAAAACACCAAATGATGGAATTTCTCAAGGATGAATGGTGTCACAATAGAGTTCCAGACACTTGAAGAATCTATGCCAAGGTGCATTGAAGCTGTTCTGGTGGCTCGTGGTGGTCCAACACCCTATTAAAACACTTTATGTTGTTTCCTTGATTTTGGCCAGGTCCATAATTAAGGGCTCCCTTGATATAGACAATATAAAATAAATACTACAAATACGGAGATATATTGTTTGCAAAAGTACATTATTTTATATTAATACAATTGCTCAGACAAAGAGATTTTATTTAACAATTAATACGGGGTTCTTTTTGATGCAAAACCCATCACTGGTGTGCGTGGACAAAGAACTATATTTTCATGTCATCTGACCATTGCACCGGGTTCAATCGAAGTGCCAATATCGTTTAGCTTGATATCCTTAACTCCAGGCATTTACATTTGTTGGATTACATTAAAATAGAGCTCTTTGGTTGGTCTTTGATGTTATGGGGCTATTTTGCTTCCACTGGTCCTGGGGCCCTTGTTAAGGTCAACAGTATCATGAACTTTACGCTGTACTGGGCCATTTTAGCCAAAAACCTGGTTGCCTCTTCCAGGAGGCTGAAACTGGGCCGCAAGTGGATCTACCAGCAAAACAATAACGCCAAGCACACATCAAAATCAACAAAGAGATGGTTCATTGACCACAAAATCAATCTCCAGGACTTGAACCCCATTGAAAAGCTGTGGTTTAATTGAAGAGGGAAGTCCATAAGAGCAGACGAAGGATATCAAGGATCTGGAAGGATTCTGTATGGAGGAATGGTCCAACATCCCTCCCAATGTGTTCTCCTCGTAAAACAGTTAGAAAAAAGGCTCAGTGCCATTATCCTTGCAAGGTATTGAATGGTATAGAAACAGGGGTGCCAATCATTTTGACCCCTATCTTTTTGAGAGATTTTTCGTTTTACTTGGTCTCTGACCAACTGCATTCGTATAAACAAATATAACTTTCCCTTTCTTTGCGTACACTATGTGTCAGTATTTGTGTTATACATTTTACACCGTGTTTTCTGCTCATCATTATCAAGGGTGCCAAAAATGTTGGACCTGACTGTGTGTGAAGAGGCTGGGTTAGAATGTCAAGTGTGACGTAAAGAGGTCACATTAGTCGTGAGCACAGTACAATTTACGGGTGTTCAAAAGGTAACACACAAATCAGATGTCTCGCAGATGCTGTCTTTGAGCGCAGAATAAAAAGCGCAGAATTTGTTTAAGGCCAATTGTATTTTTTATATTGCACTTATACAGGTGTGTAGGAGGAGGGAAATGTTGAACAGACTCCCAAACACTGTCACTAAGGATACCACATTTTCACTTTTCAGCTGTAAAGAGTCATTTGCCTTGTACATGGACTCATCCAATGTTAATCATCTAGTGTGTCTGTTGAGTGTGAGCTTCTCTTCTGGTGAAACTGAAAACCAACATTTTCTACCCATTGCGTTATTGCAGTAAGGTCTCATCTGTCAAATCCTCATTATGGATGGCTCTCTATGCATGCTTGTTTTCCGTAGGCACCTTATGTGTTCTTCCTATCTTGTTCATAAATTGTTTTCCTGGGAGATCTACTTGGGGGCATTTTGTCCCCTGACAGGCCACATGTTTTCAATTAGCACCTGACTATGAGCAGACTGCAGCCTGGGAGCATCTCAGGTCTCCCAACATATCACATGGCTCTGCCTGTCTGCCGGGGGATTCTTATTCACACTTCCTCTGTTGCTCTGACACACACCATTAGGCAAACCACGACTGAAGAACAGCGGATAGATTCAATTACATTTTCATTAAACAAGAGGTTTCATTAAAGTAAGATTAGACTGAAGGGTAAAGAGTGGAATGAAGATATGAATTTAAACAAGGATAAATTACTTTGTCCATATTCCCGCTTTGCCCCCAAGTCCCTTTTCAAAGAGCGGGTCCCCTCTGCTCTCTAATGGTGGCTGTGTTGTTAAGAAGTAGTCATGAAGAGAACACCCAGTTTGACACTGCTTTGCACTTCAGAGAGATCCGGCTGTTAAATTATTTATTTTCCAAACAGTAATTACTGGAACAGAGGGGCCTGGATGCTGAAATATGTGATTAGTGAGAGCGCATGCGCACCACGGAACCCAACCCCCGTCGGCCCTACCACCTCAACCAGGTGCTCCTGGTCTCCCTCTCCTGTAGTGGTATTACTACTACCGTCATAACATGCTTGTTCACTGACTATTTCCCGGAAGAACATGCCAGACGTGTCAGTGGAAAATGTCCCAAAATGGGGCCCTGTGCAATGAGTCGAGAATGTTCACCAAATCAGCTGTCTGAGCTGCGTTCTGACTACCTCGTGTTTTCTGCTGTCTAACGGTTGGTCTTCATTGCGAGAAGCAATTCCAGTTGTGTATAAAACAAAGACAGACAGAACAAAACGAGGGCCTTCCGTCGTGTGTTTAAGTACAGAAATATATTGCCATTTGCCTCTATTCACGCCGTTTGGCATTTCATGTCAACATTAATATTGACGTGTGTTTAATTCTGTGATTGATGTTGAGATGTGTGTTTGAGGTATTTTTTTAATTTATTTTTTATCTGACCCTGTGTAGTAGTAATCAGTCGTCTTGTTCTGATTAATTGAGATCTCCATGTGGCTGCTGGTGGGGCCCCATCCTCCTCATCAGAGGACACCTGTTGACTACCTGCAGACTGCACAGTGCTGGGTGTGATTTCACTGAGGGAGGGGACTGATTCTAAACCTGGCTCCAGCACTGCAGATGGATCTGTCTCTGTTCCTGTGTTGTGTTCCCATCAGCAGCCCAGTGTGCAGCTCAGACGCACTCTGATTGGAGCGCTCCCCACTGTCTGTCAGTCACATCTCATACGTTTTGATATTTTATCATCCTGCTGCAACCTCGTTGCTGTTTGTTTGGCCGTCAACTGGTTCGGTGCAGGGCTCGGCATCTGTCATGTGTGTCTGTGGCCTGTTGGGGACTTGTCACTGCAGGTGTGAAGAGAGCGTCTTTGTGGAGAAAGGTGTCGAGGACAGGCTCTAAGGCCTCTCTCTTCTTCCTGACACAGAATTTCACTCTTGAGATCATAAAATCACCCATCTGTCTTTGTGTGGTAAATTTATAATATAAATATTTATTTAGTAACATCTGAATGGACAATTTACATACTAGGTCTTAGTTTCATGGTACATTTTATGTTTACAGTATGTTAGTATCTCACAAAGTAATCAACCAAAGAGCAATATTACGCACAAAGAACCATGCACTGTACCCAAATAACAAAGATCAATTAATTGTAACAATGTGTTATTAAACAAGACATAAACAAGACTATACTATCACCTCCCAACTGAAACTTTAACACTTTTTAGATTTCTGTAGTTTTTTAAACAAATAGTACTAATGAATGGCCACTGGACATGCAGTTGACTAAACATACAGTATATTCTTGGTGCCATTTGAAAGGAAACACTTTTTGTGGAAATGTGAAAGGAATGTAGGAGAATATAACACATTAGATCTGGTAAAAGATCATACAAAGAAAAAAACAAATGTTTTTTTTACATTTTTTTGTACTATCATCTTTGAAATGCAAGAGAAAGGCCATAATGTATTATTTCAGCCCAGGTGGAGTTTAGATTTTGGCCACTAGATGGCAGGAGTGTATGTGCAAAGTTTCAGACTGATCCAATGAACCATTGCATTTCTGTTCAAAATGTTGTACCAGGCTGCCCAAATGTGCCTAATTTGTTTATTAAACTGTGCACTCTCCTCAAACAATAACATGGTATTCTTTCACTCTAATAGCTACTGTAAATTGGACAGTGCAGTTAGATTAACAAGAATTTAAGCTTTCTGCCAATATCAGATATGTCTATGTCCTGGGAAATGTTCTTGTTACTTACAACCTCATGCTAATCACATTAGCCTACGTTAGTGCAACCGTCCCGCAGGGGACCCACCAATCCTGAAGAAGTTTTAAGCCTGTCCTGGATCAGTAAGCACTTTCAAATTGAGCATGATTTTTATTTCAGCACTAAACTTAATCTATGTCGGGGAAACCAAGTGTAACATCTACCATTACTAGCATACTGATCTCTCCTCCTCTCTTGATGCTTGGTGTCTCTGCTGTTCCTCTCCTTCACCACCCTGTGTTCTCTTTATGGTGAGGGAGGAGTCTTCAGAGAGTTGGTGGAACCGCCCTGGCTTTCACCTGCAGTCCCCTGACCCATCCACTAGAGAACACACCGAGAGGAAACACCATCAGAGAGATGAGCATAACCAGGTTATATCAGGTAAGGGAATACAATTTGACAGCTGAATTGCACAAAGAGGGAAAAAGTCGGAGGCTGTGAGGCTGAAGTCACAATGCACTCTGTAGTTTTAATTCATCTTACAAAAAAATGGCCTCGGTGTGTGTAGAACCCCTGTGGGTTCTGTCGTGCCTCTGTCTGAAAATCAATTGTCACCGCACTGTGTCTCCGAAATTCCTTCTCCGTTTAATAAGAAACATACTCTAAATAAACTGTCCTACTTTCAAGAAACACAAAATCAGTAGGAAATAGCAAACATTTTTATTTGTTGCCCTTTTCTCTTTTCCTCCTAGATGGAATTTAACAGCCTAAAAAAGCAGCCCAGGGGAAGACAGGAAGCGAAAGAGAGATGTAAAGCACAGTTTAAATGGCTGTTTTAGCAGTTCTGTGTAGCGGGAGCACAACCTTGGCTCAAGTGGCCTGGGATGTGAATTATTGATGAGAACTGTCTGTGGCCTTGAGGGTCAGCGAGTTTTGCACTACGATTTCCAAACACCAAACCATGAAAAGATACGAGCGAAAATAATGAAACGTCAAGTGTGTGTGTGTGTGTGTCTTAACAATAATAATTAGGTGGGTGCTTATTTTTGTCCGAGTGTGTGTATGTGTATGTGTGTGTGTGTGGTTTATGGGTTATTAAGCCTTATACTCAAAGAGCATCTTTCCATTCTTGAAGTAACACAAATAAGTTATAATCCCAAGCTTGAGTCCTCTGCTATGTCTTCTTCAGCTTAATAGGAGGAACAGGGTTGTATTCATTAGACGAAGACCGTGGCAAACAGTTGCAAAAACATTTTGCAATGGCAACCGTTTACTCCCAAAAAGTTTATATTGGACAAATTCAGGAAGGTCCCTCCCCATATCATTCCGTTTGCTTTTGTTTGGCTCTGTTTGGTTCCAAGTGAATACACCCCAGTGCTTCTGACTGTGCAGCTACAATGATATCCAATGACAAGCACTTCAGTTATATCACTGTGTAGGCAACATTACTGTTCCAATTTCTGCTTTTAACCTCTCAGATGAATATGAATAGATTTGGTGTCAACAACTCCAAATAAATGTTGATCTATTTCTGGTGTCCATTAATGAGGGTGGAGGAGTAGTGTTTTTAAATAGCAATAAAGCCGCCTTCTCCGCTCCTCTCCCACTGCAGGAATGGATTGTTCTGATGATGGCACAAAAACAAGTCAAGCAGACATGTGTTTTATGTAATCCTGCTTGTGTTTTATTGTCCCTATACAAGCTAGAGAAGTAGAGCTTTACCGCTTGCTGTCTACTTACACCTTGCACACACACACACACACACACACACACACACACACACACACACACACACACACACACACACACACACACACACACACACACACACACACACACATACCTCTACCAGGGGGTGCCAGTGGGCGATGGGCTTGCGAGGGTATGACAGCATCTCGTTCCAGTGGTCTCGGCCCAGGCTCTCCGCCTCATTGCCCACCCTACACACTCCAATGACCTCATTGTGACCTACCCTGTGAGAGGGGGGAAAAAACATATGGTCATTTTAAAACCTTTTGTTGTCCAACATCATGCTCCTTCGTGTAATTATTATAGTGATGTTCAGCAAATTATTTTTAACTCCTCTAATATTTATTCTGAACAGCATTTGGAGGAAAAGAGTCTGTACTCTGTGCTTTTTCGTCAGTATTTTTGTCTTGTAATGTTGTTTCCTCCTCTCTTGAATGCCAGCTGCTTTCCAGGCCAATGATCAACTAAAACATGTTACACTTAGGGAGTCTCAGCGATGTGCTTGTATAGGGGAGCAAACAGGATAATAAAGTTGAGGAGCTCAGGGCAAGGATTTCTTCCAGAGAGACATCAGGAATTGTAACATACTCAGTTTCATGGAAACATGGCTCTCTCAGGATATACTGTCTGAATCAGTCTAGCCAGTTGGGTTCTCAGTTCATCGCGCAGAAAGGAATAAATATCTCTCCGGAAAGAAGGGTGGGGGTGTATGTTTCATCATTAACGACTTTTGGTGTGATTGTGATAACATACAGGAACTCAAGTCTTTTTGTTCACCCAACATAGAATACCTCACAATCAAATGCCGACTGTCTTATCTCCCAAGAGAATTCTCTTCGGTTATAGTCACAGCCGTGTATATCCCCCCTCAAGCCGATACCACGACGGCCCTCAAAGTACTTAACTGGACTTTATGCAAACTGGAATCCACATATCCTGAGGCCACATTTATTGTAGCTGAGGATTTTATGAAAGCACATTTGAGGAAAAGGCTGCCGAAGTTCTATCAACACATTAACTGTAGTACTCACGTTGCTAAAACACTCGTTGCTACTCCAACTTTCTGGATGCCTACAAGGCCTACAAGGCCCTCCCCACCGCCCTTTCAGCAAATCTGGTAATGACTGCATTTTGCTCCTTCCTTCCTATAGGCAGAAACTCAAACAGGAAGTACCTGTGCTAAGGACTATTCAAAGCTGGTCTGACCAATCGGAATTCACGCATCAAGATTGTTTTGATCATGTGGACTGGGATATGTTCCAGGTAGCCTCTGAGAATATTATCGAAGTATACACTGATACGGTGACTGAGGTTATCAGGAAGTGTATAGGAGATGTTGTACCCACGGTGACTATTAAAACCCACCCTAACCAGAAACCGTGGATAGATGGCAGCATTCGCACAAAACTGAAAGCGGGAACCATCGCATTTACCAATGGCAAGGTGACTGGGAATACGGCCCAATACATACAGTGTAGTTATTCCCTCCATAAGGCAATCAAACAGGCAAAATGTCAGCATAGAGAAAAAGTGGAGTCGCAATTCAACGGCTCAGACACGAGACCTATGTGGCAGGGTCTACAGACAATCACGGACTACAATGGGAAAACCTGCCAAGTCGCGGACACCAACGTGTTTCTTCCAGACAAGCTAAATACCTTCCTCGCCCACTTTGAGGATAACACCATGCCACCAAAGCGGCCTGCTACCAAGGACTGGGAGTTCACCTTCTCTGTGGCCGACGTGAGTAAGACATTTAAGCATGTTAACCCCCGCAAGGCTGCCGGCCAGACGGCCTCCCTAGCCATATCCTCAGAGCATGCGCAGACCAGCTGGCTGGAGTTTTACGGACATATTCAATCTCTCCCTATCCCAGTCTACTGTCCACACATGCTTCAAGATGTCCACCATTGTTCATGTACCCAAGAAAGCAAAGATAACTGAACTAAATGACTATCGCCCAGTAGCACTCACAACTGTCATCATGAAGTGCTTTGAGAGTCTAGTCAAGGATCATATCATCTCTATCTTACCTGACACCCTAGACCCACTTCAATTTGCTTACCGCCCCAATAGAACCACAGATGATGCAATTGCCATCGCACTGCACACTGCTCTATCCCATATGGACAAGAGGAATACCTATGTAAGAATGACTACAGCTCAGCATTCAACACCATAGTACCCTCCAAGCTCATCATTATCTTGAGGCTCAGTCTGAACCCCACCCTGTGCAACTGGGTCCTGGACTTTCTGACGGGCCGCCCACAGGTGGTGAAGGTAGGAAAAAACACCTCCACTTCGCTGATACTCAACACTGGGGCCCCACAAGGATGCATGCTCAGCCCCCTCCTGTACTCCCTGTTCACCAATGACTGAGTGGCCACACATGCTTCCAGCTCAATCATCAAGTTCGCAGACGACACAACAGTAGTAGGTCCGATTACCAACAATGATGAGACAGGGAGGAGGTGAGGGCCCTGGGAGTGTGGTGCTAGGAAAATAACCTCTCAACCAACGTCAACAAAACAAAGGAGCTAATTGTGGAATTCAGGAAACAGCAGAGGGAGCATCCCCCTATCCACATCGATGGGACAACCGTGGAGAAGGTGGAAAACTTCGAGTTCCTTGGCGTACATATCACTTACAAACTGAAATGGTCCACCCACACAGACAGTGTTGTGAAGAAGGCACAACAGGGCATCTTCAACCTCAGGAGGTGGAATAAATTTGTCTTGGCACCTAAAACCCTCACAAACTTTTACAGATGCACAATTGAGAGCACCCTGTCGGGCTGTATCACTGCCTGGTATGGCAACTGCACCTCTCGCAAACGCAGGTCTCTCCAGAGGGTGGTGCGGTCTGCCCAACACATCACCGGGGGCAAACTACCTGCCAAAAATATTATCAAGGACAACAACCACCCGAGCCACTGCCTGTTCACCCCGCTATTATCCATAAGGCAAGGTCAGTACAGGTGCATCAAAGCTGGGACAGAGAGACTGAAAAATAGCTTCTATCTCAAGGCCATCAGACTGTTAAATTATGTTAAATAGCCATCCTAGCACATTAGAGGCTGCTGTCCTATATACATAGACTTGGAATCACTAGCCACTTTAATAATGGAACACTATTCACTTTAATAATGTTTACATATTTTGCATTACTCATCTCATATGTATATATTGTATTCTATCCTATTTTACTGTTTCTTAGTCTATGCCACTGACATTGCTTGCCCAAATATTTATTCTTAATTCCATTCCTTTACTTTAGATTTGTGTGTATTGTTGTGAAATTGTTAGATATTACTGTTAGATATTACTGCACAAGCATTTCGCTACACCTACAATAACATCTGCTAAACAAGCGTATGTGACAAATAATATGTTATTTGATTTGTATACAACAAAGATACTGTCCAATCAAAAGCGTGGTTTCGGAGTCCTTTTCAGTGCACCATAGTCACCACAACCTTGCAGGCTATTTTCAGAATAAAAAACCCAAACTGCTGTCATAATTATAGGAAGTTCAGTTTATAAAAAGCGTTACAAAACAACATTTATTTACCGATCGTAGTCCATCACTGCTATTAGGAGACTGATCTGATCAATGTTCTCAGGAGGGACATCAAATACTATGGCTTCGTTGTAGACTGGATTCAGAGTGTTTCGCTTGGTGGACGTTTTCCTCTTCTTCAATCTCCGTCCCTCACACATCAAAGACACCTTCACATAAGGATCTAGAGAGAGTTGGGACACAGTGGAAATGGTAAACCTACGGAGTAACACATGGGATGCATCCACACAGGCCTCTGGTCAAAAGTAGTGCAGTATACAGTTGAAGTCGGAAGTTTACATACACCTTAGCCAAAAACATTTAAACTCAGTTTTTCGCAATTCCTGACATTTAATCCAAGTAGAAATTCCCTGTTTTAGGTCAGTTACAATCACCACTTTATTTTAAGAATGTGAAATGTCAGAATAATAGTAGTGAGAATGATTTATTTCAGCTTTTATTTCTTTCATCACATTCTCAGTGGGTAAGAAGATTACATACACTCAATTAGTATTTGGTATCATTGCCTTTAAATTGTTTAACTTGGGTCAAACATTTCGGGTAGCCTTCCACAAGGTTCCCCCAATCATTTGGGTGAATTGTGGCCCATTCCTCCTGATAGAGATAGTGTAACTGAGTCAGGTTTTTAAGCCTCATTGCTTGTTCAGTTCTGCCCACAAATTTTTTATAGGATTGAGGTCAGTGCTTTGTGATGGCCACTCCAATACCTTGACTTTGTTGTCCTTAAGCCATTTTACCACAACTTTGGAAGTATGCTTGGGGTCATTGTCCATTTGGAGGACCCATTTGCGACCAAGCTTCAACTTCCTGACTGATGTCTTGAGATGTTGCTTCAATATATCCACACATTTTTCCATCCTCATGATGCCATCTATTTTGTGAAGTGCACCAGTCCCTCCTGCAGGAAAGCACCCTGACAATATGATGCTGCCACCCCCGTGCTTCACGATTGGGATGGTGTTCTTCGGCTTGCAAGCCTCCCCCTTTTTCCTCCAAACATAACGATGGTCATTATTGCCAAACAGTTCTATTTTTGTTTCATCAGGCCAGAGGACATTTCTCCAAAATGTACGATCTTTGCCCCCATGTGCAGTTGCAAACCGTAGTCTGGCTTTTTTATGGCGGTTTTGGAGCAGTGGCTTCTTCCTTGCTGAGCAGCCTTTCAAGTTATGTCGATATAGGACTCGTTTTACTGTGGATATAGATACTTTTGTACCTGTTTCCTCCAGGTACTTTACAAGGTCCTTTGCTGTTGTTCTGGGATTGATTTGCACTTTAGCACCAAAGTACGTTCATCTCTAGGAGACAGAACGAGTTTCCTTCCTGAGCGGTATGACGGCTGTGTGGTCCCATGGTGTTTATACTTGCGTACTATTGTTTGTACAGATGAACGTGGTATCTTCAGTCGTTTGGAAATTGCTCCCAAGGATGAACCAGACTTGTGGAGGTCTACAATTTCTTTCTGAGGTCTTGGCTGATTTCTTTTGATTTTCCCATGATGTCAAGCAAAGAGGCACTGAGTGTGAAGGTAGGCCTTGAAATACATCCACAGATACAGATCAGAAGCTTCTAAAGCCATGACATTATTTTCTGGGATTTTCCAAGCTGTTTAAAGGCACAGTCAATTTAGTATATGTAAACTTCTGACCCACTGGAATTGTGATACAATGAATTATAAGTGAAATAATCTGTCTGTAAACAGTTGTTGGAAAAATGACTTGTGTCATGCACAACGTAGATGTCCTAACCGACTTTCCACAACTATAGTTTGTTTACAAGAAATTTGTGGAGTGGTTGAAAAATGAGTTTTCATGACTCCAACCTAAGTGTACAGTATGTAAACTTCCGAATTCAACTGTATAGGGAATAGGGTGCCATTTCGGACGCCTCAATAGTTATGCTCCATTGATATGTTTCGTCATGGCGTCTACTTATTGGGCCATATTATTAAAAGACTGGGAGACAGAAATGACCATTCCATTTCATATACTAGTCTGTCATATAATTTATCCATCCTGTGATGACTAAGCAGAATCCACATCACATTTGTACCCCAGTCCCCACATTAAGGACCCCCTACCTGAGGCTCCAGTGATGTCCATAGCTTTGAGGTTCCTAGCCTTGATCATTGTGATGGTTAGCCTTCCAGCCGTTGGTAGGTAACACAGGGAGAACATGAGATCCCCCAAGTCCACATTGTCCTACAAAGCAACGAAAACATCAGTGAAATGTTTAGTAACTGAATGTCTCATGATGTCACCATATAGCTCTGGCTTCGCTGTTAGAGATTCCGCTGGTTTACAGTGGACTATGTGAACAGTCGGGACCTCAACTTACTGCTGAGAGTTAGAATAATAGAATGCAATGTCTAAGCTTGGTTGTGCATCAGCAGTTTTCATATTGTTATATGTCACTCATTGACAATCACTCAATTAACCCAAGTCAGTAAAAATGTTTTTATTGGTACTGCTTAGTGTACTTAGACTAGCCAATTACTGACAGGGCACACAGAGCACGTGACCAGGGGGCCCCCATTTATTTTGATTAGTTTCTCTCAATCAGATATCATATTAACATGGCATAAGACATGGGGAAATGTGTAGAATTCCAGGGAATTGGCTGTAAAATTGCAACAACAAAAATAACAGTTCTGTAAAGCCAACCGATTTGTTTACCTTTTGTGAATAAAATATTATTTTCTGCTAACAGATCCCTCTGTACGTATTAAATTATAGTTTTAAATCCCGGTGCTGAGGTAATGTGCGTAAATGTGTAGCGGCTACTGTAATAGGCTGTGTGTTTGTAGATCGACTGAGGTGATTGAAGTTACAGCAACCAATGTGATAATCACTGGGGTAATTGTCGCTGGTTTTTGCTGGCTACGGCCCTGCGTATGCAAGTGAACAGGAAGAGAAGCGCTCCAATTATCACCTCTGAAAATAGCATGTCTGTGAGAGAGTGATGTGTTCGTTAGACACAAGCAGCACTCACAAGGTTAGTTACCGGCATGGACTATGAAGGCCACGAGTCTCACCTCTAGTTGAGGCATGCACCTCACGTTGTAATGTAACCCTGACAAACCTGTTACCACTGTAAGTTTCTCTCAGCATGAGGTAGGAGCAGGAAACACCCAACATAGTTAAGATGCAGGCTACCGGACCATAAACTTGGTCAGAGCCCCTGGTTTTAGAAGCTGGGAGTCTACTGTAAATAAGCAGCATCTCCAGGCTTGGCTGACACTAGCCTGACATCTGAATTAGTCTTTGTGTGCGCGTGCGTGTGCATGCGCGTGTGTGCTCCTCAGCCCTGAGCTGTATGGGCCTGTTATAACAGATCATTCTCCCTGTGTGAAAGTTCCCGTTGGCAGGCCCCTGGGCTCAGTGGGAAGCCACAGTATTCTGCATCAGCAGGAAAGGTCAGTGCAGCTCTCCACAGAGAACCGCTCATTATCAGGTCTGGCTTGGTCACCAGCCTGGTCAGTGCTCAGTCCCAGTCTCACACAGACACAGCTTCTCCCCGAGAAGCTATCTAGCTCACACCCTGCTGGAGCTCGTTTGCCAGGGCTATCAGGCCTTCTGCCTAGCTGCCATGGCTTTGACAAGCCCATTGTCAATAGTGGCAACAGGTTTTAGTTCTCCAAATAGCAGAGGTTTACCAGAGTTTTCCCCCCCTAGCTTATGACATGTTCATATCCTGGGTTGGGGGCCCCACAGTTACTGTGCTCTCTGTGGGTTGGGTTTTACTAGGTGGATATGTTCAATGATGAAGTTATTAATGAAGTTTGAATACAGTGCCTTCATAAAGTATTCAGATCCCTTGACTTTATTCACATTTTGCTACCTTACAGCCTTATTCTAAATTGATTAAATAAATAAAAAAATCCTCACCAATCTACACACAATACCCCATAATGACAAAGCGACAACAGGTTTTGAGAAATATTTGCAAATGTATAAAAAGGGTGCTCAGGTGCATCCTGTTTCCATTGACCATCCTTGAGATGTTTCTACAACGTGATTGGAGTCCACCTGCGGTAAATTCAATTGATTGGACATGATTTGGAAAAGCACATACCTTATATAAGGTCCCACAGTTGACAGTACATGTCAGAGCAAAACCAAGCCATGAGGTCGAAGGAATGTTCCGTAGAGCTCCGAAACAGGATTGTGTCGAGGCTCAGATCTCGGGAAGGATACCAACAAATTGCTGCAGCATTGAAAGCACTAAGACTCTTCCTAGAGCTGGCCGCGTGGCTAAACTGAGCAATCAGGGGAGAAGGATCTTGGTCAGGGAGGTGACCAAGAACCCGATGGTCACACTGACAGAGCTCTAGAGTTTTTCTGTGTAGATGGGAGAACCTTCCAGAAGGAAAACAAACTTGGCAGCACTCCACCAATCAGGCCTTTATGGTATAGTGGCCACACAGAATCCACTCCTCAGACAGAATCCACGCCTCACTCCTTTTGGAGTTTGCCAAAAGACTCACAGACCGTGAGAAACAAGATTCTCTGGTCTGGTAAAACCAAGATTCAACGCTTTGACCTGAATGCCAAGCGTCACATCTGGAAGAAACCTGTCACCATCCATTCAGTTAAGTATGGTGGTGGCAGCATCATCCTGTGGGGTGTTTTTCAGTGGCAGGGACTGGGAGACTTGTCAGGATCGAGGCAATGATGAACGGAGCAAAGTACAGAGAGATCCTTGATGAAAACCTACCCCAGAGCGCTCAGGACCTCAGACTGTGGCAAACATTTTCCTTCCAACAGGACAACGACCCTAAGCACACAGCCACGACAACGCAGGAGTGGCTTCGGGACAATTCTCTGAATGTCTTTAAGTGGCCGAGCTAGAACCCAGACTTGAACCCGATCGAACATCTCTGGAGAGACCTGAAAATAGCTGTGCAGCATCGGTCCCCATCCAACCTGACAGAGCTTGAGAGGATCTGCAGAGAAGAATGGGAGAAACTCCCCAAATAAAGATCTTGCCTAGCTTGTAGCATCATATCCAAAACGACTCGTGGCTGTAATTGCTGACAAAGGTACTTCACCATAGTACTGAAAAAGGGTCTGAATGCTTATGTAAATGTGATATTACTGGGGGGTTTTCTTCAGACATTTGCAAATATTTTTGAACCTGTTTTCGCTTTGACATGATGGTGTATCGTGTATAGATTGATGAGATTATTATTTTTTTAAAATCAATTTTAGAATAAGGCTATAACCTAACAAAATGTGGATAAAGTCAAGGGGTCTGAATACTTTCCGAAGGCACTGTATATTGAAATGCAATCACAGCTACATTTGTGCTCACTGCTAACTCACAACGACCATGAACCTCAATTGGAAAATGTTTTTCTGTATGAATAGAGCCCAAATAGACTCCAAAGTTAATACTAACGTCTAAGAATAACAACACATGCTGTCTGATATGCTGCATTGTTCTAATGTTCTGTACATGAAAATGCTTGTTACTATAAATGGCTCAATTCACACAGTTAGCTACTTACTTTGATGTTCCATTTAAAAGCGTCTGTGTAAAACACCTCACATCTTATCCAACAGAGATCAGTGGACATGGTTGCTAATGACTTGAACTAATAATGGGTGCGACTTGCTCTGCTATTCTTTGTGCATTATAAATCATGTCCTGCAAGGAATGACTTTGGTGGTTGTTGTTGGATATTTTTTTTTAGACAACGTCATTGATAGGGACATTGAATGGGAGTGTAATAGTGGAAAATGTAGAATTGGCACATCCATTCAAGCATCAATAAGTCCTCTATGTGGATGATTGAAATTACAGATCTAAAGCGATCTATCACTGCTCTCTGGCCTGTCCAAATTCACTGTAAATGTAATCAAACAAAGGCATTGATTTATCAAGGCTGTCAACATAGGGCAAGACACCACAGTGACCTCTAACCTACAGTACATCATCATTGGTCCACACTTTGCTACACTGACCTGGTCACTCAGAAGGAGCGGCAGGAGGTCTCCATCGTAAAGTGGTACATATCACGCGCGCGCACACACACACACACACACACACACACACACGAGCACATGCGTACACACACACGCAACCTCCCCACACATACTCACAAAGAGAGTAGGGGTGGACCATGTAGCCCATCCCTCTCAGGCTAAATAATCCAATTACCCACTTCCATTTGCAGACTATAGGATAACAGTCTCCTCCATCCATTGAAGTACTTAAATCAAGTCAGTGGTGGAATTATCGTCACTTGTGCTCTTTCAATGAAATTAAACTGGAGCTCTAAAGGCCCCCAATATGGCTGGAGAGAGAAGGCTGACAGTCTATCTTGTGTAATTATCCATCTTTCACCTTCCCCCCTAGGATCTCTCTCTCTCTTTTAAGGGCCTCTTAACATATAGGGTTTGCTACTACCATGTTTGTAGAGAGAAACAGAGGGAGACAAAGAGGGAGGGAGATAGAGAGGGAGGTGAAAATGGCTTTGCAATAGCCAACACGTGTAAGACCATGTCTTGGCATGTCATCCTATTACGTCAGCAGACAGTAAGTCAGCAGCTGTGGAACGACATGATTCAGCACTTTAAATGTGTTTCACTGGGCTTCTAAATGAACACAATCAGGGTAAACAAACACATTTCATTCACTCATAAATGTAGTACTCATGCAATAATAACGGACTTTGGAATGATTCTGTTGTCATCTTGAAAAAGTAGTTTGTTATTGTTGTAAACCCATTTTATCTTTCCCCCCTTCTTCCTCAGTCATTCCTCAAGTTTTATATTCAGCCCATGTCTGTTTCCACAATGCAGATCAATAAGACAAAACGTAAGGAGATGTGATGTGCTCATCACTTAGACCACTGCACCACTGGAGGCTCCCGAGTGGTGCAGTGGTCTAAGGCACTGCATTGCAGTGCTAGAGGCATCACTACAGACCCTGGTTCGATCCCGGGCTGTATCACAGCCGGGAGTCCCATAGGGCGGTGCACAATTGGCCCAGTGTCGTCCGGGTTAGGGGAGGGTTTGGCCGGGGTAGGCGGTCATTGTAAATAACAATTTGTTCTTAACTGACTCGCCTAGTTAAATAAAGATAATATTATGCTGCAGTGATGGTTATTGTGGAGCTAGGTAGTAAACCTGCTGCATTGGATCAAGCCACACACATATTTTTATTTTTTTACATTTACGTCATTTAGCAGAAGCCTTTATCCAGAGCTACTTACATGAGCAATTGTGGTTAAGTGCCTTGCTCAAGGGCACATCAACAGATTCTTCACCTAGTCAGCTCAGGGATTCGAACCAGCAACTTTTCAGTTACTGGCCCAATGTTCTTTACCGCTAGGCTACCTGTCGCCCAAGTTGGCTCACATTAATACTATCGACTGCCATTGCAGGGACACAGATTACAGTGCTCTTGAAATCTTAGTTATAACAGAGACCAACCAGGGCCAACCCTGCGTAGCTTCAATGGCGAGCCAGCAGTGGCATGCAGGGTGGTATGCCGCTGGCCTAAACCACCAGGGATTCTGTTCTGTTGTCTAACAGTTTAATTCAACCCTCATAAAGGTGGATTTGAGACCTGCTTGTAGAAGCTTACATAGATCATGTAAATGATTTAGAGCTGGTCACTTGTATGGGTATTTGTATAGCTCTCTGTCCCTGGAAGGTGTCCTGTATTTTAGAGGTATGTTAAAAACATGTAATAAACACGCTACATGACTTGTAATTGATGTTATCTAAGAAGTAGATGGTGGATTATTCTTGACCCCGTTCATATGGTCCTACAGTTCAGTTACGGAGATGTACCACTTCAATGTCAGACTTGATGCCGGTTTACACTTTGTATGTTACATATTGGATGTTTGATTCATGCATAGACTAGTGGTTGGACTTGTGATGTCACATGCTCTGTGTCCCAGAAGGGCTGGCCCAGTTCTGGGATGGAGAGTGGCTGTGTGTGTGTGTGTGGCTATGTGTGAGTGTGTGCGTGTGATGTTTGTGTTTCCTAGATGCTCTGGGTTGCATCCCCAGATACTTTGAAGCTCCCCAGTTAGCTCACCCATGTCACACAGGTAAATCTAGGACTCTGTCCAAGCACCCCCCCCCTGGGCGCAAGTTTTTGCCCTAACACTACACCGCTGATTCAAACAACCAACTCATCATCGAGCTTTGATTATTTGTTTCAGCCGTGTAGTGCTTGGGCAAAAACTAAAACTCGTACCCGGGTGGGCCCCAGGACCGAGTTTGGAAACCCTGACCTATGAAGTCGCCAAAGTTTGACAGCCTTGATACAAAATACTAGCTTCAGACCTATTCATTGTCTGAGCCTAATTTGTAACGCCAAACACAGGAGATGAGAAGCAGGTACAGGGAGTGAACCATGTAATATAGACGGACATGTAACGGAACAAGAACAGCGTCTGGACATAAACACGACAAACAATGCTACTACAGGGAACAACACAGAGGAGCAGACATATATGCAGGGGCAATCAACAAAGTGAGGGAGTCCAGGTGAGTCCAATGAGCGCAGCTGCGCATAATGATGGTAACAGGTGCGTATGATGACAGGAGCCTGGCGCCCACAGGGGGGAGCAGGCATGACATAATCAGGGAAAGGGGGGGATAGCTAGTCAGTTGTACAACTGAATACATTCAACTGAACTGTGTATTCCACATTTAACCCAACCCCTCTGAATCAGAGAGGTGCGGGGGCTGCCTTTAAAAACATCCATGTCTTCGGCACCTGGGGTACAGTGGGTTAACTGCCTTGCTCAGGGGCAGAACAACCTATTTTTACCTTGTCATCTCGGGGATTCAATCCAGCAACTTTTGAGTTACTGGCCCAGCGCTCTAAACATTAGGCTAATCACACATGTTTGATGAACTCAAACCCTACATGTTGACGGGAAGTCAAAATGAACCCATCTAAAAAAAAGAAGAGGCCCTCAAGAGAGACAGTATAGAGATATATCACTGAGACATCACTCAGATACAGTCCTCCCTTGAGACTGCAGACAACCTACACTCCTTCAATGACACCATAAGTCCTTATTTCCACAGTGAGACTCCAATGAGTCTGACATCTATTGAGACCGCACTTTGACCAATTGAGACTAAAGAGCCTTTCTGACATCAGTGAGAGTCCAGCGAGATTCCATCAGACGGGTGAGACCTTCAGTATGTCACACCTCACAGATACTAATGGGATCCATGTGAATAATGGAGAGAGGAGCTCCAGCTTTGTATCCTCGTGTCAAAGCAGTCACTGCTGCCAACTCAGATGTATGTCTCCATTCCATGTGTTTCCTTGTGTGGTCATGTATTATTCATTCCATCTAAGTATCATTTTATGTTAGTCTTCTTTTTTTTATTAAACCAGGGGGGTTCTGTGGGGACAGGCATACTTACACTTTGGTATTTACCTCCCTGCCTTGCCGTTACATGGCCTTTACACATTTTTTGATTGTTTGGACAGTTTTTGGTAGCCCTGAGGGGAGGGCAGAGCTGGTTCCGATATGCTTCTAAGGGTTTAACTCTTTCCAGTCCCACTCCTAAACTGACATAGGTGAATGATCAGGGACCAGAACTGAAGTGACTTCCAACTAAACTCTCTCAAATAATGTACCCTTATTCACTACCTCATTTCAAGTCACAGCGTTGCATTTATTGTTGCATGTCCACGTACCCAAGCAGATATTATGATACTGTACTGAGACTGATATAGAGGTTAGCTCACCGAGGTGACGTACTGGATGTCCCTACAGAGTTTAGTCTCTCTGGGGAAGTCTGCAAGGTCCAGGAAGTTATCCACCACCACCTGGCCAATGATGTCGTGGCGGGAGAAGCGGTCAAAGTCGTAGACGCTGAAGTGCAGTTTGCGTGTGGGCAGCTCAGTGTAGGCCACAGGGAACAGGAAGACCTCGTCGAACACGGGGTTGAGGGTCTTGCGGTGCACCTTGGTCTGGTGCTTGGTCTTGCGGTCGGGGAGCAGGTAGATTTTGACGTAAGGGTCAGAGGTTCCTGAGAAATCCTTGGCCGGTAAATCCTGGGCCTTGTGGATCTTGATGATGAGCTGCTCCAAGTCACAGTCGAACTTGAGGATGAAATGTATGCGGCCGCAGCTGTCCGTCTTCCTGCCGTCGTCCGTGTCCACAGAGCGTTGCTTATAGAGCTCGGGTTTGATCCGGCCCAGAGTGGCCAGGGACTCCTGTCTCTGGAACTGGCCAATGTTGAAGTCTGGGTTGGATAGGTTCATTTGGCGGCGGATGGAGTTGTGCCTGCAGAGGGTAGAGAAACCAGTTATCATTAGCTATAGACACAAAGCAACATGGTTAGTGGAATTGACTTTTTTTTCTGTGCTGCGGGACTGACCGGACAGAGGAGGTGGGCTCAGTGATCTGGCGCTGCACGCGGGTGATGTGGCGGACATGGTTCTCCTTGAGCTTGGACTGGGCCTCCAGGGGGATGTCTGGGGATGTGTGGCTGATCTTCATGATTGCCTCGGGGACTACCAGGCCTGAAGGCTCCTTGACACAGTCTTCACTGTACTCATTCTCCACTCCATCCACCTCCATCATGACTGGCTGCTGGTCCCCCTGGCCATCCTTCAGGCCACTGGGGAGGCCACGGTCGCGCCATGGCACCCAGCACAGCTTCCACGAGACGAAAAGTGAGACCCCGAAAAGGGCTAGGCCACAGGTGGTCACCACCAGAGACAGTAGGCTCACTGACACATCTGCAATAGACAGACCCAGGGAGAGAAACACGTTAGTAGGGAACTGTGGGACAATATATTTTGTATTGATAGCAAGATATTATAATATTCTAACAACTTTTCTTTCAATCTCTCCCAATGTGCTGCTCAAATTGATATTGTACAAACGTTAGTATTAGTATGACAGACATGACAATTGTTTCCATTAGCAAAGGAAGAGAAACTCATCAGATTAGGTAGCATTTTTCAGTTCAATCAACATGAACTCATCGGTAAGTGCTCTCATCTCAAATATCCGCTCACAGATAGTAAAAGGGAAGTGGTTGGTGTCTGGAATAACCTGGTGTATTCCACAGGAATATGTTATGTTTCTCAGAAAGAGCATCTCACTATCTGATGAATGAGCTCACTCTGTCTCCATGTCTCCTCTCCAATACCCAGTCATTACGAATCAGGCCATGCAGACACAGAGAGGGCTTTTAGTCCACAGTGAATAAGCCCTTGTCAGAGTGTCCTGCCACTAGCTTCCCATCAGATCTACTGTCTACATTGTCTGTACCTTGACCATGTGTCCTCTCGACCGTACTTCCCTGTCATTATCTAGACCAGTGGAGGGAAATGGAGCCTCATGTGATGTTGAGTTATTCCTCCCACCAATCCATCCTGGTTGGGCTTTAACCAATGGGAAGATGTGGGATCCACAGGCTCATTGGGCTGGCCCACATACTGCACTGGAAACCAGCTGGGTGTTTTGCGCTAAGCCACAGAGATAGATGGCATGCCCAGACATTGTGGCACTTCATTTTAGTGGTGACACATTTTTTGAGGATTCACTCATCTAGTTATCTGCTATTTTGACAACCTTTGGTACATCTCAATGTGGCTGTTCTAAAAAGCAAAAATGAATTCAAGATAAAATATCAGAGACGCTATATGAGTTTGTAAGCAGAATATCTGTTGCCCATGCTCATTGAATGCATGGAATGATAAACATTGTGACTATGTGTGTTGTCCCACCAAACTCCCAGCCCTGCTGGGACAACTGCACTTCCTATCCTAATACTGACAAAGTGCCATCAACACAATGAGTTCTAAACACCACTCACTTTAATTGATTCTGCAGCTCAATCAATTACAAACAGGACACATGTCTAAAGTTTGAACTTTCTCAAAGCAACACTGTCTGAAAAGTTCAATAAGCATGAGCTTATTTACTTTAATTATCAATATTGTATTATTCAAATACCCAGCAACCACCCAACACTGCACTCCCACCCACACACACACACACACACAACCCAAATGTGTAAACATGCTGATTTGTGCGAATTCTTAAATTATATTTGCATTGTTATTTATAATTGTATATCCAGTATGTATAGGCCTATGCATATTCAATGTGCTGTGTAGGTGATATAATGCAGTGGTTCCCAAACTGTGGGTCGGGACCCACTTCTGGGTCTTGGCAGGGGTCCATGTAGGTCGCAAGGATGACATTGGCATCATTTTCAAACTAGCTACACACAGCCTGGTCCAGGCCAATTGATGCAAGCCTCTGAATAAGTAATGAGTGATCCACATTATCGAAGGAATTAGACAGGTCAATAAAAAGGACAGTGTTTCTTCTTATTCAAACAATGAAGAAGATCATTTAAACCAAAGAAGTAGCAGAGATGGTGCTATGACCTGGTCTGGAACCGGACTGGTGTATAGTTGACAAGGATCTAAGTTAAGTACTGAATCTACCAAGGATTCTAGGATTTTTGCTAGGCAACAGCGTTTGGAAATGGTGCGATATTTATTTCAATCACACAGGTCCCCAACTTTAAAAACATATATATTTTTTAGTTATTCTTTGGTTTGTGTATGTTTTTTTTAACCGTTGTGTTGGGTCGCGACTCAAAACGTACCTCAATTGGTAGGTCACAAAAAGAAAATGCTGTCCAATCATGCATGAAAAATGAATTAGTTGTACTGTAGCTGCTAAACTATGTAATTCGTTTTAGACTCTTTATGGAATCACACATGTTCCAATACAATATTTTATAAATTATATGTGCAGAAAACACAGTCAAATGTAAAGGCTCCAACTGTCTTGGTAAATAACAACAGCATAGCGTATATTCTTCTTAACAATGTCCTAGCAAGGATGTTCTGTCACTTTTGAAGGGAACCAAACTGCTCAATTTAATTTGACTGTGCCTAACCCTCTCTTTAATGAATCAATTGTACAAACCATGACAAAGGAGGGTTGCTGTTGGCCAAAGTTGTCTGATGATCAAGCTAGGGGTGTGAATGTTTAAACGTTTGAATTAAAAATTGGGATCGTTAACGTTTAGAAAAAACCTCTAACCTCTCAAAAATGGTTCTGTTTGTTTTCCCCATACAACAGGTCCTGATCATCATCATCATCATCATCATCATCATAAAGGGAAACATTTTTATTTAACCTAACGCAACAATGATGTAACGTAAGTAGGTGGAGATACTGTATGCATCTTTCAAATGATTTGCCACGGATATAAAAATGCTCGGCACATCATTGTCGTTAACAGTTGGAAAAATGGCTGAGAGTGAGACAGGGAAACGTCAGCAGCGAAGTCTTGTATGGCAATACTTTGAGAAGTTCAATGAGGAGGTAGTGAAATGCAAACTTTGCGAGGTCGAATTGAGCTCAAATGACAGTACGGGTGCAATGCTTAACAATCTGAAAGGGCGGCACCATAAGACCCAAACCGTTGCTGGCAGCAGCACAGGCCCCCAACAACAGATATTAGACTGGCTCTTCAAATAAAATGTATGTGCCACATGCTTCCTAAACAACAGGTGTAGACGAACAGTGAAACGCTTACGGACCCTTCCCAACAATGCAGAGAAAAATATATAAATAATAGAAAAATAATAACACAAGGAATAGATACACAATGAGTAACGATAACTTATACACGGGGTACCAGTACCGAGTCAATGTGCAAGGGTACGAGGTAATTGAGGTAGATACTGTATGTATATATATAGGTAGGGGTATAGTGACTAGGCAACCGGATAGATAATAAACAGTAGCAGCAGTGTATGTGATGAGTCAAAATAGTTAGTGCAAAAAGGGTCGATGCAGATACTGTAGTTCACACGAAAGAAGTGCGACAAGGGAGTGAGAACATCACAGCACTGATTACAGAAATGATTGCAGTTGATATGCAGCCATTGTCAATGGTAAAGGGTGTTGGCTTCAATGCCTTGATGGCATATCTAGAACCAGACTACAAGATGCCAGGTCTAAAAACTGTGATGGCCGAATGAAAAAATTGTACAATGATTGCTCTGCAAGTACAAAGCACGAGCTCTCAAACACCCCGTACATGACGTTAACAACAGATTGTTTGACGTCTATGAACACGCTGTCATACATCACTGCAAGGAGCCATCACATTGACCAGAAGCGGGACATGAAGTCCCATGTACTGGCCTCTGAGAACATGGAGGAGAGGCACACAGCAGAGAACCTAAAAATGGCATTAACTACCATCATTGCTGAGTGGGTGGGGGACAGCAGTAAGGTGAGTGCCGTCTGGTAGCCAGGACTGCGGTAGATTGAACTGCATCACCCCCTAGCGGTCATATGCAGGACCATATGTGCACTGTGAATTCCCATGTAATTTTAGGATGGCTGTTTAAACGTTTAGAACATTTTTACATTTGTCACATCCCTAGATCAAACAAATATTTCACAGGAATGATTGGCGTTGATCTTCAAAAAGAGAGCAAAAAGTTGAAGGATGGATTAAAGATGAAAAGGCACCGTAAGAGCCGTCTAGCTCACCTAAAAGCTATGTGCAGTTGCACACGCGATAGAAGAACACAATAGCTACTGCTGTTTTTTTTACAATGCTGTGCGACGCTCCTCAGATCAGCTCGGCGACAAAAACAATAACAACGGTGGTGGGGCGGCCAGGACTGCGGATTCCATCTTTAAATCTAATGATGTGATGCACATGATAATCCAGTCACATACAGTACTGCCATATCAAACAGGTGTCATCTTCATCCTCTCTTTCATAACGATTTCTCCTGTCAGGCACGAACACAAGGGTGTTCTAAATGCATGCATGATGTATGAGAACTTATTGATGGTGTGTGTGTGTGTGTGTCTCTGTGTGTTGAGGTGGCCTCCTGCTGAACCAAATGGATTACAGACGTGTCCCCACAGCAGGACACCACTCAGTGTGGGGAATACACATAATTGTGACCTCTAGCATACGTGCTGCTGCTGATTGCAAAATTATTTGGTCTTCGCCCCTTCACATGCATGCTGAATCAAACCCATTCACCTATTGTATTCAGTGATTACCAAACCAAAGGAGCAATCAAGCTGACAAACCTCTGATTTAATCTTGAAATTTTGTTAAGGATATTTTGGATAGACGCAATGGAAATGAAGTAGATTGAGAACCACTAAACATGTTCACGTGGGACATACAGTACTAAAGCAGATGAGCTCTTATGTATTTAGTGTACACTGTATTGTGATGTTCTGTTTTGTGGCATAGAAGATGGCATTGCATTGGACAGCTGACCAACTCTGCTATTTTTAAAATTTTTACTCTGATCGTAACACCATATTTTCGCCATCATTTCCTATAGCCGAAAACTATTTCTGGACACCAGTTCAGCGATCACCAACCTCGATATGGATGAAGATTTGTAAACTCCCTGGCGAGACTACGTCAGCGACTAAATAAACCGCCCACATTAGCGCTTTTCCCAGGACAAGGAAAATAAATTGTTGGACAAAAAGATAATATGAACTAAGCTTGTCCAAATGGACAAGCAAAAACAAAATCACCCAAAAATATAACTTCCTAACAATTAATCTGATCCATTGGATCAAAGTGTCCTAAGGATGCTTGTTGACACCTCACACCCGGTCATATGTTTTTTATGCAGCAGCGAACTCTCTGTATCAACCAAAGGAATGTCTTAGCCTCCAGAAGACTTTTGCCACCCAAAGAATCTAACATCCAAAAAGTGAACACTGGAACAATATTCCTAACATCAGAATGTGGGGAATGGTCAGTGGGGACCTAAAGAATAATCATGTCATATTGTTTTTCATTTTGTGATGTCATTAGTAAGGTTATAAAGGGAATACTGTAACTTGAAAAGTATTTACACTACAGGTACAGTGGTTCCTCCTTTTAAAGTTGTGTTATACTGCGCCACACCTTGCGGGCTGCTGCAGGATTCTGTTTGACCACCAGAGGGCATATTTTAGAAGCATCTGATAGTCTTCCGTATTGGCATTACCAGAGAATTTAAAACCTTTTTTGTAATAAAATAGTATATGGGATTGATTTTAAGAAATTTGCCTTAATTAACTTCTTGACGCTACCCATCCCTAAGCGGGATAATTGTCATCAGCAACCGCTGAATAGCTTAGTGCCTCAGTCAAATAATATTACTACAAATATTCATATTCATGAAATCACAAGTGCAATATTGCAAAACACAGCTTAGCCTTTTGTTAATCCACCTGTCGTCTCAGATTTTGAAATTATGCTTTACAGCGAAAGCAATCCAAGCGTTTGTGTAAATTTATCGATCGCATGACAAAACATTAAGTACACTTAGCATCAGGTAGCTTGGTCACGAAAATTAGAAAAGCAATCAAATTAATTGTTTACCTTTGATGATGTTTTCACTCATGAGACTCCCAGTTACACAACAAATATTCCTTTTGTTCCATAAAGATTATTTTTATATCCAAAATACCTCCGTTTGTTTGGCGCATTATGTTCAGAAATCCACAGGAAAGAGCGGTCACGACAACGCTGACAAATTCCAAATAATATCCGTAATGTCCACAGAAACATGTCAAACGTTTTTTATAATCAATCCTCAGGTTGTATAATCGATAATATATCAACCGCAAATGTCTTTCACAGTAGGAGAGGGAAAAGCAATACCTATCCAAACTCTGTTGCGCGAGCAAAACTCATGTGACCACGACGCGATGTTATCGTTCTGGCTAATTTTTCAAAATAAAAGCCTGAAACTATGTCTGAAGAATGTTGACACCTTGAGGAAGCGATAGGAAAAGGAATCTGGTGCAATGGGAGGTTATGGAACATGGAGTTTTCAAAATAGAAGCCACTTCCTGGTTTGATTTTTCTCAGGGTTTCGCCTGCAATATCAGTTCTGTTATACTCACAGACAATATTTTGACATTGTTTTCTATCCTAATCTGTCAATTATATGCATATTCTAGCATCTGGTCCTGAGAAATAGGCCGTTTACTTTGGGAACGTTATTTTTCCAAACATAAAAATAGTGCCCCTAGCTTCAAGGGGTTAATTTGATTAATATTATGGTGTTTCTATTCCGAGAAAAATGAAGAACAAAACAGAAGTGTTTCTATTAGGATGGAATGGAAAATATGGCGCTGTACAACGTGACGTAGGCTACAGCATGAGGTTTGGAGGATTCAAAATTGTTTTCCTTCATTAGACAACTTTGTTCCTATATTTCTGTATATCAGTGATATTTATTCCCTTAGTAATTCATTATGGATCCATAACTAAATCAACATCTGCATTTTGAAAGAGAAAAAGCTGATGAAGAAATACAGTACTGTACAGTATATGCTTTTACATTTGGATAATAAAGCATCTAAGCATCGAATACATTGCAAGTAGAGGGATTATCACGACAGTAGCCGGGCTATAAAATGTCTATTGTCCTGCTAATAGGAAACATTTGCATGATGGGCTACACCTGCTGCAGTTGTGAAGACACAGCATCTTGTTTACAGTACATCTTGTTTACATTCTTTATTATAATCACAATGTCACATATTATTTGTATCTACTTTTCCAATTACTTTTAGAGTTTAGGATTTACAAATGTGCACTTTTCATTATTACTTACATTGTTTTAGGTTTAACATGCAGACTTTTTTTCTTTAAATGATTGTTTTATGTAGGATGCTACATATTTGACCAGTTCGCAATTGTAAGTAGGCCTAATAAAAAACAAATCCTGCTTCTATTAGGCTGTTAAGCCTCATAGCCTACCTCAGCCAGTTAAGTTATTTTATATAGATCTAGGCTCCGAAGAAATAGATTCCAATAAAGACCTCTTGCTGTTTGTGAAATCAAATTAAAATTAAGATTACTGTTGAAATGAATTGCTCGATTGGTGTAGGTTTTCTCCATCTGTTGGTGTGCAACACTTGCATAACAAGTTTGCTATATTTTCAGCACCAGCACCAGCCACTGTTAACCTCCTCTTGCGCTGTGTTTTCTGCCAGATGTTTTTTAAATTGAACCTTTATTTAACAAATTATTATTTGCAATGACGGCCTACACCGGCCAAACCCGGATGATGCTGGGCCAATTGTGCGCCGCCCTATGGCACTCCCAATCACATTCAGATATGAAACAGCCTGAATTCAAACCAGGGACTGTAGCGAAGCTGCTTGTGCCGAGATGCAGTGTCTTAGACCGCTGAACCACTCAGGAGCCATGACCAATACACTGTAAATATACAGGTGAAGTCGGAAGTTCACATACACCTTAGCCAAATACATTTCAACTCAGTTTTTCACTATTCCTGACATTTAATCCAAGTAAAAATTCCCTGTTTTAGGTCAGTTAGGATCACCACTTTATTTTAAGAATGTGAAATGTCAGAATAATAGTGGAGAGAATGATTTATTTCATATTTTTTTCCGTTCATCATATTCCCAGTGGGTCAGAAGTTTACATACACTCAATTAGTATTTGGTAGCATTGCCTTTAAATTCAAACGTTTCGGGTAGCCTTCCACACGCTTCCCACAATAAATTGGGTGAATTTTGGCCCGTTCCTCCTGACAGAGCTGGTGTAACTAAGTCAGGATTGTAGGCCTCCTTGCTCGCACACGCTTTTTCAGTTCTGCCAACAAATTGTCTACAGGAGACACCAAAGTATGTTTATCTCTAGGAGACAGAACGCGTCTCCTTCCTATGACGTCTACATGGTCCCATGGTGTTTATACTTAAATACTATTGTCGGTACAGATGAACGTGGTACCTTCAGGCATTTGGAAATACCTCCCAAGGATGAACCAGGAGGTCCACCATTTTTTCTGAGGTCTTGGCTGATTTCTTTTGAATTTCCCATGATGTCAAGAAAGAGGTACTGAGTTTGAAGGTAGGCCTTGAAATACAGCCACAGGTACACCTCCAATTGACTCAAATAATGTTAATTAGCCTATCAGAAGCTTCTAAAGTCATGACATAATTTTCTGGAATTTTACAAGCTATTTAAGGCACAGTCAACTTAGTGTATGTAAACATCTGACCCATTCGATTTGTGATACAGTGAATTATAAGTGAAATAATCTGTCTGTAAACAAATGTTGGAAAAATTACATATATATGTCCTAACCGACTTCAAAAAATAAATTTGTGGAGTTGTTGAAAAACAAGTTTTAATGACTCCAACCTAAGTGTATGTAAACTTCCGACTTCAACTGTATATTTTTTTCAGAAAATTGACTGTGTGCAGGTAGATGTGGAAAGATAGATACAATTGATTTGTTGCAAGTTGGGGAGGGGGTGGTGGTCACACCTAGTTCAAGCTGGGGAGGGAGGGTTTCACACCTAGCTCGACTATTAGACAATTCTTTAGTAAAGGTTGAATAGTCTATTGTTCAGCTACTAGCCCATCCTGCTACGCTTGTGAAAAATGAATAATAATATTTTTTTCCCTTTCCACATGTTAAAGATTCCAATTGATAAAGTGTTTTTAGCCACAATCGGCCCCAAACCCAATGAATACTTTCGGGCTAGAATGTTGAGGATTCAAAACCTTCTCCCTGCTTGTTTCATTACATTGTTATGCCGGTCTCAGAGCAAATAGCCCGGATTGTTACTCCCTTCTCGTTCCCCACTCTCTTCCACGCATCATTCTCCACCTGAGTGGCTCGCTTGTGGGCGTGCCTGCAGGATGTACTGTTTTTTATTCTGTATATGTGAATTACAAATCAGCCTTTATTTAAATCATGTTTCTAGTCTATTGGATAGTTACAATGTGTAATCATTGATGTCCCAGGAGCAGGAGTGGTTTACACTGTTGAAGTGTATAATTGTAATACATACATGTAGACACAGCATCATTCAAAGATTGGAGTTTGATACACCTGGTATTGGATACGACTGAAAAAAAACTTGCTAAATAGCCATTTTCGTAAATTAACTTGATGACAAAAAAATATGCACATTCGTTTGTCTCTACATTAACTAACATATTCCTCTCAATTGTATTTTTTTTGCTTGACTTATTATGACGTTATAATTACTTACATTTGCATCCACCATAATGTATTGTCAGCCATCTTTGCTGAAGAAAGTCACCAGGTACGGGTGGCTTGTGTCGAATTCGTCATTGGAACCACTTGGAACCACTTGGAACCATTGGTCATATAAAAACCTTGGGACCCAAATGCATAATGAGTGCTCTAACTCCCCCTTGCGATGGTCTGGAGCAATGAAACCGTGATGCTGGGTACCTCTAAGTCCCGCGGTGTAAGCTCACAACTTTTTTTAAATCAGGGAGGCAGGTAGCCTGGTGGTAGGAGCATTGGACTAGTAACCAAAACGTTGCAAGATCGAATTCCCGAGCTGACAAAGTAAATATCTGTTGTTCTGCCCCTGAACTGGCTTGCCTAGTTAAATAAAGGTAAAATGAAGAACTACTGTATGAAGTCTCCATCCTTTACGTTGTGTAGGGAAAATGATGAGAGTAATTTTGTTAAGATATGATTGTGATTTTAGTTTTCTAATACGATAATTGTTTTTGAGAATACCTTGCACAGTAACTAGCTATGCCCCGGAGTGAGGTCAGAAGAGTGTGTCATTGTGATGGAACCGCCCTTTTCGACCAGCGTGTTTAATCAGGACAACAGTTTTCAGCTGTGCTAACATAATTGCAAAAGAGTTTCCTAATGATAAATTAGCATTTAAAATGCTAAACTTGGATTCACTAACACAACATGCCATTGGAACATAGGACTGAAGGTTGCTGATAATGGGCCTCTTTACGCCTATGTAGATATTGCATAAAAAAATCAGCCGTTTCAAACGTAGACCAGGGTTCAACCCCTGGTTGTCCAGACAACAGCGACAGAGCGACAGAGGGGAGACGAGGTAGAGGAGAGTGAAGAAGGAGATCTGGAGGAGGACTGATCACACACACCCACACGTGTCTATGTATCTCTGTCTATGTCGGCCTGCCTGCTAGAATGATATACAGGAAAGCAATCCTCATTTAAAGCAGTAAGTAGGTATACTCCATGTCGGACTTCCTTCCTTAGTCTTATAAGTACTGTACACACAGTACATACTGTATAGTCATGCATAATTCACGAATAAAGTATATTTGATCAAATTTAACTTGGTGGGTATTTGTATGTTATTCATCAACATGTAGACTTGAACTTCATTGTGTTCTGTGACATTTTGATCTCTGCGTTTTAGAGATGCATCTCTTTATCTATGTGTGTTGCTATTGTGAGGTTAACAGACAGCAAGCAGCTTTAATTAGCCTGCCATAGGTTGTCATATATGGTAATTCATCCATTCTAACCCTCTAGGGAAAATGTCAATGAATTCACTGATTAACTGATGCGCTTTATTGTATGCAGGTTCAATTTGTTATAGTTTCCAAATGGTTGGAGTCAGGAAATGTCCACCGTTATTAAAATAACAATAATGATCAAATCGCATCTGTCAATAATATTTGTTTTACTACAACACCATTTTCAGTTTTGGACAAGTACTTTTAGCTATTGATCAAGTAAAAAACAAGTCCCACCCAGCAATCTGCTCCCCACGTCTGGTACAGGTACCTCCGCCACACTCCCCTCTCTCCCTAGCCTTTGCTCGCCTCCAGCACACACGCACATACATTCACCCACACCGCAGACTTTGCACTGATCTGAATTTTATGTAGGCTAATTAACTTGTGAAGCGTATTATGTGAGCTCACTCAGAAACACTTTAATTAACTAGCATGGACCTAGTATTATTTTATTTTATCTCAGACGTTTATAGCCTACTGGACTCATTGAGAGCTACTCTCTTATGTTGTTGGGGCGAGTGACTCTTTAAACTTACAATGCCTAGCCCCAAGTCATTTTATTTCTTGTGCTTTGTGCTATTTGCTCCATGACTCTTTCACACTTTGGTGACTATAAACTTTCTCGTTTACCCAACCGTGGGACAGACAATGTTTGTTCCCACACTTGCGACTCAGACTATCTATCTGTTACACGGTCTCTTGACCTCCCATACTATTTTAACCCCCTCTAGCTGGATTTGCATTCATGTTACCTGATGAAAGTGCTGTACAATTTGATGTTGTTGCCATCTGATGCACATTCACATTCTAATAAATAATCAACACCGCGGGCACTCTCCCTGTCCTCTGCCGTGCCCTAATTGTATTACTGCTGGTGATATCTGGAAATGTACACCTTGGCCCGTCTACTGTTGCAAGCCCCAATTCTGTCTTGCGCTCGGGTGATTTCTGCTTCACTGATTTCTCCTCTCATAAAAGCCTAGGTTTTTTTCACGTTAACACTAGAAGCTTATTATCTCAAATTTAGCAATTGAAAGTGTGGGTTCACAGCTCCAATCCAGATGTGTTTTGTCATTACTGAGACGTGGTTAAGAAAGACTGTTCTGAACACTGATGTTAACCTTTCTGGTTATAACCTTGGACTGCAAGACAGATCTTCCAAAGGTGGTGGAGTGGCAATCTTTACCAATTGAACAACTTCAGTGCTCAGTTGTCTCCAAGTCTGTCCCCAAACTATTTGATTTGCTGGTTTAAGCATAGATAGCTCTTTGTTGACTGTTGCTGGGTGTTATCAAAATCCATCAGCTCCGGCCTGTACCCTACCTGCCCTAAGCTCTCTCCCCTTATACTAAGTCTGAATTTATCCTGCTATGTGAACTAAACTGTGACATGTTTAAACCATCCGGCCAAGTCTCAAAACAATGGGACTTCCTAAATCTCTCTCAGATTATTATCAATCCCACAAGGTATGACTGCAAATCCCCAGGAAAGACTACTCTCCTTGATGTTATCCTCACAAATAATCCTGAATGGTATCAGTCTGGTGTTTTCTGTAATGCTTTTAGTGACCATTGTTTTACGTCCTGTGTTCGTAATGGCTGCTCAGTGAAACGACCTGTCCTGTTTTGTCATAAATGCTTGCTGAAAAACTTTAATGAGCAAGCCTTCCTTCATCACCTGGCCTCTGTAAATTGGGATAGATTCAGTTTGATCCCCTCTGTTGAAGATGCTTGGGGCTTCTTTTTAAAATATTTTCCGTGGTATTGTTAACAAGCGCGCCCCCATAAAGAAAATGTCAATACTCAGGCTGACTGGCTCTCGTTCAGGTAAATGAGACGTAAGTGCACTCAGGCTATCCCGAAGGCCAGCGTTAGTTACTTTAAGGAGCAGTTCTCTCTCTGTGGGTCTAACCCCAAGAAGTTCTGGAAAAAAGTGAAAGACCTGGAGAATAAACCCTGCTCACAGCTGCCCATGTCCCTTAAGGTTGATGATGTGGTTGTTACTAACAAGGAGCGTATGGCTGAGCTCTTTAACCTGTTGCCTCTACTTGGGACGCTTGCGTCCCAACTAGAGCTCTGGAAATGCAAATGCGCTACGCTAAATGCTAATAGTATTAGTTAAAACTCAAAAGTTCATTAAAATACACATGCAGGGTATCAAATTAAAGCTACACTCGTTGTGAATCCAGGCAACAAGTCCGATTTTTAAAATGCTTTTCGGCGACAGCATGAGAAGCTATTATCTGATAGCATGCACCAATACACTACAACAGAAAAGCACAGCAGGGGACGTGAACAAAATAATTAGCATTTCGGCGTTACACAAACCGCACAATAAAATAGAAAACAGTCATTACCTTTCACCATCTTCTTTGTTGGCACTCCTAGATGTCCCATAAACACTATAGGGTCTTTATTTCGATTAAATCGGGCCATATAAAGCCAAGATATCGTTATATGTAGACTGTGTGATAAACGAAAAAAACAGCGATTTCACAACGTAACGTCATTTTTAAAATTCAAAAGTAGACGATAAACTTTCACAAAACACTTCGAAATACGTTTGTAATGCTACTTTAGGTATTAGTAAACGTTAATAAGCGATAAAAATCATCCGTGGCGATGTAAATATCATTAGCTGTCGTCTTGGAAAAAATTTCAGGAGAGAGCTCTTCCGGAATGATCTGGGCGGAGACCGGAGGTAAGCGGTGCCCCTCTTTCGGTTCAACCAAGAATCAAAGATGATTAAATTCACAAGATACTCGACAACATGGGGATGCTGTGGGAGTTGAATGCTCGGTCTTATCTAATTCGGCTCACTGTTAACAATTGCTGGAAGTGGCGCAAGGATATTTATTTCCATTTTCTGTGATCAGGTTTTCCTGCGCTTTCCGATGTAACGCACGTTATGTAATAGCCACAGTCGTGATTTAACCAGTTTTAAAAACGTCCGAGGGTTTCCTATCCACACATTCTAACCATATGAACGTACTATATTCCTGGCATGAGTAGCAGGGCGCTGAAATGTTGCGCGATTTTTAACAAAATGGGTCGACTGAAGAGGTTAATCACCACTTCATTATGTCAGGATTCCTATCTGACTCAGCCATCACTCGTTGCCTGTCCAACACTTCCTCATCTCCCAGCTCTTATAATGCATCTAACCCTGATTCTCCTCCCTCATTTTTCACTGCCCCGCTACACAGCTTCTCCCTGCAGGTGGCGGTCACTGAGTCTGAGGTGCTAAAGGAGCTCCTTGAACTTGACCCCCAAAAAACATCTGGGTGAAATGGTTTAGATCCTTTCTTCTTTTAAGGTTGCAGCCCCTATCATCTCGGAGCCTAACTCTCGCCTTTTTAAACTGTATCTACTCTCTGGGGAGGTTCCCATTGATTGGAAGGAAGCCACAGTGAGTCCTTTATTTAAAAAGGGGAGATCAAGCTTATCCTAATTGTTATAGGCCAATTCATTTATCTATTTATCAAAAGTGTTGAAAAACTTGGCAATATTCAACTGACTGGCTAACTTGATGTCTATAGTATTCTCAATGGCATGCAATCTATTTTCTGCTCAGGATACAGATGTGTAACTGTAACCTTACATGTTCTAAATTATGTCACCACTGCCCTTGATTCTAAGCAATGTTGTTTTGCTATTTTTATTTACATTTTAAAGCCAAAGCTTTGATACGGTAGACCAATTACCTCTCAAAGATTTCAATGTGTAAAGTCAGAACATATCATGTTACATTTTACATTTAACATTTACATTTACATTTAAGTCATTTAGCAGACGCTCTTATCCAGAGCGACTTACAAATTGGTGCTTTCACCTTATGACATCCAGTGGAACAGCCACTTTACAATAGTGCATCTAGGTCTTTTAAGGGGGGAGAAGGATTACTTTATCCTATCCTAGGTATTCCTTAAAGAGGTGGGGTTTCAGGTGTCTCCGGAAGGTGGTGATTGACTCCGCTGTCCTGGCGTCGTGAGGGAGTTTGTTCCACCATTGGGGGGCCAGAGCAGCGAACAGTTTTGACTGGGCTGAGCGGGAACTGTACTTCCTCAGTGGTAGGGAGGCGAGCAGGCCAGAGGTGGATGAACGCAGTGCCCTTGTTTGGGTGTAGGGCCTGATCAGAGCCTGGAGGTACTGAGGTGCCGTTCCCCTCACAGCTCCGTAGGCAAGCACCATGGTCTTGTAGCGGATGCGAGCTTCAACTGGAAGCCAGTGGAGAGAGCGGAGGAGCGGGGTGACGTGAGAGAACTTGGGAAGGTTGAACACCAGACGGGCTGCGGCGTTCTGGATGAGTTGTAGGGGTTTAATGGCACAGGCAGGGAGCCCAGCCAACAGCGAGTTGCAGTAATCCAGACGGGAGATGACAAGTGCCTGGATTAGGACCTGCGCCGCTTCCTGTGTGAGGCAGGGTCGTACTCTGCGGATGTTGTAGAGCATGAACCTACAGGAACGGGCCACCGCCTTGATGTTATTTGAGAACGACAGGGTGTTGTCCAGGATCACGCCAAGGTTCTTAGCGCTCTGGGACGAGGACACAATGGAGTTGTCAACCGTGATGGCGAGATCATGGAACGGGCAGTCCTTCCCCGGGAGGAAGAGCAGCTCCGTCTTGCCGAGGTTCAGCTTGAGGTGATGATCCGTCATCCACACTGATATGTCTGCCAGACATGCAGAGATGCGATTCGCCACCTGGTCGTCAGAAGGGGGAAAGGAGAAGATTAATTGTGTGTCGTCTGCATAGCAATGATAGGAGAGACCATGTGAGGTTATGACAGAGCCAAGTGACTTGGTGTATAGCGAGAATAGGAGAGGGCCTAGAACAGAGCCCTGGGGACACCAGTGGTGAGAGCACGTGGTGAGGAGACGGATTCTCGCCACGCCACCTGGTAGGAGCGACCTGTCAGGTAGGACGCAATCCAAGCGTGGGCCGCGCCGGAGATGCCCAACTCGGAGAGGGTGGAGAGGAGGATCTGATGGTTCACAGTATCGAAGGCAGCCGATAGGTCTAGAAGGATGAGAGCAGAGGAGAGAGAGTTAGCTTTAGCAGTGCGGAGCGCCTCCGTGATACAGAGAAGAGCAGTCTCAGTTGAATGACTAGTCTTGAAACCTGACTGATTTGGATCAAGAAGGTCATTCTGAGAGAGATAGCGGGAGAGCTGGCCAAGGACGGCACGTTCAAGAGTTTTGGAGAGAAAAGAAAGAAGGGATACTGGTCTGTAGTTGTTGACATCGGAGGGATCGAGTGTAGGTTTTTTCAGAAGGGTGCAACTCTCGCTCTCTTGAAGACGGGAGGGACGTAGCCAGCGGTCAGGGATGAGTTGATGAGCGAGGTGAGGTAAGGGAGAAGGTCACCGGAGATGGTCTGGAGAAGAGAGGAGGGGATAGGGTCAAGCGGGCAGGTTGTTGGGCGGCCGGCCGTCACAAGACGCGAGATGTCATCTGGAGAGAGAGGGGAGAAAGAGGTCAGAGCACAGGGTAGGGCAGTGTGAGCAGAACCAGCGGTGTCGTTTGACTTAGCAAACGAGGATCGGATGTCGTCGACCTTCTTTTCAAAATGGTTGACGAAGTCATCTGCAGAGAGGGAGGAGGGGGGGGGGGAGGGGGAGGAGGATTCAAGAGGGAGGAGAAGGTGGCAAAGAGCTTCCTAGGGTTAGAGGCAGATGCTTGGAATTTAGAGTGGTAGAAAGTGGCTTTAGCAGCAGAGACAGAGGAGGAAAATGTAGAGAGGAGGGAGTGAAAGGATGCCAGGTCCGCAGGGAGGCGAGTTTTCCTCCATTTCCGCTCGGCTGCCCGGAGCCCTGTTCTGTGAGCTCGCAATGAGTCGTCGAGCCACGGAGCGGGAGGGGAGGACCGAGCCGGCCTGGAGGATAGGGGACATAGAGAGTCAAAGGATGCAGAAAGGGAGGAGAGGAGGGTTGAGGAGGCAGAATCAGGAGATAGGTTGGAGAAGGTTTGAGCAGAGGGAAGAGATGATAGGATGGAAGAGGAGAGAGTAGCGGGGGAGAGAGAGCGAAGGTTGGGACGGCGCGATACCATCCGAGTAGGGGCAGTGTGGGAAGTGTTGGATGAGAGCGAGAGGAAAAGGATACAAGGTAGTGGTCGGAGACTTGGAGGGGAGTTGCAATGAGGTTAGTGGAGGAACAGCATCTAGTAAAGATGAGGTCGAGCGTATTGCCTGCCTTGTGAGTAGGGGGAAGGTGAGAGGGTGAGGTCAAAAGAGGAGAGGAGTGGAAAGAAGGAGGCAGAGAGGAATGAGTCAAAGGTAGACGTGGGGAGGTTAAAGTCGCCCAGAACTGTGAGAGGTGAGCCGTCCTCAGGAAAGGAGCTTATCAAGGCATCAAGCTCATTGATGAACTCTCCGAGGAACCTGGAGGGCGATAAATGATAAGGATGTTAAGCTTGAAAGGGCTGGTAACTGTGACAGCATGGAATTCAAAGGAGGCGATTGACAGATGGGTAAGGGGAGAAAGAGAGAATGACCACTTGGGAGAGATGAGGATCCCGGTGCCACCACCCCGCTGACCAGAAGCTCTCGGGGTGTGCGAGAGCACGTGGGCGGACGAAGAGAGAGCAGTAGGAGTAGCGGTGTTGTCTGTGGTGATCCATGTTTCCGTCAGAGCCAAGAAGTCGAGGGACTGGAGGGAGGAATAGGCTGAGATGAACTCTGCCTTGTTGGCCGCAGATCGGCAGTTCCAGAGGCTACCGGAGACCTGGAACTCCACGTGGGTCGTGCGCTGGGACCACCAGATTAGGGTGGCTGCGGCCATGCGGTGTGGAGCGTTTGTATGGTCTGTGCAGAGAGGAGAGAACAGGGATAGACAGACACATAGTTGACAGGCTAGAGAAGAGGCTACGCTAATGCAGAGGAGATTGGAATGACAAGTGGACTACACGTCTCGAATGTTCAGAAAGTTAAGCTTACGTAGCTAGAATCTAATTGACTAAAATGATTAAAATGATAGAGTACTGCTGGGGTAGGCTAGCTGCGTTGTTGACACTACCCTAATCAAGTCGTACCGTTGAGTGTGAAGTTTCTACAATGCTGCTTTTCGGGAGCTAGCTGGCTAGCTAGCAGTGTTGGTTACGTTACGTTGCGTTAGGAGAACGACAATAGCTGGCTAGCTAACCTAGAAAATCGCTCTAGACTACACAATTATCTTTGAAACAAAGACGGCTATGTAGCTAGCTATGTAGCTAGCTACGATCAAACAAATCACACCGTTGGGACTGTAATGAAATGAAATGAAAAAGTGATACTACCTGAGGAGCGACGCGGAATGCGACCGGAATGCGAAAGTTCTATTCAGTAGACGTTGGCTGGCTATTGGCTAGCTAGGAGTGTCTCCTACGTTAAGGACGACAAAATAGCTGGCTAGCTAACCTCGGTGAATTAAGATAATCACTCTAAGACTACACACTCTAAACTACACAATTATCTTGGATACGAAGACAGCAAAGACAACTATGTAGCTATCTAATACTACACTAATCAAGTCGTTCGGTTGAGTGTGATAGTTACTACAGTGCTACGGTAGCCGGTGAACGTATGCTAGCTGGCTAGCTGCTAGGCAGATAGGAGGGCGACGAAATACGATAATAACGCAATTATCACTCTAAGACTCCACACTCTAAGCTACACAATTATCTTGGATACGAAGACAGCAAAGACAACTATGTAGCTAGCTATGTAGCTAGCTAACACTACACTAATCAAGTCGGTCGGTTGAGTGTGATAGTTACTACAGTGCTACGGTAGCCGGTGAACGTATGCTAGCTGGCTAGCTGCTAGGCAGATAGGAGGGCGACGAAATACGATAATAACGCAATTATCACTCTAAGACTCCACACTCTAAGCTACACAATTATCTTGGATACGAAGACAGCAAAGACAACTATGTAGCTAGCTATGTAGCTAGCTAACACTACACTAATCAAGTCGTTCAGTTGAGTGTGATAGTTACTACAGTGCTACGGTAGACGGTGAACGTGTTGGACAGATAGGAGACGACGAAATACGATAATTACGCAATTATCTTTGATACAACGACGACTATGTAGCTAGCTAAGAAGAAATTGCTAAGATTAGACAAATCAGACCGTTGTACTATAATGAAATGTAATGAAAAAGTTATACAACCTGCAGACCGAAGCGCGGATGCGACCAGATCGCTCCAACCCGGAAGTCAATCATAGGCCCCAAGCTCTTCTCAATTCACATCAACAACATAGCTCAGGGAGTAAGAAGCTCTCTCATCCATTTATTTGCAGATTATACAGTTTTATACTCAGCTGGCCCCTCCCCGGATGTTGTGTTAAACGCTCTACAACAAAGCTTTCTTAGTGTCCAACATGGTTTCTATGCCCTTAACCTTATTTTGAACTCACCAGTGTTATTACTACCTCTGAGGATGTAGAGCTTGAGGTAGTCACCTCATACAAGTACTTGGGAGTATGGCTAGAGAGTGCACTGTCCTTCCTTCAGCACATACAGTATCCAAGCTGCATGCTAAGGTTAAATCTAGACTTGGTTTCCTCAATTATAATTGCTCTACTTTCACCCCAGCTGCCAAACTAACCCTGATTCAGATGACCATCCTACCCAGAGATCTAATCCTACAGAGATGTAATTTATAGATCGGCAGGTATGAGTGCTCTCGAGCGGCTAGACGTTCTTTACCATTTGACCACCAGATTTTCCACCAATGCTCCTTATAGGACACATCCCTGCACTCTATACTCCTCTGTAAACTGGTCATCTCTGTGTACCCAGCGTAAGACCCACTGGTTGATGCTTATTTAAAAAAAAACTCTTAGGCCTCACTCCCCCCTATCTGAGCTACCTACTGCAACACTCATCCTCCACATACAACACATCGACGGGGCAGTAGTGGAGCGGGTTTAGAGATTCAAGTTCCTCGGTGTCCACACCACTAAAGAATTATCATGGTCCACGCACACCAACACAGCTGTGAAGAAGACGCGACAATTCCTCTCCTCCATCATGAGTCTTAAAAGATTCGGCATGGGCCCTCAGATCCTCAAAAAGTTTTACAACTGCACCATTGAGAGCATCTTCACTGGCTGCATCACCGCTTGGTATGGTAACTGTTAGGCTTCTGACCACAAGACGCTGCAGAGGGTAGTGCATACGGTCCAGTACATCATTGGGGCTGAGCTCCCTGCCATTCAGGCCCTACAAATTGTCAGACTCCAGCCACCCAAGTCACAGACTGTTCTCTCTGCTACCGCACGGCAAGCGGTACCGATGCACCAAGTGTGGAACCAACAGGACCCAGAATAGCTTTTACCCCCAAGCAATAAGACAGCTAAATAGTTCACCAATAGTTACCCGGACTATCTGCATTGACCCTTTTTGCACTAACATTTTTTTTTATCACGTACGCTCTTGCTACTGCTTATTATCTATCCTGTTGCCTAGTCACTTTATCCCTACCTACAATATATGTACATATCTACCTCAATTACCTCGTACCCCTGCACATTGACTCTACCAGTATCCCGTGTATATAGCCAAGTCATTTATACACATTGTATTCTTTGTGTTATTATTTTTCAAGTGTTTTCTCTCTGCATTGTTGGGAAGGGCACGTAAGCGTTTCACTGTTAGTCTACAGCTGTTGTTTACAAAGCACGCGACAAATAAAATGTGATTTGAATTGATTCTTTGAATGCTGAAAAGAGCAATATCAACCACAGGGAATATAAGAGCACTAGAAGGTTAGTAGATTAACAAAGGGAAGAACTCATTGAACCAGAGGGCAACAGCACAGTTTGTAACGGTTTTGACTTGAGGTTATTCTTTATAGGGGTGCCAGGTAGGTTGTGCCTACCAGAGAAAACATTGGTTTCTCCTTTTAGTTTGGGTGGGAATGAGTCCCATCTGGTCCGTCAAGTCTACACCAACACAAAGGACTTATGTAAAAGTCAGGATGGAAATAAACTTTTCATAAACCCTTAAAACATTGGAAAGAACTTCAAAAACAACTATATTCTTTTGCGTGGGTTGTATTAGCAACAACAATGATGATTACACACACACATATAATAATATCACAATGAGTTCTGGTTCCTCCAGAAATGTCCTGTACCTCGGGCCTAAAAAGAGTCCAGCCCGGTAAAGGAGTTCAGTGAACTCAAGTGACGTTTGTCACGCAATGTTTGTCCGTTCATTCAGTGTAGCGTAAACCCAGTATTAAACATACCATCAATATAACAATTATTTTACCACAGAACTTAAAGCGTATCAACTCTTACTAAGTCCTCAACTACAACTAACTACATAAACCATCACAGTATACCTCACATCAAAATAAATGAAATACCGTATACAAAAAGGTGGTGGTCAGTCAGACAATCCAATCCGCCAATAGATCTCCAGCGGAGAAAGGCCACGAAGAACGGAGAGGTGTCGTCCAGGGACGCAAAGAGTGGATCCGATCCTGGGTAAACTCTATTAGGCAACAAAACACACGTTTAACGGCAACAAAACAACGGAATAGAGAAGCTTCGGGAACTGAGGGTTGAACACATCCTCAGTCACGTCTCCATCACAACCCCACTTTTGCGCTGCTGATGCTGGCTATTTAATTGGGAATTAAAGGGAAAGCGCCCTATTGGAAGGAGCTGCACTGAGACGGTTCAGAAAAATTCAGGGCCGTCACAAGTTCGACCGGCCACATTTCTTCCCAGCTTGATTGGAAAGCTATGAATATGTTATACTTTCTCAAGGAGCCCCTCTGGTCTGACCTGTGTTTTTCCTACACTTGGCTGCTGGCTACCACTCTGCCTGCTGGGGGTGACCTCGGTTTGGGAGAAAGAAGCTCTTTGAAGTGCCTCATTCTGATGAGATGAGGGAAATCCCCATAGTCCTATAATGTTTGATCAAATAATAATCGTATTCACAGATCCATACACATCCACAACCCTCAGTAGGTTTAGATCAACCAAAGTTGATATTTTCATGAAGGTGAAATTATTTGGCGAATTACAGAAGACTACTAATATACAAGCCTGGGTCATATAGGCCCTTCCATTATACCCATTGTGTTGTTTATATTGGTCTGCTAGTCATCCATAGAGAAGGCAAGCCCAGGTTGTGACAAACAGCAGCACAGCCAACAATATGTCAATAAGGGACCATTGCAAAGGTGAGAGGTCATTTTAATATGGGGGATTGAGAGACTGGAGTTAACACCCAGGCCCCTCTGATTTATCTTTAGAACAGATGTATTGCTCCCCTAGAAGGGCTGTGATAACAGACTGTTCGATCCACGAAGAAAACTACTTGTAACTGACAATGCTTGCGCCACTGGATGCTGCTGCAGTGGTCCAACTGGCCCAGAAGCTTTGTTTAGCATGAGAAAAATGTGTGAAGAACACAGACAAAAAGGTTTTCTTAACGTCTTCATCTGGAAAGTGACAATCTCTGTCGTTTGATTGTAGCTACTTTGCCAAGCAACTTCTATTGCATAATCAGAGGATATGAGATGGACTTTTCTTAACTGTCCAATTATTACAACTGCTGTTTGTATAGTTATTGTAAGTAAGCCCATTGCCCTTAGGCATTTAATGCCAGCAGTTTATGTAGCTTTATGGCCAGTTAGTTTCCTACTAGAAATCCCATTTGTGACTGTCCAGACCAGACGAGGCTCTCTCCTCAAGTGGGCCTGACCAAAACCAAGGATCAAGTTTCATTGTGGTCCTCTATTATTCAGACATGGCTGGCAGTATGGGAGGGTCAAAAATAGTTTCCACACTTTCGTTGGTGTTGTCATTTTGCGTCTATAGAACCTTGCTTATGTGGAGTAATGTGCAATAAATAGGTCACAGAGTCTTTCAGGAAAATATCTGTTCGCAGAAGTTCCGTAGGATCATGCATGTTTAATGGAATTTGTATCGTGTTTAAACGCATCAGTCAAGCCCAGCATCTAATATTGAGCCTACTGTGACAAAATGACTCACAAACGACTCTGGTCTGTGACTTGATAGTATAAGGTGGTTAGACTGGGGTACCAGCTCAATTTCCATTTGCTCAATAATCACTATTTGTCACTTCAAGCTAGAATCCTTAACTGAAACAATTACAAATCAGACACTCTGTTTCTGTTTTGGTAAAAAGCTGGGACTAGAGAAATGTAACGACTCTCAAATTCATAGACAGAGCTATGGAGGCAAGGACTGACCATCCATTATATCAAAATGATAGTTTTACCCACTCCCCCCCAAAAATGTGTAGCAACTACCCAGCTAACAACAAACGTTCCCACAACTTTAGAGAACGTTCCCTTAAGAGTCTCATTAGGTCATTCAATATAGTTTGCATATGAATGTTCCCGTGATGTGCAAGGAATGTTTCCAAAGACCATTCCCTTAATGTGAAATAGAACTTACCCAGAACGCGGTTACGATGTTCTCAGAATTTAAAATATTAATGTTCTAGACACATCTCAGGGGAACGTTGCAAGAACATTCATGTGTCCAGGTTTCTAAGGGTTGGGAGAATATTCCATCAATGTCCCACCAAACATACACAGAACATGGTTGCCATGCTCTCAGAATATAAGATACAATTGTTGAAGACACGTTTCATGGTAACGTTGCAGGAACATTTCTGTGTATCCGTTGTCAGAATGTCGCCTGATGGTCCCAAAGAAACATTCTCCAAAAAAAGTGACATCACACATCACACCTTGATTGGTGAACTGTGAACCACAGACCTGTTCATAGTTCTTTGTCTGTTGGCAATGTTAGGGATATGACATACACACAGACAATGCTTTTAACATACATACTTAAATATTTGACACACTTTAACTTAAATGGCTACATTGTGCATGTTCAGCTGTACTGTAATTATTACTCAACATGTCCTAACCTGGGATTTGAACAGTAGATGTGTGTGGGTAAAATCACTGGGGAAGCCGAGCCAGGAAAAACTTGCCATATTACAACCCATGTGTTGTGATGATTGCGTTGTTTCCTCTTTAACCTGGTTGTTCATATGCCTTGCCACTGTGATATATATAGGCCTATATAAGTATTTGATACACTGCCAATTTTGCAGGTTTTCCTACTTACAAAGCATGTAGATGTCTGTAATTTCTTATCATAGGTACACTTCAACTGTGAGAGACAGAATCTAAAACAAAAATCCAAAAAATCACATTGTATGATTTTTAAGTAATTCATTTGCATTTTTATTGCATGACATAAGTATTTGATCACCTACCAACCAGTAAGAATTCCGGCTCTCACAGACCTGTTAGTTTTTCTTTAAGAAGCCCTCCTGTTCTCCACTCATTACATGTATTAACTGCACCTGTTTGAACTCGTTACCTGTATAAAAGAGACCTGTCCACACACTCAATCAAACAGACTCCAACCTCTCCACAATGGCCAAGACCAGAGAGCTGTGTAAGGACATCAGGGATAAAATTGTAGACAGGCTACAGGACAATAGGCAAGCAGCTTGGTGAGAAGGCAACAACTGTTGAAGTTCAAGATGACAGTCAATCACCCTCGGTCTGGGGCTCCATGCAAGATCTCACCTCTTGAGACATCAATGATCATGAGGAAGGTGAGGGATCAGCCCAGAACTACACGGCAGGACCTGGTCATTGACCTGAAGAGAGCTGGGACCACAGTCTCAAAGAAACCCATTAGTAACACACTACCCCGTCATGGATTAAAACCCTGCAGCGCACGCAAGGTCCCCTTGCTCAAGCCAACGCATGTCCAGGCCCGTCTGAAGTTTGCCAATGACCATCTGGATGATCCAGAGGAGGAATGGGAGAAGGTCATGTGGTCTGATGAGACAAAAATAGAGCTTTTTGGTCTAAACTCCACTCGTCATGTTTGGAGGAAGAAGAAGGATGAGTACAACCCCAAGAACACCATCCCAACCCGTGAAGCATGGAGGTGGAAACATCATTCTTTGGGGATGCTTTTCTGCAAAGGGGTCAGGACGACTGCACCGTATTGATGGGAGGATGGATGGGGCCAAGTATCGTGAGATCTTGACCAACAAACTCCTTCCCTCAGTAAGGGCATTGAAGATGGGTCGTGGCTGGGTCTTCCAGCATGACAACGACCCGAAACACACAGCCAGGGCAAATAAGGAGTGGCTCCATAAGAAGCATCTCAAGGTCCTGGAGTGGCCTAGCCAGTCTCCAGACCTGAACCCAATAGAAAATCTTTGGAGGGAGCTGAAAGTCCGTATAGCCCAGCGACAGCCCCGAAACCTGAAGGATCTGGAGAAGGTCTGTATGGAGGAGTGGGCCAAAATCCCTGCTGCAGTGTGTGCAAACCTGGTCAAGAACTACAGGAAACATATGATCTCTGTAATTGCAAACAAAGGTTTCTGTACCAAATATTAAGTTCTGCTTTTCTGATGTATCAAATACTTATGTCATGCAATAAAATGCTAATTAATTACTTTAAAATCATACAATGTGATTTTATGGATTTTTGTTTTAGATTCCATCTCGCACAGTTGAAGTGTACCTATGATAAAAATTACAGACCTCTACATGCTTTGTAAGTAGGAAAACCTGCAAAATTGGCAGTGTATCAAATACTTGTTCTCCCCACTGTATATACAGTACATGTATATATTAGTTTTTCAATCCCAGCCCCAGGAGGCCTTTTGCCTTTTGTTAGGCCGTCATTGTAAATAAGAATTTGTTCTTAATAAATTAAGGCCTGATTCATACAGTCTGCTCTGAACAGTTGACGTTGAGATGTGTCTGTTACTTGAACTATGTAAAGCATTTATTTGGGCTGCAATTTCTGAAGTTTGTAATTTATTTAACTAGGCAAGTCAGTTAAGAACAAATTCTTATTTTCAATGACTGCCTAGTGGGTTAACAGCCTTGTTCAGAGGCAGAATGACAGTTTTTTACCCTGTCAGCTCAGGGATTTGATCCTGCAAAATTCCAGTTCCAAGTCCAATGCTCTAACTACTAGGCCACCTGCCACCCCACTTGTAGTTATACGTTGTATGTACTAAGACACTTGTATGTACCTTTAATGAACGTATCTTCTGCAGCAGAGGTAACACTAGATTTTCCATTCCTGTAGCGGTCCTCATGAGAGCCGGTTCCATCATAGCGCTTGACGGTTTTTGCGACTACACTTGAAGAAACTTTAAAAGTTATTGAAATGTTCCGTGTTGACTGAACTTCATATATTAAACTTCTTCAGGCTAGGGTCCTTTTTTCAGAATTTCCGCCTGACTGACGTACCAAAAGTAAACTGCCTGTTACTCAGGCCCAGAAGCCAGGATACGCATATAGATTTGGTACCATTGGATAGAAGTTTGTAGAAATGTTAGAATAATGTATGAGACTATAACACAATAGATACGGTCAGAGAAAATCCAAAGAAAAACCAACAGGATCTTTTTTTTAGAGAGCCCATGCTCTTACAATGGAAAGCATAGGGGCATATGTAATTCCAGCTCCCAGATTGCAATTCCTATAGCTTCCACAAGCTGTCCACCAGGCGTCCCGCTAGCCTGAGAGGTTTTAAAGTAATGATGGACTGTCATTTCGCTTTTCTTATTTGAGATGTTCTGGCCATAATATGGACTTGGTCTTTTACCAAATACGGGTATCTTCTGTATACCCCACCTACCTTGTCACAACACAACTGATTGGTTCAAATGCATTAAGAAGGAAAGAAATTCCACAAATGAACTTTTAAGATGGCACACCTGTTAACTGAAATGCATTCCAGGTGACTACCTCATGAAACTGGTTGAGAGAATGCCAAGAGTGTGCAAAGCTGTCAAGGCTAAGGTTGGCAACTTTGAATAATCTCAAATATAAAATATATTTGGATTTGTTTAACACTTTGTTGGCTACTACATGATTCCATATCTGTTAATTCATAGTTTTTATGTCTTCACTATTATTCTACAATGTAGAAAATAGTAAAAAATAAAGAAAAACCCTTGAATGAGTAGGTGTTCTTAAATTTTTGACCGGTAGTGTACATTCAGCCTCTCCCAAATTGAAGGAAAATGATGATGCACAGAGAGATAAAATACATTATTTTATATGTTTTTTTGTTGGTACATTTTTTGGGAAACCTGACCTTCTTTGGTATCCATGAATACACACCACTGGATTTGAGCTCACAACCTCTTGGATCACAGTACTCCAATCTTCCCACTACAACACCATTGTCCGTGTCAGGTATCGGTTGAGCTCAGCATTCAACACCATAGTGCCGTACAAACTCTTCCCTATTCTAAGGACCCTGTCATTAAACACCTCCCTCTGCAATTGGATACTCTTCTTCCTGACTGCCACCCAAGTCACAGTCTGTGCTCTCTGGTACCGCATGGCTAGCAGTACCGGAACGCCAAATCTGGGACCTAAAGGCTCCTGAACAGCTTTGATCCCAAAGACATGACTGCTGAACAGTTAATTAAATGGCTACCCAGACTTTCTGCTGTCCCCACCCCCCAAATGGCATTGAGGAGTATACCATATCAGTCACCGGCTTCATCAATAAGTGCTTTGACAATGTCATCCCCACAGCGACCGTACATACATATCCCAACGAGAAGCCATGGATTACAGGCAACATCCACACCGAGCAAAAGGCCAGAGCTGCCGCTTTCAAGGAGCGGGACACTAATCCCACTATGCCCGCAGACAAACCATCAAACAGGCAAAGCGTCAATGCAGGTCTAAGATTTCATCCTAATACACCGGCTCTGGCGCTTGTAGGACTACAAAGGGAAACACAGTCACGAGATGCCCAGTGACACTAGCCTATCAGATGTGCGCTTTGAGGCAAGCAACACTGAAGCATGCATGAGAGCTCCAGCTGTTCCGGACAACTGTGTGACCACGCTCTCCATAGCCGATGTGAGCAAGACCTTTAAACAGGTTAACATTCACAAGGCCGACAGGCCAGACGGATTACCAGGACCTGTACTCAGAGCATGTGTAGACCAACTGGCAAGAGTATTCATTGACATTTTCAACCTCTCCCTGACCGAGTGTGTAATACCTTCGTTTCAAGCAGACCACCATAGTCCCTGTGCCCAAGAAAGCAAAGGTAACCTGCCTAAATGACTACTGCGCCGTTGCACTGTAGCCATGAAATGCTTTGAAAAGCTGGTCATGGCTAAAACCAACACCATCATCCCGGAAACCCTAGACCCACTCCAATTTGCATACCGCCCCAACAGATCCACAGATGCCGCAATCTCAATTGCACTCAACACTGCCCTTTCCTACCTGGACAAAAGGGAACACCTATGTGAGAATACTGTTCATTGACAACAGCTCATTGTTAATCACTATATTGCCCACAAAGCTCATCACTAAGCTAAGGACCCTGGGACTAAACACCTCCCTTCTGCAACTGGATCCTGGACTTCCTGACGGGCCCCACCAGTTTGCTGACGACACAACGGTGGTAGGCCTGATCACCGACAACGATGAGACAGCCTATAAGGGTCAGGTTAGAGACCTGGCAGTGTGGTTTCAGCACAACAACCTCTCCCTCAACGTAAGCAAGACAAAAGAGCTGATTGTGGACTACAGGAGAAGGAGGGTAGAGCATGCCCCCATTCACATCGACAGGGCTGTAGTGGAGCGGGTCGAGAGTTTCAAGTTCACCAATAAACTATCATGGTCCAAACACACCAAGACAGTCATGAAGAGGGTACGACAATGCCTTTTCCCCCTCAGGAGACTGAACAGATTTGGAGTGGGCCTTCAGATCCTCAAAAAGTTCTACAGCTAAACCATCGAGAGCATCCTGACCGGTTGAATCACCTCTTGGTACGGCAACTGCTCGGCTTCCGACCGTAAGGCACTACAGAGGGTAGTGCGTGCGGCCCAGTACATCAATGGGGCCAAGCCAAGACTCCAGTCACCCAATTCATAGACTGTTCTCTCTGCTAATGCACGGTAAGTGGTACCGGAGCGCCAAGTATAGGTCCAAAAGGCTCCTTAACAGCTTCTACCCCAAAGCCATTAGACTGCTGAATAATTAATCAAATGGCCACCCGTACTATTTGCATTGACACCTGCCTCCCCCAATTGTTTTTACATTGCTCCTTTCACTGTTTATTATCTGTGCATCGTAACTTCACCCCTACCTACTGTACATGTACAAATGACCTTGCCTAACCAGTACCCCCGCACATCGACTCGGTACCGGTGCCCACTTTATATAGCGTCATTATTGTGCTTTTATTGTGTTACCTTTTAAAAAAAAAAAATGTTTTTAGTTTATTTAGTAAATATTTTCTTAACTTTATTTTCTTAAAACTGCATTGTTGGTTAAGGGCTTGTAAGTAAGCATTTCACGGTAAGGTCTACCTGTTGTGTTTGGCGCATGTGACAAATAATATTTTATTTGATTTTACCTACATGTACATAGTACTTAAATCAATCACCTAACCAAAACTATATGTACATATTACCTCAACCAATCACCCTAACTACCTTGTACCCCAGTACACTGACTCGGTACCGGTACTCCTTGTATTTAGTGCTATTTTTTTGTGTAACATTTTATTTTTTATCTATTTGTAAATGTTCATACTTTTTAACTGCATTGTTTGGAAAGGGCTAGTAAGTATGCTGAGGAGTATTTCTGCCTGTAATAAAGCCCTTTTTTGGGGAAAAACTCATTCTGATTGGCTGGGCCTGGCTCCCCAATGGGTGGATCTGGCTCCCAAGTGGGTGGTGCACCCCTGCCCAGTCGTGAAATCCATAGATTAGGGCCTAGTGAATGTATTTCAATTGACTGATTTCCTTCTATGAACTGTAACTCAGAAAAGTATTTTAAATTGTTACATATTGCGTTTATATTTTTGTTCAGTATATTTAATTTCAGACATGCTTCACAAAAAAACTAAAAACAATTCAAATTAAAACTGAAATATTTACTACGCAACAAACATAACAGGATAAAAAAAAAAAAAATTAAAATCGGAATGGCTAAAAAGCAACCTAAGGAAAAGCAAATCTAAAATGGTATGTTTTAAGATCTCTTTGAAATATGTCCACAGTTTCGGCCCACCTCAGGTTTTTCTGGCAGGCTATTCCAGAGGCTGGGAAAAAGAATGACTAAAGGCTGCCTCTCCATGCCTCTTGATCCTAGGCTTTGGGATAGTTAAACGGCCAGTGCCAGAGGACCTGAGAGACCTACTGGGTACGTAACTGAAAAGCATGTCTGACATGTATTGGTGTGCACAGTCGTGGATTGATTTGAAAACCAACAGAATAATCTTAAAATGATTTCTAAAACTCACAGGCAGCCAGTGCAGAGATCTTAAAATTGGTGTAATGTGTGCTCTGATCTTGCTAAGTACCCTTGCTGTAGCATTCTGTATCTTTTGCAGTTGACCAATGGCCTTCTTGGGTAGACCAGACAGGAGAGCATTACAGTAGTCAAGCCGGCTTGTTATAAAAACATGGAGGAGTCTCTCTGTATCAGCCTGAGAGAGAAACAGCCGCACCTTGGCAATGTTCCTCAGTTGGTAAAAAGCTATTTTGGTCACATTCCTAATGACTGATTAGAAATTGAGTTCAGAATCTTAAATACTGTAACACCTAGGTTTTTACCTTGTGTTTAATTTTTATTGCCATGAATTAAACTTTGCTGCCAGAATCTCTCTGTGCTTTAGCTCCAACAATCTCGCTGTGACTTGGGATCCCGAGTGACGCAGTGGTCTAAGGCACTGCATCTCAGTGTCACTACAGCCACCCTGGTTTGATTCCAGGCTGTATCACAACTGGCTGTGATTGGGAGTCCCATAGGGGGGTCCACAATTGGCCCAGCATTGTCCAGATTTGGTCAGTGTAGACTGTCATAGTAAATAAGAATTTGTTCTTAACTGACTATCTGGTTAAATAAGCACCATGTTCTTGGCACTTATTTAGGGATTAGGGTTTCTTCTGGACAGGGCCTAACTATACTGGCCCAATAAGCATATGTCCTAGAGAAATCCCTTATTTGGACAGTGGTTACAGTGTTTGACATTGGTGCTGGTCACCCTACTCTCACATTCTTAGCAATTATACAGTACCAGTCAAAAGTTTGGAAACACTCATTCAAGGGTTTTTCTTTATTTTTCTTATTTTTTTACATTGTAGAAAAGTAGTGAAGACATCAAAACTATCATGTGGTAACCAACAAAGTTTTAAACAAATAAAAATATATTTTATATTTGAGATTCTTCAAAGTAGCCACCCTTTGCCTTGATTACAGCTTTGCACACTCCTGGCATTTTCTCAACCAGCTTCATGATGTAATCACCTGGAATGCATTTCAATTAACAGGTGCGCCTTGATAAAAGTTTGTTTGTGGAATTTCTTTCCTTCTTAATGCGTTTGAGCCAATCAGCTGTGTTGTGACAAGGTAGATAGAAGATAGCCCTATTTGGTAAAAGACCAAGTCCATATTATGGCAAGAACATCTCAAATAAGCAAGGAGAAATGACAGTTCATCATTACTTTAAGACATGAAGGTCAGTCAATCTGGAAAATGTCTAGAACTTTTAAAACATTTTCAAGGGCAGTCGCAAAAACCATCAAGTGCTATGATGAAACTATCTCTCATGAGGACTGCCACAGGTAAGGAAGACATAGAGTTACCTCTACAGAAGAGGATAATTAGAGTTAATTAGAGTTACCAGCCTCAGAAATTGCAGCCCAAATAAATGCTTCACAGAGTTCAAGTCACAGACACATCTCAACATCAAGTCACAGAGGAAACTGCATGAGTAATGCCTTCATGGTCGAATTGCTGCAAAGAAACCACTATTAAAGGACACCAATAAGAATAAGGGACTTGCTTGGGCCAAGAAACACAAACAATGGACATTAGACTGGTGGAAATCTGTCCTTTGGTCTGATGAGTCCAAATTTGAGATGTTTGGTTCCAATCGCTGTGTCATTGTGAGACGCAGAGTATGTGAACGGATGATCTCCGCATGTGTGATTCCCACCGTGAAGCATGGAGGAGGTGTGGGGGTGCTTTGCTGGTGACACTGTTGGTGATTTATTTAGAATTCAAAGGCACACTTAACCAGCATGGCTACCACAGGATTCTAAAGCGATTTTCCACCCCATCTGGTTCGCGCTTAGTGTGACTATTATTTGTTTTTCAACAGGACAATGACCCAAAACACACCTCCAGGCTGTGTAAGGAATATTTGACCAAGGAGAGTGATGGAGTGCTGCTTCAGATTATCTGGCCTCCACAATTACCCGACCTCAACCCAATTGAGATGGTTTGGGATGAGTTGGACTGCAGAGTGAAGTAATAACAGCCAACAAGTACTCAGTATTTGTGGGAACTCCTTCAAGACATTTGGAAAAGCATTCCTCATGAAGCTGGTTGAGAGAATGCCAAGAAGGTGTAAAGATGTCATCATGGCAAGGGTGGCTACTTTGAAGAATCTAAAATCTAAAACATATTTTGATTTGTTTAACACTTTCTTCCTACATGATTCCATATGTGTTATTTCATAGTTTTTACAATGTAGAAAATAGTCAAATGAAGAAAAACCCTTGAATGAGTAGGTGTGTCCAAACTTTTGGCTGGTACTGTATGTTAATGTCATTATAAGGCAAGAGTTACAACACACCTATCTGATCTAATTAGAATGCGTTTGTCATTTGGCAGATTTCTATAGACCCAGGTATTTTCTAAAATAGCAATGTCGCCAAAAATTATCATTTGTGACGTGTAATGGAAATGACAGACATAGGAAAAAATGTGTAAAGAGCGGTGACACCGTTACACTATGCAACCAAGTGTGACATGTTTTGCTATGGCCCTGCGTTGTTTTGAGTTTGTTCCTGCTAGTTAGTATACTGTTATAGTCAGACATGAGTTATCTATTACCATCATAGCTGCATCCATTATACATTCGTGCCTCAACTATTAAAATCATACCCATAACATGATGCAGCCACAACTATGCTTGAAAATATGGAGAGTGGTACTCAGTAAAGTGTTCTATTGGATTTGCCCCAAACATAGCACTTTGTATTCAGGACAAAAAGTTGCTTTGCCAATTGTTTTGCAGTATTACTCTAGTGCCTTGTTGCAAACAGGATGCATAATTTGGAATATTTTGATTTTGTACAGGCTTCCGTCTTTTCACCCTGTCAATTAGGTTAGTATTGCAGAGTAACTACAATGTTGTTGATCCATCCTCAGTTTTCTCCTATCACAGCCAATAAACTGTTTTAAAGTCACCAGTGGCCTCATGATGAAATCCCTGACTGGTTACCTTCCTCTCTGGCAAGTTAGGAAGGACGCCTGTATCTTTATAGTGACTGGGTATTTTGATACACCATCTAAAGTGTAATTAATAACTTCACCATGCTCAAAGTGATATTCAATGTCTGCTTTTTTTTAACACATCTATCAATAGGTGTTCTTCTTTGTGAGGCATTGGAAAACCTCATTGGTCTTTGTGGTTGAATCTGTATGTGTGGGGTACAGAGATTAAGTAGTAATTCAAAAATAATGTTAAACACTATTATTGCACACAGAGTCCATGCAACTTATTGTAGGACTTGTTAAGCAAATATTTTACTTATTTAGACTTGCCATAACAAATGGGTTGAATGCCTATTGACTCAGGACATTTCAGTTCTTTACATTTTTTAATACATTTGTAAAAATGTAATTCCACTTTGACGTTATGGGATATTGTGTGTAGGCCAGCGACAAACACATCTAATTTGAATACATTTTACATTCAGGCTGCAACAAAGCAAAATGTGGAAAAAGTGGTGTGAATAGTTTCTGAATGCACTGTAAAATTACTTAAGCCAAAAACGAAAGTAGGGTGGTTGGTCTGGTTGGATGGGTCAGCGAATAATGCAAACGTCTAGCACGGGGGTTTCGAATCTTATCACGGACAACTTTAGCATTTTAGATAATTAGCAACTTTGCAACTGCTTTTTTTGTGTTACTTTGCAACTAGCCTACTTAGCATATCAGCTAACTCCTAACCTTAACCCATAACCCTTACCTAGCTAACGTTAGCTACCTAGCCACCTAGCAAGGAATTAGAATTCGTAACATTTCATACATTTTGCAAATTCATAACACATTCTATGAATTGCAATTCGTAGCATGTTGTACCAATTTAAATGTGTAACATAACTTGTAATTCATAACATATCATACAAAATGGATGATGGACATCCACAAATTAAAATCAAATCAAAGTTTATTTGTCACGTGCAACCTGTGTCGACCTTACAGTGAAATGCTTACTTACAGGCTCTAACCAATAGTGCAAAAAATGTATTAGGTGAATGTTAATATAAATTAATATATATATAAACATATAACATATCATACTAATTGGTGTGTCCCGGATTTATGTATCTATGTTACATATACCCCTGAGTCCAGGTTAATGCCACATAGGCCCTTTTCAAAGGGATTAGTTGGTTTTTAGGGGCAGTTGCTCTTTAAAGGTAGTTTTATTATCATAGTCAATATACAGCAATATACATCATAAATAAACAGTCAAATTAACATTTAGAATACAAAACATTTAGAATAATTTAGAATGATACTGCCACTGGAATACTGTGTCATGCAATCTTCAAAGCATTATGTTATCTAGGCTATGGAGAATGGGTGGGGCTCATATCCCCTCCACAGGCAAGCTCATGTAGGTCGTTTAAATTGAAGTACACAATGCACTGTTATCCAGTTTTAATTGATATAAAGCATATGCAACAAGTTCCTAAAGCTCCTAATCAATGGAAAAGTGTCCGTTTTTGTGGTGGTAAATGTGGTAAAACAGTTTTAAAAACCACTGAAATCGTTGCAATTTTAAGTCTATTTTCCAAGATATAGTCTACATTAACTTCTGAAATTGAGTTGGCATAAGTTTCAAATCTCACAATGCAAAAGAAAATCTATTTAAATACATCTCGTGATTTTTATATTAGTTACAGCATTACACAACATACCTGAGTCTGAGTGTCTTGGTCTGGCAAGATCTCGAAAATAGTATATAAAATCCACACAGTTGTCGTTTTGCACTTCGCCCCTAGAACAGAGATCCGACAGCAGTTCCAGAGCCTTTCGAAAAATCTCGTCCTCTCTGTCTCCAGGCATTTCCCACCAGCATCCTTCTTAATAATGAAGGGGCTCTCCGGCAGCTCCACAACACCCCTAACGCCTACAGTATCTAGACCCCGATTCCAGGCGCCTGGCGCATTCAGTCATCCCAAATATCACTTTTGCCTACACCAGCATTACGCAAGCGAAGAGTGGCTAAACTCTTTATCCAACGAAGTTTTCCTCTGAAAGATGACTTTAGTTAAGCCTATGTAAAAACTTTGTATTCTATCTTGAATATATTTTAAGTCTTAGAATTGTACCACTGGTTGAATCCATCCACTGGAATTTGCTGTCCTCCGTTGCGTTGTGTGTTGTGCGGTGTCCACTAGACTGCGGTGCTGAATTACTGAGCTGTGGTCCTCAAGGTCTTAAATGAATGGCTTTGACTGCGTGCAATTATTTTCCAATGCACACTCACAGGAATCTCCGTTCTGCCTACTCACCGCACCCTGCACTATCGTTCCCTGCAGAGCCAGGGATGGAACAGGGAATAAAAACAGACATTTTGGTGAATCATTCTTTCAAGGTTTGTTATTAATTGATGTGAGTTGTGGATTTTTATTGTGACAGAAGGCTGCTTTCCATGTTTAACAATTAACTAGAGCTTTGATCAACCTGGCATGTCTGTGTTTAAAAAAAAATTACAGCCCATTTAGCACGTACCGTTCTGGGAACAATATGTTTCTTAGAGCTTGGTGAAAGCATGGTTGTCCTATGTTTTTTTTTGTTGCATACAACCTTCCCACAACTTTCCGGGAATGATGTAGGATTGTTTCTTGACGAAAAACATATTTTTCTTGGTATTTCATTACTTTAACAGAATGTTTCCTAAACATTTAAACACGGTTACATTTAAAAAGAAATGTGGTAATATTCTAGGAACGTTCTCCAACTAATTTGACATTGAGAATGTTCTCAAATAGTTCAGAGAACGTTAAAGAAACAACGTTCTTCTGTGGGAGTTTCAGTACTTCAGTATAACATTTCCTGCAGTTTTCCTCAAAGCTCTACTTTAAGTCATGTTCTCAAATTGTTCTGAGAACGTAATAAAAACGTTCAATAAAAATGACAGGAAAACTTTAGTAACTTTCAGAGCACATTCCAAGAATGTTATTTAAAAACATATACATTCCATTCTCAGCATCAACAAAACTCTCTCTATCCTCAAAATTGTTCAGTGTGTTCAGGTGTGTTGGCTGTGCTCAATAATTGGCCACACCTGATCTTAATGAGTGCTTGTATACTTAAAAAAAAAAAAAAAAAAAGGAGGGGGGGGGGGGGTGATTGAATAGACTAAAATTAACAGCTTTGTATGTGTAAAAAAATATGGCATGCTAGCTCCATCCTGGTTGAACAAGAGATAATAGGTTCAAATCTCACTGATGCCTTGTCAGAATAAAAAAGAAGTGTGTTTGCATGATTAATGCCTAAGGAACTGCATTGTGTGTTCTATCTGTGCTTGGAGTTTAAAAAAATGCTAATTCCAAATAAGATAGCAGTGCTTACAAGGTTTTACTGAAACATTAAGTGAACGTTTTAAGGAAGTTACTCAAAACATTAAAATAACCTATCGTTTCTGTTCTCATAGCGTTAATAAAACCTCCCAGGAACACTTTCAAGGAACCAGAGTAAAACGTTCTCAGAACCTCCCTGCAACCTAAAAATAAACATTCCCAGAACAAGCAAAACTTCTCACTGGACGAAAATGGTTCATATAAGGGGATATCTTTACATTACATGTTTTTGATATTCTGCAGAATACAGACCATTTCCAAAGTATTTTTTGACTTTTGAATATGCACCATATCATGACAAATTCTGAATTCATGTGTCTTTTAGACAAATATGATATTGGGATTACTCAAAAAATCCACATGGACATTTCCTATGGCCGGATATGGATTCAATATCCTGAGATAATGTATGTGACACCGTATTTTCTCTCTTCATGTTGACAAATACTAACTGTTTACATCACATACAGTATCTGTGTTTTCTCAGCACATTCAAGATATGAAGCTATATTGATTCATGCTTCTCTTGGCTGAGGTCCATCTATGAATCTTGATATGCTTTTTGATATGCTGAAAATAAGGACAATTTCTCATGCATTTCTGAGTTTACACGCTTAATAATTTGACAAATATGAAATCCATATTTTTCATCAATGAACAAATCATTTTTGGACATCACACTTGGTATTGACTCCTTAGATATCCTAAGACAGGCCTATGTGGAGATCTTATTTTCTCTATATGGTGACAAATACTGACAATAGGCCTACACAGTATATGTTCTCAGCACATACAATTCATATGCTCTTGACTGAGGTCCATATCAGGATCTTGATATGCATTTGTATATGTTAAATAAGGACAATTTCTAATGCTTATTTGAGTTTTGAGGACATGCTCAATAATTTGGCAAATATGAAATCCATAGAATTCGTTCAGACACTAGCTATAATTTTGGTATTCCCTCTGGATAAAGGCTTGGTAAAAGGCTTGGTAAAAGCACTCAACAATCACATATTTTCTGCTATGGGATTCCAACTGTCCTTTTAGAATTTGGGTACCACAAATACGTGTGTTAACTGTGTGTGGTCGAACTGACAACTGGAGAAACAAATAAGTGAGATGTTTTATCTTAGTAACTAGAACCAAGAATGTTAGCTAATTTGGTCAGCAGCCGGTAAGGCTAGCTAGCTAGGCTTGATAGGGCAGTAAAGCTAACTGGTAGCTTAATTAGCTAACAAATAACAAAATTGCCCATTTACCCCTATCAAGCCTCAAGGTGACAGCTAACTTTTTAAAATGTTTAGGTGTATTTTGTAATACTGGTTAATATAATCTAGCTAGCTAACTAATTTAGCCAGCTAGCGAACTAGCAAGTTGGCTAGCTAGATAGTTTGTTCCAGTTAGCTTTCTCGTCATGAATGAAGTAGGTAGAGTAGCTACCTTGTGGTATGGCTATGTGAAATGACAATATTTTCTTGAAATGTCAACACAATTTTGATTCATGATTTAAACATTGACAGTTTGGAGTGGAACACAGACCAACACTACCACCACCTTTGGTCTGGACTGTGAGGGATGACCCCTGATGACCCAATCTGCACCCTTGGCATCCATAACAAACAGGGCAGACAGGGGTATTGAGGGTGCAGAATTGGTATTTTCTGTTAAATAACTAAAATATTTTTGGGGGCTTACGTTTGCATCTTTAGAGCAAAAGTGTTGTGATTGAAGCTCTGAATTTGTTATGCATTCTTTAAAAATAAATAGATGTGCTTTTGGAAATAGCAACTGGGATTAAATATGACAATGTTTGCCTTTCCATTCCTGGTATTGTAACTCTTTTCTTGAGTTGAAGGAGAGGTGGACCAAAATGCAGCGTGGTTACTTGTTTACATCTTTAATAAAGAAGAAAACACAAACAGTATACAAAAACAATAAACGTGAAAAAAATACTAAACAGCCTATCTGGTGCAAACAAACACAGTGACAGGAACAATCACCCACAAAACCCAACACCAAACAGGCTACCTAATTATGGTTCCCAATCAGAGACAATGACTAACACCTGCCTCTGATTGAGAACCATATCAGGCCAAACATAGAAATAGACAAACTAGACATGTAACATAGAATGCCCACTCAGATCACACCCTGACCAAACAAAACATAGAAACATACAAAGCAAACTATGGTCAGGGTGTGACAGGTATAGCCTTCTGCTAAGTATATGGTGCAAATGGGTGCTCAGATATGTGAAGGAGCACAATCATTTTCGGGGCCTGAACACGTAAAATAATTTAGGGCGCTGGACATTTCATGAGTCAGATTTAGCTTGTTTTAGATGAGACATATGGGGATGACTATTACATATCAAGGATATCTATTAAAATTATGCATTTAAAAAAATACATTCAGGTAATGACTAAAGATATCATACATTTCTGAAAATATGTGGATTCGTTTAAAGGCTTATATATGTCAGCATGTTGACACAACCTTTCTGGGGTTAATATTCTACGAATATGTTAATGAGGGCAGGCGCATCAGGTGGTTTTGTTGTTGAATGTGTCTCACCACAGATATCTCACTGGACTCACATGGTAGCAGGGAGATTTCTGAGGTCCGGATTAGATGCATGTAGAAACTCTTCCATTGCAGAGAATATCCTAGCTCGTATATGAGATTAAGGACATGTGTATCTGGAGCATGTCTACTCTATATATCTTGTAAAATATCAGATATCAGGAAATATATAGATAATAATATATATAAAGATATAAAGATATCCCCTGATATTGACCCTTTTCGACCCAGTGTCTGTTCTCAGAATGTTTAAAAAGCATTCTGTTTTACCGTTAACGAAACGTATGGCTTTGTTCCCACAACCAATGTGAAACCAAAAACAACTTCCAAGGAACCAAATGTGCTAGCTTGGAGTATAAATAATTATAATATTTTCTTTAACCCTCAAGCTACTGACTAAGTTTATATTTTTCTATGATTGTTGCTTTTTTCAATAGTTTCTTCTTTTGACCCCAGTTGGTAATCCACCGTATGTGTCACGTTCTGACCTTAGTTCTTTTGTTATGTCTTTGTTTTAGGTAGGTCAGGGTGTGAGTTAGGGTGGGTTGTCTATGTTTGTTTTTCTATGTTGTGTTTTGTGTTTGGCCTGGTATGGTTCTCAATCAGAGGCAGGTGTTGTTAGTTGTCTCTGATTGAGAATCATACTTAGGTAGCCTTTTCCCACCTGGTTGGGGTGGGTGATTGTTTCCTGTTTTGTTGTCTGTGTCACCATTCAGGACTGTTTCGGTTTTCATTCACTTTGTTATTTTTGTATTTTGTTGTGTTCAGTGATTATTAAAGTATCATGGACACTAACCACGCTGCGTATTGGTCCGATCCTTGCTACTCCTCCTCAGACGAGGAGGAAATCCGTTATGTTGGTAATATGTTGGTAATTTGAACTGTGTTTGAAGCCCCTTGACAAGGCCTTCAATTAAAGGTCACCTACCCTTTAGAACCAACTTCTATGGTTTTAAACGGCCTATGTGGCATCGATGAGAGTCAGAAACACTCATTCTAGTGTCAGACTGACTGTAGATAGGATCATTTTTATCATAACGTTTGGTCATAATGTGAGCTTGTCGAAATTTACTGGGGGGTTGGTTATGGATTACTTACATACTCAATTTTGCCAATGATGCCCAATTGCCCAGAGAAAACACGTTGTGGTCCACCCCCATCTGCCATGTGGATATTTGTTGACAAGTCTGCATATGGGTGCAACACATACACATTTCGCTGGGCAAATAGGAATGAAAATGGACTTTCATAAAGTTGGTAGCAATGCATTTCAACAATATTGCCAGATGACCAGGAATGGATTACATCCGACAAAGTCACTTCTGATGCCTGTCAACCTTCAAACCCCTAGTGTTGGTGAGTACGTTAGTTAAGTATATAGCGGGTACTAGCTAGCTAGTAGCTACTTTTGGTTATAAAACATTATTTGATTATTCTAGTGAGACAATTTAACGATGATACCACAGGTGAAACGGGAACGATACTGTAGCTAGCTAAATACATCAAGCTGACGTGTAATGTGATGTAGCATGTCAGAGGAAAATGTGCGTAGCTCACGTTAGCTAGCTACCTTGCTAACAACAGCTAAATGTGGGCAGCAGTTAGCCTAGTGGTTAAGAGCATTGGGCCTTTCCAAAACTGTTAAGAATAATGTCTGTGAATATAACGGAACTGATATGATGCCATTATTTTTAAATGGCTGTTTTTCCAATGAAAGCCTATTCACCATTTATAGGGATAGGACCCAGATTCAGTTCCCTACGGCTTCCACTAGTTGTGAACAGTCTTTAGACATTGTTTCAGGCTTTTATTCTGAAAAATGAGGGTGAATGACCACATTGAGTGAGTGGACCCTGGGATGTCCCCAGAGCTGGTTACTGAGCCCGATCGAGAACGTGCCTTTCTTGTTTTTCTTTTATATTGACAACGCTATTGTCCGGTTGAAATATTATTCATTATTTAGGCTAAAAACAACCTGAGGATTGATTATAAACATCGTTTGACATGTTTCTACGGACTTTACGGATACTATTTGGCATTTTCGTCTGCATCTTGTGTCCGCATTTGAGCCATTGGATTACTGAACAAAACGCGCCAACAAAATTGAGGTTTTTGGATATAAAGACTTTATCGAACAAAACAAACATTTATTGTGTAACTGGGAGTCTTGTGAGTGCAACCATACGAAGATCATCAAAGGTAAGTGATACATTTTATTGCTATTTCTGACTTTTGTGACTAATCTACTTGGCTGCTAACTGTTTGTGATGTTTTGTTAGCTGAGCACTGTCCTTAGATAATCGCATGGTTTGCTTTCGCCATAAAGCTTTTTTGAAATCTGACACGTCGGCTTGATTAACAAGTTAAGTTTTATTTTGATGTATTGCACTTGTGATTTCATGAAAGTTAAATATTTATAGTAATTTAATTTGAATTTGGTGCTCTGCAATTTCACTGGAAGATGTCGAGGTGGGACACTCGAAGTTAATCCCCTACAACAACTCCTCCCCTGTGTCAATTAAGGCAGTACTCTACACCTCTCTGATTCAAAGGGGTTGGGTCAAAGTTGTAACTAGGTCTTTGGCATTTAGAGTCAATACAGGGCAGGTACTTGGCTACTAGCTTGCTAGGATGTAGCCAGCTTGCTTTCAATAATTTTTCAACTCAAACTGGCTAGCTAACTATAGCTAGATAGCCAACTCATTTCAACTAGGCTCGGACAAAGATATGATGAATAACCCGGATTTGCAAGTTAGGTGGCTCGTTTATTTTCTAGGGCAAAAATAAATTGTACTTGTCTACTACAAATATAGCAATGGCTCTGGCACTCAGCAACGTTCACAGCTGGTTGCATAGTAACGGTGTCACCATCACCGGCCTGAATCCATTCTGTAGTTATACAACAGGTGGGTCTAATCCTGAATGCTGAATCCAGCTGGTGTCTATTCCGCAAGTTCCACCGGATAAATCTATGATGTTAAAATGCCTATTAACTCTGTTCCATCTGACTACTGTTTCCTCAGCCCAGCCAAACAATCTATAAACTTGATCTCCACTATAAAAAGCATCTAGACATTATCTCAAATTTCTTTCAGACTAAGATTTGTGTAAACATTGTGACTGTCTCTCCGACATTTGCAACATTGTTTAAATATTTAAATTCAATCTCCAGCTGTCCCATAGTAATGAACGTGTCGCTAGTCGGGACTAGATAGACAGACAGGGAGCATTTCTCAACCAGTTGAAATCATGAATCAGCTGGCATCATTTGTATGAATATATACAAAGTCAATTGAAAAAAAGTAAAACGAAATGAAGTTCAGCGAGTTTGCAGTCTTTCCAACTTCAGTTTGAAGTGCTTGTGTTAGCTGTGTTGTTGACTAGCTCCTCTGAACAACAGTGTCCTGATGAGGAAGCACATTTTCTATGCCAGGCAGAATCACGCCTCATTAGCTCATTGTTAAGGATGTATCCAAATAAATGTAGCTAGAAAACAGCTTAATGCAAATGCAAATGCAGCTACTTTTCTGTTATTCGGGCTGCACATTTTGACGTGACTGTGGGTTAGTAGTAGTTGGCTAGCTAGCAAGCAAGGGATAATAACGTTGCCAGCCAGTATGGCAATGGAACATTTAGAATGAATGACTGGGTTGCGTCTCTAGAAACCGAACCGATAGAATGTGTCCAGCCTGCTTGGGTAGCACCCCTTGATTTGTGTCAGACTATATATGGTGGAAGGATGAAATAGTATGAATAAATTCATTAAAATTAAGTTAATGAAAATGTCAATCATTTTTGAATCAGCACTATGAACAACAAATCCACCAGGTTTTGTACATAACATTTTAATGAAATAAAATATCATCACTCAATAACATATAGCGAGAAACATGCGTTTCTCTATTTTGGAAGTCATTTATATGCTAAAAGGACTGTAATTAAGAAGCCGGTGTTGGGAAGATATACTGGTATGGGTGTCGTTATGCCTGAGGCAAAGTGGAGGGCTGTCAAACCATGCCAATATATCCCCCAAACACCTGCTTCGAGGGTCAATATCAGGGGATCTCAGGGGATATCTTTAGCTATATATTTCCTCATATCTGATATTTTATTAGATATAAGGAGTAGACATGCTCCAGATACACATTTCCTTAATTTCATATACAGAGCTAGGATATTCTTATTTTTCTCACTATATGTTTCTCGAGTGATGATATTTTATTTCTTCAAATGCTATGTATAAAACCTGGTGGATTTGTTGTTCATAGGGTTGAGCGATTACAAGTTTTTGAGGTAGGTTCAGTTTTAGGTAGATTATATAAACAATTTGTTTTCAATTTCGTTTTTTTATTTGACATTGAATGCACTATGCATCATGTGGGTTGAATGCTGTAACAACACAGAATAAAACAATGAATAAAAGTCCCATGATGGTGGTAACTGCCCAGTACTGCTTATCACTTATTAACCATCATTCATTCATATTACTTTACATAAAAAAATATTTCAATTGTTGTGTATATTACATTTGTTTTATTTGAGGACTTTTATTTATTCCAAGTCATCATCTCTATAGAGCTGCTGCCTATGCTGTCTGACAAAATCAATGTAAATAAGGCATACTTTTATGACTGCTGAATACCAACTATCAATCACTTAGATCATGTATTTTCAGCGAGAGATACCTTTCGAAGCAACCACTGCTCTCAACTGACTAGTATCTCCTTTTCCTTTCCTTTCTCTATATCAACTTAATATCCCACATTCTTCTCTCTTCTGTAGCAGTTGTGAAAGAAACACAGACTGGACAAGTAGATGCGCAATTGGGGGGAGAGATTGGAGAATTAGAGGGAGCATATCTAAGGTCACACAGGACACCAGATAAGACAGGAGAATTACACCAGATATGACAGACTGACCCGTGACCCCTGGCACACAGACTATTGCAGCATAGATACTGGAGGGACATTGTCAAAAGTTACCCCCAGACAGGGACAACCAGGCAGAATATAACCCCACCCATTTTGCCAAAACACAGCCCCCACACCACCAAATGGATATCAACAGACCACTAAATTAATACCCTGAGATAAGGCTGAGTATAGCTCACGAAGGTCTCCCCCACATCACGAGCCCAAGGACAGGAAGGATGGGAGAATGTGAGTAAGCCAGTGACTCCCCGTAATAGGATGAGAGGCAGAGAATCCCAGTAGAGAGAGAGTAGCCGACCAGGCAGAGACATCAAGGGTGGTTCATCATTCCAGTGCCTTGCCGTTCACCTTCACACTCCTGGGCCAGACCACATTCAATCATAGGACCTACTGAAGAGATGATTCTTCAGTCAAGACTTAGAGGTTAAAAAACAAGTCTGTCTCACATAGCTCTATAGGAGAAAGCCCTGCCTCCAGCTGTTTGCTTAGAAATTATATGAACAATAAGGAGGCCTGTGTCTTATGACAGTAGCGTACTGTACGTTAAGGTATGTGAGACAGGACAAAATAGGAGAGATAGGTAGGAGCAAGTCCACGTAATGCTTTGCAGGTTAGCAGTAAAATCTTGAAAACAAATACAATGGCTAGCACGAGAGTAATATGGTCAACATTTTTTTGTTCAATTCAAGATTCTAGCAGCTGTATTTACCACTAGCTGAAGTTTATTTAGCACCTTATCCTGGTAGCCAGAGAGTAGAGCATTGCAGTAGTCTAATCATGAAGTGACAAAAGCATTGGATTAGTTTTTCTGCATCATTTTTGTACAAAAAGTTTCAGAATTTTGCAACATTACAAAGATGGAAAAATGCTGCTCTTGAAATATTTTTGATATATTTGTCAAAAGAGATCAGGGTCCTTCACAGTTTTATTTGAGAAGACTGTACAACCATCGAGATTCAATTTCAGATCCAACAGGAGATGCCTTTGTTTCTTGGGACCTAGGACTAGCGCCTCTGTTTTGTCCAGTATGCACTCCATCCTTCCTGCCACCTAACTGCACCTTTGCATAACCTGTAATGCATTACATAGATGGAAGGGACTTCATCACTCATTGGAGACTTGAAGACATAACATCACCCAGAGAGCTGTGTATGTCCCGTGTGTGGTTAGACAGCCAAATCCTTAGATTTGGCCAAACAGACAAATAGAACGCCATTCTAGTTCTGTTTGAAGAGCTGAAGTTGTACCCTTCACACAACTTATTTTTTATTTCCTAGGTAAGTGTAGGCATACTGTCTTTATAAGCACATTAATATGATATTTATAACATAAAATGTTTTGTCTTTATAACACAAACACACTGATCATTTAAAAAAAAATTAATACATGGATCAATGTCCACCAGTATGAATATTAGTAGTTCTGGGATTTGTCCATTGTGAAAGCTCTGCTTTGGACCTAAAGAGTGATAAGACGAGACAAAATTAGCCAGTTATAGAATATTGTGTTGTAGGACAGCTGAGCTGACTCAAGACCAGGCATTCAACTCGCAGTTAGTATGTATTTACATGACATGATGAAACGTTGAAACTAAGTTGCAAGCTACTTTCGTAGCGAAGTGTTGTAGAACAAGTGTCTTATGAAACTTTCTATCTTGCCATAAGAAATAGCAGCTAGATAGGATAACCAGCTGCAGCTATCACCAGTGGTTCTTCCTGTAAAAGTTACGTCGTACTGCAGGACAACTTGTGGGCTGCCGCAAAATTCTAAGGCACGTTATTTAATTGTCAGCCATTGTTGCCATTAATGCTAGTTAGTGCTAGTTTGACCACCAGAGGGCATCTTTGAGAAGCATTTGATAGTCTTCAATATTGGCTGTACTAGAGAATTTAAAACCTTTTTGCCACAGAAAAAAAGGAAGAAGATCAAGCAAGCCGAGTCCCAAGCATCCCCTCAAACTCAATGTGTGGGGGGCAATTTCTCGCCAGGGACCAGGCCCATATTTGATTTTTGATGCAAAGTTTAGCTATTTACAAAGCAAAAGGTACATACAATATTGTAGCCTACACCTCACGGACTGCTATGTGTTCCACAATAATTCACTGTTGCCTCCTTTTTCAGGTATCATGGCTCGAGATTTCTTTGAGGAAGAAATCATCAAGAGATTTGCTGAACCCTGTGTCAGAGAGGTGTTTCTGGGACCACTGTTTCTTTCAAGGTAGGATTATAGCAATATTTTGTTATGTTTAGGCCTATGTACATGTGTATTTCTAGTGTTGTACCTAATGTTGGCTGTTGGGCTAAATGTATTTTTTTCTTCTCCAAATGCAGACAATGACCCAAAACACACTGCCGCCCAGGGTTGCATTGCAAGTGACAAGACGCCAGCAGAGTAAGTAGACCTCTATGTAGTAAAATACAACACCTACGGTAGGCCTACAGTATATCTACAAATATATTTTTATCTCTACATGTATAGGTCTCCTGATTTAAACCCAATCGAACTTGTTTGGCATCAACTGAAAACAGTCATCCGTAACTCTGCCAAGCCTACAAGCTAAAATTAACTGGGCCATCAAGACGGTTTGGCTTGAGAAATTGATGATACAACAATACAACAAATACATTAATCATCTCAGCAAGGTCTTACCCGTGGTCGTGGAGCTGGGGGAAAGTGCAACTAAAACGTAGTTTAAATTAACATCTGCATTTTGAATGTATTTTTTCTCAGTATTTTATTAATGAAAGCATAAAGATGTTGATGAAGAACTGTTAGGGCCAAATTGGGGGATTTTCACACCTACAGCAGCTGGGCAATGAAGAGTTGCCTGTCAATCCATAAACAATGTGCCATGGAATCTCTTCCCAAATATTTTTCAATCTATTTGGCTTTCCGACATTTTTCAGTTGCTTGAGGTCTTGAGTTAGAAATGTAACACTTTAGAGTAGTTAAGCATTGAATACATTGCAAATTGGTAGATTTTCACACCTGCTGTAGCCGGGCTATGAAGAGTCTAGTCCTGCCAATAGAAAACAGTGTTTGCATGATGGGCTACACCTGCTACAGTGCAGTACACCTGTGAAAAGCTGTTATCAAAATGCTTCCAGCTGTCCATTACTACCGTAAATAAAAAAAACAGCATCTAGTTTACATTCCTTATTGTAACCAATGTCACAAATGTCATCAAATGTCATCTACCTTTCCAATTACATTTAGAGTTTTGGATTTACAAATGTGCGCTGTTAGAATATCTAATAATGATAATAATAATAATGGCTGTGTAAATAGGGATGCATTATGAAAGGAAAATGACATGCACGAGAGACGGTGGCCCATAATGGCGCTGTACAACGTGACCAGTCAGTAGGCTACAGTACTACAGTAAGAGAAAAATAATCCTAACATTTCCACACCATGATTGTAGTCTAACCAATACCTAAATGGAGATTAAGTGAAAATAAAAATCTAATTGATTTATCAAGACCAGTCCCCATGCTTGTCTCAGAGCAGCGCTTGACCTCTGAATGCTGTCTTTTTTGAATGAATATTTTCCAGTAAGCAAAATTTATTTACCCTCATTAGTCTACTTTGTTCCAATATTTCTGTCATTCAGTGATATTTATTTCCATAGTAATTCATTATGGATCCATATGGAAAATGACATGCGCAAGAGATGATGGTAATATTTTTCCTTTTAGAGACTAAAATACTTGCGTAGGTCAGGAAAACCAAAATATTTCTTTATTAAAGACTATCAGAAAGAATATTGGTACTTATTTATTTTGATCCAAAGCCATGAATGAGTGAGTCACTCAGCTTTATGTAGGTGCCGAGGCTATATGACTGTGCCATCAACTTGATTATTTAGCAGACATCACTTGCTTATATTCAGTCAACACATATATCGTAAGAATATCATGGAATATAATTTAACATTTTAGTTTCTCTTAGAATAAAAACCTTAGTGTAACAACAGTTTTAGGACGTAAGAAACAAGTAGAAACAAAAAAAATAAGTGTGCACATGCAGGACAGAGGAATAGTAATTCTTACACTATTGTTCTAAATTCAGTCACCTTCTTCATCCTCATCATTCAGTTAATTGAAATTACATTTTGAAGTTGTGCACAATTATCAGTTTCTATTTGGTTTATGTCGCCCATTCATTGTCAGAGACACATTAGCGCCTTGGGACACAAAAGCATAATCAGTGGTCTAACTCCCCCTTGTGGTGGTCTGCAGCAATGAAGCAGTGACGCAGGGTACCGTACTAAACTACAAATTACCTCTAAATCCCACAGCATAATCTCAAAACTTTTAGTTGAGCAACCACTGTAGCTAGCTAGCTGCTATAAGCTTGGCTAAACACAAGGTCAGTGCAGGCTTTAGCCTACACATAGAACTGAATTAGCTGACCATCTTGAGATGGAAAGTCGGTCAGGAGGGGAGAAGTCCTCAACTTCAAAAGTTTGTTCTCTCCACAGCAACGCTAGCTTAGCTAACGTTGCTTTATTCACTACTTGCCTTTTTTTGTTGTGATTGGCAAGGACACACCCAATAAACACCCACATCAAACTACACCTCCAAGACAACTCTTGTTTGCCTTCATTCATGGCCACTAGCATTTCTTAACGAGCGATGATGAAAACGAAGTGCAGTCACCCTTTAAATGGATGTGATGTTAATTGACTTACCTGGATAAAGAATGGATAAAAAAAATTAAAAAACATGACCCTGTTCCCTATTTGTCACTTTGTAAAGATTCACTGCAGACCTTTAATAATTAAGCTAATTAACGGAAAGGACAGTAAATGTCAGCTAGTTGGAAAATAAGCCTCACTAAATGAGCAAATAGAGGTCTCTTTCATGTTCCCTAGCTATTCAACTTGTAAGATATCAAAGAAATGACTTTTGTAAAGGTATTCACTTGTAAAATGTCAAAGAAATGCATAGGAAAATATGTTTTTCATTCTCCAGCCTCTGTTATGAGTCAACTTGTGTTTGAAGTGCTTTTCTTGTTTCAAGTTAAACATGAACCATGCTCTCCTTTGAATGCACACCATACTATGGACCTACATTCTGTTTGTGCAGACTCATATTTATATAAAAACACTGGCTTGTGTGAGTGTGTGTGTCTATGTGTGCGTGCGTGTGAGATGTGCATGCGATGCAGTGTGCGTTTGTGTGTGTGTGACCATTTATGTGTGCATTGCTTACATATGTATGCATGTACAAAGCCGTTCAGCTGCAAATGCAAGATGCAGAGCTACCACCCCATTTTTAATATAACTCACTTGAAAGGTCACATTTTCTACATGTAATAGTTTGAAGACATCAATACGTATCACCTGAAAGGGGTGGTGCCATACAGCAATAGGGCAGAGGTGAAGTTGTCTAATGGCGTCGTGCTAACATGAAACTCACTGATGTATGATGAAGTATGATGCAATCAAACAGGGGTCTCTGGAGCCTTTGGCATGTGAGTTTGTTAGTTAGGGAGGATTTACTGAAGGCTTAGCTTCTCCCAGCTGCCTTGAGGAACAAAGGGTATCTGTTCCTCCTCACTGTGGATATGTCAATCAGTCACTGTTGTGATAGAGAAGCTCCTCTCATGGTTTTGCCAAGGTCTTCAAGGTCGTCAGCCATGATGACAATAAACAGCAGAAAACTCTGATTCTGTTTATGTTGCTAACAGATGGATAATGAGTTGAGAGCTTAGTCCAAAACAAAGCAGCCCTTTAAACTCTTGGCATTATGGTTCAGGAAGTGAGTGAGAGAAAAGACAGACTTCGTTGGTATGCAGAGCAGTCTCATTGGTGCCTTGCATCGGAATCCTCAGCCTTTTACTGATTGACAGTGATGCACTACCATACAAACAAACACCTGTATCACCTGGAAATATTCTGGAAATTGTGCTTCTGGAAAGCAATTTGGACTGTACATTTGAAAGACGTTTTGATTTCTCCACACCCAGATGTTTAGTGTGCAATACACACCAATAGTACAGTTGCCCAGCAGCAAGTTGTGGCTACATGCTGTGGGGAAAAAATGGTTCGCTTTTCCTTTCCACATATCTGAGTCTGCCTTCTTGTCGTCTATGGCAACTAACAGACTGAAGAAAATCTAACTGTAGCTCTCTGCCAGTGTCCTTGTTGCTCTCACGTAAACAATGTTGTCCCCCAGGGCTCTGTTCTAGGCCCTCTCCTATTCTCGCTATACACCAAGTCACTTGGCTCTGTCATAACCTCACATGATCTCTCCTATCATTGCTATGCAGACGACACACAATTCATCTTCTCCTTTCCCCCTTCTGATGACCAGGTGGCGAATCGCATCTCTGCATGTCTGGCAGACATATCAGTGTGGATGACGGATCACCACCTCAAGCTGAACCTCGGCAAGACGGAGCTGCTCTTCCTCCCGGGGAAGGACTGCCCGTTCCATGATCTCGCCATCACGGTTGACAACTCCACTGTGTCCTCCGCCCAGAGCGCTAAGAACCTTGGCGTGATCCTGGACAACACCCTGTCGTTCTCAACTAACATCAAGGCGGTGGCCCGTTCCTGTAGGTTCATGCTCTACAACATCCGCAGAGTACGACCCTGCCTCACACAGGAAGCGGCGCAGGTCCTAATCCAGGCACTTGTCATCTCCCGTCTGTATTACTGCAACTCGCTGTTGGCTGGGCTCCCTGCCTGTGCCATTAAACCCCTACAACTCATCCAGAACGCCGCAGCCCGTCTGGTGTTCAACCTTCCCAAGTTCTCTCACGTCACCCCGCTCCTCCGCTCTCTCCACTGGCTTCCAGTTGAAGCTCGCATCCGCTACAAGACCATGGTGCTTGCCTACGGAGCCGTGAGGGGAACGGCACCTCAGTACCTCCAGGCCCTGATCAGGCCCTACACCCAAACAAGGGCACTGCGTTCATCCACCTCTGGCCTGCTCGCCTCCCTACCACTGAGGAAGTACAGTTCCCGTCAGCCCAGTCAAAACTGTTCGCTGCTCTGGCCCCCCAATGGTGGAACAAACTCCCTCACGACGCCAGGACAGCGGAGTCAATCACCACCTTCCGGAGACACCTGAAACCCCACCTCTTTAAGGAATACCTAGGATAGGATAAAGTAATCCTTCTCACCCCCCTTACAAGATTTAGATGCACTATTGTAAAGTGGCTGCTCCACTGGATGTCATAAGGTGAATGCACCAATTTGTAAGTCGCTCTGGATAAGAGCGTCTGCTAAATGACTTAAATGTAAATGTAAATGTATGTCTCTGAGAGGCAATAGAAATCAGAGCGAGAGACTAAAGCATAAGACATACACACCTCTCGTATCATGGAATGAAGACTAATGAGAGTGTGGTACAGAGGCTCCTCTGTCTCTGCTCCCACCTGCCACTGGGTCTCACTGTCACAAAATGGTGCCAACTCCGGTTAATTAGACCATACATATGCAACCAAACATATAGGATCTTATAACCCATACATTTAAAGAGGAAATATGCAGTTTAAACAAAAACATAGGTCCACAACGTCATTGATTTGGTAAACAGCTGCGAGACGGGGCTGGAGAAATGTAACCACTCTAAAATACACTATATATGCAAAAGTAAGTGGACACCCCTTCAAATTAGTGGATTAGGCCACTTCAGCCACACTCATTGCTGACAGGTGTATACATTCCAGCACACAGCCATGCAATCTCCATAGACAAATATTGGCAGTAGAATGGCCACTATTATAGGATGCCACCTTTCCAACAGGTAAGTTCATCAAATTTCTGTCCTGCTAGAGCTGCCCCAGTCAACTGTAAGTGCTGCTATTGTTAAGAGGAAACATCTAGGAGCAACAATGGCTCAACCGTGAAGTGGTAGGCCACACAAGCTCACAGAAGGGCACCGCCGAGTGCTGAAGCATGTAGCGGGTAAACATCTTCTGTTCTCGTTTGCAACACTCACTACCGAGTTGCAAACTGCCTCTGGAAGCAACATCAGCACAATAACTGTTCATCGGGAGCTTCCTGAAATGGGTTTCCATGGCCGAGTAGCCGCAACTTGACCTGAGCCTAAGATCACCATTTGCAATGCCATGTGTCGGCTGGAGTGGTATAAAGCTTCCCGCCGTTGGACTCTGGAGCAGTGGAAACGCGTTCTCTGGAGTGATGAATCATGCTTCACTACCTGGCAGTCCGACTGACAAAACTGGGTTTGGCGGATGCCAGGAGTATGCTACCTGCCCCAATGCATCGTGCCAACTGTAAAGTTTGGTGGAGGAGGAATAACAAACTGGGGCTGTTTTTCATGGTTCGGGCTTGGCCCCTTAGTTCCAGTGAAGGGAAATCTCTTTGAGGAAGGCCCTTTCCTGTTTCAGCATGACAATGCCCCCGTGCACAAAGCGAGGTCCATACAGAAATGGTTTGAGATCGGTATGAAAGAACTTGACTGGCCTGCACAGAGCCCTGACCTCAACCCCACTGAAAAAGCTGTTATATCAGCAAAGGGGGGACCAACTCCATATTAATGCCCATGATTTTGGAATGAGCCGGTGTCCACATACATTTGTTCATGTAGTATATAGACAGAGCTATGGATGCAAGGACTGCCCATCCAAGATCAAAATGACAGTTTTAACCATGTTTTGAGGCTATACAGTGTTTGTTTATAATTACATTAATTACAAACAACAGAGTATATTTTTGGGTCCGACTGTTGAGCTAAACTCATGAGATATGATTAAGTTATGTTCTTCAAGAATCAATGGGTATATATAATTAATTTAAAGTGCTACAGATATAGGATCTTAACTTGAGCCAGTTTGCTACAGCAAGGATTTAACCCGGCAGCAACAGGAAATGTGAAATTACAAACTTCAGCAACCTTTTTAATCCTCAAATACACTAGTATTTGCAACAGGATGATCAAATTAAGATTCTACATCCGTAGTACAGAGACTGCATGGGTTCACTTAAATCAAAACTGCATTCCAGTATGTATACTGTAGCATGTATCTTATTTTGTATAGTATACACAGTACATTGTATACAGTGTACACAATACTTATCTTTGTCATGATAGGATGTGTTTGCTGGCAAAGATACTGCATAAACTATGCCATGTCAGGTTTGATAACATTTACAGTAACTATGGTGATCATTATACCTACCAAAATGTATTTAGGTCTATGGTAAGCTATTGGTGGTGTGTTTATCAAGTCAGTGTTATCATCATTGAGATGGGATTGCAATCACTAACAGTAGTGTTTGTGCTGTTGGCTACATCGTTGTTAAGGGTGTTGGATGTTTGAGCAATAAACAAAACAATACAACACAAAACAAAACAATTGCATGAACTAAGAGTTAATCATATCATGCTGCAATGTTGTTCCTAAGGTTGAGGATGTGAGGAATGGCGTTCATATGGAGGCAGTGGTTTAAATGAAAGTACGCAGGGAGCTCTCATTAGCCTCAGATGAAAAATTATGACAGTGTGTTCACGTAATCACTTATTTCCTGTGTGACTAATAAGGATGCTCCCCCCTGTGCTGCTAGGGGAGGTAATCATGATGCTCTGTGACAAGACTGGAGTTTCTCATAAGTCCCTGATGCTGGAATGTTGATGCCCCGGGTGACAGATCTCATCAGAGGCGCTCCATGCACGGCAAGAGAAGCAGAGGCCCATTGCTTTGTGTCCATCCTCTGCAGTGGAGAAAAGCAATAACCACACAGGGATGTAGTACACTTAAGTGTGGGCGTGAATAGCTGAGAAGTGGTGGTCATAAGGACATAGAGAGCTGAGAGTCTAGGCTGAAAGGTTATGTTCTGCCTAAAGCTGCTGTTCACACAGGACTCTGTGGTCATATCAGTTCAGAGAGCGAGAGTAGTCTCGGAAAATCATAGACCTAGGACAACAGCACTAGGTTTGGGAATCATGTCTGATTTTCTTGGCCAATTCAGGAAGGGTGCTCTTCAGAATTGACAGCTCTTCTAACAAATCACAAGTTCGGGCAGGTAGGGCTTAAAAACTATTAAGGATAGGTGTTCTACTAGCGGAAACACCTGGCCAACAGCCAGTGAAATTGCAGAGCGCCAAATTCAAACAACAGAAATCTCATAATTAAAATTCCTAAAACATACAAGTGTTATACATACTTAAAGATAAACTTCTTGTTAATCCAACCACAGCGTCAGATTTCAAAAAGACTTTACGGCGAAAGCATACCATGCGATTATCTAAGGACAGTGTCCAGCTAACAAAACATTACATATATCTACCAGCCAAGTAGAGGTGTCACAAAAGTCAGAAATAGCGATAAAATTAATCACTTACCTTTGATGATCTTCATATGGTTGCACTCACAAGACTCCATGTTACACAATAAATGTTTGTTTTGTTCGATAAAGTCCCTCTTTATGTCCAAAAACATTGTTGATGCGTTTTGTTCAGTAATCCATTGGCACAACGATGTTTATAATCAATCCTCAGGTTGTTTTTGTCATAAATAATCGATAATATTTCAAATCGCACAATATCTCCATCAATAGAAAATGAAAAACAAGAAAGGCAAGCTCCCGGTCACACGCAGAAAACATCTCTGGAAATGTTCACTGTCCACTCATTGAAAGTAGTGTTTCTCCCTCATTTTTCAGAGTAAAAGCCTGAAACAATGCCCAAAGACTGGCCACATGTAGTGGAAGCCATAGTGATCGTGAACTGGGTCATAAGTGGATAGGCTTTCAATGGAAAAACAGCCATTTCAAAATAATGGCATTTCCTGGATGGATTTTCCTCAGATTTTCGCCTGCCATGTCAGTTCTGTTATACTCACAGACATTATCTTAACAGTCTTGGAAACTTTAGAGTGTTTTCTATCCAATACTACCATGCACCTGCATATCCTAGCTTCTGGTCCTGAGTAACAGGCAGTTTACATAGGGCACCTTATTCATTCAAACTACTCAATACTGCCCCTGTTCCCAGAAAGGTTAAAAGTAGTCCCCTCAGAAACATGACAGAGGCAGACACAGAAGGCTAGGCAAATTTTGAACACAACCAGTCAGTGGTTGTAAGCTTGTATCTCTAAAATCATGTTGAATGTAAAACTATTTAGTTGCGAAATACTGTTATTGAAAATATCCTTCGCAAGCTCCATTTAGCTAGCTACCGGGAATATTTACAGCAGGACATGAATGTATAAGGCTTTGGACGGATTTGAATGTATAGGGCTCTGGACGGATTTGCAAGAAAATTCCCAGCAACAAAAGAGTGATCAAATTAAGACCCTACACATGTAGTACCCAATTTAGATAAATGAAACAAGCTAAGTTTGTGAATAGCCACATCCATTAAGTCATAAGTGAAGGAATTGCCTCTATTTCCGATTTATTTAATGGGCATTGGTATATTTCCACCTCCATCTCAAGTCTGAGAGAACAAAGCTTTTAAAAATCAAATGTCTTATTTTACGACCAGATAGAATCTATAATGTAATCTACAACCCATTTCAATTTCATTTGCACCCCTCTCGATCCTGTACGTCTTATCCGTCCTGAATCAATATTTATTACATTTTAAACAATTTATGATTTCATGGTCTGTGATTGCATTTGTTCTTGTTTGGGGACCATTCTCTCTTCTCTCAGATGGAGAAACTGTAATATCTACATTTGAAATGTGATCTACATACTCAATGTCTTATATTGCATCTCTTCGCACCCCGTGAAGCATCCCATGTATGATAGTATAAATAAGGGAGGTTCGAAGCTCTATGGCTTTCCTTGTTTGATGAAGCAGTTCACTTATTTAGTGTGCAAAAGAAAAGCCAACAATCTCCATCATTCCTATCCTAAAGTAAACTCCAACATAGGCGTGGCACTGAGGTTACAGGGTTCTGTGTGACAAGCTTACTCAAGCAACTCTGAGTATCCTGTCCTACTGTGAAAAGGTAAGGAACACTGACGTGTTTACTACACCCAGGGGCACTGGGATGTTCTCTTAGGGGTGCAGTACTGGAGGACTGAGGGACCTACTGCCTTGTGGTAAAATCTATTGATAGATTGAAACCAGTATTTGAATCGACAATTACTCTCTATCCAAATAATGATGACAATCAATGAAATGGTAGGGCAGAGCCAGAATCAGTACCCGTGAAGCACTGATGGCCTTCTCTTCTCCGTTGTGTTTAAAGCTACATTTACATTAAAGGTAACACACCTAATGGAAATAAACAAGTCACCAAATCAAATGTTCTTTGTCACATGCATGGTAGAAAACAGGCATAGACTTGTAAAGGTTACTTACGGGTCCTTTTCCAACAGGAGTTAAAGATAAGATAAAACATTTAAAAATAAATAGAAATAGTGACACAAGCAATAAATACACTGTGAAAAATTAATTTAAAAAATATGGCTATATATAAGGACTAGAATATAACATGGCTATATATAAGGACTAGAATATAACATGGCTATATATAAGGACTAGAATATAACATGGCTATATATAAGGACTAGAAAATAACATGGCTATATATAAGGACTAGAATATAACATGGCTATATATAAGGACTAGAAAATAACATGGCTATATATAAGGACTAGAATATAACATGGCTATATATAAGGACTAGAATATAACATGGCTATATATAAGGACTAGAATATAACATGGCTATATATAAGGACTAGAATATAACATGGCTATATATGAGGACTAGAAAATAACATGGCTATATATAAGGACTAGAATATAACATGGCTATATATAAGGACTAGAATATAACATGGCTATATATAAGGACTAGAAAATAACATGGCTATATATAAGGACTAGAATATAACATGGCTATATATAAGGACTAGAAAATAACATGGCTATATATAGGGAGTGGAAAATAACATGGCTATATATAAGGAGTGGAAAATAACATGGCTATATATATAGGGACTAGAACAGAACATTGTTATATATATGTACTAGAAAATTACATGGCTATACATCGGGATTGGAAAATTACATGGCTATATATAAGTACTAGAAAATTACATGGCTATATGTAAGTACTAGAAAATTTCATGGCTATATGTATGGGGAGTATAAAGAACAGCTATATACAGGGAGTAGAAAATTGAACGGCTATATACAGAGAGTAGAATCAACGTGGCTATATTTAGGGAGTAGAACACAACATGGCTATATATAGGGAGTGGAAAATAACATGGCTATATATAGGGAGTAGAAATAACATGGCTATATACAGGGAGTAGAAAATAACATGGCTATATATAGGGAGTAGAAAATAACATGGCTATATATAGGGAGTAGAATATAACATGGCTATGTATAGGGAGTAGAAAATAACATGGCTATATATAAGGAGCATAAAATAACATGGCTATATACAGGGAGTAGAAAATAACATGGCTATATATAGGGACTAGAAAATAACATGAAAATAACATGGCTATATAGAAGGACTAGAAAATAACATGGCTATATATAAAGAAATAAATGGCTATAACATGGCTATATATAAGGACTATAGGAGGCTAGAAAATAACATGGCTATATATAGGGAGTAGAAATAACATGGCTATATATAGGGAGTAGAAAATAACATGGCTATATATAGGAGTAGAAAATAACATGGCTATATATAGGAGTAGAAATAACATGGCTATATACAGGGCTATATATAAGTAGACAATAACATGGCTATATATAGGACTAGAAAATAACATGGCTATATATAAGGACTAGAAAATAACATGGCTATATATAGGACTAGAATATAACATGGCTAATATAAGGACATGGCTATATACAGGGGTAGAAATAACATGGCTATATATAACATGGCTATATATAGAAAAAATAACATGGCTATATATAGGGAGTAGAATATAACATGGCTATATATAGGGAGTAGAAAATAACATGGCTATATATAAGGAGCATAAAATAACATGGCTATATACAGGAGTAGAAAATAACATGGCTATATATAGGAGAAAATAACATATATAAGAAAATAACATGGCTATATAGAAGGACTAGAAAATAACATGGCTATATATAGGGAGAATAAAATAACATGGCTATATATATAGGGCTATATATAGAAAAATAACATGGCTATATACAGGAGTAGAAAATAACATGGCTATATATAGGGAGTAGAAAATAACATGGCTATATATAGGGAGTAGAAAATAACATGGCTATATATAGGGAGAAAGAATATAACATGGCTATATATAAGGACTAGAAAATAACATGGCTATATATAAGGAGCATAAAATAACATGGCTATATATAGGGAGTAGAAATAACATGGCTATATATATAGGGCTATATATAGGGAAGAAAATAACATGGCTATATATAGGGGAGTAGAAAATAACATGGCTATATATAGGAGTAGAAAATAACATGGCTATATATAGGGAGTAGAAAATAACATGGCTATATACAGGGAGTAGACAATAACATGGCTATATATAGGGAGTAGAAAATAACATGGCTATATATAGGGAGTAGAAAATAACATGGCTATATATAGGGAGTAGAATATAACATGGCTTTATAGAAGGAGTGGAAAATAACATGGCTATATATAAGGAGTGGAAAATAACATGGCTATATATTGGGAGAGGAAAATAACATGGCTTTATAGAAGGACTAGAAAATAACATGGCTATATATAAGGAGCATAAAATAACATGGCTTTATATTGGGAGAGGAAAATAACATGGCTTTATAGAAGGACTAGAAAATAACATGGCTATATATATGGGCTAGCATAAAATAACATGGCTATATATAAGAAAAATAACATGGAGTAGAAAATAACATGGCTATATATAGGGAGTAGTAGAAAATAACATGGCTTTATAGAAGGACTAGAAAATAACATGGCTATATATAAGGAGCATAAAATAACATGGCTATATATAGGGAGTAGAAAATAACATGGCTATATATAGGGAGCATGGCTATATATAGGGAGTAGTAGACAATAACATGGCTATATATAGGGAAAATAACATGGCTATGATAAATAACATGGCTATATATAGGGAGTAGAAAATAACATGACTATATATAGGGAGTAGAAAATAACATGGCTTTATAGAAGGACTAGAAAATAACATGGCTATATATAGGGAGTAGAAAATAACATGGCTATATATAAGGAGTAGAAAATAACATGGCTATATATAGGGAGAAGAAAATAACATGGCTATATATAGGGAGTAGAAAATAACATGACTATATATAGGGAGTAGAAAATAACATGGCTATATATAGCGAGTAGAAAATAACATGGCTATATATAGGAGTGGAAAATAACATGGCTTTATAGAAGGACTAGAAAATAACATGGCTATATATAAGGAGCATAAAATAACATGGCTATATATAGGGAGTAGAAAATAACATGGCTTTATAGAAGGACTAGAAAATAACATGGCTATATATAAGGAGTGGAAAATAACATGGCTATATATAAGGAGTGGAAAATAACATGGCTATATATAAGGAGTGGAAAATAACATGGCTATATATAGAAGGAGTAGAAAATAACATGGCTATATATAAGGAGTAAAAATAACATGGCTATATATAGGAGAAAATAACATGGAGTATATATATAGAAAATAACATGGCTATATATAGGAGTGGAAAATAACATGGCTTTATAGAAGGACTAGAAAATAACATGGCTATATATAAGGAGCATAAAATAACATGGCTATATATAAGGGAGAGGAAAATAACATGGCTTTATAGAAGGACTAGAAAATAACATGGCTATATATAAGGAGCATAAAATAACATGGCTATATATAAGGAGCATAAAATAACATGGCTATATATAAGGAGTAGAAAATAACATGGCTATATATAGGGAGTAGAAAATAACATGGCTATATATAGGAGTAGAAAATAACATGGCTATATATAGGAGCTGGCTTTATAGAAGGACTAGAAAATAACATGGCTATATATAAGGAGCAGAAAATAACATGGCTATATATAAGGAGCATAAAATAACATGGCTATATATAAGGAGTAGAAAATAACATGGCTATATATAGGAGTAGAAAATAACATGGCTATATATAGGGAGTAGAAAATAACATGGCTATATATTGGGAGAGGAAAATAACATGGCTTTATAGAAGGACTAGAAAATAACATGGCTATATATAAGGAGTGGAAAATAACATGGCTATATATAAGGAGAGGAAAATAACATGGCTATATATAAGGAGTGGAAAATAACATGGCTATATATTGGGAGAGGAAAATAACATGGCTTTATAGAAGGACTAGAAAATAACATGGCTATATATAAGGAGCATAAAATAACATGGCTATATATAAGGAGTGGAAAATAACATGGCTATATATAAGGAGCATAAAATAACATGGCTATATATAAGGAGTGGAAAATAACATGGCTATATATATGGAGTGGAAAATAACATGGCTATATATAAAGGAGTGGAAAACAACATGGCTATATTTAGGGAGTAGAAAATAACATGGCTATATATAGGGAGTAGAAAATAACATGGCTATATACAGGGAGTTCCCTTATTAGTTTAAAATCCAATACTTATAGAGTTATTTGAACACTGTAATTTGCTAGATTGTTGTCTCTTTGGGCAATTTGCACATCAAAATGTGGATATTCTTTACATTTACATTTAAGTCATTTAGCAGACGCTCTTATCCAGATTCTTGTTGGTTTGCTTTGTTTTGACATGGTAACTGACTACGACGTATGGTATCAGAGCAGCACTCCACTCCGCTGTGAGGTGGTACATTCACTGAGCTTTGGGAATTTGTGTTTTCTCAGTTTCTATTTATAATGTGCACGTGTACAACCAATTGAGGCAGACTCTGCATAATATCTCTTTAGCAACAGGCGTCATGTCTCTGAGACTGTAGGCTAATTATGGACATTGGAGTATATGGGCAATTTTTTAAAAGGAGGACATTTTGGGAACACAAACATCTGTCATCTCCCAGCCAATGGCCATGGGGTAAGTTGAGCCAATGGCCACCATACCCCAAACAAATTATAATGACATTTAGTCAGTTTTATGCATAATATGCATACTATGTTTGCAATGTGTCATGCATATGAACTCAATATAGTGCCTTTCTTATTGTTATAGAGCAATAAGAATGTAAAATGTAAAAAATTGCTCAACTTACCCCACTCTCCCATACTCCCCTACTGTGCTAAGTTGTTGTTTAGAATGACATTATGACATTATGACATTCTTCATAATTATTAGCTTTCAGCATTGATGTCTTGAAGTAAACAAATTAACTGGTCATCCTTGATTCTAACATTTCTCAGATGGTTTCCCAGAATTAGTATAAGGCATTTCCTGAGTTTCCCTGTGTGTACATGACATGTCTACCAATTTGTAGTATGGTCCTTTCTATGTCTGGACTTGGTATTGATTTGCTTAATTTTGAAATGACAAATATCCTATTTCCATCCAACACGGCATCCCTGACCTATAGGCTCAACAAATTTTAACATGATACAGTAGGAAAGATATGTGAAATGGCGATTGGAAAATGAGTATAAATGTCACATACGTTTTTGTCTCCCATCAATTCACTAAATAGATTTGTATCAATATGCCAGAAAAATGATCAGCCTCCAGTTCTTGAAGTTGCATTGGAGAAGTGTATGTATTTTGTTTTGTATATCTCTAATGTAACCCCCCCCCCAAAAAAAAAGTAGGCCACCATAATGCCAGATCGTGATGCACACGTTCAAATACATTTTTACCTTTCCAACTTCTTAGATCACCTGTGAAAAAACTACCTCTTTTATGAACTGCAAAAAAATGAGCGTGGAGCAGAATGAGGTTCTCTCCCCACTATTTATTGTTTTTGCAGTGTGGACTCACCATCTTCAGAGAATTATTTTGTAACTTATTTGCAGATAATCATTGTTTGAAAAAGCAACAGCAGCAGTATACAAATCATGGAGTCAATGCGATTAGTTTCCCAACATTCACCACGACATTCACGAACGACCCATCACTAGTCTACACTTCACAGCTAGTCAAGCTAGAGAAAGACCAGCTCCTTCATCAGCATCAGAGTTTCCTTTTTTTCAAAGTGCAAGCTGATGTGCTTCTGTTTATGATGATTGAGCACACAGCTCTATATGGAGCTCAGAGGACATGCACTGTATGGGTTAGCTCAACACAATTACTAACCACCAGGATACAATAGTGCTGAAGCAATCACGGGGTGGTATGGTGGGAGGGAAGGGAGGTTGGAGGGGGATGGAACACACAGCAGAGACATGTCAGATGTTGTGGTGGTAGTTGATTGAGAGAACCCATGGTAACCAGATTCAGACCTAACCTCTAAAACATGATCACGACATACTGCAGAGGTGGGACCAAGTCACTATTATTCAAGTCACAAGGTCCGAGTCTCAAGTAGAGTCCCAAGTAGAACGGGGGTGAAGACTCCAGTCAAGTCGAAGTAGGGCATTCTAAGAGCGAGTCGAGTCACAAGTTAAGCAAAACAAAAGATCTATATGTGCAACGACTTGTTCAACCACACATCTTTGTCTATTTATCGAGGCTACAGGGCGGCCCTTTTCATTATTTTGTTCACAACTTATTTTTATCAGCCTATGTAATTGTAAAATAGGGACCTTGTAGCAGTCGCAAGGGCATCAAATCAGCAGAAGGCACGGCAAGTTGACGTGCTCAGAGTGTAGATTTACAAATTGAATCTGCCTAACAGGAGCTCAAACAGGTACATAATAAGCACTTGGGCCCCCAGGACCATGCAATTACCCTATTGGCAATTACATCATCCAATAAACTGGTTCTACAATATAAAAGGCCATTTCAACCTCCATTGTTACATTGGTACCTTGTTCTTATTCAGACTTAATGATTATTAATGATATTCCAACACCATGTATACATGGAACAATAATTTTATCTTATTCAACATTCTGACTCCAAAGCGTGGAGCGCAGGCCACTTACACCGAACCCAAAACGGCTGCGCGCATGCGCTATCATGCATACATTTATTTTGCCCCCCCACACCAAACGTGATCACGACACGCAGGTTAAAATATCAAAACAAACTCTGAACCAGAGACATTAATTTGGGGACAGGTCGAAAAGCATTAAACATGTATGGCAATTTAGCTTGCACTTGCTAGCTAACATTAATTTGTCCTATTTAGCTAGCTTGCTGTTGCTAGCTAATTTGTCCTGGGATATAAACATTGAGTTGTTATTTTACCTGGAATGCACAAGGACCTCTACTCCGACAATTAATCCACACATACAACGGCTAAACGAATCGTTTCTAGTCATCTCTCCTCCTTCCAGGCTTTTTCATCGTTTAATTTATATGGTGATCGCATCTAAACTTTCATTGTATTACCACGACTACTGGCAAAACAGTTAGTCTTTCAATCACCCACGTGGGTATAACCAATGAGGAGATGGCACGTGGGTACGTGCTTCTATAAACCAATGAGGAGATGGGAGAGGCAGGACTTGCAGCGCGATCTGCGTCAGAAATAGGAATGAGTTCTATTTTAGCCCTTGGCATCGTAGACACTCGTTGGTGCGCGCAATAATTGAATAACATGGATTTCTACATTTATTTTGTGTCCAGTCTGATCAGCATGTTAGCCTATTTCTATGCGAAGTAAGACGCACACGCGCCTATTGCGCACAGCAAAAATGGCAGAGACGTAGGACACACACACACGGAACTCCGACATAACCCGGGAAATATGAACAAAAGAAACCATTGACTTAAACATAACGTCTACCTCATGACTCTTGCGAATGTCCATATGCACTATAAACATCGCTCCCACTCAGTGCATGATAAGAAATGGTTGGCTTTAAAATGAAAATGTATTGTAGGCCTATCAAACATGAAACAGAAATGTCTATGTGGTCCAATAAACAGCAAGGTAACGGAATGATGAAACGCTAGCAATTATTGTAGTATTAGATGGAATATAGATTTACCACATAGGACCAATGCTTTTAAATGTGTGAAAGCAACAGCAAATATTTCAAGGAGAAAAAGCAGTCTCCGCTGGTGGGAGTTTAGAGAGCGCAAGTCAAATCAAATCAAATTTTATTTGTCACATACACATGGTTAGCAGATGTTAATGCAAGTGCAGCGATATGCTTGTGCTTCTAGTTCCGACAATGCAGTAATAACCTACAAGTAATCTAACTAACAACTCCAAAACTACTGTCTTATACACACAAGTGTAAGGGGATAAAGAATATGTACATAAAGATATATGAATGAGTGATGGTACAGAGCGGCATAGGCGAGATACAGTAGATGGTATCGAGTACAGTATATACATATGAGATGAGTATGTAAACAAAGTGGCATAGTTAAAGTGGCTAGTGATGCATGTATTACATAAAGATGCAGTAGATGATATAGAGTACAGTATATACGTATACATATGAGATGAATAATCTAGGGTATGTAAACATTATATTAGGTAGCATTGTTTAAAGTGGCTAGTGATATATTTTACATAATTTCCCATCAATTCCCATTATTAAAGTGGCTGGAGTTGAGTCAGTGTGTTGGCAGCAGCCACTCAATGTTAGTGGTGGCTGTTTAACAGTCTGATGGCCTTGAGATAGAAACTGTTTTTCAGTCTCTCAGTCCCAGCTTTGATGTACCTGTACTGACCTCGCCTTCTGGATGATAGCGGGGTGAACAGGCAGTGGCTCGAGTGGTTGTTGTCCTTGATGATCTTTATGGCCTTCCTGTAACATCGGGTGGTGTAGGTGTCCTGGAGGGCAGGTAGTTTGCCCCCGGTGATGCGTTGTGCAGACCTCACTACCCTCTGGAGAGCCTTACGGTTGTGGGCGGAGCAGTTGCCGTACCAGGCGGTGATACAGCCCGCCAGGATGTAGAAATTTGTGTGCTTTTGGTGACAATTTCTTCAGCCTCCTGAGGTTGAAGAGGCGCTGCTGCGCCTTCTTCACGATGCTGTGTGTGTGGGTGGACCAATTCAGTTTGTCTGTGATGTGTATGCCGAGGAACTTAAAACTTTCTACCCTCTCCACTACTGTTCCATCGATGTGGATAGGGGGGTGTTTCCTCTGCTGTTTCCTGAAGTCCACAATCATCTCCTTAGTTTTGTTGACGTTAAGTGTGAGGTTATTTTCCTGACACCACACTCCGAGGGCCCTCACCTCCTCCCTGTAGGCCGTCTCGTCGTTGTTGGTAATCAAGCCTACCACTGTTGTGTCGTCCGCAAACGTGATGATTGAGTTGGAGGCGTGCGTGGCCACGCAGTCATGGGTGAACAGGGAGTACAGGAGAGGGCTCAGAACGCACCCTTGTGGGGCCCCAGTGTTGAGGATCAGCGGGGTGGAGATTTTGTTGCCTACCCTCACCACCTGGGGGCGGCCCGTCAGGAAGTCCAGTACCCAGTTGCACAGGGCGGGGTCGAGACCCAGGGTCTCGAGCTTGATGACGAGCTTGGAGGGTACTATGGTGTTAAATGCCGAGCTGTAGTCAATGAACAGCATTCTCACATAGGTATTCCTCTTGTCCAGATGGGTTAGGGCAGTGTGCAGTGTGGTTGAGATTGCATCGTCTGTGGACCTATTTGGGCGGTAAGCAAATTGGAGTGGGTCTAGGGTGTCAGGTAGGGTGGAGGTGATATGGTCCTTGACTAGTCTCTCAAAGCACTTCATGATGACCGAAGTGAGTGCTACGGGGCGGTAGTCGTTTAGCTCAGTTACCTTAGCTTTCTTGGGAACAGGAACAATGGTGGCCCTCTTGAAGCATGTGGGAACAGCAGACTGGGATAGGGATTGATTGAATATGTCCGTAAACACACCAGCCAGCTGGTCTGCGCATGCTCTGAGGGCGCGGCTGGGGATGCCGTCTGGGCCTGCAACCTTGCGAGGGTTAACACGTTTAAATGTTTTACTCACCTCGGCTGCAGTGAAGGAGAGGCCGCATGTTTTGGTTGCAGGCCGTGTCAGTGGCCCTGTATTGTCCTCAAAGCGGGCAAAAAAGTTATTTAGTCTGCCTGGGAGCAAGACATCCTGGTCCGTGACGGGGCTGGTTTTCTTTTTGTAATCCGTGATTGACTGTAGACCCTGCCACATACCTCTTGTGTCTGAGCCGTTGAATTGAGATTCTACTTTGTCTCTATACTGACGCTTAGCTAGTTTGATTGCCTTGCCGGAGGGAATAGCTAAACTGTTTGTATTCAGTCATATTTCCGGTCACCTTGCCCTGATTAAAAGCAGTGGTTTGCGCTTTCAGTTTCACGCGAATGCTGCCATCAATCCACGGTTTCTGGTTTAGGAATGTTTTAATCAATCTTCAACGCACGTTCTGGAACTTTAGCGAATGTTTTAATCTGACGCAATACGAAACATATCCCAGTCCACGTGATGGAAGCAGTCTTGGAGTGTGGAATCAGATTGGTCGGACCAGCGTTGAACAGACCTCAGCGTGGGAGCTTCTTGTTTTAGTTTCTGTCTGTAGGCAGGGATCAACAAAATGGAGTCGTGGTCAGCTTTTCCGAAAGGAGGGCGGGGCAGGGCCTTATATGCGTCGCGGAAGTTAGAATAGCAGTGATCCAAGGTTTGCCAGCCCTGGTTGCGCAATCGATATGCTGATACAATTTAGGGAGTCTTGTTTTCAGATTAGCCTTGTTAAAATCCCCAGCTACAATGAATGCAGCCTCAGGATGTATGGATTCCAGTTTGCAAAGAGTCAAATAAAGTTCGTTCAGAGCCATCGATGCGTCTGCTTGGGGGGGAATATATACGGCTGTGATTATAATCGAAGAGAATTCCCTTGGTAGATAATGCGGTCGACATTTGATTGTGAGGAATTCTAAATCAGGTGAACAGAAGGACTTGAGTTCCTGTATGCTTTTGGGACTACACCACGTCTCGTTAGCCATAAGGCATACGCCCCCGCCCCTCTTCTTACCAGAAAGATGTTTGTTTCTGTCGGCGCGATGCGTGGAGAAACCAGCTGGTTGCACCGACTCCGATAGCGTCTCTCCAGTGAGCCATGTTTCCGTGAAGCAAAGAACGTTACAGTCTCTGATGTCCCTCTGGAATGCTACCCTTGCTCGGATTTCATCAACCTTGTTGTCAAGAGAATGCACATTGGCGAAAAGTATACTGGGGAGTGGTGCACGATGTGCCCGTCTCCGGAGTCTGACCAGAAGACCGCTAAGTTTCCCTCTTTTACGAAGTCGTTTTTTGGGGTCGCCGGCTGGGATCCATTCCGTTGTCCTGGGTGAAAGGCAGAACAAAGGATCCGCTTCGCGAAAGTCATATTCTTGGTCGTACTGATGGTGAGTTGACGCTGCTCTTATATTCAGTAGTTCTTCTCGGCTGTATGTAATGAAACCTAAGATGACATGGGGTACTAATGTAAGAAATAACAGGTAAAAAATCAAAACACTGCATAGTTTACTAGGAACGCGAAGCGAGGCGGCCATCTCTGTCGGCGCCGGAAAAGGGAGTGAAGTGCTCTTGGTGCGTCTTCGCCACAATAATATTTGATTTTAACATCAAATTCCAAAAGAAAGCTTCATAATGTAAATTATCAATATCAAGCATTTGTTGCCCCATTACTGGTGAGCTTGCAAAGAAAACAGTTCATATTCTTGATAACCACATTTTTGGGGCACTGCATATTAATGTATCATGGCAATCCTCCTTCCCTACAATTCCACGTTTGCGCTACACCAGATCTTATAGCTGTACAGCAAATCAGCAATCTGTTCGCTAGCTCACGCGACCTGTGTCGATTGACAGTTTGCTGGTCCAATCAGAGTGCCGAGTGTGCGTTTCACTAGCCAATCTGTTGCAGTTTTTATTTTGCGAAGAGGATGCTGCGGCTACTGACATAACATTACAAAACCTGGCCAGATTTCTAGTTCTCAAGTCAAAGTCGAGTCCCGAGTCTTGAGGATCCAAGTCCAAGACAAATCTCAAGTTATTTTATTTTCTATTAAGTGGAGTCTCAAGTCATCAAATTTGTGACTGAAGTCAGACTCCAAGTCATGTGACTCCAGTCCACAACTCTGACATACTGTACTACTGTATCCTTCCACTACCTACAGTTCCTACACCAAACAGAACCCTTTGTTCATACCCAATAGAAAAGTGGGCTTGCTTATTATACACTACATGAAAAAAGTACTGTATGTGGACACCTGCTCGTTGAACATCTAATTCCAAAACCATGGGCATTAATATGGAGTTGTTGAGTGGAACATCGCTGCGGGGAATTGCTTCCATTCAGCCACAAGAGCATTCGTGAGGCCGGGCATTGGTGCCTGGCTCACAGTCGGCGTTCCAATTAATCCCAAAGGTGTTCAATGGGGTTGATGTCAGGGCACTGTGCAAGCCAGTCACGTTCGTCCACACCGATCTCGAAAAACTATTTCTGTTTGGACCTTGCCTTGTGCGCACAGGGGCACTGGAACTAAGGGGCCAAGCCCGAACCATGAAAAACTGCCCCAGACCATTATTCCTCCTCCACCAGACCTTACAGTTGGCACTCTGCATTGGGGCAGGTAGCGTTCTCCTGGCATCCGCCAAACCCAGATTTGTCCATCAGATGGTGAAGCGTGATTCATCACTCCAGAGAATGCGTTTCCACTGCTCCAGAGTTCAATGGCGGTGAACTTTACACCACTCCAGCCGATGCTTGGCATTGCGCATGGTGATCTTAGGCTTGTGTGTTTTCATGAAGCTCCCAACAAACAATTATTGTGCTGATGTTGCTTTAAGAAGCAGTTTGGAATTAGGTAAGGAGTGTTGCAACAGAGGACAGAAGATTTTTACACACTACGCGCTTCAGCACTCGGTGGTGTGTTTGTGTGGCCTACCACTTCATGGCTGAGCTATTGTTGCAAGGGGCAGCTCTAGCAGGGCCGAAACTTGACATACTGACTGACTTGTTGGAAAGGTGGCATCCTATGATGTAGTTATATCCTTGAGTTGTTTTTGTCTATCAATGTTATGTATTTTGTTATGTTTCGTGTTTTTGAAAGTCAGTGAGCTCCTCAGTAAGGCCATTCTACTGCCAATATTTGTCTATGTGCTCAATTGTATACACCTGTCAGCAACAGGTGTGGCTGAAGTAGCTGAATCCACTAATTTGAAGGGGTGTCCACATACTTTGTGTGTATATATAGTGTATGTGGGGTGAAGAATAATGACCATAGTGACCATGATTATAGCGCAGGTTAGCGTTTTTTGTCATAAATCTTGTTCTGTAGGCAGCTCTGCAGAGTGGTCACCAGCTGCCACAGCCAAAAAGTTATAAAATCTGACCCAAACCTTAACCATCATTCTAACCCTGACGCATAACCCTAACCTTATAATTAAGACCCAAAAGCACATTTTTGTTTTTAGGAATTTTTACAATATGGAAAATGTTGACTTTGCATCTGTCCTTTTATACATTTACATACCTTAAGGGAACATTTTGACATTCGCCATATGGTTAGTGAGACCGACCACATTGCAAATGTACGGCGTCGGGCCGTGCGGCAGGGCCGGATCTTCCGGGAAGTCATCAAACGAAGTCTCTCGGACATTCGGTTTCCGTTTTATAACATTTTCAAATTTTGGTCAAATCCCACAAGAGGGCGAATGGAATCATATTGCAAATGTACAAAACATCACCAATCACAACGTGGCCTTTTCTCCTAAACGGAAAAGACTTTGAAGACGAAACTTGATGAGCATAGGTTTGGCATAATGGGCAGTTGGCCCCGAACAAGATGGCGTCGAGGCCTCAACGGTTTTTGAGTTATGGCCATTTTTCTGGAATTAAAGGTCAAAAATGAAAATAGAGCACAAATTCTTTCGCTTCACATCAAAGTAAATGAATCTACGGTGTCAATAAAAAAAGAACCAGCCATTTATCTATCGTAATTTAAGAGAAATCGTTCAATGTACAATTGGTGATGTTCAAAAAAAAGTGTTTTAAAAAAAAGGTTACAGATCCAGTTGCAGCGTGTTCAGACGAATCTTTTTGAAGTGTGTTTATTTATAGCTTCCTGTGCAAACCGGAAGTGCCTTAAAATAGTGTCATAGGTGCTGTTTCGAAGACTTCATATGTGTTATTAAAACCAGTTAAGGCTAGGCAGAATACTGCCCCCTTTGGAGGAATTGCGTGCCCATAGTAAACTGAAAAAAAATCTGTCCAAAATTGCTAATTTATATGCATATAATAATAATTATTGGATAGAAAACACTCTAAAGCTTCAAAAACCGTTTGAATTATGTCTGTAAGTATAGCAGAACTCACAGGGCAGGCAATCTCCCAAACTATTTTTGGGAGCCTCAAACTTGGGGCAACTTTGACGTCATCGCCCCCACCCTTCCCAACCAGCTATGGATCTGGAGACACTTTCTATGTCTTCCACTAGACTACATTCAAGACGTGTAGTCCACTTGTCATTCCAATCTCCTTTGCATTAGCGTAGCCTCTTCTGTAGCCTGTCAACTATGTGTCTGTCTATCCCTGTTCTCTCCTCTCTGCACAGACCATACAAACGCTCCACACCGCGTGGCCGCGGCCACCCTAATCTGGTGGTCCCAGCGCGCACGACCCACGTGGAGTTCCAGGTCTCCGGTAGCCTCTGGAACTGCCGATCTGCGGCCAACAAGGCAGAGTTCATCTCAGCCTATGCCTCCCTCCAGTCCCTCGACTTCTTGGCACTGACGGAAACATGGATCACCACAGATAACACTGCTACTCCTACTGCTCTCTCTTCGTCCACCCACGTGTTCTCGCACACCCCGAGAGCTTCTGGTCAGCGGGGTGGTGGCACCGGGATCCTCATCTCTCCCAAGTGGTCATTCTCTCTTTCTCCCCTTACCCATCTGTCTATCGCCTCCTTTGAATTCCATGCTGTCACAGTTACCAGCCCATTCAAGCTTAACATCCTTATCATTTATCGCCCTCCAGGTTCCCTCGGAGAGTTCATCAATGAGCTTGATGCCTTGATAAGCTCCTTTCCTGAGGACGGCTCACCTCTCACAGTTCTGGGCGACTTTAACCTCCCCACGTCTACCTTTGACTCATTCCTCTCTGCCTCCTTCTTTCCACTCCTCTCCTCTTTTGACCTCACCCTCTCACCTTCCCCCTACTCACAAGGCAGGCAATACGCTCGACCTCATCTTTACTAGATGCTGTTCTTCCACTAACCTCATTGCAACTCCCCTCCAAGTCTCCGACCACTACCTTGTATCCTTTTCCCTCTCGCTCTCATCCAACACTCCCACACTGCCCCTACTCGGATGGTATCGCGCCGTCCCAACCTTCGCTCTCTCTCCCCCCGCTACTCTCTCCTCTTCCATCCTATCATCTCTTCCCCCTGCTCAAACCTTCTCCAACCTATCTCCTGATTCTGCCTCCTCAACCCTCCTCTCCTCCCTTTCTGCATCCTTTGACTCTCTATGTCCCCTATCCTCCAGGCCGGCTCGGTCCTCCCCTCCCGCTCCGTGGCTCGACGACTCATTGCGAGCTCACAGAACAGGGCTCCGGGCAGCCGAGCGGAAATGGAGGAAAACTCGCCTCCCTGCGGACCTGGCATCCTTTCACTCCCTCCTCTCTACATTTTCCTCTTCTGTCTCTGCTGCTAAAGCCACTTTCTACCACTCTAAATTCCAAGCATCTGCCTCTAACCCTAGGAAGCTCTTTGCCACCTTCTCCTCCCTCCTGAATCCTCCTCCCCCTCCCCCTCCTCCCTCTCTGCAGATGACTTCGTCAACCATTTTGAAAAGAAGGTCGACGACATCCGATCCTCGTTTGCTAAGTCAAACGACACCGCTGGTTTTGCTCACACTGCCCTACCCTGTGCTCTGACCTCTTTCTCCCTCTCTCTCCAGATGAAATCTCGCGTCTTATGACGGCCGGCCGCCCAACAACCTGCCCGCTTGACCCTATCCCCTCCTCTCTTCTCCAGACCATTTCCGGAGACCTTCTCCCTTACCTCACCTCGCTCATCAACTCATCCCTGACCGCTGGCTACATCCCTTCCGTCTTCAAGAGAGCGAGAGTTGCACCCCTTCTGAAAAAACCTACACTCGATCCCTCCGATGTCAACAACTACAGACCAGTATCCCTTCTTTCTTTTCTCTCCAAAACTCTTGAACGTGCCGTCCTTGGCCAGCTCTCCCGCTATCTCTCTCAGAATGACCTTCTTGATCCAAATCAGTCAGGTTTCAAGACTAGTCATTCAACTGAGACTGCTCTTCTCTGTATCACGGAGGCGCTCCGCACTGCTAAAGCTAACTCTATCTCCTCTGCTCTCATCCTTCTAGACCTATCGGCTGCCTTCGATACTATGAACCATCAGATCCTCCTCTCCACCCTCTCCGAGTTGGGCATCTCCGGCGCGGCCCACGCTTGGATTGCATCCTACCTGACAGGTCGCTCCTACCAGGTGGCGTGGCGAGAATCTGTCTCCTCACCACGCGCTCTCACCACTGGCGTCCCCAGGGCTCTGTTCTAGGCCCTCTCCTATTCTCGCTATACACCAAGTCACTTGGCTCTGTCATAACCTCACATGGTCTCTCCTATCATTGCTATGCAGACGACACACAATTAATCTTCTCCTTTCCCCTTCTGATGACCAGGTGGCGAATCGCATCTCTGCATGTCTGGCAGACATATCAGTGTGGATGACGGATCACCACCTCAAGCTGAACCTCGGCAAGACGGAGCTGCTCTTCCTCCCGGGGAAGGACTGCCCGTTCCATGATCTCGCCATCACGGTTGACAACTCCATTGTGTCCTCCTCCCAGAGCGCTAAGAACCTTGGCGTGATCCTGGACAACACCCTGTCGTTCTCAACTAACATCAAGGCGGTGGCCCGTTCCTGTAGGTTCATGCTCTACAACATCCGCAGAGTACGACCCTGCTCACACAGGAAGCGGCGCAGGTCCTAATCCAGGCACTTGTCATCTCCCGTCTGGATTTACTGCAACTCGCTGTTGGCTGGGCTCCCTGCCTGTGCCATTAAACCCCTACAACTCATCCAGAACGCCGCAGCCCGTCTGGTGTTCAACCTTCCCAAGTTCTCTCACGTCACCCCGCTCCTCCGCTCTCTCCACTGGCTTCCAGTTGAAGCTCGCATCCGCTACAAGACCATGGTGCTTGCCTACGGAGCTGTGAGGGGAACGGCACCTCAGTACCTCCAGGCTCTGATCAGGCCCTACACCCAAACAAGGGCACTGCGTTCATCCACCTCTGGCCTGCTCGCCTCCCTACCACTGACAAAGTACAGTTCCCGCTCAGCCCAGTCAAAACTGTTCGCTGCTCTGGCCCCCCAATGGTGGAACAAACTCCCTCACGACGCCAGGACAGCGGAGTCAATCACCACCTTCCGGAGACACCTGAAACCCCACCTCTTTAAGGAATACCTAGGATAGGATAAAGTAATCCTTCTCACCCCCCTTAAAAGATTTAGATGCACTATTGTAAAGTGGCTGTTCCACTGGATGTCATAAGGTGAACGCACCAACTTGTAAGTCGCTCTGGATAAGAGCGTCTGCTAAATGACTTAAATGTAAATGTAAATGTAATGTCCTCATTCAGTACAGCGTTTAATTGTGCAAATCCCGCGTGTTTTGAGCCTTTGGTAGTCAAAAGACTGAGTGTCGCGAGAAAATTCAATGTTACGAGAGCGTGCTTTATGGAGACCCGTTTCTTTGTTCCAGATCGCCTGCCAAGAAGCACGTTCGTCCGAGAGATTAGATAATAGTTTTGTACGTTTAGAACATCCTAAAGCTTGATTCTGCACTTAGTTTGACCAGTTTAGTCGACATATAATATGTAATTTTGAAGTTTTGATGCGCAACTGTTCGTGACCAGAAGTAATTTTTGGTAGTATTTCAGCTGGAACTTGCAGCATTTGCTAATACAAAGACACACGAATTGAAACCAAATGATGTTTTGGGTAAGTATGACTTCTTCCACTACATTATGATCGAAGACCATCAAAGGTAAGGGAATATTTATGTTGTAATTTTGTGTTTCTGTTGACTCCAAAATAGCGGAGAAATATTGCTTATGTCTGAGCGCCATCTCAGATTATTGAAAAATGAACGATTTCTGTAACGTTAAAAAGAAATGTGACAAAGCGATTGCATTAAGAAGCAGTGTATCTTTCTAACTATATGTAGAACATGTATATTTAGTCTAAGTTTATGATGTGTATTGCTGTTATCTGGCGTTATCTGGCGGAGTTATATATAATTTCTCCGGACATTGTTTAGCATTTTCTGAACATGGCGTCAATGTAAACGGTGATTTATGGATATAAATAGCATATTATTGAAAAAAAACATAAATGTACTGTGTAACATGTCCTATTACTGTCATCTGATGAAGATTTTCAAAAGGTTAGTGAATTATTTTTCTTTTAATCCTGCGTTTGTGATTGCATCTTTTGTTCAACAAAATGGCTATATATTGGCTGTGTCTGGTGGTGGTTTGACATAAATATGTGCTATGTTTTCGCCTTAAAACATTTTAGAAATCTGACTCGCTGGGTAGATGAACAAGGTGTTTATCTTTCATTTGAGCTATTGGACTTGTTAATGTGTGGAGGTTAAATATTTCTAAGAATATTTTTGCATTCTGTGCACCATCTTTTGAGTTGAGTGTGGGGGGTGCCCTAGGGGAACGTGGTAGCGTGAACAAGTTAAGCAACTCTCATGAACTGTAAATCAGTCATTTCTCCCAACAGATGTCAAAGAAAAGCTCTCTCTCACTCACACACACAAACACACACACACAGCAAGGATGGAGTGACAAAGTGCAGTGCTTAAAGACACTCAGAGCCTGCAATGGCATTACCATAATCTCTAGGCTGTGCCGAGTTCAACGATATGCCCCGCTTGACCGTAGCTCGCTCGGTCTAAGTGCAACGACCATGAGAAAAAGTAGGCCCAAAATGAAGCCTGGCCCTAAATTTAATTTGCTTTTGAGTGACCGTGGGACAACCTTTAGGGTGAGAAGCTAAATTTGACCTCAGGGATGTTCTCGAGGTCCTCCCAATCTATGCAAGCCTAACCTTGACCGTGTGGCATTAACCCTGAACAGTTAAAAGAAGGTGTTTACATCAAACAGTTTTCAATGACTTCTCTCCCCATAGGAATACATTGCCTGCACCCCTAAATTCAACCTGAAGCCTATGTGGGTTATGAATGTCTTATGAACCTGTCTTCGATGACAATCCATCAGGCCACTATGAGATCTACCTGTGTTGATTCTAAGCTTCCTGGAGCAACCGGAAGTGGTTAAAGTGTTTACTTTTAGCTTCCTGTGCCAACCGGAAGTGCCATAATTGGTGTCATAGGGCTGTTTCGAAGGGTTAAAAAAGTCTGATCTTTCCAAAACGTCATATGTGTGATTAGGCAACTCTCATGAACTGTAAATCAATCATGTCTCCCATAAAATTCCCAAGAAAAGCTCACACACACACACACACACACACAGCTTGGACGGAGGGACGCAGTGTAGTGCGTAGAGAAAGACAAAGCCTGCAATAGTTACCTTTGTTCGAACTATTAAAGAACCGTCAGACCTAGAGTTCTGAAACTTTAGAAAACTGTTCTAGAGCTCAGGTCGATAGTGTGTGGTGAGTTATGTGGCTCTAGAAGGTTCTCGGACCGAGAAACAGCCTAGTACATTTGCAATAACTTCAATTCAATCACGGAAATTACAACATTTAGAAATGTCCCAGAATCGCAAGACTAGGTGCATTGCAACCGCCTCGGCCCATAGAGACAGACCCTAACGTTTCTGTCCGATAGCTCATTCAAGGATCCCGTAGCAACGCCCGGGAAAATGTGGATTTTCAACACCAATAATTCATAGTAAATATTTTATGAGTGTACAATGTAGGCCTCTGTATTTGTTACCATGGCTACAGTGGCTGGCTTTAACACTAACCAGGCAATCCACTCAGTGGCCATTATAGCTGAAACTAATTTATATAAAGACACATTGTATGGTTACCTTATTGAAAAACAAGTGTGTTCTTCCCCTTTTGAAATTCAAGAAAGGAATGCAACTGTTTATTTCTCTCTATGGTTTGACATTGAATTGAAATGAAAAACAAACCTTTTGTGATGAAGAAAGCCAAATGAGAGATTGTTTTTTAAAAGTCCATCTGCTATTGGTTCTCTTAAATCTATCACAGCCCTGGTTAAACCTGTGGTTGAGCAGTAACTGAGGGACATGGCTGATTTGACAGTGGTAGAAGAACATTTATAAATAAACAGTGCTCTTTCTCTCCCTGTTGGTTGATCTTATACAGTGCAGCTGGGAGGTAGTTCATCTCTCGAACCCTGGAGCTGGGTACTCACTGTCAAAGTTAATGACTATCTCATTGAGAGCAATATGAAACAATGGCTTTTACAATAATATACAAGTGCTGTATGATTGAGCTAGGTCATTTCAGACAATTGGCTAAGTTGCAAGGTCCTTCTTCCTCTCAATTTCCTTTTCATGGTCGCCACCTAGTGGATTCACATTGTGCCTACAGTCAAGGCAGACATTGAAAGTACAATACATGCTCTGTCAAAAGAAAGTGTGACATGAGCAAAAAGACATTCAGAATTATTTCTCACATGTACTTTTATTGTAAAGGTTATTTATTCCAAAATATGGTGTGATATGGTGTAGAGGCAAAAAGAAAGAAAGAGAGAGGACAGAAAAAAACAGAGCGAGAACATCTAAAAATGAGTTTGGCAAGACTTGGCTGACATTTTTATCAAAATACACAACAAAAAGAACACAATATCTAATGATGCACACAATCGCTGCCCTCTCAATGAGGCATCTCTATGTTTAAGCCTCTACATGTATTACAATGGAATAAAAAGTCCCTACACATTCTTGTCTTGAAAATAATAATCTATTTGAGGCATACAAAAACCTGGAATGATTGTTCACCTGTGCTTTGTTTTGGAATACAATTGTCAAATTAACAAACTAACCACAGGATACAATATTTTTTTTTATAAATTACTTGGTTGGTATTTTCATTTAATAACGTTTCATTACAATCAACACTTATTTTCGAAAAAGTCACTGTGTATACAGAGCTACTTTGTACAAACTTTATGGAGTATTGTGGTTCATACAACAGGGTTATTATGCCCAAATCAACAGGGCAGTGATGTTTGGAGACCTGCCTTAATGATACAGGAATGCTGGAGTGACCCGGATAAAAACATTTGGGGCAGGAAGAAAATGCCAAAAGCTAATTCCTTGTGACGCCCTAGGCTAGAGGCCTGGGCTAATGCGACTCTAAGATTTGCAACTGCCCTTTTTAAACATGGTGATCATCACAAACTGTGGCCAGATTAAAGTCTAGGGCCACAACCAGTGAAGTGAAGTCTTCCGACTGAGAAACGTTAGACATGCAAGAGTGAAAGTGTGTCATCACTGCTAGCTAGTGAAGCCAATACAACGGTAGTATAAAGACAAAAATAACATTGTTAAAAAAACGTGTTGTATTGTGTGTGGTTGTGAAGTTGTGGTGTACTGTATAGTGTTGGTTACATAGTAATACATAGGCCTGCTGAGTGATGAGGCTACTAGAAGACTAATGACTGACGCTGGTCTCGTCCTCAGCCCAGTGATCCACTAAATGCTTACAGTAATGGCATCTCTGGAGCATCTCTTATCTCCATCCAATACACAGGTGGACTGTCTCCACCACACCGACTGCCAACCTTGGCTAAATCAACACTGACTGAGTCTGCTTCTCCTTCCTCCCCCCAACCCTAACAGAGTGCATCGTATAATATCACAGAGAAACACAGATAAACAGCAGCGCCCCCTAGCAGGGATGGACTTTACAGGCGCGGATCTCCTTCCTGTCCTTGCAGCTGGTGACCTGTGCCGGGGTGTTCTTAGCTCTCTTCTTCACCGTCATGAAGCGCTCCTGGATCCCCCCGCCGCAGTGTTTGGTACAGTCTGTCCAATTGGACCAGGGCCTCATCTTGCAACCTGTAGGAACAAGTCAATGACATGAGGAGAGGAGTGTTTCAGATGACTTTCTTTAGTTTGCCAAATCCATCCCGTTTAGTAATATACTAATTGAATATGGCATATCAGTTAAAGACTCACTATGCAGAAATCATCACGCCATTTCCTGGTTGCTAAAATTCGAATAGTTTGCCTAATTAAAGTTTAGGTGAAAAAACAAGCAAATATAGTGTACTGCAGGGTTTCCAAAAGTCGGTCCAAAATGGAAAGTTACAGACAAAGTCTGCAGACCTGCATCACTATACTGAGAGCGTTGGTGTATTTTTTTTTATATTTTTGAGCTTTTGTTCATATTTTATCCAAGCCCTGGCACTGCAGAACGAGCACGAGGAAGTGTTCCGCTGATGGGGGGTAAGTTGTTCCAAACCAAGTGAAATCGCAAAGAAAAAGTGTCTGAACTCTTCTATAACATGCAATTTACATTCACAATAGAGATTTGAATCAAATAAAGTGAACTTCAACTTCAATGTGAGTGATCACAAGTGAGACCTATCAAATGTGCAATGTTCAAGCCTCCATTGCATGACCAATCATCATCATTCATAACGGATTGATCTGTCATAAATTGACAGTGTAAGAACAAGGAGTCCCTGTCCGGCCTCCATTTCCCATTATTACTGATTATGCATGGTAAGTGCTGGGGGGTAATGCTGCCTAGCAACCCTAGAGGATATACCACGGTGGGGGTATTTGTCACTGTCTACAGCTCATTAGCCCCAGGTTAAAGAGGCCTGTCCCTGTCTCTGTTGGGAGGCAGCAGTCCAAAGCCCACCCTGACTATTTGGCCTCTACCTGCTCATCAGGACGGCCATCTGTGAGCTGGACTAGTCACTGTATCACCCTGACAGGGCTGATCAGCATTGAGTGTAGCCACTCTAACACAGCAATCGCACTGCACCCGGCTGGCAAGGCAGAGAGGGAGGGAGGAGGGGGCAGAGTTGATCGTCTCAAGCATTGGGCGGGGCGATTGAGAGTGAGCTGCATGGGCCCCTTGACCCTTGACTGAGATATGTCTATTTACATTCAGAGCTACAACGGATATCTCAGTGGGACTCATGGAGAATTAATGATGAGTGACTGTGAAATCATCGTCAATGACTTGTCCTATGAATGTTTTGCCCTTTATATTTGGGATATAAAGGATACATCAAGGTGGTGTATAAATCATGAATCAAGCATGGCTTGACAATGACATTAATCCAAATGTGGATCATGGCTGAAAGAGGAAATGACAATAGAGGTGATGAAGATGGTCTTGATGAAAACGATGATAATGATGAAGACAGTGATGAAGATGATAATAACAAATGTATATACAGTGGCTTGCGAAAGTATTCTCCCTCCTTGGCAGGATTGTTGCATTACAATCTGGAATTGAAATAGATTTTTGGGGGTTTTGTATCATTTGATTTACACAACATGCCTACCACTTTGAAGTCAAAACTTTGTAGAGACACCTTTTTCAGCTATTACAACTGCAAGTCTCTTGGGGTATGTCTCTGTAAGCTTGGCACATCTAGCCACTTGGATTTTTGCCCATTCTTCAAGGCAAAACTGCTCCAGCTCCTTTCAAGTTGGATGGATTCCGATGGTGTAAAGCAATCTTTAAGTCATACCACAGATTCTCAATTGGATTGAGGTCTCGGCTTTGACTAGGCCATTCCAAGACATTTAAATGTTTCCCCTTAAACCACTCGAGTGTTGCTTTAGCAGTATGCTTAGGGTCATTGTCCTGCTGGAAGGTGAACCTCAGTCCCGGTCTCAAATCTCTGGAAGACTGAAACAGGTTGCCCTCAAGAATTTCCCTGTATTTAGCGCCATACATCATTCCTTCATTCTGACCAGTTTCCCAGTCCCTGCCGATGAAAAACATCCCCACAGCATGATTCTGCCACCTCCATGCTTCACCGTGGTGATGATGACCTCGGGGTGATGAGAGGTGTTGGGTTTGCGCCAGACATAGCGTTTTCCTTGGTGACCAGAGTATCTTTAAGCAATGTTTTTTTCCCCAGCCACTCTTCTGTAAAGCCCAGCTCTGTGGAGTGTGCGGCTTAAAGTGGTCCTGTGGACAGATACTCAAATCTCCGCTGTGGAGCTTTGCAGCTCCTTCAGGGTTATCTTTAGGCTCTTTGTTGCCTCTGATTAATGCACTCCTTGCCTGGCCCGTGAGTTTTGGTGGACGGCTCTCTCTTGGCAGGTTTGTTGTGGTGCCATATTCTTTTTTTTTTTTTTTTACAATGGATTTAATGGTGCTCCGTTGGATGTTCAAAGTTTCGTATATATATTTTTTTATAACCCAACCCTGATCTGTACTTCTCCACAACTTTGTCGCTGACCTGTTTGGAGAGCTCCTTGGTCTTCATGGTGCCACTTGCTTGGTGGTGCCCCTTGCTTTGTGGTGTTGCAGACTCTGGGGCCTTTCAGAACAGGTGTGTGTATATATACTGAGATCATGTGACACTTAAATAAAGTCCACCTGTGCATAATCTAATTATGTGACTTCTGAAGGTAATTGGTCGCACCAGATCTTATTTAGGGGCTTCATAGCAAAGCTATGGGCGGCAGCGTAGCCTAGTGGTTAGAGCATTGGACTAGCAACCGGAAGGTTGCAAGTTCAAACCCCCGAGCTGACAAGGTACAAATCTGTCGTTCTGCCCCTGAACAGGCAGTTAACCCACTGTTCCTAGGCCGTCATTGAAAATAAGAATTTGTTCTTAACTGACTTACTAACTGATAAAGGTAAAAAATTAAAATAAAAAAGCGGGTGAATACAAATGCACGCACCACTTTATTTTTTAGAATTATTTTTTTCCATTTTGCTTCACCAATTTGGACTATTTTGTGTAGCATGTCCATTACATGGAATCCAAATAAAAATCTATTTTTAAAATACAGGTTGTAATGCAACCAAATAGGAAAAACGCCAAGGGGATGAATACTTTTGCAAGGCACTGTATACAGTATATATAAAGTTGATGATGATGACTGACCGGGCTGTTCCTCCACTGCTGCATCTCGTTCTTGCTGTTTGCCTCTTCTCTTCTCTTTCCCAACGCCCACCTCTCCCCCCCGCCGCCTCTTCCTCTCCTCGCTGGCCCTGGAGCCCCTTTTGCACTTCCTGATCTTACACTTCTTCCTCTGGACTGTCTCGGGGCAAGGCTCCCCTCCAAACTGGGGCTCCAGCTTCACCATGCGCGTCCTGATGGTGTGGCCTTTACCGCAGGACTTATTACACTCAGACCACTCCGTCCACTCTGATACCATGCAGTCCGTAGCTGGGGAGAGATAGGAAAGGGGTTTGGGGGTATTGAAAGGTTGAGTGAAAAGCTACTTGCTAATGTCTCTATTCATGCTCATTGGACAACTACTTACTTAACTGACAATGATGAAAACTCTTTAATTTAAGCGACATAAACTTAGCTGTGTATTATTATTGCAAGTCAACCCGACGCTGAGGGATTATATTGTCCAGTAGGGGACTGGTATGGTTTTCATTTCAACCAGAGGAACAAAAAGAAATGTTAATTGATAAGGACTAAATGGTCATCTTTTCATATGTTATATTAGTCTGCCTGAAAACCAGAAAACTCTTTCTCGTTTCAATAATTCTTTCCATAATCCATTTTCACATTTGACTGCATCATTCATGGAATAATACGACTGTATTTTTGTTATTACTTTGCAGGGAACAATTGTGTGTTTGTTGCAGAACATTTGTTTTTTACTTTGCAAGGAACCCGATTAGAATATAAATAATGGAGCTCCGCTTTAAATGTCAAAGTATAAGGAGACGGAAGATGTCAAATCCTCCATGACGGAAATCTGCCTGGTGTCTGACTTCCACTATGTCTGTCTGTGAGCCTAAGTCTCAACACCTTTTTGGCAACACACAGGCTATTGCTATGCAAAACAAACCATAGGACTCAGCTATACAATCTGGGACCAGGCTATGACAGTGCTAAAACAAACAAACATATGAATTTGAAATATTATGCACAAAGTTGGGCACTAGTTTCTAGTGATCACACTCTGTTTTGGAGTTGATGGTAGTGGTAAACAGCATGGCAACATCTGATGGTGACACTTACGACACTCCGGCTGCATACACCGCTCCACCTGTTCCAGCTCCTCAGTACACTCCCCCAAGTCTGGAGACTTGAGCATGCGTTGGCGTGTACGCACTCCCTTCCCGCATGTCACACTGCAGTCGCTCCAGTCGGACCACGGAGACAGCATACACGGGATAGAGTCTGCAAGGATAGATAATCCAAGCATGGGACTGTCAGTCTGCACATAATTACATAATGTCCCCTGCTCTTCAGATCAACTGCTGTTCGGTAGTTTCAACATACAACATTTCATTTCTGCTACCTTCATCTGCTGTTTTTCATACCTGGGACTTAAAATGATTTTATTGGGTGACTATACACTGGATGTACAAAACATTAAGGACACCTTCCTAATACTGAGTCTCCCCTCCCCCTTTTGCCCTCAGAACAGCCTCAATTATTCAGGAAATGGACTCTACAAGGAGTCGAAAGCGTTCCACAGGGATGCTGTCCCATTTTGACACCAATGCTTCACTGGATGTCCTTTGGGTGGTGGACCATTCTTACACACGGGGAAACTTTTGAGCGTGAAAAACCCAGCAGCGTTGCAGTTCTTGACACAAACTGGTGCGCCTGGCAGCTACTACCATACCCCGTTTAAAGGCACTTAAATATTTTGTCTTGCCCATTCACCCTCTGAATGGCACACATACACAATCTATCTCTCTATTGTCTTAAGGCTTAAAAATATATTTTTTAACTGGTCTCCACCTCTTCATCTACACTGATTGAAGTGGTTTTAACAAGTGACATCAATAAGGGATCATACTGTACTGTAGCTTTCACCTGGATTCACCTGGTCAGTGTATGTCATGGAAAGAGCAGGTGTCCTTAACGTTTTGTACACAGTGTATTTTCATGCCTTCTCTCCTCTGAGATATACTGTCAATTTTAGTGTGTACCTAGCCTGTTGGATCGAGATACATAAAAACTACAGATGCCCCTTGGCAGATGGCTGAACAAGGCTGCCTGTCACAGTGCTTTTAGATGTAGTGTCTCTGGCCTGTAGCCCGGGACCTGCGGGATGAGGCAGGTGTTGAGTGGGTGTGGGGGGCGTTACTCACGGCACTCAGGCATCATGCATTTCTCCACCTCTGCCACCTCCACTTTGCACATGGAACCATCCGAGGGGGGCATCTTCACCATGCGCTCACGTTGCTTCATGCCCAGCCCACAGGTGGTGCTGCAGGGATCCCACTCACCCCACTCCGTCACCACACAGCTACTGGGGGCTAATGGAAGGGACAGGGACAGATACACGCCCATACAATGGGATGGTTCTTTGTTATGGCGGCTTGCGATTACTGTTATTAACATTACTTGAGAAACTTGGTTTCATTAACACACTGACTGAATAAGCCTGTTGGCATATAGCAGCAGGGCTAAGGAAGTATACTTCAAAAGAACAGAAAGGCCCGCACACTGAATATGCGCGCAATTACCACCTTTATTGACAATGTTTCCATACACAAGGATCTTTATCAGGTCAAACATGCCAAAATATTTACACATTTCACCTCACATGACCATTATGCACATGGCTATACAAAGGGCACTAACCATTCATCACAGAGGTACATACGGTCATAAAGGACTTTGACACGTCTCTGTTTTCTCAATGACATTCAAATCAGCATTGAAAAAAGGCGCAAGTTTAAGTTTGTTCCACCTGAGCGAGTCTGACCACAAGTCAGAGACCACTATGATGACACACCAAATGTGTTTGTCACGACTTCCGCCGAAGTTGGTGCCACTCCTTGTTCGGGCGGCGTTCAGCGGAGCCTCCTACGACGGTCCACAGTCCGGAACCTCCTACGACGGTCCACAGGCTGGAGCCTTATTCTGCGCCGGGGCCCAGTCCAGGCACGGCGTCCAGTCCTGCTCCATGGCAAGGAGCCTCCCTCTGCGCCGGTGCCCAGTCCAGGCATGGTGTCCAGTTCCACTCCTAGGCCGGAGCTTTCCTCTGCGCCGGTGCCCAGCCCAGGCACGACGGCCAGTCCCGCTCTATGGCAGGAGCCTCCCTCTGCGCCGGTACCTAGTCCAGGCACGGCGTCCAGTCCCGCGCCAAGGCCGGAGCCTTCCTCTGCGCCGATGCCCAGTCCAGGCACGGAGGCCAACTCAGCTCCATGGCAGGAGCCTCCCTCTGCGCCGGTGCCCAGCCCAGGCACGGCGGCCAGTCCCGCTCCATGGCAGGAGCCTTCCTCTGCGCCGGTGCCCAGTCCAGGCACGGCGTCCAGTCCCGCGCCAAGGCCGGAGTCTTCCTCAGCGCCGATGTCCAGGCACGGCGGCCAACTCAGCTCCATGGCCAGAGCCTTCCTCTGTGCCAATGCCCAGTCCAGGCACAGCATTCTACCCAGGTCCATGGCCGGACCTGTGGTCTGTCATGCCCTGACCATAGAGCGCCTTTTTATTCTCTCTTTTGGTTAGGTCGGGGTGTGACTAGGGCAGGTGTTCCTATCTAGGTTATTGTTTTTTTAATGTTTGCATGATATGGTTCCCAATCAGAGGCAGCTGTTTATCGTTGTCTCTGATTGGGGATCATGTTTAGGCAGCCATTTCCCCGCTGTGTTACAGTGTATAGTCAGTAAGCAGTTATTCCGGCGGGCCCCTTTGGCAATTATTTAATAAAACCAAAAGCTTACCTTGACTTGGAAGAGTTTCAGTGTTGTGTTGGATAGTCATAGCCAGCTAGCTAACATAGCATCCCTCGGTTTGAGCCAGGAGTTTGAGTAACTAATCTAGTCAGCTACATTTGCTAGCTAAAAAAATGACACTTTCTTTTGCTTCTCCGTCATTTTTGAAGGAATTAATTTGTTGAAAACTATTCAGCTATTGTCTTTCTCCTTCGAGTCAACTACTCAACCGCATTTTATGCACTGCAGTGTTAGCTAGCTGTAGCTTATGCTTTCAGTACTAGATTAATTCTCTGATCCTTTGATTGGGTGGGCAACATAAACTAAGGATTCTAGCTTTAACACAGTAGGCCTGAATCCACAATATGATCCTAATGTCACAAAGACTTGTACCCCCATGTTTCAGTGAGACTCACAGCAGTCGTCGTTGACCACACACTTCTCCGTCTCCTCAGTGTTCAGAGAGCAGATGGATCCATCCTCCGGGAACTGTTTGATGTAGCGCTCCCGAGACCTCATCCCCATCCCACAGGACACACTGCACGGAGACCAGTTGATCCACTCTGACATCATACAGGTAGACGCTTCTGGGAATGACGAGGCATAGACAAGCATGGTTAAACCACACTGGAGGCTGTGGTCACCATTGTGTAATGGTGAGTGCAGGATTCAGTCTGATTTAACCAGGCTAGAGAAAACGAGCAGGGTAATTAACATGCCATAACATGCAACAGCTCTGTCCATTCATTCCATCAATACTAGCTGACACCTGAATTACACCTGCACCTTCTTCTGGTAACAAGTAACACACCCTAAAATATTTGATTTAGTCCTACCTAATCTTACTCCGCTCTCTCCAATTATCTGGGAACAGAGCATGTAAACAAAAACAAAATTCATAGAGGATGGATAAACTTTGGGGAACTTTCCATGGATTTCTCTTTCATCTGGTCCATCCCACTGCCTGCCTGCGGATTGGAAGCAGCTGTGAGTGTAGCTTAATAAAGCAGAGCTAAGTGGATCATTAATAAGAGCTGTAAATAAATGTGGACCTGATGAGGCCCCCAGGGGCCACGTCCAGCTTCAGGAATATCAATCAACCACGGACATTAACAGAGCGATACAAGAAAGGAAAGGAGTGACGTGTAGGAAGAAAAGCATACGCTGCCGGTCCTATTAATCGATAGTGTGTGTTGGAGGGAAACAATAGCCTTGAACAATTCAAACACACTTTATCAAGCCCTGACAAATCTGAGATTTAGGGCACGAGTAGAGAGAAAGGGAGGAAAGACAAACAACTCTGCATGACTGATCATGTGCCTTTTGGCATGGTGGACTAAATTGACAACTTTGATGAGAATTGGACAAAGGACCAGTTAGTTCCTGAGAAACAAAGTTGATGTCAATCTGACTGAATAGAACAGCCATCAGATCTGTCTTGTTTACAGGAAGAAGAAGCTTTTGTGGAATATCATATTCCTGTCTTTGGATCTTTACCTGGTTGTGGGACTTGATGAGGCTCCAAAGTTCCATCTTTACATGTTGTATTTGAATGCCAACAACAAAACGGTATTAATTGTGCATCATATGTAGCATGTAAACAGGGAAAGGGAAAACAATGGCAACAATGTATTTTCTCGTGCTTGGCTAGTAAATTGGAGGATCGTGACACCATTTCAACCCTAATCCCTGTTCCCATACATGGATATGGCTGTCTTTAGTCAATATGACATGTACACGACCACACAGGGATCACCAGCTCAGCCTGCAGAGTAGCAGACAAACCTTTAGCCAACAACCTCTTCTTTATGACCTGCTTTAAAAACAATAACATATAATTCACTGTCTCTTTCCAATTTTTGGAAGCTCTTTTACAGCCATTGGAGATGGAACAACATGTTCTGAATGAGACAAAACTGTTGGATTTCAATTCTCAAAAATTCATAGACGTTTCACCCAATTGTTATCAGGCAGGCAAACAACTGTATTCATGTCTAAGCGGAGGCGACTTTGTCAGCTGACTCATATACCAGTGATTGCATGCATTAGTGCTATGAATGAGAAACAGGCCTGTGACACTGTCCTTAGTCCTCACCCTCCTCGCTGCAGCCGGGCCCCATGCAGGGTTTGAAGTCCTGGGTGTGAGGGCAAGGCACACTGAGGTCCAGCTGGGCCTTCAGCATCCTCTGTCTCATCCTCCGGCCCTTGTCACAGCTGGCTGAGCTGCAGGCTGACCACGGAGACCAGTTGGAGTAGATGCACGTCTCTGGAGTGTCGTCTGGAGGAGGAAATACTCTATTAGACAATGCATTGACAAGTCCTCTTGGTCAGCTTGTCTGACAATAACTGCATTGGTTAAATGTCACTATCTTGTCATATTCTAATGAGATCATGTAAATGGGGATGGGGGGGTATTAATACTCAATTTTCTTGTTTATAAGCCTATATTTTCACTGCTTTAGAATGTGCTGCTGCTGTATAGGTATGGACTAATGCGCCTAACTGCCTAAAAGTCAATGCAAGTTCATATAGTTCAGATCTTGCTCTAACCACAGTGTATAGTTACTGTACAGTACCCACAGTACGTGTATTGTAATGTTCTAGAGACCTTCCTGTTAAGGAAACAGACCGTGTTGCCCTCAACAGAAAGAGGTTAGAGAGAACCCGGTTCAAAGGTAGAATTGGACGTTAACTGCAGAGTGTGGTTAGAAACAAACTCCACAGGTTCATTTCTCCTGCTAGCAGTGTTGATGGTGTTCAGCAGACAGACATCTGGAAGTTTAAACATGGATTCAGGCAAAGCAAGTCCAGCAGCTGGAGCTTGTGGCTTTTAAATTGAACATCCCAAATTGGTTGAGATGAAGTGCTTCCACACCTTCCTCCTTCTCCTCCTGGCCAATATCTGCCACGATATCGTCCACCGTGTCCGGGACAATATTGCACTGCTCTCCCTGTGGACAAGAAACATGATTCAACATCACAAACACTGACAAGATTCTCAATTTACCATTTAATATCACATTCTTATCGGAGACTAGGGTAAACACCCGAATATGTGTAATTTATTTTCTTGACAATCTTCTGTGAAATGGAGGTTAGGTCAATATGACATCTGGTTGTTGGTTTAAAAGAGATTCTTTTTTCAAAGAATTATTTGCTTCAATTGGAAGGAGACAAACACATTGTAATTGTTCTATGTGTTTTCCAAAGACTTGCTATGATCAGTGTACAAAACATTAGGAACACCTTCTTAATATTGAGTTGCACTTCCTTTTTGCTCTCAGAACAGCCTCAAGTCGTTGGGGCATGGGCTGTACAAGGTGTCAAAAGCGTTCCACATGGATGCTGGACCGTATTGACTCCAATGCTTCCCACAGTTGTGTCAAGTTGGCTGGATGTCCTTTGGGTGGTGGACCATTCTTGATACACACGGGAAACTGTTGAGCGTGAAACAGCGTTGCAGTTCTTGACACACTCAAACCGGTGCTCCTGGCACCTATGACCATACCCTGTTCAAAGGCACTCAAATCTTTTGTCTTGCACATTCACCCTTTGAATGGCACACATGCACAATCCATGTCTCAGTTGTCTCAAGGCTTAAAAATCCTTCTGTAACCAGTCTCCTCCCCTTCAACTACACTGATTTAAGTGGATTTAACAAGTTACATCAATAAGGGATCATAGCTTTCACCTGGATTCACCTGGTCAGTCTACTGCCCATTCAAAGAGCTATGTATCCAAAGCAACATTACATGTATAGTGACTGTGAGGAGAGTTATGTTGCATGAACATTCACATTTCTTCAGCGAGAGGGAGCAGACACAGACAAAGATAGCGGAATGAATGAGCCAGGCGCTGATGGTACCTTTCTGGCTATCCTTTCCACCAACACCCGGGCCAAGGCTGTGATAGGGCCTCCCTCAGTGTCGTAGAAGGGACTCTGGGGGTGGTCCAGGCTGGTCAGGGGCCGGATCCTCTCCTGGGGTATCGTAGGCTTGTTGGGAGACTGGAATGGTACGAGACAGGTTGGACTATGAGTGACACAATATTGACATTGGGCTAGGAGTAAGTGTAAGACAGGGTAATATAGGTCCACGGAAGGGAGTTAGTACAACAGTACTAACAGTAATTCTAATAGGAGTTAGTATAGGTGCAGAGTTGGTATTAAAGGCCCAGTGCAGTCAAAAATATGATTTGCCTGTGTTAAACTGTGTAAATATCAGACCAGTTTCTCTGTACATATATTGATGAAAACCTGCTCCAGAGCGCTCATGACCTAAGACTGGGGCCAAGGTTCACCTTCCAACAGGACAACGACCCTAAGCAAACAACGACCAAGACAATGCAGGAGTAGCTTCAAGGACCGTCTCTGAATGTCCTGGAGTGGCCCAGCCAGAGCCTGGACTTGAACCCGACTGAACATCTCTGGAGAGACCTGAAAATAGCTGTGCAGCAACACCGCAGAGAAGAATGGGAGAAACTCCCCAAATACAGGTGTGCCAAGCTTGTAGCATCACACCCAAGAAGACTCAAGGCCGTAGTCGCTGCCAAAGGTGCTTCAACAAAGTAAATGGTCTGAATACTTAGGTAAATGTGATATTTATGGAGGTTTTATTATTATAAATTAGCTAAATATCTAAAAAACGATTTTTGCTTTGTCATTATGGAGTATTGTGTGTAGATTGATGAGGGAAAAAAAATATTTAATCAATTTTAGAATAAGGGTGCAACGTAACAAAATATATACAGTTGAAGTCGGAAGTTAACACACTTATGTTGGAGTCATTAAAACTCATTTTTCAACCACTCAACACATTTCTTGTTAAAAAACTATAGTTTTGGCAAGTCGGTTGGGACATTTACTTTCTGCATGACACAAGTCATTTTTCCAAAAAGTTGTTTACAGACAGATTATTTCAGTTATAATTGACTGTATCACAATTCCAGTGGGTCAGAAGTTTACATACACTAAGTTGACTGTGCCTTTAAACAGCTTGGAAAATTCCAGAAAATGTCATGGCTTTAGAAGCTTCTGATAGGCTAATTGACATCATTCGAGTCAATTGGAGGTGTACCTGTGGATGTATTTCAAGGCCTACCTTCAAACCCAGTGCCTCTTTGCTTGACATCATGGGAAAATCAAAAGAAATCAGCGAAGACCTCAGAAAAAAATGGTAGACCTCCACAAGTCTGGTTCATCCTTGGGAGCAATTTACAAACGCCTGATACCACATTCATCTGTACAAACAATAGTATGCAAGTATAAACACCATGGGACCACGCAGCCGTCATACCACTCAGGAAGGAGACGTGTTCTGTTTCCTAGAGATGAACGTACTTTGATGCGAAAAGTGGAAATCAATCCCAGAACAACAGCAAAGGATCTTGTGAAGATCCTGGAGGAAACAGGTACAAAAGTATCTATATCCACAGTAAAACGAGTCCTATATTGACATAACTTGAAAGGCAGCTCATCAAGGAAGAAGCCACTGCTCCAAAACTGCTATAAAAAAGCCAGACTACGGTTTGCAACTGCACATGGGGACAAATATCGTACTTTTTGGAGAAATGTCCTCTGGTCTGATGAAACAAAAATAGAACTGTTTGGCCATAATGACCATTGTTATGTTTGGAGGAAAAAGGGGGAGGCTTGCAAGCTGAAGAACACCATCCCAACCGTGAAGCTTGGGGGTGGCAACATCATGTCGTGGGGGTGCTTTGCTGCAGGAGGGACTGGTGCACTTCACAAAATAGATGGCATCATGAAGTAGGAAAATTGTGGATATATTGAAGCAACATCACAAGACATCAGTTAGGAAGTTAAAGCTTGGTAACAAATGGGTCTTCCAAATGGACAACGACCTCAAGCATACTTCCAACGTTGTAGCAAAATGACTTAAGGACAACAGAGTCAAGGTATTGGAGTGGCCATCACAAAGCCCTGACCTCAATCCTTTGGAAAATTAGTGGGCAGAACTGAAAAAGAGTGTGCGAGCAAGGAGGCCTACAAACTTGACTCAGTTACACCAGCTCTGCCAGGAGGAATGGGCCACAATTCACCCCATTTATTGTGGGAAGCTTGTGGAAGGCTACCCGACACATTTGACCCAAGTTAAACAATTTAAAGGCAATGCTACCAAATACTAATTGAGTGCATGTAAACTTCTGACCCACTGGGAATGTGATGAAAGAAATAAAAGCTGAAATAAATCATTCTCTCTAGTATTATTCTGATATTTCAAATTCTTAAAATAAAGTGATGATCCTAATTGACCTAAGACAGGGAATTTTTACTAGGATTAAAAGTGGGGAATTGTGAGAAACTGAGTTTAAATGTATTTGGCTAAGGTGTAAGTAAACTTCCGACTTCAACTGTGTGTGTGTGTGTGTGTGTGTATATATATATATATATATATATATATATATATATATAGATACAGTTGAATTCGGAAGTTTACATACACCTTGGCCAAATACATTTAAACTCAGTTATATACACACACAGACAGTACCAGTCAAACGTTTGGACATCTACTCATTCAAGGTCTTTTCTTTATTTTTACTATCTATCTATATATATATATATCTCTCTCTATATCTATATATATATATATATATATATACACACACATACTAATAACACTGTAAAATGTTGAAAACTGTGATCACGCCCTTTTAGTGTAAGAGCTGTTTGAAAAGACAGCCTGAAAGTTCTGCCTGTTTTGGTTTGATGGAGTTTTGGTCTTCCATGGTGACATCACCTAGCAGTAAATTAGTTAAGAACAATAAGAAAGAGTTTCAAACCTCTCTGCAAATAACAGCACATTTTCAGTTTTCCACTCCCCACTTGGACCACTCCCAGACAGTCAAATTCTTGCTTGAGAAATTGCCTTTTTGTAACGGCCGTTGGTGGAAGAAGGTGAGGACCAAAGCATAAGGTGGTACGTGTTCGTCATTTTAATGGTAAAGCTGAACACTATACAACAAGCAACAAAAGAACAACCGAAACAGCTACCTGAGGTACAAAACACACTAAACAGAAATGAACTACCCACACCACACAGGTGGGAAAAGGCTACCTAAGTATGGTTCTCACTACAACGATAGACAGCTGCCTCTGATTGAGAACCACACCCGGCCAAACACAGAAATCCAAAACATAGAAAATGAACATAGAATGCCCACCCTAGTCGCACCCTGGCCTAACCAAAATATAGAATAAAAGCCTATCTATGGCTAGGGCGTAACACTTTTCCTAAGAAGCTATTTTTGTTTATTTGTTTACCATTTTAAGGTACTTCATTGTTACCCAGCAATGATTTGATATTGAGATAAAAAACGGCTTTATTGGACTTTTAAAACCTCTTAAGGTATAGGGGGCAGCATTTTCACTTTTGGATAAATAGCGTGCCCAATTTCAACTTCCTGCTACTCATTCCAGGAATATAAGATATGCCTATTATTAGTAGATGTGGATAGAAAACACTCTGAAGTTTCTAAAACTGTTTGAATCATGTCTGTGAGTATAAGAGAACTTATGTAGCAGGCAAAACCCCAAGGACTAACTGTTCAGATTATTTTTTGCCTCTGACTGTTCCCTGAGTTGTCTTTGCCAAGGGATATTTTTTAGGAACCGGTTTTCAGTTCCTACCGCTTCCACTGGATGTCACCAGTCATTGGAATTTGGTTGAGGTTATTCATTTGTGCAATGAAGAAGAAGCACATCCTGGAACAACGTTACACTATTGAGAGTTGCGCAAGACGTAAGAAGGAGAATGGTTTGTTTACTTCCTGTATTGAACACAGATAGCTCCGTCTACAATTTGATAGATTATTAACGTTTAAAAATAAGTTGTATTAGAAAAGTAGTTTGAAATATTTTGGCAAAGTTTATAGGTAACTTTTGAAATGTTTTGTAGTGACGTTGCGTTTTTTGGCAGCTGTTTTTTTCTGGATCAAACGCGTCAAATAAATGGACATTTGGATATATATGGACGGAATTAATCGAACAAAAGGACCAATTGTCATGTTTGTGGGACATATTGGAGTGCCAACAAAAGAAGCTCGTCAAAGGTAAGGCATGATTTATATTTTATTTCAGAGTTTTGTGTAGCGCCTGCAGGGTTGAAATATGCTACTCTCTTTGTTGACGTTGTGCTATCAGATAATAGCTTCTTATGCTTTCGCCGAAAAGCTTTTTAAAATCTGCCATGTTGGCTGGATTCACAACGAGTGTAGCTTTAATTGAGTATCTTACATGTGTGATTTAATGAAAGTTAGATTTGTATATCATTATTTGAATTTGCCTCGCTGCATTTTCCCTGTTTTTTCCCCAAGTGGGACGCAACCGTCCCCTATACCATAAGAAGTGTAACACATCTCAGTCTTAAAATGCCTGAAATATCTACTTTGTATACTAGTTGAGCACACCTAAGATGTAAATGCAGAATCAATAGTAAACTTTGCAATAAAAGCCCAACATTTGGTACAGAGGTAGATGTACATTATGTACCCAGAAAATATATAGATGTGGATCCACCCCAGATTTGGCCTCTGGGGGGCGTGGCAGCCCCGATAACTCAAAAATATCTAAAAAAAATGTAAATACATATTTAGGTTCTAGTCAATGTCTACACCAAGTCGAGAGTCGCATCTTTTAGATGAAATTTGAACTAGAGCTAAATGTCTGATGTCACCGGCACCCATATCACCTAAATGGGCCTTATCTGTGGCCATTTTAGGTCATACCGGTATGTCAGACTAGCTCAATCGTCAAATTATCAGCCTCTGAGTATCACAGAAACACAACACTTTGAATAACAGACAAATGTTCATAACAAGTGGCTATGGGTGAGATGTATCAACATATAATTTCTAAACATTTATAAAACGGTGTATTTTGAATATGGGGTATTTAAAGAATTTACTTGTGTTACAAAAGGTTAATCAAATCAAAAAGGGTTACTGTTTGACTGAAAGTGTGTTTTTCCATCACATCCAAAAATGACCCCTATTGTTGCTATTAGGAGTTGAAATACTGTAAGTTGGTGCTTTTAGGGTGAAGTTGAATGCACTAACTATAAGTCGCTCTGGATAAGAGTGTCTGCTAAATGACTAAAATGTAATGTAATGTGTAGCATGGGCACAGGGAAGAGAGCTAGTGAAACAGTATCGGCACGGGGCTGAGAGCGAGCACCTCGTCATGTTCAGCTGCCATCTGTTAGGGGCTTCTGTGTTTGATCTTAATATGCATAATTGATCGGCTGTGTAATATTCCTTTTATGAGTGATTTATGACATTGTTTCCTGCTCGGTGCTTTGTGAATCACCTTTCATGCTGCCGTTCCAGAACAGTAACTTCAGTTGAAGAGAAAACTACAAAAGCTATTGAGTCCCTTTCTACTTTAACTCCAGGGAATCTAGTTTTAGTTCACTTTTGGCTGATATATTAATTGGTGCTGCAGCCAACATATGGAGCCAAAAACTAAATAACCAAATCACATCTGGGGTATGTGAATGCATGATTTGTCCGCTTTCTTTGCATAGAAAGTATAAAGGCTATTTACAGAGTGTGAATGATTATGCTGTGTGTGTGGGTATGCATTGAAGTCTGGATATACTGTATCTTCAGTGGCTTTTCTGGCCTATAGATGGCAGTGTCTCTCCTTTTATTTTCCCAGTATCTTTACAAGCCAGCAGAAAATTGACTATAAATTCCAGCGCAGGATTTGTTGGGTACATATTTACAGTGTAGCGACACAAGACTAGTCAGTGAGGCAGCCACTTGGGTAAATATGTCCGCCTCAATAAAACGACAACACAGTGGATGTGCTGTTTTATGTTTGCAGTGTGTTTTTCTCCGAATCTGTTTATGCGTTTTTCAGCCGAGGTTGGATGATTTGTATATTCATAAGTCATAAACAAAAAATAAAAAAGCAACGCTCCTGCACTATTAATGAAAGTAGATCAACAGCTTTCGTTCCAGATTCATGGCAAAATACAGAGGCCTGGTTACGAAAGTTAGAATGGCAGAAGTATTTTTACTAGATAACTGAAACCAGAGCCATTTACTACATATCGACCCCCATGTCTGGGGCCCCCAGGGCCTCACCTCGTAGGTGACCCCGTTGTCGGTGCCTGCGTCCCAAGGGATGAGGTCTTGGTCCAGCCTCTGGACCCAGCCACACTCCTTGGTGCAGAGGTCCTCTGCAGACAGCCCCACGTTCCAGTCAGGGCTGGGCCCCAGCATGCTCAGAAAGGACATGAGGTGACGCGTACGGTCCACTGAGAACTCAGCTGAGGGAGCTGCCCGCCTGAATAGACAAACAGATACAGACATGCATCGTATGCTCCTCAATGTGCAGATTGATCTGATTGATCAACACACAATGACACAATGTTAAAGACTGGTGAAGCCAGCTTGGTTTTCATTTTAATGCATCACATACCACACCAGTTATCTGCTTTAAGAGTTTAAATGAGCTACATACTGTCCAAACAAAAACATATAACACATTTCTGTCACACCCTGGCCTTAGTTATCTTTGTTTTCTTTATTATTTTGGTTAGGTCAGGCTGTGACATGGGGGATTTATGTGTGTTTTTGCTGGTCTAGGGGTTTGTATGTTTATGGGTTGTTTTCTAGTCTAGGTGTTTTTGTAAGTCTATGGTTGCCTAGATTGGTTCTCAACTAGAGGCAGGTGATTATCGTCGTCTCTGATTGGGAACCATATTTAGGCAGCCATGTTCTTTGGGTATTTTGTGGGTGATTGTTTCCTGTGTCTGTGTTTGTGCCACACGGGACTGTTTCGGTGTCAGTTCACTTTGTTATTTTGTATTTGTGTTCATGTTGAGTTTTCTTATTAAATAACATGGACACCTACAACGCTGCATATTGGTCCGATCCTTGCTACACCTTCTCTTCAGAGGAAGAGGAGGAAATCTGTCATGACAATTTCGTTCATAACAGCTCAACATATTAATAAATAATTACTTGTTTCTATTCAGAACTTAGAGAGAATAATGTATCACTAGAACACACTAAATTTTTTTTTTATGAAATAGATGTTACGTTGGAAATGTTAAGGCTGGTCAATGTGTGTGGAGGCAAATAGACAGTTTCTGTCCCAAATGGCCCCCTATTCCCTATATAGTGGACTACTTTTAACCAGAGCCCTATAGGCCCTGGTGAAAAGTAGTGCACTATATAGGGAATAGGGTGCTTTTTGGGACTCTGTGTTAATTGCCACAACACAAATTCTAAGAGGAGAATAACATCCAGTCACATCTGAATAGTTACTGATGTGTGAAGAGATACTTATATCATATTTCTCCTTGTCATGTTGAATAGGAGATAAACAACAAAACTCTGTACAATTCTATAACGTAACACAATGTGGGAGTGTAGTACTGCTCAATTAGATAGAACTGCAGTTCCTGTGAGATGGTATGTATGGAAGTATGGAAACAACAACCTACACTTCGCTGTGCCCTATTTAGAGAACGTATTCCACATGCACATCTCTTTAAACAATCTCCTTCCCTTTGAGACATCTATGTTGTTCTGATCCCCCTTTACCTAAAACAAATGTCTATGACTTCTCCAAACAGCCTCTTCTAAAGAGAGAAAATTGCCCGGCTTAATTGGTTGGCTGATGTTAAAATAGGTAAATGTAAACGTCTTAATATATTGGAACTGGAGGGAGTCAATTAACACTAATCACAGAAACACCCAGAGGAAACACATCTCTCATCAAAACAGGAGTCTTCCTTTTGCAAACAAAATACCTCATGAAAAATGTACACAATCATTAATGAATTTAAAGAAAACACCCGCAGGCCAGGCAGGTAGCTATTGAATTAATTATTGGTGATTATCTCCTCCTTAGCCTGTTTTCTGATTAAGTTTTTTAAAAATATGAGAAATTCTGTTTTCATCTAAATTCTCAATTCACCTAGATTATCAAATGATAATCTCTACAAGTAATTTCACCGTTTTAAAACAGACAATTAACATTTTAAAACCTGTGAAAAGTGAGGGTACTCTTGTACATCACAGTGCACTCACACATTCAGGGGCTGCCATGCTGGCCACTGCGCCTTGGTTTTTATCACAGTCAGAACTTCATCACCCTGTGGATGACAAACACAGAGAGAGAAAGATACATTAGTTTGGTCAAATTAGAGAACTGCATGGAGAATACAGAAAGATACCCAATAGGGTTAATTCCTCTCTTTCTTATGAAATCTAAAACACTTTCTAATGTTGAGAGCTGTGAAAGTAGGCATCTTGGGACCAGATGTGTCTGTTATTTTATAATAGCTGTTTTTTTCCACAAGAGGATTCCTCTTGTGAATCACACACAGTAGCTCAGCTGAGCTGGCCAGCCTGGGGGAGCAGGGTGTTAACATAGCAGCATTGTCACCTGCTGCTGAAAAATTAAAGGCCCAGTAGCAAACAGCCTTTTGATGAAAAACTAAGCAGGGGTTGTTGCTGCTCTGTGAGACAGTGTGGTGTCTGAAATCAAACAAAGGAAAAACAGGGTGGTAGAGATCTGTGGTGTTACATGTAGCCTATTATTGTGTTTTCACACACGCAGCAACGCTCAGTCTCTTTTTGGGACGCGCCCCGCTTGCTTGCATACAAATAAAAAAAATATATGGTTGACTGATGGTTCCGCAATACCCTGAAAGCCTCCTTCTCTTTGTGGATTTCTATAGAAAACATGTCATTTTGAGAAAAGAGAGATTGACAAAATTGATATTGGCTACAGGGTCTCTTTGTAGCTTTTTTTTGAGACTATCAACAGTAGCCAGCATATTGCTTTTACCTTCACTATTGAAGGTTTACTTTTGTAAATCACTTTCCCGAAAATAAATAAGCTCAACGAGCAGACTGATGGGAACACCACAGGCTATCGTTTGTCACACACCCTACACATATTTGTAAGCTTCAATCTTGTTTTAAAAAGTAAATGAGCCAATCTAGTTCAACAGTGATTGAACCGAATGGTAGCCGAGCGAGGGCTTCGGAGCTAGCAGACGTGTGGCATGGCAGCGGATCGATACTGAGTTTCCTGAAGTCCCACACAGAGATGGAATTCATGTCGGAAGACCGGGCGAGGAAGATGACTGATGGCGAGAAGAAGTGAGACAGAAAAAAGGGTGCGAGGTGCAAACCCAAACCGGCTGTGAAATACAAGCACAAATATCATACCCCTAAGACATAGTAACCTCTCACCATTACAATAACAAGGAAGGTTATTTTTAGTATTTTTTTTGGGGGTGGGTATGATATTTGTGAGTCTGTAACTTTCTTACTCATTATTACTCACAATTCATTCAAGGTTATCTGTAATCATGGGAGCATCCACATTAATGAAGAAGTTTTAGAAACATATTCTATTATTATTTAGAATAAAAGTGACTCCAAAATGACACAATACATGATTTACCATTAATTTCTATTGGGCACAAAGTAATCTGAAAGCAGCAAATGCATCCAACAAGTTTGTAGAGTTATAAGCTTGATGTAATCATTATGTGCTAGGAATAAGTGTCACGCCCTGGCCATAGAGAGGGTTTTATTCTCTATTTTGGTTAGGCCAGGGTGTGACTAGGGTGGGTATTCTAGTTTCTTTAGTTCTATGTTTTCTATTTCTTTGTATTTGGCCGGGTGTGGTTCTCAATCAGAGGCAGCTGTCTACCGTTGTCTCGGATTGAGAATCATACTTAGGCAGCTTTTTCCCAACTGTGTTTTGTGGGTAGTTGTTTTCTGCTTTGTGTCTGCACCTGACAGAACTGTTTCGTTTTGTTCTACTTCGTGATTTTGTTTCAGTGTTCAGTTTGATTAAATATCATGAACGCTTACCACGTTGCACTTTGGTCCACTCCTTCTTCATGCAACGACGAACGTTACAATAAGGGACCAAATACTAAACTTTTCACTACATTAAAGTGAATTTGTCCCAATACTTTTGGTTCCCTAAAATGGGGCGACCACGAACAAAAGGTGCTGTAATTTCTAAACGGTCCATGCGATATCAATGAAAATACTCTCAAATAAAGCGAACAGTCTGCACTTTAACCTCATCGTCATTGTATCATTTCAAATCCAAATTGCTGTTATACAGAGCCAAAACAACAAAAAAGGAGTCACTGTCCCAATACTTTGAGCTGACTGTAATTGGCAGCCATTTGATTTGATTTGATTAAATAAATATTTGTTTTGTTTTCAGATTATCCTTCCGGCCTCCCACTGGCTTTTCACAGCCAGGCCTATTTATCAAATCTGTTTGGATTTAACTTCGGTCGATATCATGAACAATGTTTCCATTGAGAGTTGGCTAGGCCAGACATGTCCAGAAGCCACTCCTGCGTTGTCTTGACTGTGTGTTTAGGATCGTTGTCCTGTTGGATTGAGTTCCAGTCTGATGTCCTGAGTGCTCTGGAGCAGGTTTTCATCAAGGATCTCTCTGTATTTTGCTCTGTTCAACTTTGCCTTGATCCTGACTAGTTTCCCAGTCCCTGCCACTGAAAAACATCCCCACAGCATGATGCTGCCACCACCATGCTTCACGATAGGGACGGTGCCAGGTTTCCTCCAGACGTGACGCTTGGCATTCAGGCCAAAGAGTTCAATCTTGGTTCAATCAACTCCAAGCAGGCTGTCATGTGCCTTTATTGAGGAGTGGCTTCCGCTTCCGCCGTGCTGCAGAGATGGTTGTCCTTCTGGAAGGTTCTCCCATCTCCACAGAGAAACTCTAGAGCTGTGTCAGAGTGACCCTCGTGTTCTTGGTCACCTCCCTGACCAAGGCCCTTCTCCCCCGATTGCTTACTTTGGCCGGGCAGCCAGCTCTAGGAAGAGTCTTGGTGGTTCCAAATCTTTTCCATTTAAGAATGATGGAGACCACTGTGTTCATGCGGACCTTCAATGCTGCAGAAATGTTTCGGTACCCTTCCCCAGATCTGTGCCTCAACACAATCCTGTCTCAGAGCTCTACGGACAATTCCTTTGACCTCATGGCTTGTTTTCTTGCTCTGACATGCACTGTCAACTGTGGGGCCTTTATATAGACGGGTATGTGCCTTTACAAATCATGTTAAATCAATTGAATTTACCACAGATCAATCAAGCTGTAGTAACATCTCAAGGATGATCAATGGAAACACCGGAGCTCAATTTTGAGTCTCATGGCAAAATAGTCTAAATACTTACACTACCAGTCAAAAGTTTTAGAACACCTACTCATTCAAGAGTTTTTCTTAATTTTTACTATTTTCTACATTGTAGAATAATAGGAAGACATCAAAACTATGAAACAACACATATGGAATCATGTAGTAACCAACCAATCAAAATATATTTTATATTTGAGACTCTTAAAATAGCCACTCTTTGCCTTGATGACAGCTTTGCAAACTCTTGGCATTCTCTCAACCAGCTTCACCTGGAATGCTTTTTCAACAGTCTTGAAGGAGTTCCCACATATGCTGAGCACTTGTTAGCTGCTTTTCCTTCACTCTGCGGTCCGACTCAAACCCTCTCAATTTGGTTGAGGTCGGGGGATTGGGGAGGCCAGGTCATCTGATGCAGCACTCCATCACTCTCCTTCTTGGTAAAATAGTGACACAGCGTGTCACCATTTTTAGAGAAAGCTAAACAGTAGCTAGTTTTCTTTAACATACTTTGTTTTTGTAGTAAGTAGCCTACCTAAAGTTTCTCTGATAAATATCTTAGCCTTTGTCTTCACTTGTATCTTCACTCTTACCTCCCCAGAATCAAGGCACTCATTTCTTTTACCTTAACAAGTTTATATTTGAATTATTTGTCATGTTGACCCTAGGCTGACCTCATGTGATGCCGTGTCCAGCCTCTTGAATCCCCTAAATGGCCCGTCTGTTTGTCTATATCCAGCTACAGAGAAGTCTGGGCCATAATTGATTTGATTTCAGTGAGGTGCCAGTCACTCCCGCAAGCGGAGAGGAACTGAGAGGCAGGGCCATGAGCCCCCATAACCACACTGCTCTCCCCCATCACATCATGCTCAGAGGCAGGCAGGCAGAGCAGCTCCCTTGACTCAGCCGTCTTGCCAGCGTGTGGCACTCCGAGGACCCAACGTACCCAGCATACTTCTGCCTCTGCCATTGCCGCTCCCATCTGATGCCCGAGCACAATCAAAACCTAGTGACTTTGCCAAGGGATCTGTTGCACGGCAGCGGGAGAAATATTGTCAAATTGTAATAATGTTAAATGAGCTGGGAGCCTCTGGGAGAGTGTGTAATAAAGAATAAACGCTGTCATATTGGAGTTTAAAAGCAATTCTGGGTGCCTGTCTGGAGAATGAGACTAGGCTCTGGGAGATGATGGTGTGGTCTTCTGTTGTGCTGCAATCGTGCAGTTCGGAGGGTGTATTATACAATCATTACAGGAAACAATTACCCACATAACCTTGTGGCGGACCTTTTTAATCTCTTAGTTCAAACAGTGTGGAATGAAGTACACTATATACTGTGCATGGTGCAGACAACAAAGCACATTATTAGATATCAATGTATGTATAAAGTAGGCCTACTATTTTAAATAAGGCAAATTAACTTCTGTTATATAATGTACTGTACAGTGCCCTCAAAGTATTCACACACCTTGACTTTTTCTACATTTTGTTGTGTTACAGACAACATTTAAAAAGGATTCAATTGAGGTTTTGTGTCACTGGCATACATACACACAAAACCCCATAATGTCAAAGTGGAATAATGTTTTTCGGGATTTTAACAAATTAATAAAAATGTTAAAGTTGAAATGTCTTGAATCAATAAATATTCAACCCCTTTGTTATAACAAGCCTAATAAGTTCAGGAGTAAAAATGTGATGTTTTCAGGAAGCTAGGCATACGTCCCACGTCATTACTTTACAGGAGACGCATTTGAACTCAGTTATACATTCTTTTTAATCAAAATGAGTTTTTTGGGGCAAAATGCCTTCTGGAACATGTGAACGTTCATGTGCCCTAATAACACACTTGTATACCATCTGTAAATGCGAATAAAATGTTAAATTAGGAGCCTACCTGGTTTAGCCACGGAAAAAGGCAGGAACTTTCCCAATAGCCATGATTGTCTGAAATAATGGATGGGATGGACATGTCGAGAGACGAGTTCGGATTGGTCTTCCATGTAGAATGCTTCTGTTTATAACATGAGCTGCTCAGTATGTGTAGATAATCCTTGCTACCGTGGAGTTCTTTAACATATGGAGAACTGCAAAAATGTTGCTACTACTCTCAACATTGCTGCCCTGAATTTAAGAGGCGCTATCGATGAAGACCAGCAGGGAAAAGTTGTGATGAACTACTTTCTGGAGGACGATCGTCCCATGCTGACTCTCTCTGACTCTGAAAATGAATCAGACGATGAGGAAATCCCTGTTTTAGTTCAACACTTTTTAATTGAACCAGACAGTGATGGGAAAGAAACGGCAATCAACAGTGTTGTTGTCACGGAAGATGTTGACCGAGTTTTGAAATCAGTGCAATGCCCGATGGAAGCAGAGTATGCTTGCAAATGTGGAAGGAGTCAAAAAGACACCACAGAAAGCTGTTGTTTAAAACACCTGTGTCCGGATTACATCTTCAAACTAAGGGCAAACATGGCATCCATGAAAGAGAGAGGAGAAGTGTTCATCCATGTACATAGGTAAGAGTCTAGCTACATTTTCAGATATTATATGTTTCTACTTTTGTCCGAAAGTAATTTCATTGCAAGTTAAAGAGTACTGTTAGCTAGCTATACAACATTAGCTGGCTTGCTCGCTAGCTAATGTTACGTGCATGATCTGTGTAGTAATATTATTCGTATCTCAGAAATCTGTTTGCATTGCTAGTTATAGTAATGTTAGCTAGCTAGCTAACATTGAGCCTAAACTATATTACCAAAAGTATGTGTACACCTGCTCGTCAAACATCTCATTCCAAAATCATGGCATTAATATGGAGTTGGTCCCCCTTTTGCTGCTATAACAGCATCTACCTTTCTGAGAAGTCTTTCCAGTAGAAGTTGGAAAATTGCTGCAGGGACTTGTTTCCATTCAGCCATGAGCATTAGCATTACCGTCTCTGGTAAACACACACTATATCAAATAAAACTAACGTTTATTTGTCAAATGCACAGGATACAGAAAGTGTAAACGATACAGTGAAATGATTACTTGCATAGTGGAGTCGTTTGTTTAGACATGTAGCTAGCTAGCTAAACAATTAACCATAATCCCAACTCATACCGAATCTGCAGGTAACTCAATTTATCCAACTAGCTAGTTAACATTAGGCTCTAACTAGAATTGCAAAATCTATTTCTGAGATATGAATAGTATTTTTACATAGATCATACATGTAATGTTAGCTAGCTAGCTAACAGTATGCTTTAACTTGCAATGAAAACAACTTTGACAAAATGAGAAATATATAATATCTGAAAATGTAGCTAGCTAGACCCTCTTACCTGTATACATGGATTAACGCTTCTCCCTCCCTGTCACGGATGCTATGGTTGCCCTTATTCTGAAGATGTACACTGGAGACAGGTGTTCTCTTTTCGACTCCCTCCGTATAATATTTGCAATCAAACGAGATAATTTTCTCCATATCCTTACCTATCGAACTCTGCTTCTACCGGGCATTCCACTTTTTCCACTGAGGGGCGGCAGGTAGCCTAGTGGTTAGAGCATTGGGCCAGTAACTGAAAGGTTGCAAGATTGAATCCCTGAGCTGACAAGGTATAAATGTGTCGTTCTGCCCCTGAACAAGGCAGTTAACCCACTGTTCCTAAGGTGTCATTGTAAATAATATTTTTTTCTTAATTAACTGACTTGCCTAGTTAAAAAAGGTTACCATTTTTTAAAACTTATTTGTTCCAGTTCGAGATATCTTTAAAAAAAAAAGCCACGTTTAGAAAGGATTACCTACACAGACTGAGCAGCTTGTGCAATAGACAGAAGCTTGCTACATGGCAGACCAATCAGAACTCATCTCTCGGGCATGTCCAGCACATCCATTATCCCAGCCAATCATGGCTAGCGGGAAGGTTACTGTCTTCTTTCGTGGCTAAACCAATTAGGCTCGTAATTGTATTGTTTTATTCATATTTACAGATGGCACACGAGTTTGTTCCAGAAGGCATTCTTGCCAGAAAATTAATTTGGATTGTTTTTAAATTATGATGAAATGCCTCTCCTGTGAAGTAGTGAAGTGCGAAATATGCCTAGTTACCTGAAACGAGTCACAAATGTGGAATAAAGTCAAGGGGTATGAATACTTTCTGAAGGCACTGTATAAGAGAAATAAGCCTTATGCATTTGCATGAATATAGCCTTCATATGAGAACTAATCCTACCTTCTAATAGTTCAATCCTTTACATCCTGACGTTCAAACAATGTTTATTTCAATGCAAATCATGGTAGATACTTGTTTAGAATTTTTTATAACTTTAATCCTTAAATTATACTTTGGCAAAAGGTCATTGTTCTTAATTGATCAAACTTTCTACCGATCCCGTGTCCTGCCTATTTCATTATAGACAGATTACCAGTGTACTATACCTCCCGTTGATAGAGGTTGCTTGATTTCACACAAATTAACAAGATATGTATGTAACATTACAGTATCTGAGCTGGTTGAAAAGCATTACTTATCACTGACTTTCCAAGTTAGGTTAAAAAGTATCTCCTGTTACGTGGAATAAAAAAAGAAAAAAAAGAACTGATACTACATTGAATATAGATTTCTTTGATATCAACAATGACATTCATCTGTGTCTCTCATCTACAGTGCTTGGCATCATTTACACATTACTACTGTGCTGTAAGTCAAATGAGGGAGTGCAAATGGGAACACGGGGGAGTGCATGGGAGCACTTAACCAGGTTAAATGACATTGACTAAATAAGGTACAGCAAGTCAGGAACTATATATTTACATTAAACATCCTAGTCAGTTAGCAGACACTCTTATCCAGAGCAATTAGCGTTAAGTGTCTTGCTCAAGGGCACAGACAGACTCTTCACCTAGTCGCCTCGGGGATTCGAGCCAGCAATCTTTTGGTTACTGGCCCAAAGCTCTTAACCGCTATGCTACCTGCCACCCTTTATAAATTAAATCAATATGACATACATGATTCCAGACTCCCTGAGCCAGTAGCGGAGCCCAACATTTGTTGGTGGGAACTGCTAACTTCCTGCAATTCTACACATTTTGCTATAAGGGCAGAGAGGAACATTTGCAGTTTCATAGCTAATCTCATGCTATTGAGCACATATTGACATGAGGCTAATTAAAGATAAAATAAAGATGTGTTGACTGTGATAAAGGCACTGGATTATGAACGGTCTTGTTTGCGAAATGAACAAATGCAGTAGGCAGCAGTATGGTCCATATAACCGTAGGAACACAGGGACATTTGCCTCAATGCGGTCATATTTGTGGCTCGCTGGGTATGTGGCTTTCATTTAGTTATTTTTGGCCACCCATCCCATGAGAGTGAATTGTCATTCCAGTTCATCTGAATGTCATTCCAGTGCACTGCTTGCTATGCATTCTATCTGATGGTGTTTGCATGTTTAGGTAAAAATACATAATTATTGGGTGTGCCTTGCTCCCCAGTGGGTGGGTCTGGATATTGTGTGATGTATTTTCAATTCATTGTGGAATTATCTCTTATAGGATGTACGCGATTTTACGTAATCCCTGGGATGCAGGATATTCAGACTATGTGCCTGTACTTGCATGCGTGTGGGTTGTCTTTAATGTATTTTTGTATTTCAAAAATAGGGAAATGGGACTATTACATAACATTGGTTTATGTTGTTATGGTTTTTCATTTAAGACTGAGTGCAAGGTTAGTTCTTAAGCATAAACATCATTTTGACTGTAATCTGTCTTCTGTCTGACCTAGACTGCTAACTGTGACCAGCTTTTCTCCATTTAATTTCATGTTTGATAATAAGTACATCTCAATGCCTCTCACCGGTCTCTGTGGAAAAATCATATGTGGAAAAGATGTCATGATCAAACAGTCTGCTGCCATTTTGTGATTTGCCTCGTCAATTGGGCAGGTCTCTAATAGTTTTGGAGGCTAGCACTCATACACATGCAGCTCTGTAGTGTATTTTATTAATCAATGTCTCACAACATGAGACAGGAGCCATATGACCAACAAGACTTGTCTTTCTTTCTCTGCCTCAGGCCTGGAAAAATACTGTGTGATTTAAATATTGCCTTTTAATAACATCACTGCGGCAACAGCAAAAGCATCTAGCGTAAGTTTACTCCGGCTCATCAGATAAGGGTAATTTGTCATGTTTGGGTGCTGGAGGATGTTTTCTGCGGCGCCAAAGTGATAAATCATCCATAATTCAGAATTTATGTTAGATATTACTTGACAAGAGATTACATTAGTCAAACATAAATCACAGACTGTTTAATCATGTCATGGTATAGGCTCTGTTTTGTCAACCAGGGGAATACATTTGTAACAGCAGGTCAGCAGGTAAAAGGACATCATGGTATAATGTTGTCTGAGGCTACTCAAGCCATAGTAGATACTGTACACCAGTGATGCCTGAGGCTAGCCAAAGCTACACACATTGTAAATAATATCAGTGCCTGTCTAATGAAAAAATAACTCAATCAATCATGAGATTTACATTGTGCATGTTACGTCAAAACTCCAGCGCATTCAACCATTACAAACATTCTCACCTCACCTCCAAACTACATTCCAAACTAAATAATATCCTTTAACAAAGCTAGTCGTGGATACTGAGCGTTGTTGATGTGACTAAAGGAAAAAACACATTTCTGTGACACTCTAAATTAGTTGGACTTAAACTATATATACAAAAGTATGTGGCCACTTCTTCAAATGAGTGGATTCGGGCCATTTCAGCCACACCTGTTGCTGACAGGTCTATAAAATCACGTGCACAGCCTCGCAATCTCCATAGACAAACATTGGCAGTAGAATTGCCTTACTGAAGGGTTCAGCAACTTTCAATATGGCTCTGTCATAGGATGCCACCTATCCAACAAGTCAGTTCGTCAAATTTCTGCCCTGCTAGAGCTGCCCCGGTCAACTGTAAGTGCTGTTAATGTGAAGTGGAAACATCTAGGAGCCACAACAACTCAGCCGCGAAGTGGTAGGCCACACAAACTCACAGAACGTGACTGCCAAGTGCTGAAGCGCGTAAAAATAATCTGTCCTCGGTTGCAACACTCACTACCGAGTTCCAAACTGCCTCTGGAAGCAACGTCAGCATAAGAACAGTTTGTCGGGAGTTTTATGAAATGGGTTTCCATGGTCGAGCAGCCGAACACAATCCTAAGATCAATGCTCAATGACAATTGCCGGCTGGAGTGGTGTAAAGCTCCCCACCAATGGACTCTAGAGCAGTGGAAATGCGTTCTCTGGATTGATCAGTTACACTTCACCATCTGGCAGTCCGACGGACAAATATGGGTTTACCAGATGCCAGGAAAACGCTACCTGCCCCAAAGCATAGTTCCAACTGTAAAGTTTGGTGGAGGAGGAATAATGTTCTGGGCTGTTTTTCATGGTTCGGGCTAGGCCCCTTAGTTCCAGTGAAGGGAAATCTTAACGCTACAGCATTACAATGACATTCTAGACAATTTTGTGCTTCCAACTTTGTGGCAACAGTGTGGGGAAGGTTCTTTCCTGTTTCAGCATGACAATGCCCATGTGCACAAAGTGAGGTCCATACAGAAAATGGTTTTGTCGAGGTCGGAGCCCTGACCTCAACCCCATCAAACACTTTTGGGATGAATTGGAATGCCGACTGCTAGCCAGGCCTAATTGCCCAACATTAGTTCCCGACCATACTAATGCTCTTGTGGCTGAATGGAAGCAAGTCCCCACAGCAAGGTTCCAACATCTAGTGGAAAGTCTTCCCAGAAGAGTGGAAGTTATTTTAGCTGCAAAGGGTGGATCAACTCCATAATAATGTCCATGATTTTGGAATGAGACATTAGACGAGCAAAAAGTGTCCACATACTTTTGCCCATGTAGTGTATGTCTAAGTAGCACAAAGCGGCTATACAGATGGTTAAAGCCCTCTTGCAAAAACATACTTTATTGTAAACCTACAGAAATACGAGCTACCAGATCTGGTCTCAGAGATGGCTAACTCCAGAGATCCCTTCGCTCTCTACTGAGTTAGATAGATCTGTGTTTAATTTCTTTGCACCTTACTTGTGGAATGATCTCCAGTAATCTCTAACATTTTATATTTTGGTGCCACTCGGGCAGTTCAGACAGCTGGTTGATAACCTTTTTACTGAGGAATGTGTTTTTATTTCCATTATTGTGTTTTATAAGTTACTGTTGTTGAATTACTTATATTGCATGTTTTATTGCTTTGGAATTGTAAATATTGTGAATTTGTATGATTGTGTGCAGGGCTCCCTCGTAAAAGAGGATTTCATAAGATTTCCCTGTTTAAATAAAGTTTTTAATTGACACTTAAAGACAAGCTTTATGTCTTTCTGTCTGTCTATCCTGCTTCGTTACATGGTATTTCTCTAGACAATGTTTAGACCGACGCATGAATTGTTCTGTTGTCAGTGTCCTGTTGTCATCAGACCAGCATTAATTAGTTTAGGCTATGACTCAATTTAATTAACCCAGCCAAAATGAAATAATATTGCAGATACGGTATCATAGTGCTTTGACGTGAGACATGACTGAAAACACATTTGTGCATAATGATGAGAAGAAAGTTTGCAGAAGAAAGACACTTAAGATGTTTGGTTTCTTAAAACTTTGACATTTTTTCAACATACCTCCAACAATTTAACATGAAGATGAATAGAAGTACACAAACGGTGTCCCCACATTTGTCTTTAAAGTTGTAAACATTTCAAAGTCTGTTTTCAAAGCTTTTTTCCGACTCTGACATGGACATTTCAAACTTTTTTTTCGGGTGTAATTTTGCCCGGTTTGGTTGGGGTAGGCTGTCATTGTAAATAAGAATTATTCTTAATTAACTGACTTACCTAGTTAAATAAAGGTAAAATTTAACAGTGAGGAGGCTGACAATGAAGATAGTTCTTGTTGCCCAGCGTTACACGTTTATTAGCAAACGTGTCAAATAGCCGGCTGCTGTGCAATGTGTACAAACAAAAATAGCAAACAGGCCATTATTCAAAGACAATCTGAATCAAGATAAGTAGAACTCTATCAAAGAAAAAAACATGCTTCAAATATAACTGTAACCGGCAACATGCCAACCTGTTCCCCGTCCTGTCTGACAAACAAGGTTTAGGGTTTAAATACCACTAACCATAATGCATCAGCCAATAGGAATAACATTAACAATGCATGACCGAGGTGAGCAGGATGATAATGCATGGTGTTACATCAGGATGCCACAAAGTCGGGAGAAGAAGAATATTGGGACAGGTACACAGAAAGGTGGATTTCTGAGGAGGAATGGAAGGGGAAAAAAAGAAGAAGAGGTCGAAGAGAATGAGGAAAGCAGAGGTTGGATTTTGAATTTGAGGAAGATGGTGATAAAAATTCAGATGGTGTGTCGAAGAAGAGTGCAAACAAAGTGTGCCGTGTGCCAGACCGAATTCTGGAGGTGAAATGGAAGTGAATGAGGGTGAGTTAAGTGAGGTGGAAGGTGCGATGAAGAGCTCCGGACCCCACCCTGGCACCGATGAACATGATAAAGAATGATAAAGAATCTGATTAAGAATCTGGTAGTAGGAGTGATATTTTTTAAGAAAATGGATCCTTGCCTTTTGGCAGTTCCATTTGTGGTTTCAGGTTGGGTGGGAAAGGAGTTGGGTGCAGTTGAAATCAGTGAAGGTAACCTGTAGAGGACTTGTGATATTTGTTTGTTTTTCTGCTGACCAGAGGGAGCGGGCACTCCGTGTCACGCAACTTGGGGTCACATCTGTTTCTTGCTTTGCTCTTTGGAACAGGGCAACATTGAAAGGAGTGATTTATGGGATAGCTTAAAGGGCGGATTTGGAGCAATTGAAGTTAAAGATTCCTGGTGTTTTTGATTCATGTCGTTTTGATGCGACGCAAACCCAGTGGTGAGCGTGGTGAAACAAAGCAGTCCTTTTGTCAGTCCTTTTGAGTTTTGAGTCTTGACCCGACAAGGTCATGTTAGGATGTATGAGTTATCCTCTTAGAACTTTTGTGCCCAATCCAATCCACTGCACTGTTGCAATGTTTATGTTCATGTCGCAGCACTTTGTAGGAGTGAGATTCCAAAATGTGGGAAGTGTGCAGGAGGGCATGGGCTAGCTGCTAGATCATTGTGTTTCAGGGGATAAAATGTAGGGGTGCCCATTTCAAACCAAGGATAATTTTTGGGGGGATCGAACCTTTCCTCTCAATTTGTTAGTCAACTGTTTATAATTACATACATACATACAGCTTCTCTGCTGTCATTATGCGTTGCCTTAGAAGTCTAAATAAACCCTTTATCACCCGAATAAACTTCTCTTGGTCATCTCTGCTTCTTTCACGGAGCAAAGATGTTTAGGCACCGGAGAGAAAATGTAATAACTTTCTTTCTGTGCAAAATGACCCAACATGTTTCTGATAATATTTCAATTCGGCTTCGATGCATTTTATGTGGTTGAATATCAGCTTTTATGAAGCTGATAAAGATTGCACCTCTACTGCAAGAAATGCTTAGTTCTGCAGGAGTTAATATTAAGGCTATGCGAGAGGTTGTAGACCTAAAGTCAGTGTCCAGATGTCAGTTTCCATTTAACCCATCTGAACAGTAGGCTACAGTTCCCTTGACGTGCCATAGGCCTGTTTGATGTCCCCATCTTGTAACACTGCTATCATCTTCTTTGACCACTTCATCAAATCTTTCCCAAACATTATTTTTCTGACCCTCCCTTCTCATTATTTTCAACTTCGCAGCTTTTCTCTTATTAAATTAAACTCAGACATTGTCCTTTTTGCCTCAGTGGCTCTACATTTACTTTTCCCAAAAGCATTTGGCGATTGGCATGTAGGCTATTTGGTGTGCAAACAGTTGGGCCCTACATTTTACAGCCCTATGCATTAATGCCAGATAGCCTAAAAAGAATGAAAGAAAAACCTAAACCTCATGAATTGAACAATAATTATAAATGTATATGTTTTTTCAACTCACCTGCCCTTCATCCACACAATATTTCATGACCCTAAACCTGCCCGCCCCATAGAGTCAACCCACGAATCACTAGCGGTAACTGCTTCGACTGCTTTGCCAGCAGCATACCACCCTGCATCCCACTGCTGGCTTGCTTCTAAAGCTAAGCTGGGTTGGTCCTGGTTGGTCTCTGGATGGGAGACCAAATGCTGCTGGAAGTGGTGTTGGAGGTCCAGTAGGATGCCCCCTTTCCTCTGGTTTAAAAACATAACCCATTGCCCCAGAGCAGGGTGCCGTCTTTCGGATGGGATGTTAAAAGGGTGTCCTGACTCTCTCTGGTCACTAAAGATCCCATGGCACTTATCGTAAGAGTTGGGGTGTTAACCCCAGTGTCCTGGCTAAATTTCCAATCTGCCTTCATTCAGTCACCTAATCATCCCAGCTTACAATTGGCTCATTCATCCCCTGTAACTATTCCCCAGGTTGTTGCTGTAAATGAGAATGTGTTCTCAGTCAACTTACCTGGTAAAATAATAAATACATTTTTTTTTAAAGACCTTCAGCTCAGTTGATTTTACTCAGTCTGGTCAGGTAGGCAGGCTTCCAAATTAGTTTCTGGCCCCCTGCCCTTCCAAGAAATCATCTGACTGGGAGGGATGTTGACTACATTGATTCAGCTTCTTACAAACAAGTAGTGATGAAGTCAATCTCTCCTACACTTTGAGCCATGAGAGATTGACATGCATATAATTAATGTTAGCTCCCTGTGTACATTTAAGGGCCAGCCGTGCTGCCCGGTTCTGAGCCAATTGTAATTTTCCTAAGTACCTATTTGTGGCACCTGACTAGGGCCTGTGGGACCTGCCTTGTTGAAAGTGTTGTTATTAAGACAGACTTCACCCCATCTAAGCTACTGTTGTATCAATATGTTTTGACCATGGCAGTTTACAATCCAGGGTTACTCCAGGCAGTTTAGTCACCTCTACTTGCTCCACATTATTCATTACAAGATTTAGTTGGGGTTTAGTGAATGATTTGTCCCAAACACAATGCTTTTGGTTTTGAAATATTTAGGACTAACTTATTTCTTGCTACCCATTCTGAAACGGACTGCAAGCTCTTTGTTAAGTGTTGCAGTCATTTCAGAAAGGTGTAGTAGCTGACGTGTATAGTGTTGAGTCATCCACATACATAGATATACTGGCTTTACTCAAAGCCTCAAAGCATGTTGTTAGTAAAGATTGAAAAAGTAAGGGACCTAGACATCTGCTCTGGGGAATTCATGATTTCCTGAATTCCTGGATTATGTTGGAAAGGCTTCCATTAAAGAACACCCTCTGTGGTCTGTTAGACAGGTAACTCTTTATCCACAGGATAACAGGGGGTGTAAATCCATAATACATACGTTTTTCCAGCAGCAGACTATGATTGATAATGCCAAAAACTTTTTTATCATCAATTTCTCTCAGCCAATCATCAGTCATTTGTGTAAGTGCTGTGCTTGTTGAATGTCCTTCCCTATAAGTGTTCTGAAAGTCTGTGGTCAATTTGTTTACTGTAAAAATAGCATTGTATTTGGTCAAACATTATTTTTTCAAAAAGTTTACTAAGGTTTGGAAGCAGGTTGATTGGTCGGCTATTTGAGTCAGTAAAGGGAGCTTTACTTTTCTTAGGTAGCGGAATGACTTTAGCTACGCTCCAGGCCTGAGGGCACACACTTTCTGGTAGGCTTAAATTGAAGATATGGCAAACAGGAGTGGCAATATCGTCTTCTATTATCCTTAGTAATTTTCCATCCAAGTTGTCAGACCCCGGTGGCTTGTCATTGTTGATAGACAACAATCATTTTTTTCACCTCTTCCACACTCACTTTATGGAATTCAAAATACAATGCTTGTCTCTCATAATTTGGTCAGTTATACTTGGATGTGTAGTGTTGGCATTTGTTGCTGGCATGTCATGCTTAAATTTGCTAATCTTGCCCATGAAAAATTCATTAAAGTAGTTGGAAATATCCGTGGGTGTTGTGATGAATGCGCCCTCTGATTCAATGAATGATGGAGCTGAGTTTGCCTTTTTGACGAAGAGTTCATTTAAGGTGCTCCAAAGCTTTTTAGTATCAATCTTTATATAATTCATCTTTGTTTCATAGTATAGTTTCTTCTTCTTTTTATTCAGTTTAGTTACAAGATTCCTTAATTTGCATTACATTTGCCAAATCAGTTCTGTTGCCAGACTTATTTCCCTCATCTCTCTCAACTATACAATTTTTCAATTCCTCATCAATCTAAGGCGATTTAACCGTTTTTACAGACATTATTGGGTGCATGCTTATTTGTAACTGGAATAAGCAATTTCATAAATGCGTCAAGTGCAGCATCTGATTGATCCTCAATACACACCAACAAATATTCTTTACATCATTAACACAAGAATCACTACAAATGTCTTGTATGACCTCTTATATACTATATTAGGTCCAGCCGTTGAAACTAGATCGCAATTGGATATCACAAAATTGGAGAGAAAAAGGGGATAAAATTACAACAATTTTTTTTATTTTTTTTATAACGTCACCATGGTTAAATCACTGAGCCATTTTCTTCCTCTCGGGAACTGAATTAGGAAGAATGCATGTATTATTGTCATGACTGGGTGTATTGATACACCATCCAAAGTGTAATTATTAACTTCACCATGCTCAAAGGGATATTCAATGTCTTGCTTTTTTTTACTAGCCATAGGTGCCCTTCTTTTTGAAGCATTGCAAAACCACCCTGGCCTTTCTACAAACATAATTCTACTTTGACATTATGGGGCATTGTGTGTAGGCCAGTGACAAGAAAATCTAAATGAAATCCATTTTAAATTCAGGCTGTAACACAACAAAATGCAAGAGGTGTGAATATTTTCTGAGCACTGTATATTCATGCAGCTATAAGCCAAGCTTGGATCTGTCTTTAATAGAAATGTAGGGTGTTATGCACTAAATATTATATCTTGTCTTGTTCTTAGGCCCATCTGATAGACACTTTTCTTTTGTAGTGTTTTGTACCACTTTTTTGTAGAACTCTTTTCTATAGTCACATGCTTTTATCTATATAAACATGTAAAACACACGTAGCCTAACTGTAGAGATACGCTTTTAAAAAACATTATTTTCCCCAGCGTCAAACTTCTGATAAAAGTATTACCATACCATCCACGTACATTCAGGTCTGAGGTGCTGTAGCTACCCCCACCGAAGCTCTATGGAGATGATTAAATGTAAAATGTAAATGTGTGATTCAGGCTGTTAGGATAGCAATAACCACATAAGCCACGCAATTGCAATTATCTTGTCTCCTCTAGTAACTCTGAACTACATTAATGGAAAGTGACGGTAGAGATAACTGAGTCAAACAATTATAATGAAGAGGGACGAGAACCCAAGTCATCTACTTGTCACACAGAAAATATAATTCACAAATCATCTCTAACAAAGGTAACAGGGTCATATCCAAGGCCTTTGAGTGTCTCATCATCAATAAACCAGCCTGCCAAATGTTTAATGGAACAAAGGAATCAACAGCCAGGCCTACTATGATTGTGGGTTTGAAGGGATTGTTCACCGCTCTTTCCCCATCTTTTTTCAATGCACGGCTAACTGATACAATACGTTTCCACTAGCATTGCTAAATGGTACACTACAAAGGCTTGAGCAGAACGTTCCTTGTGGCTAAGACACACGTAGTTTGTTAATTGCTAACATGCTACAGTAAAAAATGCACTCTGGATTTTTGATGACTTGGCAGGTGGCAGCATGAAAGGCACAGCTTGTCCCATGAATTAATCACAAAAATTGAGGATTAGCTGATAACTACGAAACAAACATTCTGGATAATATAGAGAATCTGGAACTATGTATTGATCAGCATTTTGATATGCCCGAAAAAGAAACGGATACATCGAAGCAAACAAGAGAAGACCTTTCCTCGAGTTCTGTGAGAAAAACAGGAGGAAAGTCTAAAATTCCTAATTTAACATTGGAGGGGGATGTTTTTATAACTATGTATCCAAAAGACAGAGTATTGCTTACAAGTATGAGCGCGCAGTTAAAAAACTGGATCTATTGCCTGGGCTACTGGGGGAGGTTGAGGCCTTAAAAACAGGAATGGATTACACTAATAAAATGGTGGAAGAAATATGAGCGGAAAATAAGATATTGAATACTACCGTGGACTCCTATAAAGACATTACTACAGAGAGGCTACAGTATGATAATAAAACGATGAAAGCCGAATGACTTGCTCTAAAGTGCAGAAGTATGAAAAATAATATTGTTATAATGGGAATAAAGGAGGATGAAAACTATCAATCATCGGAGGAAAAAGTCAAGTTGTTCATGAAATGTAATCTCAAGATGACGGACAAGCAGGTGGAAACAATTGATTTTCAAAGAGCTCACCGTTTCGGTGGCAGAGGGGAGGGAAGGCCCCGTCTGATCATAGCTATGCTAACTCACTCAAAATTAAAATTGCCTTTTTACAACAGGGTCGGGAATTGAAGAACACCCCATTCTCTATTAATTAACAATTTCCTCATGAAATAGTGGACAGACGGCGTGCCCTGTATCCCACTTTCAAAAGGCTCCGATCAGAGAAGCAGAATGTTCGTCTAGTGGTGGATAAATTATAAGCAAACAACCAAATGTTCAAGGACTTGAAGATTACAACGTGGCTGTGAGTGATAGCTACCTCCTGTTGAAGTAGTCCCCGACACATATTTGCATCGCATTACACAGTACAAATATGGATTAATTTGTTTTTGACAAAAACATTTTTAAATTTTCTTTGTTGCATGAAATATATATATATAAAGACACTACTACAGAGAGGCTACGGTTGTGGTCAGAGAGATGTCGTAAATTCCTGAGGATCTCCTCATGGACACAGTATAGAGAGAGTCAATTTTCATAGAGAACAGGGAAATTTCTATATATATATATATATGTGTGTGTTTGTATATATTTTTTTAATATTCATGCCGTATGGAACCGAGGACTATGTGAACTTAAAACAAGGTTGGACTTATGATAATGCAGAATGTGTATTGTCATGACGTTGCCCTCTTTGGGTGTGGCGAGCCTCATCCCCCTCTCCCTGCCACCCCCTATCCTCCTTCAACTAGGCTGCTGTGGTCAGAGAGACGTCGTAAATTCCTGAGGATCTCCTCATGGACACACAGTATAGAGAGAGTCAATTTTCATAGAGAACAGGGGAATTTCTTCCACCTCACAGAACTTGAGGTCCGAACAAATTTCATGTTCCGGAGAAAGTATAGAAGATCGGTGAAGAATCCAGCTACGAACTGGTCCGTTTGTTACAACTTGGGGAAGCTCATGGGAGACGGTGTGGCCACATTACCATAATGCTGTTTATATAATAGCCTCAGATATGAGGTTTACATCTAATTGTTGTATAAGATGAATGAGTGAGTATGATACTGTTTACACAATTTTACAATGTGATTTTGGACTGTTTAATGAAGGAAAACTCAAAAAGGGAATTGGAGTTAACTAAATAAGAGGACCGCCCCTGAGCCCAGTTAGGGTCAGGCGTCCTGGGACAGCCCTTTTCTGCAATTCCGAATAAAACCCAACTTTGAGTAATTATCACCAGACCATGTTTTTCTCCATTAGGAGGGGACCAAGGTTGTAGACCATTGCTGAATCTTTTAACCATACCACGTGGATAAACTCTTAGACTATTGATACCGACAAAATAAGAACAAGTCTTTGATATTAATTACTAGTCTGCAGCTAGGAATTCGGTATCATTGAACGCAAAGAATGACAACCGCCGAAACATCCATTCTATAACGAAACAAATTAATGTCACTCTGAACAAACCACTCTAATTGTTAGAATTATCACTCTGTAGTGACTTCTTATTCCACCCCCACTTCCCCTTTTGTCTAACAAGCCACCATGCCGGTTTAGCCCACTAGGGCACATTCCCCTATTATTTCTTGTAACCACATTTACCTTGTTTGTTTGTTTGTTTATACATTTCTGTGAATTACTTAGTTAGTAATAAATAAATGATTTAAGACAATTGATGTATGGATGACTCATAGTGAAGACGATTTTGGAATGAGACTAATGACGTTTGGAATGAGACTAACGTGAGGTAAAGTAAATAATTCATTAAGTCGAAGACTAATTGATCAGATAAAATATCTGAAAAGTTATTTTAGGAAATGATAACTTTGTAATCTGAATATTTTTCCTTGGTGCCCCACTTCCTAGTTAATTACAGTTACATGATTAATCAGTTGATCGCATAATACTAATTACAGAGAATCTTTGATAAAAACTATAAGTCTTCAATGTAATGATAGTAAATACACGACAGTATGAACTTATCCTTTTTCTATTTAGGCATTATGGTACTTTGGACTATATGGACATAATATCAGGTTTTGATTTCGGTGAAGGCGAAGATAGGTAAGGCTGACCTTTTCTTCTTTATGATTTTTTATTTATTTAAGTTGAAGATTGTACATTAGAAATACCATGGTCGTTTTTTAAAGTTTAACATGGTATGGCCTAATTGTAGAGGTCGCGGTATATTATGACTTAAAAGCTGTTTTATGGTGCGGCCCTTGTTCGCCGATGTGAATTGGAACGATTAGCTTTTAAGATAAGACTTAATGAATAAGAATATATTTATTATAGAGATAGGATAAATTATTATATAATTAAAAACCTGCCTAGATTCTCTATTGGAAAAGGCCTATATGATCCTAAAATAATTGGTGTTATTACCCTTTTACATTTAAAAAATGTACTCTCTCTGGATTGTCAGTACTGCATGTGTCCTTCGCAGTCGTGCCGTGGTTGTCGGAGTCGATTGTGAGTTGAACTTGGGTATGCCTTCCCATAGAGGGTTGCCCGGGTTTTGGTTTACGGTCCGCTCTGGCACAGCCACGGCACGACACAACAGGAATACAACAGGATATAATGTGATGCCTAAGACAAATTTTTACTTGCAATATATTTAGGTTGTTTTCTCTTCATTCTCTTCTCTTAAAAAAATTTGAACAATTGAATCCAATGAACTAAGCAGGCTGGGCTGACATGCTTATAGCCATGCTAGGACTTTTTATTTTATTTAGGATTTTTTTCCATGTTATTTGGTTAGTTCTCTTAAGCATCCTCATAGGTATTTATGTTATCATGGGACTGCCCATATTTCCCTCTGGCCAATGCCAATTGTCGGCCAAGGGTTTGCCTTAGGATGCAAAGGTGCGTCATGAGTCAGGGAGATGGTCTGATGGTCTTAGTGACAAAAGACCTAGATATGGGGGGAGGTTTTGGTGGGTGGAATATTAGGACAATTGGAGGTTTACAAAGTTGCAGCTACAGTATGCTTAACAGTGCAAATGATTATGGTACAGCTATATGGACACTTAATCATCATGGTGCTTTTTAATAGTACGTTTACAAACATTGGTTGTGGTAAGTATAATTGAAACATGGGTATCATTATGGTAAGTAAGTATAGAAAGTTATAATTGTAACGGCTTAGCAGATCATAAAAAATACACATTTTACATGGCTTAAAAGAGAAAGAATATAATATCTATTGTTTACAGGAAACTCATTCTATAAATATAGATGGGGTTGGGTGAAAAAGGACTGGGAGGGAGAAATATATATTTGTCATGGGCAAAGAAACTCAAAAGGGGTGATTATACTAATTAATACACATTTTGATCCAATTGTGCAAACTGTGCAAACAGACCCGCAAGGAAGATGGATTATTTTAAATATGCTATTGGACCAAAAACAGTTCTGACTAATTAATCTATATGGGACAGATAATGATGATCCACACTTTTTCGAAAATATATATAAAAATCTATTGAGATCACAAGCAATGAAATAATCTATTATTATAGTGGGAGATTATAATACGGATTTAAGTACCTCAATGGATCGTAAAGGAAATCACTCTACAAACTATCCCCCTCAAGCACTTAAGGAGATCATGAATATCAAGGATACATTAGAACTAGTGGATATATGGAGGTTGAAAAACACTGACCTAGTGAGATATACATGGAGGAGGCTTAATCAAGATAGCCGTCTTGATTACTTTCTAGTCTCGCTCTTGCTGGCATCAAAAGTAAAAAAGTATTAATAGGAGAACGAATGCAATCGGACCACCATCTAATTGGCCTCCATATAACCCTTACAGAATTTCCACGTGGACGGGGATATTGGAAATTTAATCAAAGCCTATTGGATGACAATTTGTTCTTAACTAAGACAAAATAATTCATAATTTACTTTTCTTGTACAACATAGGTACAGCAGATCCCCTTATTGTATGGGACACTTTCAAATGTACTTTTAGAGGTAATTCAATACAATACCCTTCATGAAAACAAAAGCAGTTTAGGTCAAAAGAGATTAGACTAATAACGGAACTAGAGGAAGCTACAGAGCAGGTCGATGGTCATGGAAACTGTCCTATAGAGGCACAAAATAGGTCAGAGGAAAAACAAAAAGCATTGGAGGTACTTAGTGTATTACACAAATAAAGCGAATTGAATGGACAATTGTGAAAAATTCACAAAAATGTTCTTGAATCTTCAACATAGAAATACTACCAAAAATAATTTACAGAAACTCGTTACAAATGATGGAGTTACCCATGATTCAACCAATTATATTCTGAAAGAGGAAGCAAAATATTTTAAGCATATGTTTTCTTTTCAGTCTCCTCTATTTCCACTGAATGATGTTAACTGTAAGGATGTATTTCCTAATTATAATGTAAAATTAACACATTTACAGAAAGGCCAACTTACAGAAGAGCAATTTTTGAGGCAATAACATCTTTTCAGTCTGGAAAAACACCAGGGCTTGATGGTATACCAGTAGAGGTAGAGTGGGGCAAAAAAGTATTTAGTCAGCCACCAATTGTGCAAGTTCTCCCCCTTAAAAAGATGAGGGAGGCCTGTAATTTTCATCATAGGTACACTTCAACTATGACAGACAAAATGAGAAAAACAAAATCCAGAAAATCACATTGCAGGATTTTTAATGAATTTATTTGCAAACTATGGTGGAAAATAAGTATTTGGTCACCTACAAACAAGCAAGATTTCTGGCTCTCACAGACCTGTAACTTCTTCTTTAAGAGGCTCCTCTGTCCTCCACTCGTTATCTGTATTAATGGCACCTGTTTGAACTTGTTATCAGTATAAAAGACACCTGTCCACAACCTCAAACAGTCATACACTCCAAACTCCACTATGGCCAAGACCAAAGAGCTGTCAAAGGACACCAGAAACAAAATTGTAGACCTGCACCAGGTTGGGAAGACTGAATCTGCAATAGGTAAGCAGCTTGGTTTGAAGAAATCAACTGTGGGAGCAATTATTAGGACATGGAAGATATACAAGACCACTGATAATCTCCCTCGATCTGGGGCTCCACGCAAGATCTCACCCCGTGGGGTCAAAATGATCACAAGAACGTTGAGCAAAAATACCAGAACCACACGGGGGGACCTAGTGAATGACCTGCAGAGAGCTGGGACCAAAGTAACCAAGCCTACAATCATAAACACACTACGCTGCCAGGGACTCAAATCCTGCAGTGCCAAACTTTTTGGTCAAAACTCAACTCGTCGTGTTTGGAGGACAAAGAATGCTGAGTTGCATCCAAAGAACACCATACCTACTGTGAAGCATGGGGGTGGAAACATCATGCTTTGGGGCTGTTTTTCTGCAAAGGGACCAGGACGACTGATCCGTGTAAAGGAAAGAATGAATGGGGCCATGTATCGTGAGATTTTGAGTGAAAACCTCCTTCCATCAGCAAGGGCATTGAAGATGAAACGTGGCTGGGTCTTTCAGCATGACAATGATCCCAAACACACCGCCCGGGCAATGAAGGAGTGGCTTCGTAAGAAGCATTTCAAGGTCCTGGAGTGGCCTAGCCAGTATCCAGATCTCAACCCCATTGAACATCTTTGGAGGGAGTTGAAAGTCTGTGTTGCTCAGCAACAGCCCCAAAACATCACTGCTCTAGAAGAGATCTGCATGGAGGAATGGCCCAAAATACCAGCAACAGTGTGTGAAAACCTTGTGAAGACTTACAGAAAACGTTTGGCCTCTGTCATTGCCAACAAAGGGTATATAACAAAGTATTGAGATACACTTTTGTTATTGACCAAATACTTATTTTCCACCATAATTTGCAAATAAATTCATTACAAATCCTACAATGTGATTTTCTGGATTTTTTTCCCCTCATTTTGTCTGTCATAGTTGAAGTGTACCTACGATGAAAAGTACAGGCCTCTCTCATCTTTTTAAGTGGGAGAACTTGCACAATTGGTGGCTGAATAAATACTTTTTTGCCCCACTGTATATCAGACCTTTTTTTGATGTACTCAAAGATCCTTTATTAGCATGTTTTAATTACTCTTATACAAATGGTAGACTTTCAGGTACTCAACAAGAAGGTCTGATTTCATTACTACTAAAACAGGACCCAGGTGGTTAAGTACTGTATAAAGATTCAGTCCATTTAAAAATCTGGAGTCCTCTAACACTTCAATGTTGCGATGTAAAAATCCTGGCGAAATGCATAGCATATAGACTAAAAAAGGTTTTACCAAATATTGTTCATCTTGATCAGAAAGGTTTTTTACATGGACGATATACTGGAGATAATATATGACAATTACTTGAAACAATTGAACATTATGAAACATCGAAGACAAAAGGCTTGGTCTTCATTGCACATTTTGAAAAGGCGTTTGATAAAGTATGACTAGAATTTATGTATAAATGTCTGGATTACTTTCATTTTGGTGAATCTCTTATACAATGGGTTAAAGTTATGTACAGCAACCTCAGATGTAAAATAGTAAATAATGGTTACTTCTCAGAAATGATTGAGCTTTTAAGAGGAGTAAAACATGGCTGTCATGTGACAAGTGGGGGCTCGTCCGTAAGTTAAAGTTAATTGTACTTTAGTCTTTCTTTAGTATTTTAGTTTAATTTAACATTTTGTCATCATTGATTAAGTTTTTGTCTAGATTGTCTTTGTCTTATTATGGATACGTTTATTTATTTGCAATTTGGCTTATTTGATTATTGTTTTGTAGTTAACTTGGGTTAGTTTAGTTCATATTGCCAAATGTTTTGTTTGAGGGGATGTTTTGTTTGGGCCAATATTATTGAAGCGAGGGTTGAGAGCCATGTGTTCTTTTGGTTTAGTTAGCTTGGTAGCTACATTTTTTAGCAATTCACTCTGGGTTTTGTTCAGGTGGGAGTCCTCTCCTGTTCAGGCTTATCAGCGAGTGTCAATAGGAGGCTCGTGGTGTTTTTGTTTTGGGTGGCAGTGAACGTGGGTAGAGCATCCCTTTCCCTTTTCCCTTACATCGGCTCGGGAGTACCTCCGTGGTTATGGTTGTCTTTTCCACTCCACTGGTTTTGTGTCCATAAAACCCCACCACATGTGACTGCACGAAGACCAGGGCCAGTTAGTTAATTGTTTTTGGAGGATAGCGGGCTGTGGCTCCTGTCCTTGAACCCAGACTGACAGCAGGTGAGTTGTGTGTTTTTTGGAGCATTTGTAATAGTTGTGTTGGTTGAGAAAAATGTCTTCCATTTTGAGTAGGTTTGTTCAAGCTCCTTCAGGGGTAGCCTTAGAGTTGTGTACTAAAGAGCAGTTAACCTGTTCAACCTATGGGGGCGCTATGTCATTATTGGATAAAAAGACGTTCCCGTTTTAAGCGCAATATTTTGTCACGAAAAGATGCTCGACTATGCATGGAATTGACAGCTTTGGAAAGACAAAACTCTGACGTCTCCAAAACTGCAAAGATATTATCTGTGAGTGCCCCAGAACTAATGCAACAGGCGAAACCAAGATGAAGTTTCATACAGGAAATGCCCCAGATTCTGAAGGCGCTGTGTTCCAATGTCTCCTTATATGGCTGTGAATGCGCCAGGAATGAGCCTGCGGTTTCTGTCTATTCCCCGAGGTGTCTGCAGCATTGTGACGTGTTTGTAGGCATATCATTGGAAGATTGACCATAAGAGACTACATTTACCTGGTGTCCCGCCCGGTGTCCTGTGTGCGTAATCTGTAGGTCCATGCGCGTTCCATTTCTTCAGAAGAGAAAGTAAACTGCCACGATGGATTTTATCGTCGATAGATATGTGAAAAACACCATGAGGATTGATTCTAAACATTGGTTTGCCATGTTTCTGTCGATATTATGGAGTTAATTTGGAAAAAAGTTCGCGTTTTAATGACTTAATATATATATATTTTTTCCCCTCCCCAAATATGATGAACAAAACGGAGCGATTAGTCGACACAAATAATATTTTTTGTAAAAACGGAACATTTGCTATCTAACAGTCTCCTCATTGAAAACATCTGAAGTTCTTCAAAGGTAAATGATTTTATTTGGCTTAATGCAATGCTAGGCTATCAATACTCTTACACAAATGCTTGTTTAGCTATGGTTCAAAAGCATATTTTGAAAATCTGAGATGACAGTGCTTAACAAAAGGCTAAGAGAGCAAATAGATTAATTTCATTTCATTTGCGATTTTCATGAATAGTTAACGTTGTGTTATGCTAATGAGCTTGCGGATAGATTTACACAATCCTGGATACAGGTTTTTTTTCGTAGCTAAACGTGACGCAGAAAAAGGAGCGATTTGTCCTAAACAAATAATCTTTCAGTAAAAACTGAACATTTGCTATCTGAGAGTCTCCTCATTGAAAACATCCGAAGTTCTTCAAAGGTAAATTATTTTATTTGAATGCTTTTCTGGTTTTTGTGGAAAATGTTGCATGCTGAAATAGAGGCATAATCCAATGCTAGGCTATCAATACTGTTACACAAATGCTTGTTTAGCTATGGTTCAAAAGCATATTTTGAAAATCTGAGATGACAGTGTTGTTAACAAAAGGCTAAGCTTGAGAGCAAATAGATTAATTTCATTTAATTTGCGATTTTCATGAATAGTTAACGTTGCGTTATGGTAATGAGCTTGGGGCTGTAGTCACGATACCGGATCCGGGATGGCTCGACGCAAGAAGTTAATTGAAATTGCTGAACATTATCAGATTGAGATTATTGATAAAAAATTAAAGAGACTGTTAAAACTAGATTAAAGCAGGGTCTTAGAGAAATGGGTGTTTTTTGGGGTCAGTCTGCTAGTAGTGAGGGTGTAGGTTTTCAGTCTAGCCCTTCATTAACTTTTGAGCAGCAGAGGGAGCTGTTACAAATGCAGTAAGAGATAGAGGGATTGAGAAATGCTAATAGACCAGAAGGATTACCACAGTTTGATGGTTCACAGAATCTTCCTTTGTTGCCTAAATTTGATGAGTCAGATCCAGACACATACTTTGCTTTATTTGAGCGTATTGCGGAAGCTAGAGCTTGGTCAGATTTGGACATGACTATGTTGTTGCAATGTGTACAGGTAAAGCATGTGAGGCTTTTGCAGCACTGAGTCTAGCTGACAGTAAAGTTTTTGCTAAAGTTAAATCAGCAGTTCTGAAGGTCTACGAGCTTGTGCCAGAGTCATATCGTCAACGTTTTCGTTACAGGAAAAAGTTAGATTCACAAACCTATTCTGAGTTTGTTCGTGATTTGACTTCTGCATTTAATCGTTGGTGTACACCTTCTGAAGTTAGTACTTTTGAGGGTCTGTCTAATTTGATTGTGTTAGAACAGTTCAAAAATTCTGTGTCTGACCAGGTTGCTACATACATGAAGGAACGTAAAGTTAAGTCTCCAAGTGATGCAGCAATCTTTGCAGATGAGTACAGGCTAACACATAAAAGCCATTTTGAGTCAAACAGTGACATGTACCATAAAAATAAGGAATAGTAGGTCACCTTTTTTTGGAGCTTCTTTCTAAAGGCCTCAGCAGAAGTTTGGGTCTGGAGGACTTAAAGCACTGGTTAATGCTAATACCCGTCGCTACTGTATAGTTGAAGGACATTGGAAGAAAGATTGTCCTCTGCTTAAATCAAAAAAGTCAGGTCAAGTTAAACCTGCTGTGATGGCAAGTCCTGTTACAGGCTCTGACCACCAGGGTGAGCTTTTTCAGCCACTCGTTGAGTTTGATTCTCAGTCTTCCCACTGTGATTTTTCAGCCTTTATTTCAGATGGTGTAGTGTCCCTGGTAGATGGCAACCAAAATGTTTCAATCAAGATCTTAAGAGACACTGGAGCTTTAGATGATTTTATTCTGGAATCTGTTTTGCCGTTCTCTAAAGAGTCTGATACTGGCAGTTGTGTAATGGTATGTGGTATGGGTTTAGTTCCATTCTCTTGTCCTTTACATGAAGTTACCCTAAAATGTGGTCTGATGTTGGGGTTAGACCCCAGTTGCCAGTAGAGGGAGTCCACATGATTTTGGGGAATGACTTGGCAGGTAGTAAGGTGTGGGCAGATGGCAAACTAAACATCTGTAAGAAGCAACCTTCAGTGTCACCTGCAAGGGAATCTCCGGATCAAAACTGTATGTCTCCTGAGGTATTTCCAGTTTGTGCGGTTACCCGCGCGGCTTCTCGTAAGGAGATGGAGAGTAAGCCAGAAAGTATTGAGTTGCCAGTCAAACTCCAGACAGAACAGTTGACTAGTTCTAGAGATTCATTGATGGCTGAGCAAAAGGCCGATACTACCTTGGCTGATCTGTTTGATAAAGTTGTTCCTGATTTAATGGTGAGGAATAGTGCTCAGCGTTATTTTCTTCTTGATGGGCTGTTGGTCAGGAAATGGGTTCCACACTATGATCAGGGTCTAGGAGAACCAGTCTTTCAAATAGTTGTACCTACTACTTTGCGAAATAAAGTGTTGCAAGCTTCACATGGTGATGTGGCAGGTCATATGGGTGTTCGTAAAACTTATGATCGCATACTTCGTTATTTTTTCTGGCCACGTTAAAAGCGGGATGTAGCTCAGTTTATTAAAACTTGTGATAAGTGTCAGCACACAAGCAAGCCAAACCAGGTTGTAAAGCCAGCACCTTTGTATCCAATACCAGCCGTAGGGCAACCTTTTGAGCATCTTATTATCGATTGTGTTGGGCCTTTACCAAGGTCCAAGTCAGGTCATAGCTACTTATTAACTGTTATGTGTCAAGCAACTAGATATCCGGCAGCTTTTTCCTTGCGTACCATAACTTCAAAATCTGTAGTTAAAGCGTTAACTCAATTTATTTCAACATTTGGGATTCCAAAAATCATCCAGTCAGATCTGGGGTCTAACTTTACCTCCCATTTATTTGCTCAGGTTCTCAAACAGCTTAAAGTTAAACACAACAAATCTACTGCGTTCCATGCCCAGAGCCAGGGAGCTTTGGAACGTTTTCATCAAACTTTAAAATCCTTGCTTCATGCATACTGTACAGAACTGTCTGCAGATTGGGAGGGGTTACCTTGGCTGTTACTAGCTGCTCGTGAAGTAGTGCAGGAAAGCACAGGGTTTAGCCCAAATGACTTAGTGTCTGGTCATAAGGTGCGTGGGCCTTTAGCAGTGTTGCAGGATGGTTGTTTGCCTGAGGAACCACATCGGAACCTTATTGACTATGTAAATAGTTTTAGGATGAAGTTGTATATGGCTGGTGAACTGGCGAAAGAAAAACTCAAATTTTCTCAACGGAAAATGAAACTGAAATATGACGGACAGGCTGAGCTGCGTGAGTTTAGTCCCGGTGATCGTGTACTTGCTCTTCTGCCTCTTGTAAGTTCACCATTTCAGGCAAAATACTGTGGTCCTTTCACTGTGTTGCGTAAAGTGTCAGATTTGAACTATCTTATTGAAACCCCTGGTCATAGGAAGTCCTCTAAATTATGCCATGTGAACCTGTTAAAATGTTATCACTCCCGTGATCTAAGCAAAGTTGAAGGCACTCCAGCGGTGAGGACAGCGTTGACTGCTGCTCCACTCACTGCATCTTGTGGCTTTAATTTGGTGGAGGGGGGAGAAGAGGAGGAAGTTAGGGTTTCGGATGAGGTCTTACAAGGTCGGTTAAAAAACTCCTAGACTTTACAAAACCTTTGGGTTTTGGTAGATCATTTAGACTCTGAGAAACGTGATGAATTGGTAGCTCTTATTAGAAACTACCCTGTTTTGTTTTCTGACACTCTATCGCAAACCCACTTAATTGAGCATGATATAGACATCGGAGATGCTAAGCCTATCAAACAGAGATTTTATCGTGTATCTGAGGAGAAGAGACTGCAATTGGAAACAGAGGTGCAGTATATGTTGGACAATGGTATTGTCATTTACTCAGACTCCTGGGAGGAGCATGTTTGTAGAGTGCAAGCCCTGTTCGAAAGACTGGTGTGGGCCAGGTTGACAATTAATTTGGCAAAATGTGAGTTTGCCAAAGCTACAGTCACATACCTAGGTAAGGTTGTTGGTCAGGGTTTTGTCTGTCCCGTGGAAGCCAAGGTCCAGGCTGTGAAGCAGTTCCCACAGCCGTGCACAAAGAAAGAACTGATGCGCTTCCTGGGAATACTACTAATACTACTACTACTACTCCTTCCTGGCGGGATACTACTACGTGCTTTCTGTAAAAACTTTTCAGTAGTAGTGTCTCCACTGACCAATCTGTTGAAGGCCAAGTCTGAATTTATCTGGTCCACCCAGTGTCAAGAGGCATTTGATGCAGTTAAGGCTCTTTTGTGTTTGGCACCTGTGTTGGCAGCACCACATTTTTGGAAACGTTTCAAATTGCAGGTAGTCAAATCGGTGCTGGGGCTGTGCTTCTCCAGGAGAATGATAACAATGTTGAGTGTCCAGTCAGTTTCTTCTCCCGGAAATGTAATAAGTATCAGCAAAACTATTCTGTAATTGAAAAGGAGGCTTTGGGTCTCATTTGGGCTTTACGGCACATCGAGGTCTATGTTGGTTCTGGTTTGACCCCTTTAACTGTGTTCACTGACCACAACCCACTTATTTTTCTGAGGTCCCTGCAAAATCCCAACCAGCGCCTGATGCGTTGGGCTTTGTTCTTGCAACCATTCAACCTTGATATTAGACACATTAGTGGTAAGGATAATATCATTGCTGATGCTCTGTCCCGTGCTCCTTTAACCTAGTTTGTATCTTCTCTCTGCTGACCCCTACGGGTTGTCTGTGCCTCTTTCCTCTTAAATTGCTCCCCAGGTACCAGGGCTGCTGAGTTTGAGGGGCGGACAGTCAGTTGGGGGACACATGGCTACTACTAAGAGCCGGGACTGATATCCTTTTTTTTCTTGTTGGGGAATTTTCTTGTTTTGAATATGTTGGGGCGAAATTTGGGTTGAGGGTGGGACCCTCATTTTAAGGAGGGGGGTGTCACGGCCCCTCTGCAGTGCAGGGGCGGTTCCTCCTGCAGGCAGAGGAGGGTTGTTAGTGATTGGAGTCACCTGGGCTCAAAGTATTTAAACTGTTTCACTAATCACTCGTCTCTCTCCCTCTCTCTCTCTGCTCCTCCAGGTATGATCCTGTTTTATTTGTTCCTTTGTAGTTTTGCATTGTTTTCACTCAGTCATTCACACACACAGATTCACGCATCCCTGCACTTTACATACACCTTACATTATGATACTTTCACACCTCATTCCTTTTTCTTTGTTTAAAGTTAATAGTTTTGGTTTACAATAAAGAACCTTTTTGATTGGCCTATACCTGTTGTTCGCGTCCCCTCATTTTCTGCCACAGGTTATGAGCCGGCCTGTGACATTTGTCTCCATATCTATTTATTATGGCCATTGAAATGCTAGCGATTAAAATGAGATCGAACAAGAACATACTGTAAAGGGGTTAGAAATCCAGGGGATAAAAACAAAAAGTGTCAATGTATGCCAATGATTCAAGTTTTTTCTTAAATTCGCAATCAGGATCCCTGCACTGTCTCATTGAAGATCTTGATCACTTTTCTGGATTAAAACCTAATTATGACAAGTGTACCATTATTACGTATTGGATTGTTAAAAAAATTGTCTTTACACTACCGTGTAGTTTACCAATAAAATGGGTAAATGTGTCACGACTTCCGCCGAAGTCGGTCCCTCTCCTTGTTGGGGTGGCGTTCGGCGGTCGACGTCGCCGGCCTTCTAGCCACCGCAGATCCACTTTTCATTTTCCTTTGTTCTGTCTTTGTCTTTCACACCTGGCTTCACTCAACCAATTACTTGTTTATTATTTAACTCTCTGTTCCCCATGTTTTGTTTGTGAGTGATTGTTCATTGTATATCGGTCCGTTATTGTGGGCTCACATTGTTGCTTTGTATTTGGTTATTTTGAGTAAAGTACGTTGATTACTCAATTCTGCTGTCCTGTGCCTGACTCTCTACACCAGCTACATACAGGACCCATGTGTCCCTGGTGCGCAGGGTGCTTGGTCGACTGTTGGAGCATGACCTGTACGTCAAGGCTGAGAAATGTCTGTTCTTCCAACAGTCCGTCTCCTTCCTAGGGTACCGCATTTCCACTTGGGGAGGAGATGGAGTGTGGCCACATTTCAGCCATGTGTAATTGGCCGACTCCCACCACGGTAAAGGAAGTGCAGCGGTTTCTAGGGTTTGCCAACTACTACCGGGGGTTTATCCGGGGTTTTGGTCAGGTAGCAGCTCCCATTACCTCACTGCTGAAGGGGGGACTGGTGCGGCTGCAGTGGTCGGATGAGGCAGACAGGGCTTTTGGTCACCCGAAGGCTCTGTTTACATCGGCTCCCGTGCTGGCTCATCCGGATCCCTCTTTGGCGTTCATAGTGGAGGTGGACGCATCCGAGGCTGGGATAGGAGCCATGCTCTCTCAGCGCTCGGCCACGCTACCAAAGCTCCGCCCCTGTGCTTTCTTTTCGAACAAGCTCAGCCCGGCGGAGCGAAGCTATGATGTGGGGGACCGGGAGCTGTTGGCTGTTGTCAAGGCTCTGAAGGCGTGGAGACATTGGCTTGAGGGGGCTAAACACCCTTTTCTCATCTGGACTGACCACCGCAATCTGGAGTACATCCGGGTGGCGAGGTGACTGAACCCTCGCCAGGCAAGGTGGGCTATGTTCTTTACCCGTTTTGTTTTCACTCTGTTACAGACCAGGTTCCCAGAACGCTAAGGCAGACGCACTGTCCTGGATGTATGACACAGAGGAGCGGTCCATGGATCATACTCCCATACTTCCGGCCTCTTGCCTGGTGGTGTGGGAGCTGGACACGGATATCAAGCGGGCGTTACGCACAAAGCCCACCCCCCTCCCAGTGTCCAGCTGGGCACCTGTACGTTCCGTCTGCGACCGTTTGATCTATTGGGCCCACACGTCACCCTCCTCTGGTCATCCTGGCATCGGTCAGACGGTGCGTTGCCTTAGTGGGATGTACTGGTGGCCCACCTTGGCCAAGGACGTGAGGGTTTATGCTTCCTCCTGCTTGGTGCATGCCCGGTGCAAGGCTCCCAGGGACCTGCCCAAAGGGAAATTACAACCCCCACCCGTTCCACAGGCTGGTGGTGGCTGGTCCACTCCAGGAATCTGAGGTGCGGGAGGTTCCTCCGCCCCCTCTGGACATCGAGGGGGCGCCGGCGTATGCTGTTCGAGCCATCCTGGACTTGAGGCGTCGAGCGAGGGGCCTTCAGAACCTCGTGGAGTGGGAGGGGTATGGTCCGGAGGAGAGATGCTGGGTGCTGGTGGAGGACGTCCTAGACCCTTCGTTGCTGCGTGATTTCCACCGTCCCCATCCGGATCGCCCTGTGCCTCGTCCTCCGGGTCGTTCCCGAGGTCGGTGTCGGCGCACTGCTGGAGCCGTGTGTCAAGGGGGGGGGGGGGGGGGGTACTGTCACAACTTCCGCCGAAGTTGGTCCCTCTCCTTGTTCGGGCGGCGTTCGGCGGTCGACGTTGCCGGCCTTCTAGCCACCGCCGATCCACTTTTCATTTTCCATTTGTTCTGTCTTTGTCTTTCACACTTGGCTTCACTCAACCAATTACTTGTTTATTATTTAACCCTCTGTTCCCCATCTTTTGTTTGTGAGTGATTGTTCGTTGTATATCGGTCTGTTATTGTGGGCTCGCATTGTTGCTTTGTATTTGGTTATTTTGAGTAAAGTACATTGATTACTCAATTCTGCTGTCCTGCGCCTGACTCTCTACACCAGCTACACACAGGACCCATTACAGGATGTTGAAGTAGACATACTTGGCATTCACATCTCAAATAATATAAATGAACTTACCACAATTCATTTCAATAGAAAGTTAGCAAAAATAGATAAGATTCTGCAACCATGGAGAGATAAATAGTTGTCTATTCATGGAAAATTCACATTGATTAACTCTTTGGTCTTGTCACAGTTTACTTATGTACTAATGGCACTGCCTACTCCAGATGACTTGTTTTTTTTTATCATATGAGCAAGAAATATTTCATTTTTATTGGAATGCTAAGCCAGACTAAATTAAATGTGACTATTTATATAATGAATATGAGTTTGAGGGAGTAAAATTATTCAATATTAAAGGTTTAAACCTCTCACAAAGCTTCACTCATACATAAATTATACTTAAACCAAAAATGGTTCTCCAGTAGATTATTAAGAAAGGCTCATCCTTTGTTAAAAAAAAATCATTTTTGCCTTCATACAGATTACAACTTCTCATTTCCGACTAATTGAAACCTTCTGACTAATTGAAAATGAAATTTTGTTTAAAGTACCACCCTTTCTTAATAAACAAGCCATTCAAAGCTGGTTACAATTTCAGTTTTATCCTCCAGAAATGATAGAACAAATATTGCAAAAAATGTTATGGTTAAATTCAAATATACTGATTAATAAAAAAACATAATTTATGGAAGAAAACGTTTTAAAAAATGTATTATATTTGTTAATGATAGTATGAATAGAAACGGAGGAGTTATGTCACATATAGGAATATCTGCTCAATCCAAATTTACAACCAACTGATTGCAGCTTTACCACAAAAATGGAAGAGGTAAGTGGAAAAGGGAGAAGGTAGGGAACTTGTTTGCCTGCCATATATTAAAGATACAAATTGGCTGAAGGAACTTGTTTGCCTGCCATATATTAAAGATACAAATTGGCTGAAGGAACTGGTTTCATCGGAGGTAAAAAATGTGAAAGCTGCGCCATACAGGTTGCAAAATAAAGATTTTCGATGAACCAATTCCATGGCATGTGGTTTATGAACTGGTACAAAAAAAACACTTGATTCAACACTTAGTTTTTCAATTGAAATCATTATATAACATTCTTGCCACCAATAGAATGCTATATACAGTTGAAGTCGGAAGTTTACATACACTTAGGTTGGAGTCATTAAAACTTTAACATTAAAACACTCCACAAATGTCTTGTTAACAAACTATAGTTTTGGCAAGTCGGTTAGGACATCTACTTTGTGCATGACACAAGTAATTTTTCCAACAATTGTTTACAGACGGATTATTTCAATTATAATTCACTGTATCACAATTCCAGTGGGTCAGAAGTTTACATACACTAAGTTGACTGTGCCTTTAAACAGCTTGGAAAATTCCAGAAAATGTCATGGCTTTAGAAGCTTCTGATAGGTTAATTGACATTATTTGAGTCAATTGGAGGTGTACCTGTGGATGTATTCCAAGGCCTACCTTCAAACTCAGTCCCACTGTCCTTGACATCATGGGAAAATCAAAAGAAATCAGCCAAGAACAAAATTGTAGACCTCCACAAGTCTGGTTTATCATTGAGAGCAATTTCCAAATGCCTTAAGGTACCATGTTTATCTGTACAAACAATAGTACGCAAGTATAAACACCATTGGACCCCGCAGCCGTCATACCACTCAGGAACGAGACACCTTCTGTCTCCTAGAATTGAACATACTTTGGTGCGAAAAGTGCAAATCAATCCCAGAACAACAGCAAAGGACCTTGTGAAGATGCTGGAGGAAACAGGTACAAAAGTATCTATATCCACAGTAAAACGAGTCCTATATCGACATAACCTGAAAGGCCGCTCAGCAAGGAAGAAGCCACTGCTCCAAAACCGCCATAAAATAAAACAGACTACGGTTTGCAACTGCACATGTGGACAAAGATCGTACTTTTTGGAAAAATGTCTTCTGCTCTGATGAAACAAAAATAAAACTTTTCGGCCATAATGACCATCGTTATGTTTGGAGGAAAAAGGGGGAGGCTTGCAAGCCAAAGAACACCATCCCAACCATGAAGCACGGGGGTGGAAGCATCATGTTGTGGGGGTGCTTTCCTGAGGAGGGACTGGTGCACTTCACAAAATATATGGCTTCATGAGGGAGGAAAATTATGTGTATATATTGAAGCAACATCTCAAGGCATCAGTTAAAGCTTGGTCGCAAATGGGTCTTCCAAATGGCCAATGACCCCAAGCATAAATCCAAATTTGTGGCAAAATGGCTTAAGGACGACAATATCAAGGTATTGGGAGTGGCCATCACAAAGCCCTGACCTCAAACCTGTAGAAAATTAGTGGGCAGAACTGAAAAAGCGTGTGCGAGCAAGGAGGCCTATACAGACCTGACTTACACCAGCTCGGTCAGGAGGAATGGGCCAAAATTCACCCCATTTATTGTGGGAAGCTTGTGGAAGGCTACCCGACACATTTGACCCAAGTTAAACAATTTAAAGGCAATGCTACCAAATACTAATTGAGTGTATGTAAATGTCTGACCCACTGGGAATGTGATGAAAGAAAGAAAAAAAAGCTGAAATAAATCATTCTCTCTATTATTATTCTGACATTTCACATTCTTAAAATGAAGTGGTCACCTAAGGCAGGGAATATTTACTGGGTTTAAATGTGGGGAATTGTGAAAAACTGAGTTTAAATGTATTTGGCTAAGGTGTATGTAAACTTCCGACTTCAACTGTATGTATATGTAGCAAAAAAGCTAACAAAAAACGAAGATATGTGTCCTAAAAGAGGGTGGGTGGTGGAGGGGTTATTAAATTTAATAAAAAAACATGCTACAGCACTAAGAGAAAAATCTTTTGCTATTTTGTTGTTGGGCTGTTCATTAGTATCTCTGACATGAGGCATGAGTGCTTCGCTACCTCCTCTTTCATCTTAACAGAAAGCTCCTCAACCTGAACTGAATCAAATCCCTCTCCGTCAAAACCTTAGTCCCTTCTTTCGATTACATGACAACAATTATACATGAGAACAATTAGGATAGAACACAATCTTTATAAAAAAAATCCTTTAATCTTTTTGTTTTGTTGAAATGCCCAACCATCCATTCCCACTTAGGGTTTCACATGTAATTGCTGGTTCATAAGCTCATTCTTGATTTTGACGAAACTGACTGTGTTCTGTCTGGCTAATAATTCTAAGCCAGTGTCACAGTTAAGAGAAAAAACACCAGGTGTGGTGGGCATCTTACCAGGTGTGTACCAGGTGTGGTGGGCATCTTACCAGGTGTGTACCAGGTGTGGTAGGCATCTTACCATTCAGCCAGTGTTCAGGGAAGAGGATATTATAATACATTCTTAACATACCAAAGCAATCATATTAATCACCTTCTGGGCTGTGTGATACATATTCAGAATGTTAATCTCATTGCAAAGGCAATCCCTCAGGCTTGTAATTACCGCCCAGTTTAGATATCTAATAAAAAATGTGGATCTGCTTCTCGACCATAGTATTACCACTTTTTCAAGCCAGAAAATATTTCCTTGTAAACATTGGAGATCACGGGCTTCTATGGCTAGTTGAAAGGGGGAGAGAGCTTCAGCTACTAGCAATAAAAGTTTTGATATTGCAAGCCTCTTAAAGCTTTCAACTTCTCATGTCTTATAACAAACGATTTGTGGATTCCAATAACACCCTAGTACGAAAAGAAAAGAGAAACAAGACAATCCTATTTGGACATTCTGTCGGCTAACATATAGAGAGCTTTCTCCTGATCCGATCTTTACAATTGATTTGCTGACAGAGGATTTCAGCTTCACCTTCAGTGAGGCCAACAGACAGGCACCCTGTGCAGCAACAATCTTTCATTTCAAAATCAGGGAGCCTTGATGTCTTGAATAGGATATCTGCATTAGTTGTCATCAATTCGGATGACTGACTTCAGTGACTAAATTCTGATTATCAATAAAATGACCTTCTCTTCCAACATCAAAATCAGGTGATTACAAAAACATCAAAATAAGTAATTCACCAGTGCTTTGTCAAAGAGAGAAGCTACACCTATGAAAAATACACACTTGATTGGTTGGAAGTCCTGTTGATATTAGCAAATAACATATAGGCCTCCTTAAAAAGAAGTTGAAGAGCAGTTAACTAAAGTGGAGTAGTATGGGTGAAATATTTGACAGTGAGCTACTATAACAAAGGAATAAGAGAGAAATAAGGCCATTGACTGACTGTGTGAGTCTCTGAGCCTTGATGTCAGATTGTATCCCACTACAAAGTGTGCTATCAAAGGCATCGGACAGCAAACGTGACAGAACGGAAGGAGTGTGTTAAGAGATAGTTGTCTCTGCAAACGTTCTAATTTCAGCGTGAGGGTGTCCTGAATATGGCTGGAGTAACTTTAGGTAACAGTTTTAGACATTCTGAGAAAGATGTGCAAGAATTGCAGCAGATGCAAGTCACCAAAATCCCCAACAGATGTCAATTTAACCTCATCAAAATGCACAACTAATTTCTTGCCATTTTGGAAACTCATCATACATAATTAGTGAGACAGTAGCCTAGGGGTCCGTATGAAGGCCAGTGCTCTCTCTCTCTCCTCTCCCTCATATCCCCACTCTATTCATTACCCAGACAGAACTGAGACATGTTTCCAAGCAGTGTGTGCTTCTCTTAAATCCTCCCCGTCAACATCCCTATACACACACACATACGGAGAGCTCAACCATGTCTCTCTACCCAGCCACCATCACCATCACTATCCTCAGCTCATTGTGTCCAATCAGCTCCTTCCGTTTGGCTTCAGTGCTCGGCACCAATTAGGTCAGCTTGGGGAGTTTGTCTGTCAGCGGCCAAAGCTCACTACACAACCTCAGGAATGACTCCGCTCTCTATAAACCTCCCTCCCTCTGCCCTCATCTTCTCCCACAAATAACTGACAACCACTTTCCCATGTCTCTACTCAGTGCTATCTTACGCCAGCTCACTTCACCAGTGCTCTCTGAGACAAGTGTCCTCATCCGTCAACATATCCCTTTCACAAAACAGTCGTAGGTTGGCCAAGGGATACTAGCAGAAGTAAGACGTATTCTAAAATCAGTACATGTTTGTACTTGTAAGGTTTGGAAGATAATATGAAAATACACTTAAGTTCTGAATCATTGTGGATGAGCAAACAAATTATATTATTTTCTGCTGAGAGAATACAGTGCATTTGGAAAGTATTCAGACCCCTTGACTTTTTCAAAGCTTTCTTAAATTTATTTTAGCAAATGTATAAAAAACATTTATCACATTTACATAAATATTCAGACCCTTTACTCAGAACTTTGTTGAAGCACCTTTGGCAGCGATTACAGACTCAAGTCTTTTTTGGTATGACGCTACAAGCTTGGCACACCTGTATTTGGGGAGTTTCTCCCAAGTTTCTCTGCAGATCCTCTCAAGCACTATCAGGTTGGATGGGGAGCGTTGCAGCACAGCTATTTTCAGGTATCTCCAGAGATGTTCGATTGGGTTCAAGTCCGGGCTCTGGCTGGGCCACTCAAGGACATTCCGAGACTTGTCCCGAAGCCACTCCTCTTGGCTGTGTACTTAGGGTCGTTGTCCTGTTGGAAGGTGAACCTTCGCCCCAGTCTGATGTTCTGAGTGGTTTGGAGCAGGTTTTCGTCAAGGATCTCTCTGTACTTTGCTCTGTTCATCTTTGCTTCAATCCTGACTCGTCTCCCAGTCCCTGCCGCTGAAAAACGTCCCCACAGCATGATGCTGCAACCACCATGCTTCACCGTAGGGATGGTGCCATGTTTCTCCAGACGTGACGCTTGGCATTCAGACCAAAGAGCGGGGGCCAGCTCTAGGAAGAGTCTTGTTGGTTCCAAATTTCTTCCATTTAAGAATGATGGAGGCCACTGTGTTCTTGGGGACCTTCAATGCTGCAGAAATGTTTTGGTACCCTTCCCCAGATCTGTGCCTTGACACAATCTTGTCTCAGAGCTCTACAGACAATTCCTTCGACCTCATGGCTTGATTTTTGCTTTGACATGCACTGTCAACTGTGGGACCTTATATAGACAGGTGTTTGCCTTTCCACATCATGTCCAATTACTTGAATTGACTACAGGTGAACTCTAATCAAGTTGTAGAAACATCTCAAGGATGATCAATGGAAACATCATGCACCCGAGCTCAACTTCGAGTCTCATAGCAAAGGGTCTGAATACTTATGTAAATAAGTAAAATAATAATAATATCTGTTTTTATTTTTTATGAAAGTGCAGAAATGTCGAAAAACCTGTTTTCGCTTTGTCATGATGGGTGATGGGTTGTGTGTAGATTGATGAGGAACATTTTTCATTTAATTAATTTTAGAATAATGCTGTAACGTAACAAAATGTGGGAAAAGTGAAGGGGTCTGAATTCTTTCCGAATGCACTGCATCTACACTGAACAAAAATAGGAAATCAGTCAATTGAAATACATTAATTAGGGCCTAATCTATGGATTTCACATGACTGGGAATACAGATATGCATCTGTTGATCACAGATACCTTGGATCAGAACACCAGTCTGTATCTGGTGTGACCACCATTTGCCTCAAGCAGTGTGACACATCTCCTACGTATAGAGTTGATCAGGCTGTTGATTGTGTACTGCAGAATGTTGTCCCACTCCTCTTCAATGGCTGTGCGATGTTGCTGGATATTGGCGGGAACTGGAACACGCTGTCATGCATGTCGGTCCAGAGCATTCCAAACATGCTCAATAGGTGACATATCTGGTGAGTATGCAGGCCATACTGTAGAAGAACTCGGCCATTTTCAGCTTCCAGGAATTGTGTACAGATCCTTGCGAAATGTGGCTGTGCATTATCACACTGAAACATGAGGTGATGGAGGTAGATGAATGGCATGACAATGGGCCTCAGGATCTCGTCACGGTATCTCTGTGTATTCAAATTGCCATTAATAAATATTATTGTGTTCGATGCCGGTAGCTTATGCCTGCCCATACCATAACCCTACCTCCACCATGGGGCACTATGTTCACAACGTTGACTTCAGAAATTGCTTGCCCACACAACATCATACACACTGTCTGCCATCTGCCTGGTACAGTTGGAACCGTGATTCATCCGTGAAGAGCACACTTCTCCAGCGTGCCAGTGACCATCGAAGGTGATAATTTGCCCACTGAAGTCGGTTACGACGCCCAACTGCAGTTAAGTCAAGACCCTGGTGAGGACAACGAAAATGCACATGAGCTTCCCTGAGACGGTTTCTGACAGTTTGTGCAGAAATTCTTCGGTTGTGCAAACCCACAGTTTCATCAGCTGTCCGGATGGCTGGTCTCAGGTGATCCCGCAGGTGAAGAAGCCGGATGTGGAGGTCCTGGGCTGGCGGTTACACATGGTCTGCGGTTATGAGGTCAGACGTACTGCCAAATTCTTTAAAACGACGTTGGATAAATTAACATTACATTATCTGGCAACAGCTCTGGTGGACATTCCTGCAGTCAGAATGCCAACTGCATGCTCCCTCAAAACTTGAGACATCTGTAGCATTGTGTTGTGTGACAAAACAGAAGATTTTAGAGTGGCCTTTAATTGTTCCCAGCACAAGGTGCACCTGTGTAATGATCATGCTGTTTAATCAGCTTCTTGATATGCCACACCTGTCAAGTGGATGGATTATCTTGGCAAAGGAGAAATGCTCACTAACAGGGACGTAAACAAATTTGTGCAACACATTTTAGAAACAATAAGCTTCTTGAGCATAAGGAAAACTTCTGGGCTCTTTTATTTCAGCTCATGAAACATGGGACGAACACTTGACATGTTGTGTTTATATATTCGGTCAGTATATTTACTATCAATATGAATAGATGCCTCCGGGCTGGTGTAGGTGTATAGCTACAAGATAAAGTACTCTAGGTTTACATCTTGGCAGATAACACTATAGTTCCTCCCACTGATTATTATCAAATAATTCTATGGTAATGTGTATGAACTGTATTATAGACAGTGTTCACTCTCAATGATACTCTTAGATAAAGATAATAGAGCAGCGGGGAACTGTACAGAGGAGTGAAATGTTTGTCATGCCGACATTGAGACGGTTCTGGAAATCCTTTTCTTAAGGAATATCACCTTCCTACCACAGGACAATAGCTGCCTTGGAGAGAGTGTGAAGTGTGTTTAGGGGAGAAAGTCCAGACTGTCACTCAGACCAGTGTGTGTGTGTGTGTGTAAGTGCATCCTCTCAGGCGTACAGGAGGGAGGAATCCACAGAGCAAATTATGGGTAGATTACTGTCAGAAAGGCCTATGGACCTAAGGGTTCATTTACATAGGAAAACCATGGCTGCCAAATACCGTTAATTGAAAACAGATTCATGAGGGGACCCTCATGAATTAAAGAAGCTCTGTGCATAATGTGGCTTTATTGTGTTTACAGGGTTCTGTGTTATGAGGACTTTAGGAGCTGGAGGGATCGGGCCATATCGCCTGAATCTTAACATGGGAACATTCCTACTACTAGAGACAGAGACATTCAGTACAATCCCTCTGGGGAACAAGCCAAGAACCATGTTGAATGTTTCCAACAACAACGAAAACCCACAAAGGCAACCTTCACTACAAAAGCCTAGGACCTGCCCTTCAAAAGCATAGGACACTGACCCTCAGCACACACTGTCAGTCACACAACAGTTAGTTGTGCACAGCTCCTGCTAAAGTTTCCAGAGCTTTCGGGACTTCAGTATACTGATGTTGCCACGAGGTGACAAAGTACTTCCAAACATTTGAGATTCCATTTGAAGATAGCTTTACTAAGCAGAAATTCATTATTTTATTGTGCTTTAGAAATGTCAAGATTGGAGGGGATCGGAAGAGATGCTGTCAAGCGCTGCCTGGATGCTTCAGGTTTTCACCCGCTTACTGGGATGTATATGGCAGGCAATAAAGGCTGAGTTTGGCTTTCGGATAGGTTTGCAGCAATTTCCTCTGAAGCAGTCAAGTATTCAGATGAAAGTGAAGGACAGCTATGCAAGCTGGCATGCCCGCTGATTTCATCCCAACCCTCTGACAATCTCAGTGAAATGAAGCCTTCGGGGGGGGGGGGGGGGTTAAGTAAAAAGACACGGCCCGAAACACTTAGGATTTGTTTATGAGACGGAGGAAAAGACATTCCAGTCAAAGTAAATTCTATCTGTGAAGTGTCTGGTGAGAGGATATGATATAGCTGCGCTTTGTCAACTTCCAGACCGACGATAACTGACAACAAACTTCTAACTTTGTTTACAGCAAAAACGGAATACTCCAGGAAATAGTCGGACATGTTTGTGCACTAATTCCGATGTCTCTGTCCAGATAAAGACCCTGTGCATAGCTAGCGCATGTTGCCTACGACGTTTACATATAACCTCCAGTATAGAGCTATATCGCATGGCACTGATACCACGCTGCTCTACTACTACAGGAAGTCTTTGCGCTCTGCAGAACTATACAAACAAAACAATCGCCCGCCATTGTAACATTTCTATCAAATATTCACGTAATTATTCTTCCAGGTAAACAGAAAGTCAAACTTACCCCAGCAATATTGTTCACCTGTGCACACCTGTGGGTGCTGTGAGGCATGTCACTCCTCCAGGCCCAGGATGAAAGATTTTGTTAAAGAGATCTTGGGCTTTGTCTTCATATTATCAGAGCTAATTCCCAGCTGGATGTTTGAGATTCCTCTGTAATCCCGGGCTTACTGGAATCCATGAACTGTGCACCTTTGGACCAGACTTTCTCCCCTGGTGGAGTTGTGTCCACCAGACCTGAACAGAGTACACTGGCAGACTGGACAGAGTCAAACATGGGTGCTTAGGATACATCCTATCTACAGAGGACAAGCCTCTCTCATCCCCTGGGAAAGCATTTAAAGTGGGTGGTGGGCACGAACAAACACACACAGGTTTGACCAGCTGTAGTGGAATGTGTATGGCCACTGGCCAGACTGTAAAAAGATTAGTAGGATCCACAGTTCTGTAGAAACCAGATAAACTATTCACAAGCATATCACATAGTTCTGAAGTGACAATGGTGAGTGAAGTCAGAAATCTAATAACAGTCATGAGAGAAGCTCAAACAATAAACACCAGATGGTTGGGATATGATTACAAAGCAATATCGTTTTACATCTATTTTTCAAGTGACAATCGTTGCAGGTTGAGGAAACTTTGATATAACAAAAATATAAAGTACAGAAACTTCTACCTCAGTAGAATTAAATTCAGTTTCAAGTCCATTGTAAAAACAGCCTCACAAGCCAATAGAGGGGTTAGGCCTGTCTTTCAAATACTGATGTCTCCATGCAACATCGCAAAGCGAAGCTGACAGGCAGCCAGGAAATTGCCAGTTGGTTGAAATTAGACAATTGTTCCTCGGTAAACTACTGGAACTCCTGTCAAACAATGCAGCGGTCTACTCTACTGAATCCTGCCTGAACAAAGGGCCCAGCGAGCAGAAGATTCACACAGGGAAGAATTCTGTGGCGGCCGTCCAAACCGAGATAGCTTAAGACTGTCTGTAAAAAGTATTGGGCAATATTTCCCATCATGTACTGTGGGCTGGACGACAGAGAGAGCTCCCCAGAGATCTTATTTACTCTAAATTGCCCCAGCTCTAGACTGAGCTAATCCAAGCCTTGTGAGGGGGATATAGAGGCGGACATACTCTATGCATTCTGTATAAAAGTGATGTGCTGCCAAATGTTTCATTAGAGTCGGATTCAGACGTTGCAAGGCACATTCTTTAAATTTCCCTGCTTTTTAAGCAGCAAGCAACGCAATTAGAGACCACATACTCCACAGGAATCTTTACTCACATTTTCGAGTCTGGAAATGTGATGAGTATTTTCATGGTTGCAATTTGCTGCGTCTGTGTAGGTTCTCAGCCCACTCCAGTACTCCCTGTTCACCCATGACTGCATGGCCACGCACGCCTTTAACGGAATCATCAAGTTTGCAGACGACACAACAGTGGTAGGCCTGATTACAAACAACAACGAGACATTTTGCTTGGCCCCTAAGACCCTCGCCAACTTCTACAGATGCACCATTGAGAGCATCCTCTCGGGATGTATCACCGCCTAGTATCACCGCCCAGCGTCCGCAACCGCAGGGCTCTCCAGAGAGTGGTGCGCTCCGCCCAACGCATCACCGGGGGCACACTGCCAGCCCTCCAGGACATCTACAACACCCAATGTCACAGGAAGGCCAAGAAGATCTTCAATGACCTCAGCCATCCGAAACACGACCTGCTCACCCCACTATCATCCAGAAAGCGTGGTCAGTACAGGTGCATCAAAGATGGAACCGAGAGACTGAAAAACAGCTTCTATCTCAAGGCCATCAGACTCTTAAATAACCATCACTAGCCTGCCTACACCCAGTACCCTGCCCTGAACTTAGTCACTGTCACTAGCCAGCTACCACCCAGTTACTCAACCATGCATCTTAGAGGCTGCTACCCTGTGTACACTAACTCTAAAAAGTTCTGGGACACTGTAAAGTCCATGGAGAATAAGAACACCTCCTCCCAGCTGCCCACTGCACTGAAGATAGGAAACACTGTCACCACTGATAAATCCACCATAATTGAGAATTTCAATAAGCATTTTTCTACGGCTGGCCATGCTTTCCACCTGGCAACTCCTACCCCGGTCAACAGCACTGCACCTCCAACAGCAACTCGCCCAAGCCTTCCCCATTTCTCCTTCTCCCAAATCCATTCAGCTGAAGTTCTGAAAGAGCTGAAAAATCTGGACCCCTACAAATCAGCCGGGCTAGACAATCTGGACCCTTTCTTTCTAAAATTATCTGCCGAAATTGTTGCCACCCCTATTACTAGCCTGTTCAACCTCTCTTTCGTGTCATCTGAGATTCCCAAAGATTGGAAAGCAGCTGCGGTCATCCCCTCTTCAAAGGGGGGACACTCTTGACCCAAACTGCTACAGACCTATATCTATCCTACCATGCCTTTCCAAGGTCTTCGAAAGCCAAGTCAACAAACAGATTACCGACCATTTCGAATCTCACCATACCTTCTCTGCTATGCAATCTGGTTTCAGAGCTGGTCATGGGTGCACCTCAGCCACGCTCAAGGTCCTAAACGATATCTTAACCGCCATCGATAAGAAACATTACTGTGCAGCCGTATTCATTGATCTGGCCAAGGCTTTCGACTCTGTCAACCACCACATCCTCATCGGCAGACTCGACAGCCTTGGTTTCTCAAATGATTGCCTCGCCTGGTTCACCAACTACTTCTCTGATAGAGTTCAGTGTGTCAAATCGGAGGGTCTGCTGTCCGGACCTCTGGCAGTCTCTATGGGGGTGCCACAGGGTTCAATTCTTGGACCGACTCTCTTCTCTGTATACATCAATGAGGTCGCTCTTGCTGCTGGTGAGTCTCTGATCCACCTCTACGCAGACGACACCATTCTGTATACTTCCGGCCCTTCTTTGGACACTGTGTTAACAACCCTCCAGGCAAGCTTCAATGCCATACAACTCTCCTTCCGTGGCCTCCAATTGCTCTTAAATACAAGTAAAACTAAATGCATGCTCTTCAACCGATCGCTACCTGCACCTACCCGCCTGTCCAACATCACTACTCTGGACGGCTCTGACTTAGAATACGTGGACAACTACAAATACTTAGGTGTCTGGTTAGACTGTAAACTCTCCTTCCAGACCCATATCAAACATCTCCAATCCAAAGTTAAATCTAGAATTGGCTTCCTATTTCGCAACAAAGCATCCTTCACTCATGCTGCCAAACATACCCTTGTAAAATTGACCATCCTACCAATCCTCGACTTTGGCGATGTCATTTACAAAATAGCCTCCAATACCCTACTCAACAAATTGGATGCAGTCTATCACAGTGCTATCCGTTTTGTCACCAAAGCCCCATATACTACCCACCATTGCGACCTGTACGCTCTCGTTGGCTGGCCCTCGCTTCATACTCGTCGCCAAACCCACTGGCTCCATGTCATCTACAAGACCCTGCTAGGTAAAGTCCCCCTTATCTCAGCTCGCTGGTCACCATAGCATCTCCCACCTGTAGCACACGCTCCAGCAGGTATATCTCTCTAGTCACCCCCAAAACCAATTCTTTCTTTGGCCGCCTCTCCTTCCAGTTCTCTGCTGCCAATGACTGGAACGAACTACAAAAATCTCTTAAATTGGAAACACTTATCTCCCTCACTAGCTTTAAGCACCAACTGTCAGAGCATCTTACAGATTACTGCACCTGTACATAGCCCACCTATAATTTAGCCCAAACAACTACCTCTTTCCCAACTGTATTTAATTAATTTATTTATTTTGCTCCTTTGCACCCCATTATTTTTATTTCTACTTTGCACATTCTTCCATTGCAATACTACCATTCCAGTGTTTTACTTGCTATATTGTATTTACTTTGCCACCATGGCCTTTTTTGCCTTTACCTCCCTTCTCACCTAATTTGCTCACATTGTATATAGACTTGTTTTTTACTGTATTATTGACTGTATGTTTGTTTTACTCCATGTGTAACTCTGTGTCGTTGTATGTGTCGAACTGCTTTGCTTTATCTTGGCCAGGTCGCAATTGTAAATGAGAACTTGTTCTCAACTTGCTTACCTGGTTAAATAAAGGTGAAATAAAAATTTAAAAAAATAAAAAACATTGAATGGTCACTTTAATAAAGTTTACATATTGTTTTACCCATTTCATACGTGTCTACATACTGTATTTTCGTCAAGGCCATCCTGTTAAACCATTGCTGTAAATACACTATTCTATCCTACATATTCTTCATATATACTACATATTCTATCCAAATACTGTCCATAATGTCTATACATCCCACATCCCCCTCCACACCTACAGTGCCTTGGGAAAGTATTCAGACCCCTTAACTTTTTCTATATTTTGTTAGGTTGAAGCCTAATTCTAAAATTGATTAAAATCTGGGGGTTTTCTCAATCTACACACAATAGCCATATGGACTACGTAAAATACGTTTTTTTGAAATGTTTGCTCATTTATTTTAAAACGTTTTTAAAAATGACATTTTCTTTGTTCATCTTTGCCTCCATCCTGACTAGTCTCCCCAGTCCCTGCCGCTGAAAAACATCCCCACACCATGATGCTGCCACCACCATGCTTCACCGTAGGGATGGTGCCAGGTTTCCTCCAGACGTGACACTTGGCATTCTGGCCAAATAGTTTAATCTTGGTTTCATCAGACCAGAGAATCTTGATTCACATGGTCTGAGTCTTTAGGTGCATTTTGGCAAACTCCAAGCAGGCTGTCATGTGCCTTTAACTGAGGATTGGCTTCTGTCTCATAAAGGCCTGATTGCAGGAGTGCTGCATAGATGGTTGTCCTTCTGGAAGGTTTTCCCATCTCCACAGAGGAACTCTAGAACTCTGTCAGAGTGACCATCAGGTTCTTGGTCACCTCCCTGACCAAGGCCCTTCTCCCCCCGATGTCTCATTTTAGCCGGGCGGCCAGCTCTAGGAAGTGTCTTGGTGGTTAGAATATTCTTCCATTTCAGAATGATGGAGGCCACTGTGTTCTTGGGGACTCATGTTTTGGTTTTTGCTCTGCACTGTCAACTGTGGGACCTTATATAAACAGGTGTGTGCCTTTCCAAATCATGTCCAATCAAAAAGTGTTGGAAAAATGAGTGTCTTTCCTGATGTCTTTAATATTTTCTAGTTTCCACTCAGGCTATGGATGTGTCACTGCAACCTTAAAAGGTCCTAAATTATGTCACCATTGCCCTTGATTCTAAGCAATGTTGTGCTGCTATTTATATTGACTTGGCCTAAGCTTTTGATACGGTAGACCATTCCATTATTTTGGGCCAGCTAAGGAGTATTGGTGTCTCTGAGCGGTCTTTGGCCTGGTTTGCTAACTACCTCTCTCAAAGAGTGCAGTGTATAAAGTCAGAACATCTGCTGTCTCAGCCACTGCCTGTCACCAAGGGAGTAACCCAAGGCTTGATCCTAGGCCCCACGCTTTTCTCAATTTAAGTCAACAACATAACTCAGGCAGTAGGATCTCTCTCATCCATTTATATGCAGATGACAGTCTTATACTCAGCGGGCCTCTCCCCAGATGTTGTGTTAAATGCTCTACAACAAAGCTATGTTCCTGTCCAACAAGGTTTCTCTGCCCTTAACCTTCTTCTGAAAACCTCCAAAACAAAGGTCATGTGGTTTGGTAAGAAGAATGCCCCTAACCCCACCCATGTGATTACTAGCTCTGAGGGTTTAGAACTTGAGGTAGTCGCCTAATTCAAGTACTTGGCTAGACGGTACACTGTTCTTCTCTCAGCACATATCAACTCATATCAAAGCTGCAAAGCCATCATAATCACTCCTCTTTCACCTCAGCTGCCAAACTAACCCTGATTCAGATGACCATCCTACCCATGCTAGATTATAGAGACATAATTTCTAGATCTTCAGGTAAGGACGCTCTCGAACGGCTAGATGTTCTTTACCATTTGGCCATCACAGTTGCCACCAATGCTCCTTATAGGACACATCACTGCACTCTATACTCCTCTGTAAACTGGTCATCTCTGTATACGAGTCGCAAGACCCACTGGTTGATGCTTATTTCTAAAAGCCCTCTTAGGCCTCACTCCCCCCTATCTGAGATACCTACTGCAGCCCTCATCCTCAGATGTAAACATCAGTTCTACCAATCACATTCTGTTAAAGGTCCCCAAAGCACACATCCCTGGGTCGCTCATCTTTTCAGTTCGCTGCAGCTAGCGACTAGAACGAGCTGCAAAAATAAACACTCAAACTGGACCATTTTATCTCCATCTCTTCATTCAAAGACTCAATCCTGGACACTGTTACTGACAGTTTTGGCTGCTTCGTGTGATGTATTGTTGTCTCTACCTTCTTGCCCTTTGTGCTGATGTCTGTGCCCAATAATGTTTGTACCATGTTTCGTGCTGCTACGATGTTGCGCTGCTGGCATGTGTTGCCACCATCCTGTGTTGTAATGTGTTGCTGCCATACTATTGTCTTAGGTCTCTCTTTATGTAGTGTTTTGCTGTGTCTCATCGTGATGTGTTTCTCTTTATTATTTTTTATTATCTCAGCCCCCATCCCCGCAGGAGTCCTTCTGCCTTTTGGTAGGCCGTCATTGTAAAGAATAATTTCTACTTAACTGACTTGCTTTTACTATAAAACCCACACTAGAACTGCTATAGCAGTCATTTGGACTGCTCATTAATATATGTGTTTATTACTCTGACATTTACAGGAAAAGGAGGACTGATCACGCCCCAATTCTCATCGACGGGGCTGTAATGGAACAGGTTGAGAGCTTCAAGTTCCTTGAAGTGTCCACGTCACCAACAAACTATCATGGCCCAAACACACTAAGACAGTCGTCAAGAGGGCACGACAATGCCTATTCCCCTCGGGAGACTGAGAAGATTTGGCATGGGTCCTCAGATCATCAAAATATTCTACAGCTGCACCATCGAGAGCATGGGTTGCACTGGTTGCATCACTACCTTGTGTGGCAGTTAGAAAAGCCAAGGCTAGCTTTTTCAAGCAGAAATTTGCTTCCTGCAACACTAACTCAAAAATGTTCTGGGACACTGTAAAGTCCATGGAGAATAAGAACACCTCCTCCCAGCTGCCCACTGCACTGAAGATAGGAAACACTGTCACCACTGATAAATCCACAATAATTGAGAATTTCAATAAGCATTTTGTCTATGGCTGGCCATGCTTTCCACCTGGCTACTCCTACCCCGGTCAACAGCACTGCACCCCCAACAGCAACTCGCCCAAGCCTTCCCCATTTCTCCTTCTCCCAAATCCATTCAGCTAATGTTCTGAATGAGCTGAAAAATCTGGACCCATACAAATCAGCCGGGCTAGACAATCTGGACCCTTTCTTTCTAAAATTATCTGCCAAAATTGTTGCCACCCCTATTACTAGCCTGTTCAACCTCTCTTTCGTGTCGTATGAGATTCCCAAAGATTGGAAAGCAGCTGCGGTCATCCCCCTCTTCAAAGGGGGGGACACTCTTGACCCAAACTGCTACAGACCTATATCTATCCTACCATGCCTTTCTAAGGTCTTCGAAAGCCAAGTCAACAAACAGATTACCGACCATTTCGAATCTCACCATACCTTCTCTGCTATGCAATCTGGTTTCAGAGCTGGTCATGGGTGCACCTCAGCCACGCTCAAGGTCCTAAACGATATCTTAACCGCCATCGATAAGAAACATTACTGTGCAGCTGTATTCATTGATCTGGCCAAGGCTTTCGAATCTTGTCAATCACCACATCCTCATCGGCAGACTCGACAGCCTTGGTTTCTCAAATGATTGCCTCGCCTGGTTCACCAACTACTTCTCTGATAGAGTTCAGTGTGTCAAATCGGAGGGTCTGCTGTCCGGACCTCTGGCAGTCTCTATGGGGGTGCCACAGGGTTCAATTCTTGGACCGACTCTCTTCTCTGTATACATCAATGAGGTCGCTCTTGCTGCTGGTGAGTCTCTGATCCACCTCTACGCAGACGACACCATTCTGTATACTTCCGGCCCTTCTTTGGACACTGTGTTAACAACCCTCCAGGCAAGCTTCAATGCCATACAACTCTCCTTCCGTGGCCTCCAATTGCTCTTAAATACAAGTAAAACTAAATGCATGCTCTTCAACTGATCGCTACCTGCACCTACCCGCCTGTCCAACATCACTACTCTGGACGGCTCTGACTTAGAATACTTAGGTGTCTGGTTAGACTGTAAACTCTCCTTCCAGACCCATATCAAACATCTCCAATCCAAAGTTAAATCTAGAATTGGCTTCCTATTTCGCAACAAAGCATCCTTCACTCATGCTGCCAAACATACCCTTGTAAAACTGACCATCCTACCAATCCTCGACTTTGGCGATGTCATTTACAAAATAGCCCCCAATATCCTACTCAACAAATTGGATGCAGTCTATCACAGTGCAATCCGTTTTGTCACCAAAGCCCCATATACTACCCACCATTGCGACCTGTACGCTCTCGTTGGCTGGCCCTCGCTTCATACTCATTGCCAAACCCACTGGCTCCATGTCATCTACAAGACCCTGCTAGGTAAAGTCCCCCCTTATCTCAGCTCGCTGGTCACCATAGCATCTCCCACCTGTAGCACACGCTCCAGCAGGTATATCTCTCTAGTCACCCCCAAAACCAATTCTTTCTTTGGCCGCCTCTCCTTCCAGTTCTCTGCTGCCAATGACTGGAACGAACTACAAAAATCTATGAAACTGGAAACACTTATCTCCCTCACTAGCTTTAAGCACCAACTGTCAGAGCATCTTATAGATTACTGCACCTGTACATAGCCCACCTATAATTTAGCCTAAACAACTACCTCTTTCCCAATTGTATTTAATTTATTTATTTATTTTGCTCCTTTGCACCCCATTATTTTTATTTCTACTTTGCACATTCTTCCATTGCAAAACTACCATTCCAGTGTTTTACTTGCTATATTTTATTTACTTTGCCACCATGGCCTTTTTTGCCTTTACCTCCCTTCTCACCTCATTTGCTCACATTGTATATAGACTTGTTTATACTGTATTATTGACTGTATGTTTGTTTTACTCCATGTGTAACTCTGTGTCGTTGTATCTGTCGAACTGCTTTGCTTTATCTTGGCCAGGTCGCAATTGTAAATGAGAACTTGTTCTCAACTTGCCTACCTGGTTAAATAAAGGTGAAATAAAAAAAATAAAAAAATAAACACAGCCAAATTATAATCTTTGTGATAGAAGTGTTTCTCCAGTTTTGCCTCCAGCACCTTCACAAATCAGCTTTAGATGTATGGTAGATTCTGCCTATTTTCTACATGTGACAGCATATATAAAATGTATTAATTATTCTGTTAGAATGTTGCAGTCACCCGAGGCCCAATGGTTATGGTGTTCTAAAAAAAAGTGTGCGTGTGCACACATGAGGTGTACCGTGAAAAAAAACATGTGTCCGCCTATGGAAATCAAATGCCCGTCCAACTGATTCGATCTGGCGCCGGCCCTGGCCTTACAGCAGCAATCAAGTTGAAACAATAACAAAGCATACTTCCTGCTCCGATTTCGGTAAAAAGCTGACAGATGGGGCTGGAGAAATGTTACCATTCTCAAATTCATTAGACACATGGATGCTATGACTGACCATCCATGATATCAAAATTATAGACTTAAACAGGTTTTTAGGCTATATAGTATTTGTTTACATTTACTTGGTTTACAAACATTGGAGTAAAACAAGCTTATACCTTGGGTTCTGATGGGGTATGACAGTTATCTACGCTCATGAGGCATTTCTAAGTTATATTCTTCATGAATCATGTTTTATTTTAACAATACAAAACATACATATAAAAGCGACAACATACAGACCCACACAAATATCCACAACATCAGTCCTACCCAGTCCCACCTGCTTACACCTCCATCTCCAGCGCCTGCATCACTCTCCGCAACATAGCCTCAAACTGCACCATTTTGTCTCCCTCCCTCCATCACCCACACACTTTTAACATTTAGATAATAAAGCATTTGACCTTTCCCTTCTTCAAGAATCAATGGGTGCATATCATTAATTAATGACTCCAAAATTGTATGTAACAACTGCCTGAATGCCCCTTTAAGAATGACATGCACAGGAGAGAGACATTATTAGCAAATATCACTATAATGAGGTTGTGCAGAAAGGAATATATTAAGGATCATTTGATTTAATTTCAAAATAAATGTTGCTTGACATAAAGTTGCAATTTGTTTGCTTCATTTTATGTATCATCCTGGTGTAATTATATGCAGTTCAACATCATCACCACAAGGTGTTTGCACTAGCATTTGTGTTATAGTCTAGCTTTACTCCATGTAAACAAACCACTAGCTAGGTCTCATAACCGGAGGTCAATATTACATGCCTAGCAGCGGTTCATTATTATGTTTCTTAATTGAAACTAAGTAGGCAATACAACTGGGTAAAATAGAGTTGTGTTTTGAAAAACAGAAAATTAAGAGCTAGTAGAGACAGATTTGTGAGGGCGAGAGAGGGGTTGATAGCAGGGTAATTACTGCTGCTGCTCACTTTTGACATACACAATCTGGTCGTCAAACATTGGACTCGTATGCTAGCTACATTTAGTTTATTTATATTGTTGGCTGTCATGAGATAAATTAATCTCTATCTAGCTGGCTAACAAAGTAAGCTGAACATTCTCTACCTTCACATCACACTAGCTCCGTGGTTATTTGCTGTGCTAGCCAAATGTATTTAGCCAACACCACTAGAGAAAACTAATAATAAACGGAAAATAGGCCCATCAGCACACTTATGTAAGGGTCTGCAGAGGTCGTGGCATCTGATAAATGTTTTGTTACTACCAGATCCACTAAACAAGTCAATGTGTGTATATAAATTGTGTGATCTGTTTTTTGGTTGAATCAAGAAATACGAACTTGTAATTTTGTGCTATCTAGACAACTAACTAGCTACATGGCTAGCTAGCTGGCAATTATGGCACACTGCAGCACCTGATGTTTACTGGGGAACCTCTTGGTTGTACATGCATATAGAACCTATTATTGTTTTGACAATTAAAAAGGTCTATAGCCTCAAAACACGGTTAAAACTAAAAAAAAATATTTCATGGATTGTCAGTCCTTGCAGCCGTAGCTCTCTCTATAAATTTGAGTATGGATATATTTCTCCAAACCCATCCAGCATCATTTTATCAAAACAGAGGCAGGGTGGCAACTTTGTTATTGTTTTAACTGCAGATTCTAGCTTGAATCTTTATTCATTGTTTACAAAAATATCCAACAAAACATTGTAATAAAGTGTTCAGAACATGTAGATTTACATTCTGAGCGTCACTTCCAGCTCTTGTCCTATGGTGTCTCTTAAGTATATACAGATTAATCCATGTTTTGCCCTGCCTTATCTTGATGCTACTGTTATGTACTAGCGTGTCAGTGTTAAGAAGAAACTATGTCCCTTCCCTGGCAAGAAATGAATGCTGAGCTCCTTCAGTAGCATTTCCCCAAGGTCAGTAGCAGAATTAGAAAATGTAATCATCCCATAACCGGACAATGTGCCTTCCCGGGGCATTGTCAAATGATGAGCTCGGAATGTTATAATCTACCCTTATCATGTGAGAAAGAAAGGGCATTCTACAACACCCGATAGCCAGTGTCTCAATTCAACAGAATAGACGAAATTGCTGTGGCTTAGAGCTACAGTGGCAAGAAAAGGTATGTGAACCCTTTGGAATTACCTGGATTTCTGTGACACCACGAAAAAAGTCAAGGCTGTCAAAAAAAAACATTGCTGCATGTCTGAAGTTTGCAAAAGCGCACCTGGAAGTTCCACAGCGCTACTGGAAAAATATTCTGTGGACAGATGAAACTACAGTTGAGTTGTTTGGAAGGAACAAACAACACTGTGTATGGAGAAAAAAAGGCACAGCACACCAACATCAAAACCTCATCCCAACACTAAAGTATGGTGGAGGGAACACCATAGTTTGGGGTTGCTTTGCAGCCTCAGGGCCTGGACAGCTTGCTATCAGACAGAAAAAATGAATTCTGAAGTTTATCAAGACATTTTGCAGGAGAATGTTATGCTATCGGTCCACCAATTGAAGCTCCACAGAAGTTCGGTAATGCAACAAGGCAACAACCCAAACACAGAAGTAAATCAACAAAAATGGCTTCAACAGAAGAAAATACGCCTTCTGGAGTGGCCCAGTCAGAGTCCTGACCTCAACCCGATTGAGATGCTGTGGCATGACCTCAAGAGAGCAGTTCACACCAGACATCCCAAGAATATTGCTGAACTAAAACAGTTTTCTAAAGAGGAATAGTCTAAAATTCCTCCTGACAGTTGTGCAGGTCTGATCCGCAACTACAGAAAATGTTTGGTTGAGGTTATTGCTGCCAAAGGAGGGTCAACCAGTTATTAAATCCAAGGGTTCACATACTTTTCCCACCCTGCACTGTGAATGTTTACACGGTGTGTTCAATAAAGACATGAACACGTATAATTGTTTGTGTTATTAGTTTAAGCAGACTGTGTTTGTCTATTGTTGTGACCTAAATGAAGATCAGATCAAATTTGAATACAAATTTATGCAGAAATCCAGGTATTTCCAAAGGGTTCACATGCTGTTTCTTGCCACTGTATGTAGTTGCATTTAACCCTATACAGCATTAAGCATTCGTCACTGTCACAAACATCGGGACATCTAGAATTGATTGTGTGAGCTTTGACAAATGAAGCATCAGTTTACCTCTGGATCTGTGTGTGTGCAGCAACTGTATTCTCTATTTTGGATTAGCAATGACTGAGAAATCACAGTCATCTAAATAAAGATGACCTTGTTACGTACTCAGCAAATAAAACAATACGCAGATGGAACAGACTGACGATCTCTACGAAAAACACTCCATAGACCAGACAGCAGAAACCCCAAACGCACTCTCCCAGACACAGCCATGTTGTCAGAGAGACACTCACAGATGCCAAAACACTGATTATCTAACCCTGCTGTCATATCTATGATTTCACTTTAAATATCTTCCTCTTATGGCTTCATCTTTAGAGAGAAATGTTTACAGTATGGCCACCATAGAGTCATATAAAAAAACAAGAACTCTGATGGCCACATTGATATATGATCAAGGAGATGCCATTCCAAAGCAAACAGATGACAGGTATGATGAATGATGTAGACTGTTAACATGCCAGGGCACAGCAATGGATGGTTAACAGAAGGGATGAGCATAGAGATCCTATGAAATTTCTAGAGTGGCTATGGCAAACCCTCAAAGTTCTAGAATGCTTTAAAAATGGCAGCCATTGTTTAAAAAAAAATCCATTCATTGTGAAGGATACGCAATAAAATGTGTTACAAATTTTAAGAAGGATGTACAGTATCGATTTTTGTAACACAAAGCATCAAACAAACAAACACAAAAACAGAAACACACAGGGTTTTTACATTCAAAGAAATGTGAAAAGCTTAAGAGTATCAATTGATTTAATTTCCGTCTTTTTCTTACAGAGCATAATATTCAATGTGAGTATTTAAATCTACCTTTAGAAATATTGAATATGATGTTTTTTATGCATTTTATAATCAAATTCATCACATACATTTTGTTAGTGGAGAATCTTTTGACAATGAAAAACAAGATGAACATCAGAAGCTTGCAGATGGATGTCCCTACTGTACCAAAACATTCTACCTAAATCCAGCTGAAAACCCACCCACAACACAGTCACATACACACATTAGAAAAACAAATGCTCAAGAGATTCTGTCCCAGACTGACAAAATGTTAACAGGTAACACCTTAGTTATTTTGTTTTTCTCACTTTGTTTGTGATCACATATTTGTATGATAAAATCCATACCTTTAACCAATTTACAACACATTGCAAGTTATACCTAGATTTTGCTATTGGAACAACACGATCATAAAAAGTTTCTCTAATTAATTAATTATTGATCAAATAAATAATTGAGACAATTAATATGGCTGAATTTAGAAGTGATGGATCTGTAATGACCACAATTTGTTTCAAAAGGGCTAGAACACCATCTGGTAACACACTATCTCATATTCCTTTAGTGAGACAGTGAGCTCGTACATTAAAAAAATAAAAAATACTTTTATGTATAAAGATGTCCGTCTGAAATGAGAAGCTGACCCACAAGTAAAATGTCTGTTCAAAACCGGCTGACGAAACTGGGTTTGGCGGATGCTACCTGCCGTAATGCATAGTGCCCAATGCAAAATTTGGTGGAGGAGGAATAATGGTGCAATATATCCACGTAATTTTCCTCCCTCATGATGCAATTATTTTGTGAAGTACACCAGACCCTCCTGCAGCAAAGCACCCCCACAACATGATGCTGCCACCCCCATGCTTCACAGTTGGGATGGTGTTCTTCGGCTTTAAAGTCTCCCCCTTTTTCCTCCAAACATAACAATGGTCATTATGGCCAAACAGTTCTATTTTTGTTTCATCAGACCAGAGGACATTTCTCCGAAAAGTACAATAATTGTCCCCATGTGCAGTTGCAAACCGTAGTCTTGCTTTTTTATGGCGGTTTTATGGCAGTGGCTTCTTCCTTGCTGAGCGGCCTTTCAGGTTATGTTGATACAGGACTTGTTTTACTGTGGACATAGATACTTTTGTACCTGTTTCCTCCAGCATCTTCACAAGGTCCTTTGCTTTGGTTCTGGGATTGATTTACACTTTTCGCATCAAAGTACGTTCATCTCTAACGCTTCTCCTTCCTGAGCGGTATGACGGCTGCGTGGTCCCATGGTGTTTATACTTGCGTACTATTGTTTGTACAGATGAACACGGTACCTTCAGGCGCTGATTTCTTTTGATTTTCCCATGATGTCAAGGACAGGGGGACTGAGTTTGAAGGTAGGCCTTGAAATACATCCACAGGTACACCTCCAATTGACTCAAATAATGTCAATTAACCTATCAGAAGCTTCTAATGCCATGACATCATTTTCTGGAATTTTCCAAGCTGTTTAAAGGCAAAGTCAACTTAGTGTATGTAAACTTCTGACCCACTGGAATTGTGATACAGTGAATTATAAGTGAAATAATCTGTCTGTAAACAATTGTTGGAAAAATTACTTGTGTCATGCACAAAGTAGCTGTCCTAACCGACTTGCCAAAATTATAGTTTGTTAACAAGAAATGTGTGGAGTGGTTGAAAAACAAGTTTTAATAACTTCAACCTAATTGTATGTAAACGTATGACTTCAACTGTAAGAGGCTTTAGACTAGCTTTCAACCTTAGTCAGCAAAACTCTTCGCCCAAATGGACAAATCTCTGGCTAACCGTGAGTTTAACTTTTTTTAAAAATTTTATAGCCGAGACAACAGGGGAAAGAGTAAGATTCTTCATTCTCTCCTTCTCTTTTGTAATTTTTATTTTTTAAATAGCAGCCAATGTGGCTAGGGAGAAATCCAAACCAGTCTAACTGGTATGAATGGCAGTTGAGGCATAGGTGATGCATGATGCATGTGTTAGCTAATCCAAAAGGCTAATTGATCTGTATGTGGAGCACCTGGAGCATCAGCATTTGTAGGTTTGATTACAGGCTCAAAATGGCCAGAAACAAATAACTTTCTTCTGAAACTCGTCAGTCTATTCTTGTGCTGAGAAAGAAAGGCTATTCCATGCGACGCTAGTTTCTGCAATTTCGGCTAGGTTCGGCAGCTCGCTTGTGCTGAGATGGGAGGGGTGGCAATATTGAGGTGTGTCAAAAACAAGTGCAAAAGTTCAAAGTTTTGAGACCCACAAAAAGCAGGTCTCAATGGTAATGCAGTTGATAATGGCATGGACTTTGAGGGTGGAAGCACAGCCTATCCAGCCATGGTGCACAATGCCCATGGAAAAGAGATGTGCCTTTTGTGCCAGTGATGGGTTCCCCCCATTTTGTTTAATTTGACTATAAACCTTAATCAGGGCTGGTTTAGCAGCATTGCAGAGATGCATATTTTATTCTGTCCATTAGCCAAGTAGCCTATGAATAAAGGGGTTTGAAATGGTCTACTGAGAGTGCTTTGAAATATTTTGGAGGTTTTTGCCCTCATGTTTTTTCATAATTCACAACATACTGTACATACTTGCATTTTTCTTGTTCAAGTAGGCTATCCATCCCCACTTTCAATAAGCACACCTCGTCCGTTTTCTGAGAATCTGCCTTTTACATAGGCAACGATACAATTGACAGGAGCCTAGTATTTTGTATAGAGGTGCAAATGTTATGCATAAAGCAATTTATGATATCATGCTTCTGACCTCATCTTATTTATAAATATTGCTGTTTAAAAAAAAAGATAGCTTGTTTTTCATTTCATATCCAACCCTCCATAGGGTATCCTTGCCCTAAGCCTCAGCTACTAAGGCTAGGTCAACAGCAATGCGTCATGTATTTTATATCCTGACCTTGTAAAGTAGCCTATCCATAAAAGGTGTTTAAATGGTCTATTCTTCAGAGTGCATTGAATTGAAATATACCGCACATCCTAAAACATCCACACACCTACCTACCTGCATACTATATTTTGCTTGTTCTAGTATTCATCCAAACGTATTTAAATTATTCAGTTCAATAATATAGCATCAATGGCAGGCCTAGGCTATATTTTGTTTTTGAGAACATGCCTCAAACATAAAATAACATTTACAAGAGCCAAGTGTTTTCTATTTTAGGAGACGTGTAAAGACATATTGGCTAGGCTCCTTGAAGCAATTTACAACAATGTTGACTGCCAACACTCCAAACATAGGCTATTGGAGCAAACATGTCATTTTTTTTTTCTTTTTACTGTTGCCATTACTTGACCAAAACGCAAAGACCGTCAATAAGAGGGTCTTATTCAGCTGATGGTTGGATGACTTTTAAATGCATTCAGAATTAATCAGGGTGTAGCTAGGACCTGAAAACTGAAAGCAGACTACTACCTCAAATCTACTGTTTGAGAATCTGAATAATCCATACAAAGGTTGGCGAGTAGTGAAAGATTTGGAGTCCACAAAAAGATGCACAGCTTCCTAAACAACTGCTGGTAGACTCACAGGTGGTAACTGAGAAAACCTCTATTCTGAACTCTTTTAATCAGCATTTTCTTGATGCAGGCAAATTATTTAATAGGGTTAAAAGGTCAAAATGAGCACCCTGTACACTCCCGAGCACTCCTGCTCAAGGTTCTCTTTCCAACCTTTGTCTCAGAGGTGCATAGAGCCATGAAAGCAATTGATTATCTACACCTCCATCTATTACTATTAGCTGCAGACCAGGTATTAACTGAAAGGGTCTGACATCACTGTGATCTCCATAGTGCTGTTGGCTGGTCTTCGTTGACTCTAGGTAGGCTTAAACATTGGCATACCATGATCGATAAGGCCATTTTGAGAAAACTGGCGCTTTATTTCTGTTCTTTTTCGATAAGGTCAGGAAATAAATACCAGTTAAGGCCTCACTCCTACTTACTTTTAATGGTTCTTCAAGTCAGAACAGATCATTGCAAAAGTGTCAAAAAGGTTGGTTGAGACATGTTACTGAGGAAAGTGATTGTCATTAGGACTTCATGCGGGGGTATATATGATACATTTTTATCTAGAACGCTTGTATGTTCTGTAATTCTACTTTATGTGTGTCTACATCTAAATTCTGTTCATGGTGTGTCTATGTCTGTAAATTGTTATGTCTGACATTTGTCTGAAATATTGTTCCCCCTGCTGCTGTCTTGGTTGGAACAGGTCTCTCTTGAAAAATGTATTTGATCTCAATGAGACTAACCTGGATAAATAAAGGTTAAATCAAATAAAACAAAAAACCTAAAGAACTTGAGACAAAAGCATGCATTAATAATGCCGATTGGCTTAGTGGTCCAAGGCACTGCATCTCAGTGCTAGAGGCATCACTACAGACCCTGGTTCAATTCCAGGCTGTATCACAACCGGCCGTGATCGGGAGTCCCATAGGGCGGCACACAATTGGCCCAGTGTCATCTGGGTTAGGGTTTGGCTGTCATTGTAAATAAGAATTTGTTCTTTAACTGACTTGCCTAGTTAAATAAAGGTTAAATGTTTTTTTGCGTTTTCAAATAAGCCATGGAATGCGTTGATTGGCCAGTGGCCAAACCCTCGTCACACTTACAACTTGTTTATACATCAAAACCCAGCACTTTTGAGCCACTGCCAGCTATTGTGCTCATAATTCTGGCTGTGAAAATATGAAAAATATTTCTCACACACCCCCAGACCTATAGACCTTCAGCCAGCGCTTAGATTTACCATTGCGTTAGGTTTGTTAAACTAGAGCCCACTGTGCAAATAATCTTCAAATTCATTGTTTTACACAATATCTTATGACAGCACTGGCTGACCTTTTATACTGTCATAAGAAGGTTCATGTCCATTCAAGTATTTGAATACCTAATTATATGGACTTGAGAACACTTGTCACTGCCACATCCACATCCAAAAGCAAAGTCATAACACGACCTAAAGACTGCTCGTTATATGGACCATTACTAATATGTTTCCTGTGTATTCTATCCCTATTTTATTACCAATTTCAATCAGTAATATATGTATATTGAGCACATTCCTATGGGTTTAATTCAACCTTGATTGATATCACAGTAATTTATTTTTACAACAACAACAGATTGAATTATAAACAGAAAATTTGAAAGCGGAAATTGGTGATTGTGGCCCACCTCCAGAATCTGTGACAACCAATCATATTTGCTTGTGACAGGAAGTCAAACAGAACACTATCTTCCATCTGACACTTGTCAACATTCCCATTATTAGTCGGCCCTCACAGCACTGTGGAAAAGAAAAGATCACATGGGTTATGAGCCTTTCCTGTGTGACCTTTAAGATTCTCTGTGAGGCGGCCATCCTTTCTCACCTCTCCCTCCATTAGTCATGCCACCGCTCCTCCACAGCCTTCCCATGATGCCCCTCTGCATCTCATCTGTCCCTGGCCTCAACACTATTGTTGCCATGTCACCCGAGAGCAGGGAATTAGCACTAAATAGCAGAGCGCTACAGATCCGCCAATATACAAACTTGTGTGATTCATTAATATGCCAGAGAGGTCCTGCCATTAACTGATCAACCTTTGACATGCTGTTTCAGAAGCGGAGACATCAGAAGGTCCGAGCCACTTTTTGTCTGAAGATCAGATATAGCGGATCGGCAAACATGAACAGTTCGGAACCCATGATGTTTCTTTAGGACCTACCTTCTGTCTTATCTCCTCCTCCATCTTAACTGGAGACCCCAGCTCTGCCACCTGTTTCACCCCTTCGCTGGCGAAGCCACCGTACTCCCACAGGACATAGCTCCTGGAGTGGGACGCCCCGATGAGGGCTGACCAATGATTGGCGCGTCCTGTATAGGGTGGTGACAGAGAAACAAAGTCGCCTGCGTGTGTCTGTGTACAGATGTAGGATCTTAATTTGATCACCATGTTACAGGAGAACGTTCCTGCAATGCAGGACATGTTAAACTCGTAGTGCATTTGAGGTTTAAAAAAGGCTACTGAAGTTTGCAATTTCCACTTTGAAATTTAAGACTTGATTTTCCCTTATGAAAAATCTATCAACCCTCTACAAAAATGTGGATGAATTAGAATCCACATAATAATTCACATGTTCTGTTGCTGCAGGACTATTTTCCGGCTGTAGCAAACTGTAGCAAAATTAAGTTCCTACATGTGTAGGTGTAGCGGCTGACAGATCGCTCCTGGCTTTAACTGTGTCTGCTGGGCGTGTGAGGCTAACAGCAGAGTGGTGGAGACAGTGTTCATTAGCCATGCATGTGGCTGGAAGGCTACTGTTAGATATACTGTGACAGGCCCGCACTTCCACTGGTGGAGCCCTCATCATTACTGAAAGAGTTGAGGCTGGAATAGACCCGGTCAGACAACACACACACACACCAACCAATTTGTATATATCATTGTTTTTACTTTGGCCACTCAACACTCCCCTCAGAAACCCTTGAATGTAATTACATTTTTCCATGATACGCTTCCCTCCGTGAAAGATTATATATCAAGCTGGAGGGAAAGGGAAACTATACAGTTCATCTCTTTAAGCCCATCAGGCCTATAGAGAATCCATGTGATGTGCTTTAATGTACCAAAACTTGTTTCTTGTTTCCTGCCAAAAGAGCCTCTTCCCATCTCAAATTATTTATGGCGATTCCCTTTGTAAGCTCTGACTACATAACACTGACTGCAGGGAATATGTGTGTGGTTCGGATCATCAGCTCCAAAAGAGGAGACTGTATCATAACAGCTATCCAATATCATACTGTTTTACTGACTTAGGCTTACTGAAAAGTATTTGTTTAAATCCCAACAACACACAAATCATTTGAGAGAAATCCTCTAAACCAGTGGTTCCAAACTGGTTTCTAGTGAGGAACTCTCGGGGGTCCAGCAAAACCTTCCTAATCTTGTTTTTTTAACTGTTATAAACATGACCCGCGGAATGCAGTGCCGGTCTGATAAAACATTAAATGGCACATGATTACGATCTGTATCGTTGTTTCAAGTCCAGTGCGCTCAGGCTGTTGTTATGTTTGTATCATTTTGAGGGGTGCCCATCACGAGCAAACTAATTTGTATGATTTTACTTTGTCTGTGAAAACGATTAGAACAGGCACATCTGATGAGTCATTTGGGCTTAGCATTACTCTGGGTTTAGCTATACTAGCTATACTACAGCCTCTGCCATATAACTAAACAGAGCATGGCTTTCCGTCTGTGGTTGCACCTTTACAATGCAGAAGACATTGGCTCATCTTTAGCCCAAACCGTTCAAAACTAAAAGACCTATTTTATCAGAGCTACATGTTTTTCTTTCTGGCTCAAATTGACAGGAAGCTCTTAAAAGGGTACACACAAATTAACCACCATGAAACTATAACAAACCTTTAAAAAAAAGTCACAGACAATAGATGATTTGCAGTATGGATCAGATGAGGTCATTACCACTAAATAAATTAGAAGGGACATTTTAGGTCTGCCACGGAATTTAATATTCCATCAAGGTGTGCCACGGTTCCACAAAGGTTGGGAACCACTGCTCTAAACTACAGTGTGCTGTTCTTTCGTGCAGTATGTAACTCTAGTCAACAGACAGTCTAAATATGTCCAGGGTAAAATGTAATCTTTTTGTTTTTCTTCCAAAACCATAATGTCTTGCTTAATGACTATAAACGGTGCAGATCCTTTCACACTCCAGAGCAAACGGACAGTTTAGCAACAGGTGGGAAGTTGTACAGCAATGTGCAGTGTGCGTGGGTGTACATACAGTACATGACTGCAGTGAAGAACTTACTGGGGTAGTCTTTAGGGTGAATTTTCTCCGACCAGTTCCCATAGAAGGTGACTCTGTACTTGGCCGTCCCACAGGCACAGCATTCCGGAGGGGGCTTCTCTGTGGTCTCTCCAAACACAGCCTCTGAAACACACACACCCACCCAGCCACACATACACACACACACACACACACACGACCCCTCAACCCCCCCATGCACACAAAGTGAAGTTAAGAATGGTGATCTTGCTTGACCGAAAATAATTTTTTAATATGACTACATTCAATATCTCCATTATAATCTACTACAGTAACAGATCATGTAAAAGCATTGGGCTGTTCCAGTGAGAAGTAATATTCGTATAGGACAGATATGCTGTACCTTTCTCACACAGTCTGACAGTGAGGGAACCTTCATCCTGGAAGTAAATGATCCTCTTCTGCACAATGCTGGCCCTGCAGAGGAGAAAGAATAGCATTCCTTCTATTCACTGACAACACAATGCAATACAGCGCTCATGTTAGCTCACAACTCCCAGGGGTGCGCACACACACACACACACACACACACACACACACGAGGAGGAGCCTCGAAATTACCAGGCTGATTACCGATGCGCTGTAGTGAAAAAGAATGTAAGCTTGCGAGACTTCCGGATGGTTTTACAAGGTTACGTGAGGAGTGCAAGAGGCACTGACTGTCTGGTTCCTCTGATGAGAGGTGGTAAAATCCCCCCCGTCAGAGCGCACGCCAGAGGCACTGCCAGACCTGCTCCCCATCAACCTCAGCAGAATACCAATGTGCAGAGAGCCAGACTGAGGCTGATCCTCAGGACAGTCCATCAAAACTCTTGACAGATACTGTATGACTACTCTGTCTCACACTCTCTACAGCTCGTCTCCCAGGAGAGACTATTCTCGGTAGACAAAAACCTTTTGGGTGGTAAAATATAAAATTGTGATCGTCTCATCAAACCACAGGATCTGAGGCCACGACACTGTTTCTCCAAACAGACAAACTCAAGCCCAAACTTTTCTCTGCAACAGATGTATATCCTCAGCCATACAGCTGTTCTAAAGGCCACAGTTACATTGTATGGAGCTCAGCAGGGACTTTGCATGTTATAATACATCATTTTCACTATCATTGCACTTTAAAATGGGGCGGCAGGTAGCCTAGTGGTTAGAGTGTTGGACTAGTAACCGAAAGTTTGCAAGATCGAATCCCCGAGCTGACAAGGTAAAAAGCTGTCATTCTGCCCCTGAACAAGGCAGTTAACCCACTGTTCTTAGGCTGTCATTGAAAATAAGAATTTGTTCTTAACCGACTTGCCTAGTTAAATAAAGGTAAAATAAATAAATAAAATGTGGTACAGGTGCATCAAGTTAATGACTTTCACCCAATGTAAATATCTTAACATTTGCTGGCATCAGTGGGTTGCAGTTGGGTAATCTTTGGTTAATACACTGCTCAAAAAAATAAAGGGAACACTAAAATATACACAACGCCTGGGCATGCTCCTGATGAGGTGGCGGATGGTCTCCTGAGGGATCTCCTCCCAGACCTGGACTAAAGCATCCGACAACTCCTGGACAGTCTGTGGTGCAACGTGGCGTTGGTGGATGGAGCGAGACATGATGTCTCAGATGTGCTCAATTGGATTCAGGTCTGGGGAAATGGCGGGCCAGTCCATAGCATCAATGCCTTCCTCTTGCAGGAACTGCTGACACACTCCAGCCACATGAGGTCTAGCATTGTCTTGCATTAGGAGGAATCCAGGGCCAACCGCACCAGCATATGGTCTCACAAGGGGTCTGAGGATCTCATCTCGGTACCTAATGGCAGTCAGGCTACCTCTGGCGAGCACATGGAGGGCTGTGCGGCCCCCCAAAGAAATGCCACCCCACACCATGACTGACCCTGGCTGGAGGATGTTGCAGGTAGCAGAACGTTCTCCACGGCGTCTCCAGACTCAGTCACATCTGTCACGTGCTCAGTGTGAACCTGCTTTCATCTGTGAGGAGCACAGGGTGCCAGTGGCAAATTTGCCAATCTTGGTGTTCTCTGGCAAATGCCAAATGTCCGGGCATGGTGTTGGGCTGTAAGCACAACCCCCACCTGTGGACGTCGGGCCCTCATACCACCCATGGAGTCTGTTTCTGACCGTTTGAGCAGACACATGCACATTTGTGGCCTGCTGGAGGTCATTTTGCAGGGCTCTGGCAGTGCTCCTCCTGCTCCTCCTTGCACAAAGGCGGAGGTAGCGATCCTGCTGCTGGGTTGTTGCCCTCCTACGGCCTCCTCCACGTCTCCTGATGTACTGGCCTGTCTCCTGGTAGCGCCTCCATGCTCTGGACACTACGCTGACAGACACAGCAAACCTTCTTGCCACAGCTCGCATTGATGTTCCATCCTGGATGAGCTGCACTACCTGAGCCACTTGTGTGGGTTGTAGACTCCGTCTCATGCTACCACTAGAGTGAAAGCACCGCCAGCATTCAAAAGTGACCAAAATATAAGCCAGGAAGCATATGAACTGAGAAGTGGTCTGTTGTCACCACCTGCAGAACCACTCCTTTATTGGGGGTGTCTTGCTAATTGCCTATAATTTTCACCTGTTGTCTATTCCATTTGCACAACAGCATGTGGAATTTATTGTCAATCAGTGTTGCTTCCTAAGTGGACAGTTTGATTTCACAGAAGTGTGATTGACTTGGAGTTACATTGTGTTGTTTAAGTGTTCCCTTTATTTTTTTGAGCAGTGTATATCCCTGACTTCCATGGCTCTCTCCATGGTTATGTTCTTCACGTCAAGGGTTTGGGCTGGGCTTCTGTCTACAACATTAGTTCCTGCGGGAGTGTTTAGGATCCTTTAGTTGTGGTCCCACACACACAGGCCTGTGGGCCCTGGCTCCGCATGTCTCCGGTGCTGCTGCCCGCCTGCAATCTCTCTGTCACTGGGGAGAGGGTGGCTATAGAGAGCGGAAGCTCCATGTAGACCTTCATCTCTCGTTCTTCTTCATCTGACTCTCAAACACTGTTTTTTAACCTCACCCTCAAAGAGAGAGTCTGCCTTTCTTCTTCGTCAACTCTAAGACACTATTCAGGTCAAACCTCTAAGGGCTTTATATGCCGTGCCCTATGACATAATAGCCGTTGACATTTCTGTATACCAGACAAACTAGCACTAATGACAGGACTCTGTAGTGTAGAAGGAGGAGCATTGTTTTGGGATCTCAGCTGTTAAATGTGATATACTTTATGAGATTCAGTGGGAGAAGAATTGGATCCTCTCCTAGCAGTAATTTGAGTTCTATTTGATGTTCAGTGGATAGAGTTGGCAGCTGTGTTTCGTGGCCTTTGTCTGGCAGGCAGCCCGACGCTCCGGTACGAGGTAGAGAGCTGTATCTCTGCTTTGACAGGCAAAGACAAAGTGACAGCAATGCGGCGGGATTTGCATAGCAGATGTTTCTCAGTGCAACATTTATTGGAATAATACCAGGACTGCAATAAGCCATCTGTCGTATGGGACGGGAAGATATATTAGAAGTAACTATTGTGGATATAGCTTCAGAAAGCTCGGCAGAGATGAGTGAGTTACATCTAGCACTAAGTCAGTGAAGCTAAGCACTATTTGCAGGGTAAATACAGGGCAGGGGATGGAGAGGCAGGATGTGTTAGGGGAAAAAATTGCTTAAATATCTATACAGCAGAGCTTAATTGTTCAGTATTCATGCACCAATTCGATCTCACCTCAATTTCACATTTCTTAACATAAGAAAGAGCTTTCAGATGAGCAAGCAATATGCCATGGAAATAGTTATTTAACACCCAATTTCAACCGTTTTTGAGAATTATTAGGGTTAGGCTGAGTGTTCTCCCTTTATGCTAATCATGCAAGTTTGTGTGTGCGTGGGTAGCACAGCTACTCTAGGAATCCACTGAGGCAACGCCTAGCCGCCTGGCTTCACAACTCATGAAGCCAATGCAATAAAAAGACACTAAATCTGATCGTGCTTTTCCTGCCAATTCATTTTAGGTCTGTACCAGCAAGTATCCCCCACAAATGGTATGTTAACGAAGACATAAACTTTTGAAGATATAGTCAAAACAGTGATGAACTGTTGATCCTTACAAAATGTGTTGTTCACTCAAGAATTCGTCAGCTAATGTTGAATTGGTCAGCTAAAGGGCATTCGGACTGCTAGCTCACTAGCTGTTGTGACAGTACATTTTTTCGTTTTTAGCCTGTATAACATGTTTACAGTTGCGAGGCTTATTGATAACGAGTTCATAGCATATCTAACAGGTTATGAAACTCATATCCAAATGCAATTTCATATGTAAGTGCTATTTTCTTGGCTGCCAACTTTCAAAGAAAGCTTGGAGTGAGGTTTTCCATCTTGAAAATCATTGCACCCTGACACAACCCCTAGATGTGGGGTTTGGGGGTCCTCCCCCAGGAAAATGTTACAGTTTTAAAGCTAATTTCCTGCAATTCTACCTATTTTGACATGGCTTAGGCCTATGACCAATAAATAAATAAACACACACACACACAGTGTATTCAGAAAGTATACACTGTGTGTGTGTGTGTGTGTGTGTGTGTGTGTGTGTGTGTGTGTGTGTTTCCACATTGTTACGTTACAGCCTTATTCTAAAATTGATAAAATAATATTTTTTCCCTCGGGACAAGTCTCTGAATGTCCTTGAGTGGCACAGCCAGAGCCCGGACCTGAACATCTCTGTAGAGTCCAGAAAATAGCTGTGCAGGAACACTCCCCATCCAACCTGACAGAGCTTGAGAGGATCTGCAGAGAAGAATGGGAGAAACTCCCCAAAAACAGTTGTGCCAAGCTTGTAGCGTCATACCCAAGAAGACTTGAGGCTATAATTGCTGCCAAAGGTGCTTCAACAAAGTACTAGTATTAGTATTAGTTGAAGATCCTTGCCATCATCTTATTCTATATAGACAAAACGAGTCCCCCTACCATCTCTGCCTAGGAAGTGCACAATACAGAAATGTCATAAACTGATATTTGAGGCCTGTAACATTTACTATCCAACACTGTCCATAAATGGCTGCAAAAATACATAGCCTCAAATTCATTTTCAAAGACACAATCGGTATATCAGGTCTTTGATGTTGGGGCTATTTTGCTTCCACCTTGTTAAGGTCAATGGAAACATGAACTTCACCCAGTACCAGGATATTTTAGCCATAAACCTGGTTGCCTCTGCCAGGAGGCAAGATAATAACCCCAAGCATACATCACAATCCACAAAGAAATGGTCAATTGGCCATAAAATCAACATTTTGCAATGGCCATCTCAGTCTCCGGACTTGAAACCCATTGAAAAAGTAACATTATGACTAACTATTGTTCCCTGAAGGAGGGACACAAAACATACTATTGGGAGTTGCACTCTTATGACTTAGGTTGAAGGATCTACAAATGAAATCCATGGCTTGCTGTATGATAAGATTGAGGCTCGGATTCATTCCTTCAATTTAATACCGCCCTTCAGAGCCCAGGTATGGGCGGAGTGGGACCAGACAGGTGTTGTACCTTGTTTCCCTCCTTCAGGGAACATTAGTTATAGTCATAACGTTACTTTCCCTTTGTCAGTCAACTTCGGTACACATGCTATGGGGAAATATAATCACGCGCCAAGCCAACCCCAATGGGTACTAAATTAACTGGACAATGGAAGACCACCCAGACCTGACCCCACCAGATAAAGCAGCCTGGGTATTATGCACACAATGTGTTGCCTAGTGACTTTCCCCTTCCCCCTACACTGTGTGTTACACTGTGACATCCAAGCGATAAAACCTCACAAAAGTGTGTGGTGAGGCCCAACTTGCAGCAGCACAAATATCTCCTACAATTCAACCCTTTAAACAACACCCAAGACGATGCCAGACCCCTAGTGGAGTGGGTGCGTACACCGCTAGGTAACCTTTGCTCCTTGCTGCTATATGCCAGAGGCATACCTTTTACACTCCAGTGGGAGAGACGCTGCTTAGAGAGCACACTGCCGCGACCTGGATTAGACAAAAAGTTGGTCACAAAACCGAATAGCTCAAAAAGCTAAGGACCTGTAGAATGTAGCCATGACTTTCGGTGCAAAGGCCACTTTTGGACGCAACGTCACCTTAGAGTACAGGAAGAGTGTACAGAAGTCCCCAACACATTTAGTTGAGGCCAAAGCCATGAGCAGGGAGGTTCTGTAAGAGAGGATCTTCAGATCCATCGACTCCCGAGGATCAAAGGGGGCCACATACAGTGCTTCCAAAACCAGTGCCAAGTCCCATGTGGGTGCAGTGGGAGTTTCCACGGGTCCCCGCTTAAAAGGTAGATGATCACCACAAACCAAGGCTGCCTGGGCCAACGGGGAGCCACAAGAATCAATGGTAAGCCCTCCCGGCGCACCCAATTCAATGTGGGCTGAATCAGAACCACTGGCGGAATCACGTAAAGGAGTGTTCGAGGCCACTGGTACGCCAGAGCATCTCTGTTCCCAGCGGGGCACTCAGGTACATCATTCAGAAAAATAGATGGCACCATGTTTTTTCACGTTGCGCAAAGATCTACGTCGGCCCTGCCGAGCAACTTAAAGATACGTATAATACTAAACAAGAGAGCTACCCCAGCAACTCTACCGTGGGGATGCAGAAATAGCTAGTAATAGCTAGCTCACCTCAGAGAGTTAGCCAACCTGGCTTGGTTTAGCTCGAAAAGTTCATGTAGGACCGGATCATCGAGGTGGGACCGGACCCTTCATCAACAAGTCTGGCGGTGCTTGCCTCTCCTCCCAGGGTCAGTACCTAACGAACCTGGCCACCCTCTCTCTTCGAGTAGCCTCCTGTAACCGGCGACAGAGTGCACAGGAGCCAGGTTGGGTGCAGGCAGCCATCGCATACCCCACACAGACAAGACATTTGCTCCAATCACCCAATCAATCTCCGCTTCATGCACCTCAGTCCCAGCCGAGTATCGGCAACTGGGAACGGAATGTTGCCATTGTTAATGGCAAGCTTCCTCAATAATGCTACCAGGGATCGAGGGGAGGTTGTACACAGTACGTGGCAATGTGCACACAAACAGATTCGAGCAAGGGCCGCCTGATCATGCTCCAAGCCGAGACAAACTACACAGAGATCGTGAGTATCTTTCAGAGAAAGATGTCTGCATGAATGGGGGCATGATCTCGACACCAAACCTGGCTTAGTCATTCCACCACAATGGGACAGTTTAGTTGCCGCAACATAAGACAGTCTCGTTATGTAATTGTTTGTTTTAGTATCGTGAATCGTTCATTCCTGTTCACACCGAGGTGAAGAGCAGAATAATTAAAGGAATGAATCCGAGACTCACGCTTATCACCTGTGGCTTATAGCGGGGAGTAGATTTTATTGGCCTTGACGGGAGGGATTGTAGTTCTTCAACCGAAGTCGTGAGAGTGCGACTCCTCATAGTATATTGCCAAAGTTGACTGAATAAAATGGTTAACTGTGGTTTGAACTGAAGAGGGCAGTCCATAAGCGCAAACAAATTATATTAAGGAACTGGAAGGATTCTGTATGGAGGAATTGTCTAAGATCCCTCCCAATGTGGTCTCCGATTTATAAAACATATTAGAAAAAGGCTCAGTGCCATTATCCTCGGAAGGTGAGGTATTGAAATCAGAGCTATACATTTTGACCCCTACCTTTTTCAGAAATATATTACTTTCTTTCGCTGAGCAATTGAGCAAAGGAATATAAATTCCTTATTTTTGTTAGCATACGATATACAGTAGCTAGGTATTTGAATAATTTATTATATATAGAGTAATTTTTCCTCATTTTTATCAAGGGTGTCAATCATTTCAAACCCCACTGTAAGGACTGTCTGTTGCATTTTTGTTGTCACCGCCCCCTATAGTTTAGGCTCAATGCCAAACACGAAACGAGGGGACCAGGCTAATTCAAGTGTGGATTAAATCGACTTTAGCACGATGTCAAAAGGCAACATTCTGCATTTGGGACGGGAGTAACAGCAACCTAATTTGTTGAGAACATTATACAAGACAACAGTGCTACCATGCTGCGCAGTAGCCCGGTCCGCCACAAGGAGTCGCTAGACAGCGATGAGCCATGTAAAGCCCCGCCAGCCAAACCCTCCCCTAACCCAGACGACGCTGGGCCAATTGTGCGCCGTCCTATGGGACTTCCAGTCATGGATCAAACCCCAGGCTGTAGTGTGATGCAGTGCCTTAGACCACTGCGCCACTCGGGAGGCCAAAAAAGAGTACTTTTTAATGCATGAAGTGTGGCATGTGAGCGTGAGATGAGGGTAAAATACGTGTCTCACAGCCAATGCATGAAAGCAGTGGCGACCCGTCATTCAGGGAAGGTGAGGCAGAGCCCTACCTGTTTTGAGCCCCACCTGTTTAGAGTAAAACATAAAAAATCCCATGTTTGCATGTTATTTTGGCATTTATACGTGTCACATATTAGTTTGCAAACATTGTAAAAAAAAAATGTAAAAATTATCATTCAGTTAATAAAGCTGCATACAATCATGGTCTCTTTTTTGCTCTCTTGAGTAAGGCAGCTCCAAAAAATGCAGGTTTTTCAGCCTAGCTCAGTTCTTCCTGTTCAAGTGAGCACAGAAAAGAGTCCAAAAATGTGTTGTGTGCTACTGCATACATGACATAATATGCCAGGAAGATATGTATACTTTAGTTAGGAAAGTAATACTAAATATATGTTGTGAAGCAAGCCGTTAGTTGCCCATGTGCCTCACCTTAATAATTTTCCCTCATAAATTAGCCTACTGTTCTGGCTTGGTGGTGCACATTTAGCCTATAGCCTGTTGTAGAGAAATGTCATCATCAAATATTGTAAGAGCTTTCATTGTGTGCTTATATGCCTTGTTTATTTATCCTACGGTTCTGACTTGGTGTAGAGGGAGAATACTGTAAGAATGGCCCATGTTCTGAATTCTGTTGCTGTACATTATACAAGTACTCAACAAATATTTATATTTACTAAGTCTGTCCTAGCTCGCTCATTAATGTCTTAATCGAAATTACGGATTGACTCTTATCAGCTCGTCCTCCCCTTATTCCATAGTTTGTACATCTCAATTGTCAGTAGAGAACACACTTGTTTTAAGCAAGTCAGCCATATCAGCTATGTTTTTTTAAATGCAGTAAATGAGGCTGAATGAACTGTTTCTCTGCCAGACAAGTCTCCGCTGATAGCCGGGTGAAGCAGTGGTAAGTATTTTTTCCATGGTGCAAAAAAAAAAAAACTTTGCTGTTGGGACAGCTTTATGTAGGCCCTAACAGTTTGTGTGCACTGTTTGTCACCGTTATAGTGCAATTAATGTATTGTAACAACCCTGGGTTTATAAGCCCGGAAATGGACTCTGCAGCACGAGCATGCTTTTGCGGCACAGTCGATAGCGTGTCGGACCTCGGGCTCGAAGGTCGAGGGTTCGAGACCTGCTCCCTGCTGTTTCATTACAGTATTGTTTAGTGCTGTGTAGTGGCTTTGCTGGCATGCATCTAAAAACATTATTGAGTTTTCCCCACCAAGATTTACATGCTAAAATCACCACTGTGTGAGAGGTGGCAGATCTGTATTTTGGAGTTTGTTGCTACATTCAGCAAATCTTTTAGGTTCCTAGCTACCATTGCAACTGAAGTTGTTTTCTTTATGGCTAGCTAGCCTATATACCTGTATTCCAGTTTGTCTATTTATTCAGTTAGCTCTTTGCCATGTTGTGTTATTTGTTCTAATGAATTGTTGAACCCTATGAAATGAATCTGTATGGACAACTCATGAAGCTGATGCAGTAAAAGACACTACATCAGATCCTGCTTTCCTGTCAATTCATTTCAGCCTCCAGACATTGTGGGGGCTCATCCGGGATTGCTACAGTGGAGTGAGGAGACAACCAGCCTGCTACAACTTCAGCACAGCGATCAACAGCAGGACCGAACTCGTCTACGTGTAGACCTACGATGTGAAGTTTCAAGTAATTGTCCACAATAGTTTCTGCACATAAGACACTTGTTTGGGAAGAAGAAGAAAAAATTACCACAGTTAAATGAACTGGAAGATGTGAACAGTGGCACCTTTAGTTGAAAGGGACACAGCATTCCACAGACAAATGACTGTGATGAACTGTTTGAGTATATCAACATACGGTTAAGCTTCTCTGCATTGATGGAAATCAGAGGATCAAGGCATCTCAATACCGTTTAACTTGAAAGATAATATTGATGCAATGGTTAATGGCGGAGAGAAAACACAAAAGGAGAGACAGACAAATGAAATTAAGGAGGTGTCTAGGACCACAGGGTTCCAACCAATAAATTAGCATGTCTTGGGGGGATGATCTTTCATCCTCTAACTTTCTCACTCATTATTATATTTATTCGGGATTACCTGTAATCATGGTAGCATCCATATTAATGTAGAAGTATTTAGAAACATAGTTTATTCTTATTTACAATAAAAGTGACTCCAAAATGACACAATACATTATTTACCAAAACTTATATTGGGCACAAAATAATCTGAAACACAAGGAAAGCAAACTGCAAATGCATCCAACAGGTTTGTAGCTATTGGGTTTTGTGGGTTACTAGAGATTATACATCCAGGACCTTTCCAGAATTTCCAAAGCGTTGTATGAACTGCTCCAAAACCACCAAAAACAGGTGACCTGCCACTCCCAGCTTTCAAGAAGAAATCCAAAAGAAACAAATATTCAGACATAGGCCAACTCCCATCAACAGCACTGGTGAACTGGACAGCCGAACATCTACAAACCATAAAGCGGCTCATAGACCTACTCAGCAGCCCACCAATTACCATTTCAGAATTTGAACTTCCATTTGTCCTTCACACAGATGCGTCAGGTGAAGGTTTGGGAGCTGTGTTCTACCAAGAGCAGGAAGGGAAGTTATGAGTGATAGGCTATGGATCAGGAACTCTCACCACAGCAGAGAAAGACTATCACTTGCATTCAAGAAAGCATGAGTTTTTGGCTTTAAAATGGGCTGCCTGCGAAACATTTGGATAATGTTTTAACCCCCTCCCCGGCCTTGTCTCAGGATGGTAAGTTGGGGGTTGAAGATATCCCTCTAGTGGGTGGGGTTATATCCTGCCTGTTTGGCCATGTCCGGGGGTATCATTGGATGGGGCCACAGTGTCTCCTGACCCCTCCTGTCTCAGCCTCCAGTATGTATGCTGCAGTTGTTTATGTGTCGGGGGCTAGGGTCAGTCTGTTATATCTGGAGTATTTCTCCTGTCTTATTCAGGGTCCTGTGTGAATTTAAGCATGCTCTCTCTAATTCTCTCTTTCTTTCTTTCTCTCTCTCGGAGGACCTGAGCCCTAGGACCATGCCTCAGGACTACCTGGCATGATGACTCCTTGCTGTCCCGAGTCCACCTGGCCGTGCTGCTGCTCCAGTTTCAACTGTTCTGCCTGCAGCTATGGAACCCTGACCCGTCCCAGACCTGCTGTTTTCAACTCTCTAGAGACAGCAGGAGCAGTAGAGATACTCTCAATGACTGGCTATGAAAAGCCAACTGACATTTACTCCTGAGGTGCTGACTTGTTGCACCCTCGACAACCACTCTGATTATTATTATTTGACCATGCTGGTCATTTATGAACATTTGAACATCTTGGCCATGTTCTGTTATAATATCCACCCGGCACAGCCAGAAGAGGACTGGCCACCCCTCATAGCCTGGTTCCTCTCTAGGTTTCTTCCTAGGTTTTGGCCTTTCTAGGGAGTTTGTCCTAGCCACCGTCCTTCTACACCTGCATTGCTTGCTGTTTGGGGTTTTAGGCTGGGTTTCTGTACAGCACTTTGATATATCAGTTGATGTAAGAAGGGCTATATAAATACATTTGATTTGATTTGAATAACCCATTGATTTATGTTATGAGCACTGCTAAACTGAATGCCAATGGGCACAGATGGGTGGGAGAATTTTTATTTAACAAAGTATAGGCCAGGACAAACTAATGCTGATGCAGACACTGTCACAACTGCCTGTGACTATGGAGGGGCATTTGTAGGTGGTTGACAAGGAATTGTCACAGGAGACAATCTCAGCCATTTGGCAGGGGAGTAGAGTGGCAGAGAATGAGTCCTCTTGGGTGGCTTCCTTGAACATACAGTTCTGTCCCGTTGGAGAAAAGCCTGAAATGCTGCTGCAGGCTGTGACCAACAACGAGATCCGGAAAGCTCAAGAGGAAGATGGTGGGGTCTAAAACCAGACTGATGCGGCAAATCCAAGATGGCAGCATGTCAAGTCGTTTGTCTGTGACTAGTACATTTTAACCTACTAATAACCTATTTATTTATGGTTGAGTAACTTCCTTGTTGTTTAGTGCAAACTATGTTGTTTTTGCTGGTGTAAAGATCACGGGTCTCTCAACTCGGCACTTCATTACTTGAAGTTTACCAAAGTAAATCTATCTCTGGCTGGCTTGAGTTCCTTCTTCATCCGCGGAGTGTCTCGTCCAAGAGGCTCCTTTTTGCTCTTTGCCTGGCTGTCAGTGGCAGCTCAACAATTCCCAACCCGTTCTCTCAATCGACCTCAATACCCAATCTACTCAACTCGCAAATACTCACATTCAGACTCATACATCCCTCTCTCCCCTTACCTTCGTTGGCCTCTATTTTTGACATTTATCCGAGAAAATTACAATTTTCGTGGTATTGCTTTGTGCACTGACTTTACTGAACTCTGGAGAAAACGAACATTGTCGCTGGGTGAAAACATCTGACAATGTGCTCTCCCGTCCATTAGACACCATTAGACACCTTGAGAAAAGTACTGGAGGGCATGGGTATATCCTGGCATAAAATAGGTACCTTCTAGCAGTCATAAGGACATAGAGTCAATCGGTGATTGGGGTTTTAGATTATCAAAATATATTTTCCCATACTGTCTCCCAATTTGTCTGTCTGTCAGAAAGTGTAAAATATTTTTCCCATACCGTGGATATATTTAATTGTTTTTGTGCTGCTATAATTAATTGACTATAGACATAAGAAACAACTTATTGTGAGGATCATCTGTTCGTTTGAAGTTTGACCAATGGGTGTACCGGTAAATCTGGTCATTCTGCTCCGCAGAGGATCCCATAGGCTTGAATATATAGGTGGTGTTGAAGGTAAACACAAAATGATGAACCTGGGACATTAAAACACTGGCGAATTTCCTAGAAACTGAGGAGTCCATTCACATTGAATATGTCTTTGAAAGTATAAATAACCTTAGACCAAGAATCTGATATACAGTGCATTCGGAAGGTATTCAGAGCCCTTGACTTTTCCCACATTACGTTACCGCCTTATTCTAAAATGTATTAAATACATGTTTGTCCTCATCAATCTACACACAACACTGCATAATGACAGGGCGAAAACAGGTTTTAGCAAATGTATTAAAAATAAAACACAGAAATACCTTATTTTCACAAGTATTCAGACCCTTAGCTATGAGACTTGAGATTGAGCTTAGGTGCATCCTGTTTAAATTGATTGTCCTTTAGATGTTTCTACAACTTGGTAGTCCACCTGTGGTAAATTCAATTGACTGAACATGATGTGGAAAGGCACAAACCTGTCTATATAAGGTCCAGCATATGACAATGCATGTCAGAGCAAAAACCATGCCATGAGGTCGAAGGAATTGTCAAGACCGGATTATGTTGAGGCACAGATCTGGGGAAGGATACCAAAACATTTCTGCAGCATTGAAGATCCCCAAGACCACACTGGCCTCCTTCATTCTTAAATGGAAGAAGTTTGGAACCACCAAGACTCTTCCTAGAGCTGGCTGCCCAGCCAAACTGAGCAATCGGGGGAGAAGAGCCTTGGTCAGGGAGGTGACCAAGTATGCGATGGTCACTCTGACAGAGCTCCAGAGTTCCTCTGTGGAGATGGAAGAACAACCATCTCTGCAGCACTCCACCAATCAGGCCTTTATGGTAGAGTGGCCAGACGGAGGCCACTCCTCAGTAAAAGGCACATGACAGACAACTTGGAGTTTGCCAAAAGTCTCCTAAAGGACTCTTAGACCATGAGAAACAACTCTTTGGCCTGAATGCCAAGCATCACGTCTGGATAAAACCTGGCATCATCCCTACGGTGAAGCATGGTGATGGCAGCATCATGCTGTGGGGATGTTTTTCAGTGGCAGGGACTGTGAGACTAGTCAGGATCGAGGGAAAACCTTCTCCAGGGCGCTCTGGACCTCAGACTCGGGCGAAGGTTCACCTTCCAACAGGACAACGACCCTAAGCACACAGCCAAGACAACGCAGGAGTGGCTTTGGGGCAAGTCTCAATGTTCTTGAGTGGCCCAGCCAGAGCCCGGACTTGAACCCGATCTAACATCTCTGGATAGACCTAAAATTAGCTGTGCAGCGACAAGTGGTAACTCGTCATTCAGGGCAGTTGGGGTTGCCTGTTTTGCATGTTATTTTGGCATTGAAGACCTTATAGCTTGAGAGGATCTACAGAGAATGGGAGAAACTACTGAAATACAGGTGAGCTAAGCTTGTAGCATCAAACCCAAGAAGACTTGAGGCTGTTATCACTACCAATGCCTAAAAACCTTTTTTGCTTCGTCATTATGGGCTATTGTGTGTAGATGGATATAAATGTTTGTTTTTTCATCCATTTTAATATAAGGCTGTAACGTAACAAAATGTGGGGAAAAAATCAAGGGATCTGAATACTTTCCGAATGCACTGTAAATGGTTTCTTACATTCTGAGAATTCTTTATTATGCCATATTGGAGAGTATGAATGCCGTTTTAGATTAAAACTCATGTTTCTCTGTAGCTTTCCACACATTTACTCATATGCTGAGTAATAGGTCCAAACTATAATGCAACATTTTTAGGAGTCAATATAGAAAATAAATCTTCTAATCTAAGCGGATAAATGATTGATTCTTCTATAGTAAGCCAAGGAGCTGACATCTCTGAGTTTAACCAGGTCTTCAGGAAATTCCTTTGGAATGATAGGTGGTAAAATTAGAAATGTGGAACTGCAAGTACACCTAATGCTTTTGTTCTCTGTAGTGTTGCGTATTTAATCTGTGCCCCCCCCCCTCCCCCAAAGGAACTTCTTTATGAGATAGACTGTTGGCCTTAATTTGACTATAGGAGGAGGCAGTGGTAACATCGAACATATAAAATTGATATGAGGAAGGACATTCATTTTAATAATTGAGACACTAGCTTGCAAAGAAGTGGGCATACCAGACCATCTTGTCTTTTTGGACCTTTTCTTCCTGCACATAGTGTGAATAGAGAGGGATATGGTACAGTGGTCGCTCAACTAAAAGTTTTGAGATTATGCAGCGGGACTTGTGGTTTAGTACGGTACCCTGCGTCACTGCTTCATTGCTCCAGACAACCCCAGGGGGAGTTAAGAGCACGAATTATGCTTTTGGGTCCCAAGGCGCTAACGTGTCTCTAACTGACAATACATGGGCGACATAAACCAAATATAAACTGATAATTGTGCTAACTTCAAAATTGAATTTCAATTAACTGAATGATGAGGATGAAGAAGGTGACTGAATTTAGAACAATAGTGTAAGAATTACTTTTCCTCTGTCCTGCACGTGCACACCCGGAAAAACACACTTATATTTTTGTTTCTACTCATCAGTATTACTTCCTAAAACTGTTTTAACGCTAGGGTTTTATTCTAAGAGAAACAAAAATGTTCAATTATATTACATTATATTACATTCTTAAGATATGTGTTGACAGAATATAAGCTAGTGATGTCTGCTAAATAATCAAGTTGATGGAGCAGTCATATAGCCACAGCACCTAAATAAAGTTGAGTGACTTACTCATTCATGGCTTCAGATCAAAATAACATTCTTTCTGATAGGCTTTAATAAAGAAATGTTTTGCTTATCCTGACCAGGACACCACGTATCATAATAGCCCATTATGGACTATTAGCAGGACAATAGACTCTTGCCAACACCTCGCTGTATTTTGATTCTTTGTGCAAGGCAATTGATCAGCATTAAACTTTGTGGATGGGTGCAGTGCAAACTGCATTGGTACAGATGCTGGTTCGATACCCGTGCCATCCGCGACGGGGAGACCCATGAGGTGATGGTGGGCTTTTGGTTTCTCTCCCTCTAAAAACAGAAATAAATCATTCTTAATAACAAACTGGCTGTATTTACAAATTAGTAAGAGTGTCTCACCCCTTGTTCAAGAATGGCCTTTTTCTCGTTCACATTAGGTTATTTGAAAACAAAATAATCTCCAAAATATCGTTATTTTTTAAACAAAGCGGTTATTATTATTATTAATTTAGAATTATATAAAAGTCCCTTAGATATTCTCACAGATCAGATTTTCCCTAACGAAAAATGCCCTTTAGAAATTAATTTAGAATCCTCCAATCCTCTAAATCAAATGATCAAGTCATTGAAAAACATATTTTTAGATATACTATATCCTCTTCTCTCAACTGAGGAAGCCAGCTTACTGGGAACCTACATTGGATAACATGAATAAAAGGAAAATCACCAGTATTTCATCTGAGGTCTATTTAAAAATATGGAACCAATTAAGTCCACTGTTACTTGAAATGATTAGCAGAGCCGTTCACAAAAAGGTTCATTTGGAAGGGATGTAAATACAGCAGTAATTTACCTTTGTAAAAAAAAAGTTAAGTACGCCATCCAGTGTTCTCAATATTGCCCTCTACCTTTGATAAATACAGATATTAAACAAGTTTCTAAAATTCTGTTGTCCCTTCTCGAAAAGTACTTACCCAAATTTGTACATCTGGACCAAAGCGTGTCTGTTAAAAAAATTATTACAGATCTAACATCCTTCATCAGAATCTAAAGCTCATTGGGCAATGATATATCTCGACGCAGAAAAAGCTTTTGATAGACTAAAAAGGTCATATCTTTGGTCAGTTTTTAAACATATGGGACTTGGCTTCAATTTTTTTTAAATATTATTAAAATACTATATGCTAATCCCTCAGCCATAGTAATAACATGCATTACCTGCTCTGTTCCATTTAGACTAGAAGTAGCAGGCAAGGTGATCCCATCTCAACTCTGCAATTTGTATTGTCTATGGAGCCCCTGGCCACGGCAATTCGACAACGTAAAGAAATTACACCAATAGCTCTCAGTTCTACGGATGACATTATCTAATTACACGCCGACGATATCTAACTTTATGTAGATGATGTAGCTCAATCCCTCCCAAAGGCTCTGAAGATCGTAGACAAATTCAGCTCCATCTCAAATTACAAAATTGCCAGAAACATTCATTTAATTTTACATCTGCACATTCACAGTTTGGCGCGACACAACCATTAGACCGGATGACATGTTTCTGTGCATAAGCTATGCTAGCTAACGTCATGACATCGCCTACAAGTGTGACCAGGGATTTTATTGGAGAATCAATTTTTACATACAGTGCCTTATGTGAAGTATTCAGACCCCTAGACTTAAGATATTTTGTTATGTTACAGCCTTATTCTAAAATTGATAAATGTTTTTTCACCCAACACAATCTATAAACAATACCACATCATTTATCATAAAAAGTTGAAATATCACATTTACATAAGTATTCAGACCCTTTACTCAGTACTTTTCTGAAGCACCTTTGGCAACAACTACAGTCTTCTTAGGTATGACGCTTGAAACCAAGATTGAACTCTTTGGCTGGAGGAAACCTAGCACCATCAAACCCTCTGGGTTTCCACTAGGATGGAACAGACAATATGGCGCTGTACAACGTGATGCTAATAAATTCAGACCATTGTCAGATTGTACATTCAGACCGTTTCGCTCTCGGAGGGCACACTGGACGTTCGGGCCGAGGAGTAGGGTTGATTTGAGCGGTCTGGCCTTATAACGTCAGTCAAGCATCCAAGCTAATGTTGGCTAGCTTGCTAGCTACTTCCAGACACAAATGAGACCACTCTGACCATTTTACTCGCCCTAGCTGAGCTGGTAAGGCAGTTTTCGTGATAATCAGAGCGTTAGTGACTGTAAATGTGGTACTGGAAACAATTTAATTGCGCTTTTTTCCCGACATTTACTGACACCGGCCATATTCAACGGGTGTTGAGAGGCCGTAAATGGATTATTCTGCTCTCTGGTACACTCAGATGAGAGTGCTCTGAAATCCGTGTTGATAGTAGGCTGGATACATGAAATTCTAAACAACGTTCTTTTTTGATAAAAACTAGTTAATTGCATCGAACTAGTTCATTGCATTTTTCACCCTGCCAGCTCCTATTGAGCACTGTGGCACCAAATCACCTTCCGAACATTCTATTCCCAGATAATTGTTCAACGTCACAATGCCTGCTTCGCTATTGTTGGCAATGAGACAAGCTCTTTGAAATTATGTAAGTCTGGGCAACAAGCTCCTTTGTCATCGATCGCTAGACCAGAAAAAGTCAGAATTTTTTTTTTTTTCTCATTACGCAGACATAAGCACAGTTGACACCATCGAGGTGCGGATGTTTACTTTCTACACAATATGTTTTTTTCCAGTTTCGTCCAACGAACAGATTGTAGTGCTAAAATAAAAAGGGATACATTTTTTGTGCCATATAGGCAAAATGGAATTCTAATTCTCCAGTCAAAACAGGCTCTGCGAACGTTCGATTCCATTAATTTGCTATGGGCACTCGCTAGTGTTCCAGTTTAACCAACGTTCTTCAGCCATTTTTCAGCCTTGGGTGAATTTTGACTCGTTCTATTGTCCAGCCTATGGATAGCCAGGGTGAATTTTGACTCGTTCTATTGTCCAGCCTATGGATAGCCAGGGTGAATTTTGACTCGTTCTATTGGTCCAGCCTATGGATAGCCAGAGCGAATTTACAAAAGCACCCGAATGATCCATTGAGAAAGCACAACGACTATCCCATTTTGCTCAGCTAAGAATGACTGGAATAATCAAGTCAATAAACGTTGGGTAGTTCGGTAGCCTATAGTTAATATACTGGCATGGGTGGTGTGTAACTACTAACGTTAGGTAGCTAGCTAACATACCGGTACATACTGCTGTAATGATATACTATGTGGCTCGTAAGGGCAGCGTAGCTAACAAATTGTCAGCCAACATAAGGTGTAAGGTAACTTATTTGAAAAGTCATTACTTTGTTACATTGAGTAGCAAGCTACCCTTTGGTCATTAGGGCAAATCTGGTCTGTGATAGTTTTTTTTTCACACCTAGCTCGGCTATTAGACTATTCTTTGGTAGGTTGAATAGTCTATTGTTCAGCAATTAGCCCCCCTCCCCAACTTGCAACAAATTGTTGTTGTTCCCATCTTGTTCCCTTCCCTCTTCCATGCTCTCTCTCTATCGGTCTCTCGTCTGCAGGTATGTTTTGATGTGAGAGAGAAAGCCAGTCCCGTCATCACCACCTCACCCACTCATAAGGTAACCTTCGGGCCAACTGGGGGCCCAATGCTGGTTAGGAGACACAGCAATTGTGATGAACTGAGAGAATATTAGGGTAGCAGTGTAATTCATTAATTCATTAAGCTGTTCTTATCTTTTTTTCCTTTCCGTCTTCTACACCTATCTCCCCACCTCGTCTTTCTTCCTCGTTTTATAATGCACACACCAGATTGAACTTGTATTATATAATATTACAATTATCATAATTATAATGCATGTATTATGTATTTATAACACCTGGATAATGAACTTCTTTCAATAAAGCGTTTCACATTCTCCACTGGTTGAAATTAAGTATCTCATGGAAATACTATCCTGTGTCCTCAGATTAATGCAGAAGGGAGTTAGATATGCATTGTTTATTTAATGCATATATGAATTACAAATCAATCATGTTTCTAGTCTACTGCATAGTTACAATGTGTAATCATTGATGTCCCAGGAGCAGGAGTGGTAAACACTGTTGAAATTATTAATTGTAATACATACATGCAGACAGCATCATTCAAATAATGGAGTTTGATATGACTGAAAAGAATGTATCAGAGATTCATACGTGAACTGCACCTTTATTTACCAAGGAAGAGTACATGATCAGTGAATTAATGTATATTCAATGTACAGTGTACAATGTGGAAATCTCATGCGTGGTAATAACTACAGTACATGTACAGTTGAAATCGGAAGTATACATACACCTTAGCCAAAAACATTTAAACTCGGTTTTTCACAATTCCTGACATTTAATCTTAGCAAAAATTCCCTGTTTTAGGTCAGATAGGATCACCAGTTTATTTTAAGAATGTGAAATGTCAAAATAATAGTAGAGTGAAGATTTATTTCAGCTTTTATTTCTTTCATCACATTCCCAGTGGGTCAGAAGTTTACATACACTCAATTAGTATTTGGTAGCATTGCCTTTAAATTGTTTAACTTGTGTCAAACGTTTCGGGTAGCCTTCCACAAGCTTCCCACAATAAGTTGGGTGAATTTTGGCCCTTCCTCCTGACAGAGCTGGTGTAACTGAGTCAAGTTTTTAGGCCTCCTTGCTCGCACATGGTTTTTCGGTTCTGCCCACAAATGTTCTATAGGATTGAGGTCAGGGCTTTCTGGCCACTCCAATACCTTGACTTTGTTGTCCTTAAGCCATTTTTCCACAACTTTCGAAGTATGCTTGGGGTCATTGTCCATTTGGAAGACCCATTTTCGACCAAGCTTTAACTTCCTGACTGATGTCTTTAGATGTTGCTTCAATATATCCACATAATTGTCCAACCTCATGATGCCATCTATTTTGGGAAGTGCACCAGTCCCTCCTGCAGCAAAGCACTCCCACAACATGATGCTGCCACCTCCGTGCTTCACGGTTGGGATGATGTCCTTCGGCTTGCAAGCCTCCCCCTTTTTTCTCCAAACATAACTATGGTCATTATGGCCAAACAGTTCTATTTCTCCAAAATCTACAATCTTTGTCCCCATGTGCAGTTGCAAACCGTAGTCTGGCTTATTTATGATGGTTTTGGAGCAGTGGTTTCTTCCTTGCAGAGAGGCCTTTCTGGTTATATCCATATATGACTTGTTTTACTGTGGATATAGATACTTTTGTACTGGTTTCTTCCAGCATCTTCACAAGGCCCGTTGCTGTTGTTCTGGGATTGATTTGCACTTTTCGCACCGAAGCACATTCATCTCTAGGAGACCGAACGCGTCTCCTTCCTGTGCGGTATGACAGCTGTGGTGTTTATACATGCATACTATTGTTTGTACAGATGAACATGGTACCTTCAGGGCTTTGGAAATTGCTCCCAAGGATGAACCAGACTTGTGGAGGTCTACAAAAAAAAAGGTCTTGGCTGATTTCTTTTGATTTTTCCCATGATGTCAAGCAAAGAGGCATTGAGTTTGAAGGTAGGCCTTGAAATACATCCACAGGTACACCTCCAATTGACTCAAATTATGTCAATTAGCTTATCAGAAGCTTCTAAGCCATGACATTTTCTGGAATTTTCCAAGTTGTTTAAAGGCACAGTCAACTTAGTCAACTTGTAAACTTCTACTGCCTCTACTGCCATTCAGACTTGAAGTTGATACAACTGATAGCTGAGGTTCATAGATTGGTATAAATATTAGTTCAGAACCTAACGTTTTAGGGTCCATACACAGATCGGCTACATACTGTAGCTAGCTACACATCAATAGGCATACAGTTATTTTTATCCTCCACTACACAATAAGCAAGTAAATAGTTAGCTAGCTATGTTACTTCAGCTGCATTGCAAGGCAAGTTTACATAATTGTACTGTCACGTTATGACCTTTATTTCCTTTGTTTTGTATTTATTTTAGTATGGTCAGGGCGTGAGTTGGGTGGGCAGTCTATGTTTGTTTTTCTATGTTTTGGGGTATTTCTATGTTTCGGCCTAGTATGGTTCTCAATCAGAGGCAGGTGTCATTAGTTGTTTTCCACGTTTATTGTTTTGTAGTGTTCGTGTTTATCTTTTTTTATTAAACATGAATCAATATAACCACGTTGCGTTTTGGTCCGCCTCTACTTCACCTAAAGAAAACCGTTACAGAATCACCCACCACAACAGGACCAAGCGGCGTGGTAACGGGCAACAGCAAAAGCAGCAGCAGGAGAAGCGACAGAGGCAGCAGCAGCAGGAGCAGCAGCAGCAGCAGTGGGAGAGGCTGCACTATTTGGAGGAATGGACATGGGAGGAAGAATTGGAAGGTAAAGGACCCTGGGCACAGCCTGGAGAATATCGCCGCCCCAAAGAAGAGCTGGAGGCGGGGAAGGCGGAGAGGCGCTGGTATGAGGAGGCAGCACGGCGGCGTGGATGGAAGCCTGAAAGTCAGCCCCAAAAATGTCTTGGGGGGTGGCACACAGGAAGTGTGGTGAAGCCAGGTAGGAGACCTGCGCCAACTTCCTGTGCTTACCGGGGGGCTGGAGAGACCGGGCTGGCACCGTGTTATGCTGTGAAGCGCACGGTGTCCCCAGTGCGGGTGCATAGCCCGGTGCGGTACATTCCAGCTCCGCGTATCGGCCGGGCTAGAGTGGGCATCGAGCCAAGTGCCATGAAGCCGGCTCTACGCATCTGGTCTCCAGTGCGTCTCCTTGGACCGGCTTACATGGCACCAGCCTTGCGCACGGTGTCCCTGGTTCGCCTGCATAGCCCAATGCGGGCTATTCCACCTCGCCGCACTGGCAGGGCGACCGGGACCATTCAACCGGGTAAGGTTGGGCAGGCTCGGTGCTCAAGAGCTCCAGTGCGCCTGCACGGTCCGGTCTATCCGTCACCACCTCCACGCACCAGCCCTCCAGTGGCAGCCCCCCGCACCAGGCTGTCTCTCCGGCTCATCCTTACAGAGGCTCCCGCCTCTCCAGCGCTGCCGGAGCCTCCCGGCCTGTTCGGCGCTACCAGAGCTCCCGCCCCTCAGTCCAGAGGCGCCAGAGCTACTCAGTCCAGCGCTGTCAGAGCCTTCCTCTCCAGCGTTGCCGGAGCTTCCCGTCTGCCCAGCGTTGCCGGAGCTTCCCGTCTGCCCAGCGCCATCTGAGCTACCCGTCTGCCCAGCGCCATCTGAGCTTCCAGTCTGCCCAGCGCCATCTGAGCTTCCAGTCTGCCCAGCGCCATCTGAGCCTCCCGTCTGCCCAGCGCCGCCTGAGCCACCCGTCTGCCCAGCGCCACCTGAGCCGCCCGTCTGCCCAGCGCCGCCAGTGCCGCCAGTCTGCCCAGCGCCGCCAGTGCCGCCAGTCAGCCAGGGGCCACCAGTCAGCCAGGGGCCACCAGAGCCCCTCAGCCCAGAGCCCCTCAGCCCAGAGCCGCCAGAGCCCCTCAACCCAGAGGTGCCAGAGCCCTCAGCCAAGAGCCCCTGCCCCTCAGCCAAGAGCCCCTGCCCCTCAGCCAAGAGCTTCCGCCCCTCTGTCCAGAGCTTCCGCCCCTCTGTCCAGAGCTTCCGCCCCTCTGTCCAGTGCTTCCGCCCCTCTGTCCAGAGCTGCCCCTCAGTCCAGTGGGGTCATTTAGAGGGGTCGCCGTGGTTAGGAGGCCACGGAAGCAGACAATAAGGCGGACTAAGACAATGGTGAAGTGGGGTCCGCGTCCCGCGCCAGAGCCGCCACCGGGACAGACGCCCACCCAGACCCTCCCCTATAGGTTAAGGTTTTGCGGCCGGAGTCCGCACCTTTGGGGGGGGGTACTGTCACGTTCTGACCTTTATTTCCTTTGTTTTGTATTTATTTTAGTATGGTCAGGGCGTGAGTTGGGTGGGCAGTCTATGTTTCGGCCTAGTATGGTTCTCAATCAGAGGCAGGTGTCATTAGTTGTCTCTGATTGAGAATCATACTTAGGTAGCCTGGGTTTCACTGTGTGTTTGTGGGTGATTGTTCCTGTCTCTGTGTTTTGCACCAGATAGGGCTGTTTTTGGTTTTCCACGTTTATTGTTTTGTAGTGTTCGTGTTTATCTTTTTATATTAAACATGAATCAATATAACGACGCTGCGTTTTGGTCCGCCTCTACTTCACCTAAAGAAAACCGTTACATGTACGTTCAATTTGAAGTGAATGCTTTAGCTAGCTAGATTCTTTACATCCATTGTTTCACACGATGACAGCCTGGTTTGCTGGTGTTCTCAGGAGTCCCTAAAACATTAAACAACACGAAGTACAAATTTATTCTCCTAACATTAGTTAGCTGGCTAATGTTAGCTAGTCAGATAAATGGCTATTTAGCAAGTTTCGTACATTAACAAAAACGTTTGTCTCTACATTAACATATTCCTCTCAATTGTACATTTCTTGCATGACTCGTTATGACGTTATAACTACTTATATTTGGTTCCACCGTAATGTTTTGTCTGCCATCTTTGTTGAAAAACGCCACCAGGCACGGGTGGCTTGCGTCAAAACTTGTCATTGGAATCACTCGATATGATTGGTCATATAAAAACCTTGGAACCCAAATGCATATTGAGTGCTCTAACTCCCCTTGTGGTGGTCTGGAGCAATGAAGCCATGACACTGGGTACCTCTAAGTCCCGCAGTGCAAGCTTGCAACTTTTAAGAGGAGGAACCATTGTAGCACCATCCCTACGGTGAAGCATGGGGGTGGCAGCATCATGCTGTGGGAATGTTTTTTAGATGCAGGGACTGGGAGACGAGTGAACCTTCGCCCCTCTGACTGGGGCGAAGGTTCACCTTCCAACAGGACAATGACCCTAAGCACACAGCCAAGACAAAGCAGGAGTGGCTTCGGGACAAGTCTCTGAACGTCCTTGAGCTGTCCAGCCATAGCCCAGACTTGAACCCAATCAAACATTTCTGGAGAGACCGTAAAATAGCTGTGCAGCAACGCTCCCCATCCAATCTGACAGCGCTTGAGAGGATCTGGGGAGGAATGGGAGAAACTCTCCAAATAGAGGTGTGCCAAGCTAGTAGCGTCATACCCAAGAAGATTTGAGGCTGTAATCGCTGCCAAAAGGTGATTCAACAAAGTACTGAGTAACGGGTCTGAATGCTTATGTAAATGTGATATTTCCCTTTTTTATAAATTTCGAAAACACCGTTTTTGCTTTGTCATTGTGTGTAGATTGAGTAAGGATGTAATGTATCAAAATGTGGGAAAAGTCAAGAGGTCTGAATATTTTCCAAATGTACTGTAAGCTTCCTGAAACCTGTCTCAAAAAATATATATATCACTGACAAATACACTGGCAAATCAAATTGTTCACATACACATATTTAGCAAATGTAATTGTGGGTGTAGCGAAATGCCTGTCTTCCTTGCTCCAACAGTGCAGTAGTATCTAACAATTCACAACAATATACACAAATCTAAAAGTCAAATAATGGAATTAAGAAATATTTACACTACCAGTCAGAAGTTTGGACACACCTACTCATTCCAGGGATTTTCTTTATTTTTTAACATTTTCCACATTGTTGAATAATAGTGAAGATATCAAAACTATGACATAACACATATGGAATCATGTAGTAACCAAAAAAAACTATTCAAAAAGAGTCTTCAAAGTAGCCGCCCTCTGCCTTGATGACAGCTTTGCACACTCTTGGCATTCTCTCAACCAACTTCATGAGGCATGCTTTTCCCAACAGCCTTAAAGGATTTCCCACATGCGCTGAGCACTTGTTGGCTGCTTTTCCTTTTCCTCTGCGGTACAACTAATCCCAAACCATCTCAATTGGGTTGAGGTTGGGTGATTGTGGAGGCCAGGATATCTGATGCAGTACTCCATCACTCTCCTCGGTCAAATAGCCCTTACAAAGCCTGGAGGTGTGTTGGGTCATTGTCCTGTTGAAAAACAAATGATAGTCTCACTAAGCCCAAACCAGATGGGATGGCGTATTGCTGCAGAATGCTGTGGTAGCCATGCTGGTTAAGTGTGCCTTGAATTCTAAATAAATCACAGACAGTGTCTGTGCAAAGCACCCCCACACCATCACACCTTCTCCTCCATGCTTCACGGTGGGAACCACACATGCGGAGATCATCCGTTCACCTACTCTGCGTCTCCCAAACACACAGCGGTTGGAACCAACAATCTCCAATTTGGACTCATTAGACCAAAGGACAGATTTCCACGGGTCTAATGCCAATTGCTAATGTTTCTTGGAACAAGCAAGTCTCTTATTATTGGTGTCGTTTAGTAGTGGTTTCTTGGCAGCAATTCGACCATGAAGGCCTGATTCACGCAGTCTCCTCTGAACAATTGATGTTTTGTTTTGCTTATTTGAGCTCTTCTTGCCATAATATGGGCTTGGTCTTTTACAAAATAAGGTTATCTTCCGTATACCACCCCTACCTTGTAGAGGTCGACCGATTATGGCACGCAGGCGTCCCATCTAGAGCTCTGGAAATGCAAATGCACTACGCTAAATGCTAATAGTATTAGTTAAAACTCAAACGTTCATTAAAATACACATGCAGGGTATTGAATTAAAGCTACACTCATTGTGAATCCAGGCAACAAGTCAGATTTTTAAAATGCTTTTCGGCGAAAGCATGAGAAGCTATTATCTGATAGCATGTAACACCACAAAAGACCCGCAGGGGACGTAAACAAAATAATTAGCATATTCTGCGCTATACAAACCGCACAATAAAATATAAAACATTCATTACCTTTGACCATCTTCTTTGTTGGCACTCCTAGATGTCCCATAATCACTATTGGGTCTTTTTTTCGATTAAATCGGTCCATATATAGCCTAGATATCGTTCTATGTAGACTGTGTGATAAACATTTACATTTACATTTAAGTCATTTAGCAGACGCTCTTATCCAGAGCGACTTACAAATTGGTGCATTCACCTTATGACATCCAGTGGAACAGTAGTGCATCTAAATCTTTTAAGGGGGTGAGAGGGATTACTTTATCCTATCCTAGGTATTCCTTAAAGAGGTGGGGTTTCAGGTGTCTCCGGAAGGTGGTGATTGACTCCGCTGTCCTGGCGTCGTGAGGGAGTTTGTTCCACCATTGGGGGGCCAGAGCAGCGAACAGTTTTGACTGGGCTGAGCGGGAACTGTACTTCCTCAGTGGTAGGGAGGCGAGCAGGCCAGAGGTGGATGAACGCAGTGCCCTTGTTTGGGTGTAGGGCCTGATCAGAGCCTGGAGGTACTGAGGTGCCGTTCCCCTCACAGCTCCGTAGGCAAGCACCATGGTCTTGTAGCGGATGCGAGCTTCAACTGGAAGCCAGTGGAGAGAGCGGAGGAGCGGGGTGACGTGAGAGAACTTGGGAAGGTTGAACACCAGGCGGGCTGCGGCGTTCTGGATGAGTTGTAGGGGTTTAATGGCAAAGGCAGGGAGCCCAGCCAACAGCGAGTTGCAGTAATCCAGACGGGAGATGACAAGTGCCTGGATTAGGACCTGCGCCGCTTCCTGTGTGAGGCAGGGTCGTACTCTGCGGATGTTGTAGAGCATGAACCTACAGGAACGGGCCACCGCCTTGATGTTAGTTGAGAACGACAGGGTGTTGTCCAGGATCACGCCAAGGTTCTTAGCGCTCTGGGAGGAGGACACAATGGAGTTGTCAACCGTGATGGCGAGATCATGGAACGGGCAGTCCTTCCCCGGGAGGAAGAGCAGCTCCGTCTTGCCGAGGTTCAGCTTGAGGTGGTGATCCGTCATCCACACTGATATGTCTGCCAGACATGCAGAGATGCGATTCGCCACCTGGTCATCAGAAGGGGGAAAGGAGAAGATTAATTGTGTGTCGTCTGCATAGCAATGATAGGAGAGACCATGTGAGGTTAAGACAGAGCCAAGTGTAGCGAGAATAGGAGAGGGCCTAGAACAGAGCCCTGGGGGACACCAGTGGTGAGAGCACGTGGTGTGGAGACGGATTCTCGCCACGCCACCTGGTAGGAGCGACCTGTCAGGTAGGACGCAATCCAGCGTGGGCCGCGCCGGAGATGCCCAACTCGGAGAGGGTGGAGAGGAGGATCTGATGGTTCACAGTATCGAAGGCAGCCGATAGGTCTAGAAGGATGAGAGCAGAGGAGAGAGAGTTAGCTTTAGCAGTGCGGAGCGCCTCCGTGATACAGAGAAGAGCAGTCTCAGTTGAATGACTAGTCTTGAAACCTGACTGATTTGGATCAAGAAGGTCATTCTGAGAGAGATAGCGGGAGAGCTGGCCAAGGACGGCACGTTCAAGAGTTTTGGAGAGAAAAGAAAGAAGGGATACTGGTCTGTAGTTGTTGACATCGGAGGGATCGAGTGTAGGTTTTTTCAGAAGGGGTGCAACTCTCGCTCTCTTGAAGACGGAAGGGACGTAGCCAGCGGTCAGGGATGAGTTGATGAGCGAGGTGAGGTAAGGGAGAAGGTCTCCGGAAATGGTCTGGAGAAGAGAGGATAGGGTCAAGCGGGCAGGTTGTTGGGCGGCCGGCCGTCACAAGATGCGAGATTTCATCTGGAGAGAGAGGGGAGAAAGAGGTCAGAGCACAGGGTAGGGCAGTGTGAGCAGAACCAGCGGTGTCGTTTGACTTAGCAAACGAGGATCGGATGTCGTCGACCTTCTTTTCAAAATGGTTGACGAAGTCATCTGCAGAGAGGGAGGAGGGGGAGGAGGATTCAGGAGGGAGGAGAAGGTTGCAAAGAGCTTCCTAGGGTTAGAGGCAGATGCTTGGAATTTAGAGTGGTAGAAAGTGGCTTTAGCAGCAGAGAGAGAAGAGGAAAATGTAGAGAGGAGGGAGTGAAAGGATGTCAGGTCCGCAGGGAGGCGAGTTTTCCTCCATTTCCGCTCGGCTGCCCGGAGCCCTGTTCTGTGAGCTCGCAATGAGTCGTCGAGCCACGGAGCGGGAGGGGAGGACCGAGCCGGCCTGGAGGATAGGGGACATAGAGAGTCAAAGGATGCAGAAAGGGAGGAGAGGAGGGTTGAGGAGGCAGAATCAGGAGATAGGATGGAGAAGGTTTGAGCAGAGGGAAGAGATGATAGGATGGAAGAGGAGAGAGTAGCGGGGAGAGAGAGCGAAGGTTGGGACGGCGCGATACCATCCGAGTAGGGGCAGTGTGGGAAGTGTTGGATGAGAGCGAGAGGGAAAAGGATACAAGGTAGTGGTCGGAGACTTGGAGGGGAGTTGCAATGAGGTTAGTGGAAGAACAGCATGTAGTAAAGATGAGGTCGAGCGTATTTCCTGCCTTGTGAGTAGGGGGGAAGGTGAGAGGGTGAGGTCAAAAGAGGAGAGGAGTGGAAAGAAGGAGGCAGAGAGGAATGAGTCAAAGGTAGACGTGGGGAGGTTAAAGTCGCCCAGAACTGTGAGAGGTGAGCCGTCCTCAGGAAAGGAGCTTATCAAGGCATCAAGCTCATTGATGAACTCTCCGAGGGAACCTGGAGGGCGATAAATGATAAGGATGTTAAGCTTGAAAGGGCTGGTAACTGTGACAGCATGGAATTCAATGGAGGCGATAGACAGATGGGTAAGGGGAGAAAGAGAGAATGACCACTTGGGAGAGATGAGGATCCCGGTGCCACCACCCCGCTGACCAGAAGCTCTCGGGGTGTGCGAGAACACGTGGGCGGACGAAGAGAGAGCAGTAGGAGTAGCAGTGTTGTCTGTGGTGATCCATGTTTCCGTCAGTGCCAAGAAGTCGAGGGACTGGAGGATGGCATAGGCTGAGATGAACTCTGCCTTGTTGGCCGCAGATCGGCAGTTCCAGAGGCTACCGGAGACCTGGAACTCCACGTGGGTCGTGCGCGCTGGGACCACCAGATTAGGTGGCCGCGCCACGCGGTGTGGAGCGTTTGTATGGTCTGTGCAGAGAGGAGAGAACAGGGATAGACAGACACATAGTTGACAGGCTACACAAGAGGCTACGCTAATGCAAAGGAGATTGGAATGACAAGTGGACTACACGTCTCGAGTGTTCAGAAAGTTAAGCTTACGTAGCAAGAATCTTATTGACTAAAATGATTAAAATGATACAGTACTGCTGAAGTAGGCTAGCTGGCAGAGGCTGCGTTGTTGACTATGTAGGCTAGCTGGCAGTGTCTGCGTTGTTGACACTACACTAATCAAGTCGTTCCGTTGAGTGTAATAGTTTCTACTGTGCTACTGTGCTGCTATTCGGGGCTAGCTGGCTAGCTAGCAGTGTTGATTACGTTACATTGCGTTAAAAGAACGACAATAGCTGGCTAGCTAACCTAGGAAATCGCTCAAGACTACACAATTATCTTTGATACAAAGACGGCTATGTAGCTAGCTATGTAGCTAGCTACGATCAAACAAATCAAGTCGTTGTACTGTAATGAAATGAAATGAAAAATGTGATACTACCTGTGGAGCGAAGCGAAATGCGACCGGATTGTTGAGTGCGGAAGTTCTGTTCGGTAGACGTTGGCTAGCTGTTGGCTAGCTAGCAGTGTCTCCTACGTTAAGGACGACAAATAGCTGGCTAGCTAACCTCGGTAAATTAAGATAATCACTCTAAAACTACACACTCTAAACTACACAATTATCTTGGATACGAAGACAGCAAAGACAACTATGTAGCTAGCTAACACTACACTAATCAAGTCGTTCAGTTGAGTGTAATAGTTGTGCTGCTAATCAGTAGACGGTGGACTAGCTAACGGTGGACGTTAGGTAGCTGGCTAGCTGCAGGGCAGTGTAGACTGCGTTAGGACGACGAAATACGATAATTACGCAATTATCTATGATACAAAGACGGCTATGTAGCTAGCTAAGAAGAAATTGCTAAGATTAGACAAATCAAACCGTTGCTAATCGGTAGACGGTGGACTAGCTAACGGTGGACGTTAGCTAGCTGGCTAGCTGCAGGGCAGTGTAGACTGCGTTAGGACGACGAAATACGATAATTACGCAATTATCTATGATACAAAGACGGCTATGTAGCTAGCTAAGAAGAAATTGCTAAGATTAGACAAATCAAACCGTTGTACTATAATTAAATGTAATGAAATGTAATACTACCTGCGGACCGAGTGCAGATGCGACCGCTCGCTCCAACCCGGAAGTCAGTTGATAAACGAAAAAAATAGCGTTTCATAACGTAACGTCATTTTTTTAAATTCAAAAAGTCGACGATAAACTTTCACAAAACACTTTGAAATACTGTTCTAATGCAACTTTAGGTATTAGTACACGTTAATAAGCGATAAAATTCATCAGGAGGCGATGTAAATTCTATAGGTGTCATCTTGAAAAAACATGGCCGGAGAGAGCTCGACCAAAACATCAGGTCGGGGACCGGAGGGAAGTGGTTCCCTTGATTCGGTTCAACCAAGAATCAAAGCTGAATCAAATGACAAGACTCTAGACAACGTGTGGAAGCTGTAGGCGCTGAAATCTCGGTCTTATGTAATTCGGTTCACTTTGAACAATTCCTGGAAGGAGCGCAAGGATATTTATTCCATTTTCAGTGATCAGGTTTTCCTGCGCTTTTCGATGGAACTCACGTTATGTTATAGTCACAGCCGTGATTTAACCAGTTTTATAAACGTCTGAGTGTTTTCTATCCACACATACTAATCATATGCATATACTATATTCCTGGCCTGAGTAGCAGGGCACTGAAATGTTGCGCGATTTTTAACAGAATGTTCAAAAAAGTAGGGGGTAGGCTTAACAGGTTTTAAGGAAAGAAATTCCACAAATTCAGGCACACCTGTTAATTGAAATGCATTCCAGGTGATTACCTCATGAAGTTGGTTGAGAGAATGCCAAGAGTGTGCAAAGCTGTCCTCAAGGCAAAGGGGGGCACTTTGAAGAATCTCAAATATAAAATATATTTTGATTTGTTTAACATTTTTTGTTACTACATGATTCCATATGTTTTATTTCATAGTGTTGATGTCTTCACTATTATTCTACAATGTAGGGTTGTCGGGTGGCCATCACTAGCAACACGCAGACATGTAGTTGTCTCTAGTTTGTCACCTGATGTCACTAGTTTGCGTTGCCATATGTAAGGAAGCATGTTGTTGAACTTCAAACACACCACACACTTTGTTTGCTGTTGTATTTGTGCTGTTGACAGTGTCATATGTCTGTGTTGTCCGTTTTGTCTTACATTGTTTTGTTTTTTGTTTTTTTATCCCAGCCCCCATCCCCACAAGAGGCATTCTGCCTCTTGCCAGGCTGTCATTGTAAATAATAATTTGTTCTTATTTTAGAAGAAATTGTGAATTGTGCTAAGGTGCCAATATATTTGACCACATCTGTATCAATATTGAGAAATAGTATTCTGAAACAAATAATTGTTAGCATTAACAGGTCTTGTCCCATCTTGATTACTGTCCGGTAATATGGTCAAGTGAAGCAAAGAAATACTTGGCAAAGCTGTAGCTGGCTCAAAACAGAGCATTGCGACTTGCACATACAGAACTCACATCAACAACATGCATGCCAGTCTTTTCTGGATGAGGGTTGACGAGAAACTAACTGCTTCCCTTCTAGATTTAAATGAGAAATATTACTGAGGGGACACTCAAACACATTAAATATATATATACACACACACACACAGTGTTTTTGTGACTTGTTTTGTGCTTTTTGTGGAACTCAGAAAGAGTTGCCTGCTGCTTCTGCAAAAGCAAACAAATAAATGAACAAATCCCAGTAACACTGGTTAATGGTAGTGGTAGTAGTGTAATAATTGTTGTAATAGTATCAGTATTTTAAAAAAAGGTACCGACTTGAGGATGACACAGCCGCTGCCAGAAGGTGGTGCTGTCCAGAACACTTGGATCCGGGTCCTCCTGCGGGGGGTGCTCTCCGTCACAGCCGGGGGACAGTTGGTCATGAACTGGGTGTCCTCCTCATCTATGATCTAGGGAACACAGGAAACCAGTCAGAATTACAACACTTCTCACCAAAATCCCTTTATGGACAAAAAGCAAAAGAATAAACAATTTTTTAAAACTTCCCCCCCACACACACACACAGTTATAGATGCAAAAAAAAGTTGAGTCAATAACATTTTCCATTTTCAAAAATAGATCACGAATCTTTGAGAAATGTATTTTAATTCTCACCCATGGTGCTCTGCTCACTACGTCTGTGCCGATAAAGTTGAATGTTTTAATTATCACAACTCAGACTTGTGATTAATTTTCATTATTGATCTATGCTATAATTCAGGGCTCCTTGTAATAAACCAATGGTTTAGCGTTTTAGACAGGCTGTAATTTGCATTCTGTTGTCAACTCGCTGCAGCGTCACACTCCACTACGCCCTCATACCAGGATCAATAGTGTATTTCACAGTCACACGTGTCTGAATGTTTTCATATGGAATCCTTTTCAGATGCCAACACTGGCATTACACGTACTGTAATAATCTGTTTTGTGTAGTTTGATATGTGAACAACTTCTCTTAAAACCGATAAACTCAGATGTCTTCAGTTCAAAATGATAGACTGTAACGGCCATTGTTGGTGGAAGGTGAGGACCAATGCGCAGCGTCGTAAGTGTTCATATTTTTAATAATGTAATGAACACTGAACAAAAACAAATAAAACAACAAAACGAACAGTCCTGTATGGTGCTGAAAAAACACTGAACAGAAAATAATCACCCACAACTCAAGGGTGAAAACAGGCTACCTAAGTATGGTTCTCAATCAGGGACAACGATTGACAGCTGCCTCTGATTGATAACCATACCAGGCCAAACACAGAAATCCCAAATCATAGAAAAAATAACATAGACTGCCCAACCCAACTCACGCCCTGACCATACTAAAACAAAGACAAAACAAAGGAACTAAGGTCAGAACGTGACAATAACAGAGTTGTCGTAATACATTATGACATTGAATTCCACTGTAGGTATGTTGTTTCACCTCATCTCTCTACAAATGTGACTGGTTGACTGACAGTTGAGTGTACAGTGTATAACAATCTAGGCATCCCTTCACCTGTCCTTGAAAGTAGGACAGTAATAAAATAATTGTATTTAATTTATTTATACTCCAAATTACGCAATGAAACAGTGGTAAAACAGTGTTGTGAGTCCATGGCGTGTCCAGTCCAGTCCCCCTCTATGGCACGGCCATGAGAGTAATAAAAGCCAGGCGTGACGAGCAGCAGACTCACACAGAGATGACCTCTGGGGCCCCGTTGAATGTTCGCCAGCTGCCCTGACTCCACAATCATATTGATCTAACAGCCAGATGCTTTACACATGACAGAAGTAAGGGAGGGAAGCAATTTTCCTTGATAAATTTGTGTAAGAGGAAGAATTCCTTCTGGAGGTATTTTAGAAGAAGAAGAAAAAGTCTTCATTGATACTGACAATTGTTTCAATTTGCATTCTGTCTAGGCACCCGTGAGCCCAGTCTTCCCTCCCTATAACTAGTATCTCTCACTCTCTCTGTCTTTGTCTCTTTCTCTCTGTGGCTCTCTCTTTTCTCTCTCTGACTCAAATAAGCTCCACCAGGATTCCTCCATAGTAGTCCTTAGGCCTCATTATACTCATAGTGAAATGTCTTTTTGTGCCTCTTCACCATTGAGGTCCTGTCAGTCACAGGCAGCTACAAACAACTGACAGTGCTGAGGAAAACAACACATTTATAGGAGGAAGCTGAACTTGGAGTTGAGTTACTTCGGAAACTGTGCTTTTCTTACAGAACACCCAGCCTATATCTATTTGTTACCCTGTGGGAAGGAGGGGGGAATGATTCCATTGTCTTGTAGGGGGAGGGGGAGTCTGGAGGAGCAGCTGAACACTGCTGTTTTCATAGTCATTCCATCCCGGGTGACACAGCAAACACAGATGCTTCGCTAAAGTATATGTGTCTTTTCAAGGAGATGCAGATGGGAGAAAATCAAGACATGGAATAAATGATAGCTTGGCAAAAGACTCAGGGCGGATGTAACTTTCTGACACAATATTTAAAATGTCACAACATGTGATTTAAAAGTAGCGTGTTTCTTCCGATCTCGATGGAAATCTCCAGACTCGAGAGCACTAAACATTTGCCTTGAGCCTCCTATCAATCAAACACTTACATTACTACGGAAACCCGTAGAGATGTTCAAGCAATCTCTGATATCAAATCTTATTATGTGATATTTTTCAAACAGTACAAATGTCTGAACATGTTTGCTACAGTACAAGAGAATCAATATATAGAGTTATACCTCATATTACTGTATACTTTATTAGCAGATTGACTTTAAATGTTAAAAAAATAAAACAGAACATCAATGTCATGCTGCAGTGAGCTTCAGCCTTGAGAGCTAGCTCAAGGATGCTACTAAATAACAGTTGCGTGCAATCTCTGGCCCAAATAAAAACAGCAATGAACTGTGCTTTATACAAATACAGCAGCTGAGATAGTAATGGTAACACTACTGCTGTTCCCTTCCATTAAAAGCTTTGATGCTGGCTGGGTTTGTGAGAAAAGCTTTTAAAAAAGGAGATCACTTGGACAGAAAACACACTCTTAAAGTAAAGATGGACTGTTGTTTCTCTTTGCTTATTTGAGCCGTTCTTGCCATAATATGGAACTTGGTCTTTTACCAAATAGGGCCTTTTTCTATATGTCACCTCTACCTTGTCACAACACAACTGATTGGCTCAAACGCATTAAGAAGGAAAGAAATTAACTTAACAATGCACACATGTTAATGGAAATGCATTCCAGGTGACTACCTCATGAAGCTGGTTGAGAGAATGCCAAGAGTGTGCAAAGCTGTCCTCAAGGCAAAGGGTGGCTACTTTGAAGAATCTCAAGTATAAAATATATTTAGATTTGTTGAACACTTTTTTTGGTTACTACATGATTCCATGTGTGTTATTTCATAGTTTTGATGTCTTCACTATTATTCTACATGATAGAAAATAGTAAATTGACCAATTCGGCCACTTGGGTACATTTAGGCAAACTCGTGAGGGACACCTGGCAGACTTAAAAAAATAAAAATGTTTATTTAACAAGGCAAGTCAGTTAAGATTTTTTTTTACAATGACGGCCTACACAGGCTCTCAATAATGGCCTGTTAATGTGATATAGACTGGATTCGAACCAGGAGATGCAGTGCCTTAGATCACTGCGCCAATTGGGAGACTTCATATTACATAGCTCTCTCATTCTTGAATGTATCAGTCAGAAACTTTACACACACACTGTCGCCCTGTTGTGGACAACATCTATTCCCAGCTTCCTACCTCAATGTATGGTCTTTATTTTGCATTTAAAGGATGGTGCAACAAAAAATTTTAAAAACGCATGTTTTTTTTGTTTATTTTATCTTTATCCCGATCTATTGTGTTATATTCTCCTACAGTAATTTCACATCTCCACAAACTTCAAAGTGTTTCCTTTCAAATAGTATCAAGAATATGCATATCATTGTTTCAGGTCCTGAGCTACTGGCAGATAGATTTGGGTATGATTGAGGAACTAACAGTATGATGCTGTAAAGAAACCAGGCCAAATGTTTTGCCTTTGGAAAAGGTGTGAAGTTCAGTTCTGCTTCTTAAAAATGTGATTAAATGAGTGGTACAACTATACCTTTATCAGGATAGACGCAATGGTCATTATGACACAGGGGGCTATTGAAACTTGGTCAAGGTGACCATATATTTCACCTGACCTGTTGACCATTTCCCCCTCACTATGTCATATCCTGCTGTGGTATAATATTCTGCCACTGTAGATCATCCACCGCTAATGTGTATTATCCCTGCTACATGTAATACACTCGCCCCCTTTGACCTAACGAGAAGATATGCAACTGAGTCAGCTTGTCTGTCTATCCATAGCAACGTAGAAACAAAGTGATGCTTTTAATCTCTGTAAACACAAGGTTATATCTAATCTGGGCTCATCTCTCTCCAAACAAACTTAGTTTGCTTCCCTTGCTTCCCTGGGTAATAACTTCTTTGGCCTAGATAAATAAGAGCGAGGAGGGTTAGGAAATCTGGGTGTTTGTTTCTCTGAGGTCTAAGGCACAAGTGGAGTATTTTACTAACTTTATCTACACATACTTTAGTTTTATTTAAAATGAATGAGGCCGTTTTTTGTACATCTCCCAGCAGATGTTCATTAGGATGGGAAAGCAGATGTGCTGTGTCATGCTGATCTCATTGAATCATTTGTCAATTATTTGTGCAATTAAATGATGACAATCAGTCCCACTTTACAATAGGTTGTTATCAATTTCTAGCTTAGCGATACACAGGCAAATTTGCCCTTCTTCTGTTTGACAGGCAGAGCCCACAATGGATGGAAAATTAACCTAAACTATACATACCTGTCAGGCAATAAATAGTACACTTTTATTTTATATCACTCAAATATACAAATAAATGGTGGCTACTATTGAGAGACACCGTCAATGCATTGGGCGGGCTGCGGGCTTGCCCCCTCAGCTGTGAATGGTTTGCTTGATATTTAATTAAATGTAACATTATTGACAACAACTTCTACAAAGACCTAAAAACAAGTCAGTAGTAATGCGATTGTAATAATCATGTCATGACCTCAACAGGACCATAATGCATATTGAATGTATTTGATCTATTTTGGGTGGCATTAGGGACATTTGAAGATGCCAATGAAAATGGGATTCAAACCTTGAGAGTAGAAAACGGTTACACACTCAAGGAGACGAAGGAGCCAGTGTGGGCTGAAGCTAAGCAGGTTGTGGGATGGTTTGTTCCTTTTTACATTATGAGGTAGTTAAGGATGTTTGTTCTCACTGTTGGAGAACTCTCTCACTCAGTAGGTGGTGTATTTTCATCGCAAGTTGAGCGAAAGAGACAACTCTTTCGTTTAGCTGTTCTTACTGAGGTTTTAGGAGGAATGTAATTGACTCTTTTTTTTGTGGTGATTTTGTAATACAAAGATAATTACTCAAATATGAGCACAGAAAACATGCACAGTATATTACCTGGAATTTGCCAGCATAGTGGCCGTCTCTGGTTCCTTCCGTCCCCTCCTTCAGAGCGATGAGTGTAAAGCCTCTAAAATAGGAGGGACTGGAGGCGTACAGAGTCACTGGAAACAGGAAAGGAGGGGAGTTAAGAGAAAATAGGTCAAAGATAAAGTAAGAAGTCCCATCCCAAGTGCAGACCCTCCCAGGTACTGAGAAGAGAGAAACAAACTCAGCTGGTGGAGCCAACTACATGTATGTGGGCCATTTCCTGGTTGCTAGAATTCTAATAGTTCGCTACATTTCAGTTTGTGACAAAACAAGCAAGTATAGTGAAGAGAATCATTGTACCAAATAAACCGCTGCGAAAAATATTTTCCATTACAAAAATATTGAATTTTCAGCTGTGTGAAGGGGTGTACAAAACCAAACGTAAGAGAGACTGACATGGATGTTAATGACACTTTCCCTCTGTGTACATCTAAGTGTGATATGTGCTGCTTTGTTCGGGAACAACTTCAATTTACCTACAGTTTAAGTCGGAAGTTTACATTCGCCTTAGCCAAATACATTTAAACTCAAATCCTGACATTTAATCGTAGCAAAAATTCCCTGTCTTAGGTCAGTTAGGATCACCACGTTATTTTAAGAATGTGAAATGTCAGAATAATAGTAGAGAGAAGATTTATTTCACATTTTATTTCTTTCATCACATTCCTAGTGGGTCAGAAGTTTACATACACTCAATTAGTATTTGCCTTTAAATTGTTTAACTTGGGTCAAACGTGTCGGGTGGCCTTCCACAAGCTTCCCACAATAAGTTGGGTGAATTTTGGCCCATTCCTCCTGACAGAGCTGGTGTAACTGAGTCAAGCTTGTAGGCCTCCTTGCTAGCACACTCTTTTTCAGTTCTGCCCACAAATTTTCTATTGGATTGAGGTCAGGGCTTTGTGATGGCCACTCCAATACCTTGACTTTGCTGTCCTTAAGCCATTTTGCCACAACTTTGGAAGTATGCTTGGGGTCATTGTCCATTTGGAAGACCCATTTTCGACCAAGCAGACTGATGTCTTTAGATGTTGCTTCAATATATCCACATAATTTGCAACCAAGCTTGAACTGATGTCTTAAGATGTTGCTTCCATAACTTCCCATCCTCAAGATGGCATCTATTTTGTAAAGTGCACCAGTCCCTCCTGCAGCAAAGCACCCCACAACATGATGCTGCCACCCCCGTGCTTCACGGTTGGGATGGTGTTCTTCAGCTTGCAAGCCTCCCCCTTTTTCCTCCAAATTTAACGATGGTCATTATGGTCAAACAGTTATATTTTTGTTTCATTTGACCAGAGGACATTTCTCAAAAAAATATGATCTTTGTCCCCATGTGCAGTTGCAAAACCATAGTCTGGCTTTTTTATGGTGGTTTTGGAGCAGTGGCTTCTTCCTTGCTGAGCGGCCTTTCAGGTTATGTCGATATAGGACTCGTTTTACTGTTGATATAGATACTTTGTTTCCTCCAGCATCTTCACAAGGACCTTTGCTGTTGTTCTGGGATTGATTTGCATTTTCACACCATTCTTTTGATTTTCCCATGATGTCAAGCAAAGAGGCACTGAGTTTGAAGGTAGGACTTGAAATACATACACAGGTACCCCTCCAATTTTCCAGGCTGTTTAAAGGAACATTCAACTTAGTGTATGTAAATAATCTGTCTGTAAACCATTGTTGGAAAAATGACTTGTGTCATGCACAAAGTAGATGTCCTAACCAACTTGTCAAAACTATAGTTTGTTTAACAAGACATTTGTGGAGTGGTTGAAAAAACGAGTTTTAATGACTCCAACCAAAGTGTATGTAAACTTCCGACTTCAACTGTATGTCCTTTTTGCCGCACATGACCATTCAACTGGGCAGTAGTGTCACGCCCTGACCTTAGTTATCTTTGTTTTCTTTACTATTTTGGTTAGGTTAGGATGTGACGAGGGTGGTATGTGTGTTTTCGTCTTGTCTAATGTTTTTTGTATATCTATGGGGTTTTGGGATTGTCTAGGTAAATGTAGGTCTATGGTGGCCTGAATTGGTTCCCAATCAGAGACAGCTGTTTATCATTGTCTCTGATTGAGGATCCTATTTAGGTTGCCATTTTCCATTTTGGTTATTGTCTATGTGTAGTTGCATGTCAGCCCTCGTTATTATTAGCGTCACGGTCATTTTGTTAGTGTTCTTTGTAAATAAAGAGGAATGTTTTCAAATCACGCAGTGCCTTGGTCTCATCGTTACTACGAACGTGACAAGTAGCCCAGGTGTGCCAACTAGAACCTGTAGAACCTGTCTGGGTGATTTAGAGGTCAAGAAAGCAGAGCAACGCCTGATCATGAACAAACCTCTTCCCATTTTAGCAACAATTGAGTCAATTGATCTTATTTGGGGACAATACAATGAAGAATTGCATTATTGTTTTTGAGTACAAAATCAGACTCTAGGCTGCAGTGAAAATGTGATTTGAATAACAGCCATAAAGCCCTGTGATTTTATTGTTTCATTACATTTGGATCTGCTGTGGGTCTACTCTCAACCGTTTAAGGAACATTAGCAGGCCAGTCTGGCTGTATTTTAAGTTCTGATACTGAGATGCGGTGTCACTTCCAGATCATCATTCTCCCAATTTGTCCTATAATTTCACATGACTGGGTAGGGACAAAGCTATGGGTGAGCCAGGCCCACCCACTGTGGAGCCAGGCCCATCCAATCAGAATAAGTTTTTCCACACAAAAGGGCTTTATTACAGACAGAAATACTCCTCAGTTTCATCAGCTGTCCGGGTGGCTGGAAGATCCAGCAGGTGAAGAAGCCAGATGTGGAAGTCCTGGGCTGGCATGGTTACACGTGGTCTGTGGTTGTGAGGCCTTGTGGACGTACTGCCAAATTCTCTAAAATGACATTGAATGTGGCTTATGGTAGAAAAATAAACATTCAATTCTCCGGCAACAGCCCTGGTGGAAATTCCTGCAGTCAGCATGCCAGTTGCAGGATCCTTCAAAACTTGAGACATCTGTGGCATTGTGTTGTGTGACAAAACTGCACCTTTTAGAATGGCCTTTTATTGTACCCAGAACAAGGTGCACCTGTGTAATAATCATGCTGTTTAATCAGCTTCTTAATATGCCACACCTGTTAGGTGGAAGGATTATTTTGGGAAAGGAGAAATGCTCACTAACAGGGATGTAAACAAGTTTGTGCACTAAATTTGAGAGAAATAAGCTTTGTGTGTCTGGAAAATTTGGGGGATCTTTATTTCAGCTCATGAAACATGGGACCCACACTACATGTTGCATTTATATTTTTTCCCCGTACCTTTCACGATAATTAAACTGCATGGACATTTTTGAATATTTGCATGAAAATCTTTGACCAATTGGATGGAAACCTAGCTATATACACCCCAATGGCAAGTGCGCTAGTCCAGTGTCACTTTGATTATGCCTCCACATCATGGTTCACCAGCAGCCCCAAACATATAAAGCATAAACTAGACAAACTTGTAAGAATTGTACTTAAACTCCCCCTCAAGCATTTTTTGTCTGCATCTATGAAATTGTATATATGTATTTATGTCAAATAAAATAGGGACCACAATGGAAATAAGTCCGACTTTATAGTGCTATCTAGGTCCCTTTTAAAATTCTTCACACTGTGTGTGTGTGTCAAATCGTATGTTCCATACGCCTTTGTCGCATTTCACCTTACCGTAAAATGCTTTACTTACAAGCCCTTAACCAACAATGCAGTTCAAGAAAATAGAGTTAAGAAAAGATTTACTAAATAAACTAAAAGTTTTTTGTTTTTAAAGTTAAAAAATTTGGAAATCCAATAGTAACAAAAGAAAAGTACGTAACAATAACGATACTATATAAAAACGGGGTATCGGTACAGAGTCCATGTGCAGAGGCACAGGTTAGTCGAGGTAATTTGTAAAGTGACTACGCATGGATAATAAACAGTGAGTAGCAGCAGTGTAAAAATATATCTTTGACAATTTTTTGGGCCATCCTGGGACGAAGATGCAACCAGTCAGGATGCTCTCGATGGTGCAGCTGTAGAACTTTTTGAGGATCTTGGGATCCTGCCTAATCTTTTCAGTGTCCTGAGGGGAAAAGGTGTTGTCGTGCCCTCTTCACAACTGTCTTTATGTATTTAGACCACGATAGTTCATTGGTGATGTGGACACCAAGGAACTTGAAACTCTCAACCCGCTCCACTTCAGCCCCGATGTTTCCTATAATCCACGATCAGCTCCTTTGTCTTGCTCACATTGAGGGAGAGGTTGTTGTCCTGGCACTATACTGCCAGGTCTCTGACCTCCTCCCTTCAGTCTGTCTCATCATTGTCTGTGATCAGACCTACCACTGTTGTGTCGTCAGCAAACTTAATGATGGTGTTGGAGTTGTGCTTGGCCATGCAGTCATGGGTGAACAGGGAGTACAGGAGGGGACTAAGCACACACCCCTGAGGGGCCCCAGTGTTGAGGATCAGCATAGCAGATGTGTTGTTGCCTACACTTACCACCTGGGGGGGCGTCAGGAAGTCCAGGATCCAGTTGCAGATCCAGTTGTTTAGGCCCAGGGTCCTTAGCTTAGTGAAGAGCTTTGTGGGTATTATGGTGTTGAATACTGAGCTGTAGTCAATGAACAGCATTCTCACATAGGTGTTCCTTTTGTCCAGGTGGGAAAGAGCAGTGTGGAATGCGATTGAGATTACGTCATCTGTGGATCTGTTGGGGCAGTATGCAAATTGATGTAGGTCTAGGGTTTCCATCATGGTGGTGTTGATGTGAGCCTTAACCAGCCTTTCAAAGCACTTCATGGCTACCGACGTGAGTGCTACGGGGTGGTAATCATTTAAGCAGGTTACCTTCACTTTCTTGGGCACAGGGACTATGGTGGTCTTTTGAAACATGTAGGTATTACAGACTCCGTCCAGGAGAGTTTGAAAATGTCAGTGAAGACACTTGCCAGTTCAAGTCCTGGTAATCCATCTGGCCCTGCGGCTTTAAACTTTTTACAGCCTAGTTAAATCAAATTTAAAAAACATTTTAAAAAGTATCTCACATCGGCTACGGAGTGCGTGATCACAGTCGTCCTGAACAGCTGGTTCTCTCATGCATGCTTCAGTGTTGCTTGCCTCGAAGCAAGCATAAAAGGCATTTAGCTCATCTGGTAGGCTAGCGTCACTGGGCAGCTCTCGGCTGTGCTTCCCTTTGTAGTCCGTAATAGTTTGCAAGCCCTGCCACATCCGACGAACGTCAGAGTCGGTGTAATAGGATTCGATCTTAGTCCTGTATTGATGCTTTGCCTGTTTGATGGTTCATCTGAGGGCATAGCAGGATTTCTTATAAGTGTATAGTGGATGTGGCCTGTAATCCATGGCCTGTTTCTGGAATGTACGTACGGTCTCTGTGGGGATGAAGTCTTCGATGCACTTATTGATGAAGCCGGTGACTGAGGTGGTATACTTCTCAATGACATTGGATGAATGTCACTTATTCCAATCTGCACTAGCAAAACACTCCTGTAGCATAGCATCAGTGTCATCTGACCACTTCCTTATTAAGCGAGTCACTGGTACTTCCTGATTTATTTTTTTCTTGTAAGCAGAAATCAGGAGGATTGAATTATAGTCAGATTTGCCAAATGGAGGGCGAGGGAGAGCTTTGTATGCGTCTCTGTGTGTGGAGTAACGGTGGTCTAGACTTGTCTTCCCTCTGGTTGCACATGTGACATGCTGCTAGAAAAGATGTAAAACGTGCATATCTAAAATAAATTGTATATCCCAAAGACAACAAAAATTGACTGACAAATAAAATCAATCAATCCAAAATGTGCAGTGGCCATTTGATGAATGGAAAGAGACATCCGTTACAAAACACTAAAATATTTAAAAGCATTTAATACTGGGTAGTCCTACAAGATAGGGAAGGGGGTATTTTCTGTTTTTCGAGGTTGACAGTCTATTTATTGTGATGTTTAAAAATGTAAAGTGCCGGAGTCATTATGCTTTGTTTATTGGTTGTGTGGTGCATTGGAACAGGAAATTTGTGGAAAATTCATTGCATATATTTTATATAATTATACATATGGCATCAAAATGTTGAAAATCTGATTTCCCCCTAGCTGATCATTGTCTGCAAACCGACTTTTATCTTAGTGTAATGAAACAGGCAGAGAGAGTGTGTGCGTCCACGGTGGTCGGCGAACCCGCAACCTTCTGGCCCATAGCCCTGCTTGGCATTGACTGTGCCACAAAAGCATGCTAAAGTGCAAGGGGAGGGTTATGTGAAAACCTTTTTTTTTTCTTCATTGGGGCAGTATGTGTGTCAACAAAAAGTGACCAAAATATTGCTCAAGCATCGATTTCTCAATTGACATGACTAGAACTGCTAAATAGAACCAGAAAAAACTACAACTAAACAAAAATATAAATAATTTCAGTTGACTAACATTGACTACTAAATGGAATGGACAAAAGTTTTTGGAGAGATTTTCAGTATTAAGCACAATTCATATTAGCAGCAGAGTTCTGTTCAGCAGTGGGAAGGACGTGGCACACTCACCCTAGCCTACATCAGCTGATGAGCTGCAGGCGAGCAAGCGATGAGTGTGGGCAGACAGGCTCCGAATACACATATCGCGCAGGCAATGCTTGCTTCCATATAGCTAACTAGTCACCACCAGATTTCTAGTTAGTTACCCATTGCCTAGTTAAGAAGCACAAGCTGGTTTAGGAAAATAAAACAATACAATACTCCCTTGAGTATAGAAAAGTTGTTGAATTTGTAGTCTCACTCAACCCTCACACTTTTCCCACTGTATTTCATAGCCAGGTTCTGTAACCAACATACTAACCAAGTCTCCCTCGTATGCTCTTGACAAAATTGCTTGATTCTAGCTATTACGATCTAAAAGATATAACCCACAATACCGGCGCTACGTTTTTTTTATTTCTATTGTGTATTTTACATTCATAAAGCGTATACCGGGCTTTTCTAAAACTAGGCTACTTGCTGACCGGACAGTTAACTATTTGTTTAGGCAACACCTTGTTCAGTCATGTTACCTCATTAGCTAGCTATAGCTAAAAACCTGGGGCGCGTTCAGCAGGAAGCAACGTTTTGGAACGTTCGGATAGAAATATTCTATGTAGAACAAACATGCCTCTCTGACATTTTGAATAAGGAATAATGTTGGCTCTGTTAATATAATTTCTATCTGCAGCGTTCAGGTATGTTTTGCAACTGAACGTGGCCTTGGTGGCATGGAAAGAAAAGGAAATGGATAGCGAACAATTTATTGACTAAATCCCACTACACTATATCTGACTGGGTAAATAACTTTATTTTGAATGAATGTGGACACAGTGACTCAGACCTGAACACTTGGACCAGGACTCAAGCACGAGGACTTCGGCCATAGGGACTTGTGACTTGACTCGTGATTCGACCATTGGTGACTCATTATTTAATCTGACTCGAACACAAGGTACCTGGAACTCGATTCTGACTCGAGGTTTAGTGACTCGACTACATCACTGGGCGAAACAGTCATTAGCTCCAGTTCAAAGTCATTAGCCCCATTCTACTTTTGGACATCAATGTGGCTGCAACGTCTGTGGAACGTTGATAACAATGACAACTGAGTGACAGAGGTGCAACCCATACTACTTTGCATCTGGTGATTGTACTACTCTCCCACTCTCTCTGCTTGTGTGTGTGCTTGTTTTGTATGTAATATGCAATATCTAGGTAGGCTGAATTAGGTCCCCGTACATGGCCAGATAATTGTTATATATTATTTACTTGTCGGTCATATTTCTGCTGTTGGGAAGAAAATATGTTATGCTTTGGAAGAAAATATGATGTTATGCAGAAGAATAGGCTATGTATGTTTGATCAAATGGAAGTCAGTGATTTATGTTTACTATAAATTAATGGAGGCAATACAAATGTGATGTGACTAAAATGAAAGGGCATTTTGTTGACTAAAATGGGCCACTGTTTGTGCTATTTTGACAATAAGACTAAATCATTATTTAAATGACAAATCTGACTCAGTCATTTTGACAAAAATAGCCTTAAGTCTAAGACTAGACTAAAACAAATTGTTTTAAAGAGTGACAAAATGAACACTGCATTGGGGAGGGGTGGTGCATTTGTTTTATGACACCTTGAGTTGGACCAACCCCACCCCCTGTAAATTTCCAACTGTCCCTATATGTTTTGCATTTCAAGTGACATAATGAGGTGTGATAAGTAGCCTACTCTGGTTGGCTACATTTACGAAATGAAGTCACTTGTGCACAGAACTTAAACTTGACTTTGGTGTTAGGCTACTGGAGTAAGCTACTTTCTGATAGTTGTCATTTCAAAGCCACTTCAATTTGGTGGATATAACAAAAGCCAAGTAAGTAACTAAGTAAAATGTGCTCTAGTTGCATACCTCTGTAGATGCTAGCAGGTTGGTAGTTTTCGGGGTCCCCCTCTACTCTTAGCCGAAACTCATTGTAGCCATCTCTCCGTGTACCCTGTGTCTGTGCCCGTAAAATCCTGCCGCAATATCCATCCGACTTCGCATGCTTATCTGTGGGTTCTTCGACGAAAGCGAGAGCATTGCACATAAAACTCGAAACCAAATACTGCAAAAGCAGCAAATGCATATACATTCCCATAATATATGTTCTGGTGCGAAGTTCTTTATTCCACCTATAAAAGGAAACAAAATATAGGAGTATAAATTCTCTCACCACAGTCCCCACGAAAAGAAATACCTGCAAACTATTTAGCCCTGACACTTGGTAGAAATTGTGTGAGAAACCGGGGTGAATCCATCCCAGACGGGCGGGTTTTGAAGTTCGATGGCACTGCTTCAGTACCTATAGTTACACTGATTTGAGAGGAAAGCCGTGATAGGTGGCTTGAGTGATGAGTTAAGGGAGTAGGCTCATTCTCAGGGTCCGGGAAATAGCGAAGCGCAGCATTGAAACGAATAGATTGAAGCGATGAAAGCAGCAGAGTTTAAACAAAATCCAGACATTCCTACCAGTGGCCGCTGTGAGCCTGTGACCGAGGAGCGTTTGACATTCTTGATGAGACGCAGGAAAGCTGTCGGCCAATGTTTGCACAGCCGTGGATCTCACAAGTTAATTACATCAGCGCGCTCATAACAATTGTGTGTCTTTTCTTTGCGTAAAACATTTTATTAATGGTAATTGGGGTACAATCGTTTGGTATATCAAAACCATGTCTCAATTAGTTACGTTTGACGATGAAAGAATTCTAGTTTATTTGAAAGTGCATGATTTATTTATTTTATCTTTAGGGAATAGATCGGCTTTAATATTACATATAGATTGTGGCTTCATCTATATAATTGTCTGCATCATTTCCAATCCCCCATAGTGTATTTATAAAACATATACAGTACCAGTCAAAAGTTTGGACACACCTACTCGTTCAAGGATTTGTCTTTATTTTCACTATTTTCTACATTGTAGAATAATAGTGAAAACATAAAAACTATGAAATAATACATGCTGGTTAAGTGTGCCTTAAATTCTAAATAAATATCAGACAGTGTCACCAGCAAAGCACCCCCACACCATTACACCTCCTCCTCCATACTTCACGGTGGAAACTACACATGCAGAGATCATCTGTTCACCTACTCTGCATCTCACAAAGACACAGCAAATTTGGACTCATCAGACCAAAGGACAGATTTCCACCGGTCTAGTGTCCACGCAGTCTCCTCTGAACAGTTGACATTGAGATGTGTCTGTTACTTGAATCATTTATTTGGGCTGCAATTTATGAGGCTGGTAACTCTAATGAACTTATCCTATGCAGCAGAGTTAACTGGGTCTTCCTTTCCTGTGGTGGTCCTCATGAGAGCCAGTTTCATCATAGTGCTTGATAGTTTTGATTGGCTCAAACGTATTAAGAAGGAAAGAAATTCCACAAATTAACTTTCAACAAAGTACACCTGTTAATTGAAATGCATTCCTGGTGTCTACCTCTTGAAGCTGGTTGAGAGAATGCCAAGAGTGTGCAAAGCTGTCAAGGCAAAAGGTGGCTACTTTGAAGAATCTCAAATATAAAATATATATTGATTTGTTTCACACATTTTTCGTTACTACATGATTCCATATGTGTTATTTAAAAGTTTGACGTCTTCACTATTATTCTGCAATGTAAAAAAAAAACTGACTGGAACTGTGTGTATATATATATATATATATTTGTTTATATATTTTCCTTTACTATTGTCCCCTAACCCTACCACCCCTCACCTAACTTGACTAAACTAATATGTTTCTACTTCCATCTTATACATACTATATACATTTTACAGACACAATATATTTTACAATAGTTATCTTTTGTTTGTTTTTAGCACAACTTATTGTTGTAATGGAATTATATTAATCTCATGTGTAAAAGTCACGTGAGATATCTGGAAGTGAATCAAATGTAGCTACAGTATTCATTTAGGCAGACTGTTCAATTTCAGATCAATACATATTTACTAATGGATAGTACCATAGGTCTATCTATAAGGTCCATGTCCAACCCATTAAAACAATGAAATTAGATAATACATTAATAGAACAGTATTACAAACGACTTTTGATACAGACATAAGCTATTGTGATGTTTCACTGGGGCATCATAGCATTTTTATTCATTTTAAGTAAATTTCATATCTGAGACCAATTGTCATATATTTTCATCATCTGCAAAGTGTCTCCCTTATTCCAGATTTTCTATGAGCCGCTCAAAAGGATGGAAATTGAAACTATGCAGACCAGTAGGTGTCACAAGAGTATCCTCACACCTCAAATGGCCGGCCGTCTGTCAGTTCTACTCTCCATCCATTGTCTTCTGTCCACACAAATCACTTTGTATACTGTACATAGGCTATACTGTGCCTGCCAATGCGAGTTATTAGTGATCTGGTCTGTATTGAAGAATATGGGAGTTTATTCGCTCTCCTTTCGTACTTTAGCCTACGTTATCATAGATGGCTGTGTGGATGTCTGCCATAATGCTCCCCATGCTACCGTTCACTAAAACCTCCTTGAGACAAGCCAATCTCTGCGTTGCTATGTAAACATTTCCCCTAGCAAGGTGAAATAAACATCATTTAACATACATCATTGAATAATTGTGGGTGTTTGGTATGTATGGTAAGGAAAGGTATTCTGGTGTGGACCTGGGAGTGGGACCATGAGGTAGTGATAACAACATGTAGGGGAGAACAGTGCCTGGGGCTGGAGGTGGTTACTCTGCATCTGCCATGATGTTGTCTGAGGAAACCCATCTGGCATCCAATCTTTATAACATGTGTATGTATGAGGGGGTGGCTGTTTCCCATATAGGGGCATGTGTGGCTGTTTTTGCAATACTGTTGTGCAATGGTTAATTTTTTATTTTACATCATGCATAAACACAGACACAGATGTGTACATGTACGCTTCAACCTACCAACGTACGCCTCAACCTATTACCTACTCAATTTAACTGATAATGCCTGACATTAACAACAATCAAGGGCTTTTCACAGTACTGAGCCGAACCCAGCTAGACGATGCTGTAGTGTGTAGTTAAATAAAATAAATAAAAAGTGTTCTGGACTGGTTACGTATCCACCATAGTTTCTTAACTGTGCTGGAAATGACAGTTTAAAAAGAAAACTTCAGAGGCAGCTTGGTTTGGGTCAGTACGATAGTGTGAAAGGGGTTTAAGATAAAGATATGAATAATATCATATACAGTGGGGCAAAAAAGTATTTAATCAGCCACCAATTGTGCAAGTTCTCCCACTTAAAAAGATGAGAGAGGCCTGTAATTTTCATCATAGGTACACTTCAACTATGACAGACAAAATTAGAAAAAAATCCAGAAAATCACATTGTAGGATTTTTAATGCATTTATTTGCAAATTATGGTGGAAAATAAGTATTTGGTCACCTACAAACAAGCAAGATTTCTGACTCACTCGTTACCTGTATTAATGGCACCTGTTTGAACTTGTTATCAGTATAAAAGACACCTGTCCACAACCTCAAACAGTCACACTCCAAACTCCACTATGGCCAAGACCAAAGAGCTGTCAAAGGACACCAGAAACAAAATTGTAGACCTGCACCACGCTGGGAAGACTGAATCTGCAATAGGTAAACAGCTTGGTTTGAAGAAATCAACTGTGGGAGCAATTATTAGGAAATGGAAGACATACAAGATAATCTCCCTCGATCTGGGGCTCCACGCAAGATCTCACCCCGTGGGATCAAAATGATCACAAGAACAGCGAGCAAAAATCCCAGAACCACACGGGGGGACCTAGTGAATGACCTGCAGAGAGCTGGGACCAAAGTAACAAAGCCTACCATCAGTAACACACTACGCCACCAGGGACTCAAATACTGCAGTGCCAGACATGTCCCCCTGCTTAAGCCAGTACATGTCCAGGCCCGTCTGAAGTTTGCTAGAGAGCATTTGGATGATCCAGAAGAAGATTGGGAGAATGTCATATGGTCAGATGAAATCAAAATAGAACTTTTTGGTAAAAACTCAACTCGTCGTGTTTGGAGGACAAAGAATGCTGAGTTGCATCCAAAGAACACCATACCTACTGTGAAGCATGGGGGTGGAAACATCATGCTTTGGGGCTGTTTTTCTGCAAAGGGACCAGGACAACTGATCCGTGTAAAGGAAAGAATGAATGGGGCCATGTATCGTGAGATTTTGAGTGAAAACCTCCTTCCATCACCAATGGCATTGAAGATGAAACGTGGCTGGGTCTTTCAGCATGACAATGATCCCAAAACACCGCCCGGGCAACGAAGGAGTGGCTTCGTAAGAAGCATTTAAAATCAAATCAAATCAAATTTATTTATATAGCTCTTCGTACATCAGCTGATATCTCAAAGTGCTGTACAGAAACCCAGCCTAAAACCCCAAACAGCAAGCAATGCAGGTGTAGAAGCACGGTGGCTAGGAAAAACTCCCTAGAAAGGCCAAAACCTAGGAAGAAACCTAGAGAGGAACCAGGCTATGTGGGGTGGCCAGTCCTCTTCTGGCTGTGCCGGGTGGAGATTATAACAGAACATGGCCAAGATGTTCAAATGTTCATAAATGACCAGCATGGTCGAATAATAATAAGGCAGAACAGTTGAAACTGGAGCAGCAGCATGGCCAGGTGGACTGGGGACAGCAAGGAGTCATCATGTCAGGTAGTCCTGGGGCATGGTCCTAGGGCTCAGGTCAGTTGAAACTGGAACAGCAGCATGGCCAGGTGGACTGGGGACAGCAAGGAGTCATCATGTCAGGTTGTCCTGGGGCATGGTCCTAGGGCTCAGGTCCTCCGAGAGAGAGAAAGAAAGAAAGAGAGAAGGAGAGAATTAGAGAACGCACACTTAGATTCACACAGGACACCGAATAGGACAGGAGAAGTACTCCAGATATAACAAACTGACCCTAGCCCCCCGACACATAAACTACTGCAGCATAAATACTGGAGGCTGAGACAGGAGGGGTCAGGAGACACTGTGGCCCCATCCGAGGACACCCCGGACAGGGCCAAACAGGAAGGATATAACCCCACCCACTTTGCCAAAGCACAGCCCCCACACTACTAGAGGGATATCTTCAACCACCAACTTACCATCCTGAGACAAGGCTGAGTATAGCCCACAAAGATCTCCGCCACGGCACAACCCAAGGGGGGGCGCGCCAGCAGACAGGATGACCACAACAGTGAATCAACCCACTCAGGTGACGCACCCCCTCCAGGGACGGCATGAGAGAGCCCCAGTAAGCCAGTGATTCAGCCCCTGTAATAGGGTTAGAGGCAGAGAATCCCAGTGGAAAGAGGGGAACCGGCCAGGCAGAGACAGCAAGGGCGGTTCGTTGCTCCAGAGCCTTTCCGTTCACCTTCCCACTCCTGGGCCAGACTACACTCAATCATATGACCCACTGAAGAGATGAGTCTTCAGTAAAGACTTAAAGGTTGAGACCGAGTTTGCGTCTCTCACATGGGTAGGCAGACCGTTCCATAAAAATGGAGCTCTATAGGAGAAAGCCCTGCCTCCAGCTGTTTGCTTAGAATTTCTAGGGACAATTAGGAGGCCTGCGTCTTGTGACCGTAGCGTACGTGTAGGTATGTACGGCAGGACCAAATCAGAGAGATAGGTAGGAGCAAGCCCATGTAATGCTTTGTAGGTTAGCAGTAAAACCTTGAAATCAGCCCTTGCTTTGACAGGAAGCCAGTGTAGAGAGGCTAGCACTGGAGTAATATGATCAAATTTTTTGGTTCTAGTCAGGATTCTAGCAGCCGTATTTAGCACTAACTGAAGTTTATTTAGTGCTTTGTCCGGGTAGCCGGAAAATAGAGCATTCCAGTAGTCTAACCTAGAAGTGACAAAAGCATGGATTAATTTTTCTGCATCATTTTTGGACAGAAAGTTTCTGATTTTTGCAATGTTACGTAGATGGAAAAAAGCTGTCCTCAAAATGGTCTTGATATGTTCTTCAAAAGAGAGCTCAGGGTCCAGAGTAACGCCGAGGTCCTTCACAGTTTTATTTGAGACGACTGTACAACCATTAAGATTAATTGTCAGATTCAACAGAAGATCTCTTTGTTTCTTGGGACCTAGAACAAGCATCTCTGTTTTGTCCGAGTTTAATAGTAGAAAGTTTGCAGCCATCCACTTCCTTATGTCTGAAACACATGCTTCTAGCGAGGGCAATTTTTGGGCTTCGCCATGTTACATTGAAATGTACAGCTGTGTGTCATCCGCATAGCAGTGAAAGTTAACATTATTTTTTCGAATAACATCCCCAAGAGGTAAAATATATAGTGAAAACAATAGTGGTCCTAAAACGGAACCTTGAGGAACACCGAAATTTACAGTTGATTTGTCAGAGGACAAACCATTCACAGAGACAAACTGATATCTTTCCGACAGATAAGATCTAAACCAGGCCAGAACATGTCCGTGTAGACCAATTTGGGTTTCCAATCTCTCCAAAAAAATGTGGTGATCGATGATATCAAAAGCAGCACTAAGGTCTAGGAGCACGAGGACAGATGCAGAGCCTCGGTCCGATTCCATTCAAATGTAATTTACCACCTTCACAAGTGCCGTCTCAGTGCTATGATGGGGTCTAAAACCAGACTGAAGCATTTCGTATACATTGTTTGTCTTCAGGAAGGCAGTGAGTTGCTGCGCAACAGCCTTCTCTAAAAATTTTGAGAGGAATGGAAGATTCGATATAGGCCGATAGTTTTTTATATTTTCTGGGTCAAGGTTTGGCTTTTTCAAGAGAGGCTTTATTACTGCCACTTTTAGTGAGTTTGGTACACATCCAGTGGATAGAGAGCCGTTTATTATGTTCAACATAGGAGGGCCAAGCACAGGAAGCAGCTCTTTCAGTAGTTTAGTTGGAATAGGGTCCAGTATGCAGCTTGAAGGTTTAGAGGCCATGATTATTTTCATCATTGTGTCAAGAGATATAGTACTAAAACACTTGATCCTAGGTCCTGGCAGAGTTGTGCAGACTCAGGACAACTGAGGTTTGGAGGAATACGCAGGTTTAAAGAGGAGTCCGTAATTTGCTTTCTAATAATCATAATCTTTTCCTCAAAGAAGTTCATGAATTTATCACTGCTAAAGTGAAAGTCATCCTCTCTTGGGGAATGCTGCTTTTTAGTTAGCTTTGCGACAGTATAAAAAAGGAATTTCGGATTGTTCTTATTTTCCTCAATTAAGTTAGAAAAATAGGATGATCGAGCAGCAGTAAGGGCTCTTCGGTACTGCACGGTACCGTCCTTCCAAGCTAGCCGGAAGACTTCCAGTTTGGTGTGGCGCCATTTCCGTTCCAATTTTCTGGAAGCTTGCTTCAGAGCTCGGGTATTTTCTGTGTACCAGGGAGCTAGTTTTTTTTTAGTTTTTAGGGGTGCAACTGCATCTAGGGTATTGCGCAAGGTTAAATTGAGATCCTCAGTTAGGTGGTTAACTGATTTTTGTCCTCTGGCGTCCTTGGGTAGGCAGAGGGAGTCTGGAAGGGCATCAAGGAATCTTTGTGTTGTCTGTGAATTTATAGCACGGCTTTTGATGTTCCTTGGTTGTGGTCTGAGCAGATTATTTGTTGCAATTGCAAACGTAATAAAATGGTGGTCCAATAGTCCAGGATTATGAGGAAAACATTAAGATCCACAACATTTATTCCATGGGACAAAACTAGGTCCAGCGTATGACTGTGACAGTGAGTGGGTCCAGAGACATGTTGGACAAAACCCACTGAGTCGATGATGGCTCCGAAAGCCTTTTGGAGTGGGTCTGTGGACTTTTCCATGTGAATATTAAAGTCACCAAAGATTAGAATATTATCTGCTATGACTACAAGGTCCGATAGGAATTCAGGGAACTCAGTGAGAAACGCTGTATATGGCCCAAGAGGCCTGTAAACAGTAGCTATAAAAAGTGATTGAGTAGGCTGCATAGATTTCATGACTAGAAGCTCAAAAGACGAAAACGTCATTTTTTTTTGTTGTAAATTTACATTTGCTATCGTAAATGTTAGCAACACCTCCGCCTTTGCGGGATGCACGGGGGATATGGTCACTAGTGTAGCCAGGAGGTGAGGCCTCATTTAAAACAGTAAATTCATCAGGCTTAAGCCATGTTTCAGTCAGGCCAACCACATCAAGATTATGATCAGTGATTAGTTCATTGACTATAATTGCCTTTGAAGTAAGGGATCTAACATTAAGTAGCCCTATTTTGAGATGTGAGGTATCATGATCTCTTTCAGTAATGACAGGAATGGAGGTGGTCTTTATCCTAGTGAGATTGCTAAGGCGAACACCGCCATGTTTAGTTTTGCCCAACCTAGGTCGAGGCACAGACACGGTCTCAATGGTGATAGCTGAGCTGACTACACTGACTGTGCTAGTGGCAGACTCCACTATGCTGGCAGGCTGGCTAACAGCCTGCTGCCTGGCCTGCACCCTATTTCATTGTGGAGCTAGAGGAGTTAGAGCCCTGTCTATGTTGGTAGATAAGATGAGAGCACCCCTCCAGCTAGGATGGAGTCCGTCACTCCTCAGCAGGTCAGGCTTGGTCCTGTTTGTGGGTGAGTCCCAGAAAGAGGGCCAATTATCTACAAATTCTATCTTTTGGGAGGGGTCCTGGAGTGGCCTAGCCAGTCTCCAGATCTCAACCCCATAGAAAATCTTTGGAGGGAGTTGAAAGTCCGTGTTGCCCAGCAACAGCCCCAAAACATCACTGCTCTAGAGGAGATCTGCATGGAGGAATGGGCCAAAATACCAGCAGCAGTGTGTGAAAACCTTGTGAAGACTTACAGAAAACGTTTGACCTCTGTCATTGCCAACAAAGGGTATATAACAAAGAATTGAGATAAACTTTTGTTATTGACCAAATGCTTATTTTCCACCATCATTTGCAAATAAATTCATACAAAATCCTACAATGTGATTTTTTTTCTCATTTTGTCTGTCATAGTTGTGTGTACCTATGATGAAAATTACAGGCCTCTCTCATCTTTTTAAATGGGAGAACTTGCACAATTGGTGGCTGACTAAATACTTTTTTGCCCCACTGTACGATGTTCTGTGTCTTCATAAAATAAATCTATTAAAAACGTGTAATAGACTATAAAGTGTTTGGTCACTCTCAGCAGGCAGTGTGTTGTGTCAGTCTGATCTGCTTCTCTGAGACTATACACTGCACTTTGATGGGATTTGCAGGTAATTGATTCAGACGTCCGTTACACCCTTCTGAAATATTCTAAACGTTTGGAGGCCATCAGATGCAATTACAGTGAGTAAAGGCAGATAACTGAATCTAAATGCATGTCCTCAGGTAGTTGCAGTATTACTCTCTGAGTGAGACTATATCATATATCCCAAGTAATATTTGAATTAAACACACTGTTGAGGTAGTGCTTAGCTGTGTTGATACAGTAGCGCAGTCTATCACAGATAATGGTGAGAATTAAGATAGGAAATGTGTTGATTATTGACTAAATAATCAACACACTAAAAGCCTGAAACTGTCTATGAATTTCCCAATTATGTTACAGTTCTTAAGCAGTGTTTCATTTAATTTGAGTGAGATATAAAGTAACTGCCTAGTAGAAGAACTAAAGTATATATGGGGTACTTCATTTAGCAGCTCCCTGTATGAATGAACACTATTTAGCATTAGAGTGATCCTGAGGTTAGCAGACCATTCTTCACCCATGCTGATGTGATGTAGGCTCGCCTCACTGAGCTTCCACACATAGTGAATCTTTCTTCTCCTCAGGATGGTGGCTTCCAATTGGGCTGCTGGAGAGGAGGAGCATAGAACTACATGTGTAACTCATTGTGCTGAAGTACTGTTCATCACCAAAAAAAAACTGTTGTTCGCTAATCCGGCGAGACCTAGAATCATGAAAAAACGTCTAGCTGGAGCTCGTCTGAGCAGTCGGCTGTGAATGCCCTCACCTGCTAGTAAACTTAATGCTGATTGGTTTTTGTTTTGACCACTACAGTGCTGTCTGGTTAGAAGGTGATGTTGAGGCCCATTACTGTAACTTGGTCACTCACGTGGACACCAGTGGCAGTCAGTGCCGTTTAAGATTGGGGAGGACGTTTTTTTTTCTTTTATGAGCATGGCCTTATTTCTATTACAGCATGTTGGAGGACTGTCATTCATATTCCATTCACCCAGCTCAATGTAACATCGATAGGTTTAGGCTAATACACACATTTCCCTTATACCCATCATAAGGTTGACTACAGCCTACGAATTAAAGTTTATAACGTAGGTGCGCATGTCGAAAGTCAGATTGGAGTAATCAAGGTGACAGACAGTGACATATTCAATACCGCCTTGCACACCCTTGCCTAAATCTAGCTGATCTAGGGTTATAATCATTAGTCCAAACAGTAATTATGATGACTTCCGGAGGACATCCTCCAACCTATCAAAGCTCTTGCAGCATGAGCTGACATGTTGTCCACCCAATTAAATGATCCGAGAATGTATATAGTACTGAAATCATAAGCTACAGCTAGCTGGCACTGCAGTGCATAAAATGTGGTTAGTAGTTGACTCCGAGAGAAAGACAATAGTTTAACAGTTTTGAACAAATTAAGTTCTTTAAAAATTAAGGAAAAGCAACAGAGAGAAAGGGAGCTAGTTATATTTGTTTAAAAAAAATCATTTTCACTTTCACTTACTTAGCTAGCTAATGCAGCCTGCTAATTTAACACCTGTCTGCCTTTAGTATCACTTACAAGGTTTCCAGCCAACCCTTTTATGGGAGTAAAGTACGTTGGATAAAAAAATGTTGACGTTCAGTTAACTTTCCAAATGTTGAAACAAAATACGCTGCTACACAAGTTTAGATCTTTTTGTGTTGGTAAAATGAATGATGCGAGAAATGTCAGTGGAAAGCGTGCTGATGTATTATGAAGCTACAGATGAAATAAGTTATGATGAACTTCACAGGCTGGTGAAAGTGCAAGCTGATGAGCTTGATGATCCTTTCCAATAAATATCTAGCTTCTTATTCTGCTGACATGATAATCGATGCTTTGTTGCCGTTTGAATAATAAAAATAATCTTGCTCTTTTGTCTATATAATGTTATCATGTAGGCTACACGTGCACTCTAGCCAACAGCAAGCAGGTAGTGATGTTGGCTAGAACGCACGTCCCAATACCAGAGTGGGCACGCTCGCTATATAACGCAACATTTTTGGTGAGAAAACCATCAGTAGAGTTGAAAATGCAATGCAAACTCATTTAACTTTTATTTTTTATTCAGTACATGGGTATTTAACAGCTAAATGTATTTATATGTACACTACGTCATCACGCACAGCCTTTTATCTGCAACAAGTCAATTTGATGAAAACATATCTCTGCTGGGAAAATGCTGATATTGTTTTTTTGTGTGGAGTTTTGAATATTCGCATGAAAACCCTTGCCAACTGGATGGAAACCTAGCTACTAATCACGTTCCTATACACAGTTTTTATGCAAGTAAAGTCATATTGATACAAAAATTCACCATGGCTGTGATGGAAACAGGAAGTTTATGTTTAATTTTATCAATGCCGACAGATTTTTGGTGGGATCTTTTTGTGTGTCGATGAAATCTATTATGCGGGAAATGGCAGTGGGAAGTGGGGTTGAATATTTTCTTGGCATTTTACAAATGTTCCATCCCAAGAATAAATATATTTTTTCCCGGGTAATCCTGTTTTTCCCGCCAAATCCGGAACTGTCTTTCAAAAGTATTTTAAAGGATATAAATAGGCCTATGTCTGGATTTTATTAGAGCTTTGATCGAAAAATAAAGCCTGGTGCTACCTGAGCCAGATGAGCCACACATATAGTTGAAGTCAGAAGTTTACATACACTTAGGTTGGAGTCATTAAAACTTGTTTTTCAACCACTCCACAAATGTCTTGTTAACAAACTATAGTTTTGGCAAGTCGATTAGGACATCTACTTTTGCACGACACAAGTAATTTTTCAAAAAATTGTTTACAGACAGATTATTTCACTTATAATTCATTATCACAATTCCAGTGGGTCAGAAGTTTACATACACTAAGTTGACTGTGTCTTTTAAACAGCTTGGAAAATTCCAGAATTTGATGTTATGGCTTTAGAAGCTTCTTATAGGTTAATTGATATCATTTGAGTCAATTGGAGGTGTACCTGTGGATGTATTTCAAGGCTTGACATCATGGGAAAATCAAAAGAAATTAGCCAAGACCTCAGAAAAAAATTGTAGACCTCCACAAATCTGGTTCATCCTTGGGAGCAATTTCCAAATGCCTGAAGGTACCACGTTCATCTACCACGTTCGTCATACTGCCCAAGAAGGAGATGTGATCTGTCTCCTAGAGATGAACATACTTATGTGCGAAAAGTGCAAATCAATCCCAGAACAACAGCAAATGACCTTATGAAGATGCTGGAGGAAACAGGTACAAAAGTATCTATATCCACAGTAAAACGAGTCCTATATCGACATAACCTGAAAGGCCGCTTAGCAAGGAAGAAGCCACTGCTCCAAAACCACCATAAGAAAGCCAGACTACGGTTTGCAACTGCACATGGTTCAAAGATCGTACTTTTTGGAGAAATGTCCTCTGGTCTGATGAAACCAAAATACAACTGTTTGACCATAATGACCATTGTTATGTTTGGAGGAAAAAGTGGGAGGCTTGCAAGCCGAAGAACACCATCCCAACAGTGAAGCACGGGGGTGGCAGCATCATGTTGTGGGGGTGCTTTGCTGCAGTAGGGACTGGTGCACTTCACAAAATAGATGGCATCATGAGGTAGGAAAATTATGTGGATATGTTGAAGCAACATCTCAAGATATCTGTCAGGAAGTTAAAACTTGGTTGCAAATGGGTCTTCCAAATTAACAAAGACCCCAAGCATTCTTCCAACGTTGTGGCAAAATGGCTTAAGGACAACAAAGTCAATGTATTGGAGTGGACATCACAAAGCCCTGACCTCAATCCTATAGAAGATTTGTGGGCAGAACTGAAAAAGCATGTGCGAGCAAGGAGGCCTACAAACCTGACTCAGTTACACCAGCTCTGTCAGGAGGAATGGGCCACAATTCACCCAACTTATTGTGGGAAGCTTGTGGAAGGCTACCCAAAACGTTTGGCCCAGGTTAAACAATTTAAAGGCAATGCTACCAAATACTAATCGAGTTTATGTAAACTTCTGACCCACTGGGAATGTGATGAAATAAATAAAAGCTGAAATAAATTATTCTCTCTACTATTATTCTGACATTTCACATTCTTAAAATAAAGTGGTGTTCCTAACTGACCAAAGACAGGGAATTTTTACTAGGATTACATTTCAGGAATTGTGAGTTTAAATGTATCTGGCTAAGGTGTGTGTAAACTTCCTACTTCAAATGTACATTTGATGAGCCCTACATTAAATATATTTAATGAGCCCAAGCCCAATATATACAGTACATTGGGAAAGTATTCAGACCCCTTGACTCTTTCCACATTTTGTTAAATTGATCTTATTCTAAAATGTATTAACTCGTTTTTTCCCCTCATCAATCTACACACAAAACCCAATAATGACAGAACGAAAACAGGTTTTTATAAATGTTTTAAAATGTATAAAAAATATAAAACTGAAATATCAAATTTACAGAAGTATTAAGACCCTTTACTCAGTACTTTGTTGAAGCACCTTTGGCAGCGATTACAGCCTCGAGTCTTCTTGGGTATGACACTACAAGCTTGCCACACCTGTATTTGTGGAGTTTTCCCATTCTTCTCTGCAGATCCTCTCAAGCGCTGTCAGGTTGGACGGGGAGCATGGCTGCACAGCTATTTTCAGGTCTCTCCAGAGATGTTCGATCAGGATCAAGTCCGAGCTCTGGCTGTGAAAGTCAAGGAAATTTGTCCCAAAGCCACTTTGGTGGAAACATACCACTGGTGGGAAAATGCTTGTTAGCACTTCCTTTTAAGGGGTCCTTATTACACTGTAGCAAATATTGTAGTTAGCTGTAACAACACAGAGTTACAGTGTAATAACAACATGTTACTGGTTATAATTGCGGTCTGTAATTACAGAAGTGTAGCAACGAATGCTTGTTACCTTTTTGTTACAAATGGGCAGGTTTACACTAAATTCACAACATATTTTTTAGCTTCTTCTCAGCTGCATCCAATTCATTAACAACTGTGACGATGGTTGGGATCCCTTGTGGATGCGCTGGGTGTCTGAGAGATTATAGAAAACAGATCTAATACGAGTGTCATCCCAGATGAGGAATAATACACTATTTCAAGCGTAGTACATGTTATATTCACATAAGTACAATGTAATTACTAGTTGTTACACAGGATTTAGATAAGTGTATTTTGAGGGGTATTTAATTATAGTGTTACCAAATGCGCATTAATCTGTCACCAATTGGATGTAAACCTAGCTAGTGTAATGAACGTTACCATATTCTAGCCACACTTTCCTCTGCCCCCTGTTCCTCCCTGACCATCTGCCTCTGTCAGATGCCCAATCATCTAGCTGAACATGATTTGAGAGCGGGAACAAGCATAATGACTGACACAAATGCTGCATATATTTGTTTGGTACAACAACAAGTCTCCTTTTCAAATGGGGTGAAAACTCCATTTTGACGGGTCCAAGTTAAGACTTAATTGAGCATAGAACAATGGAGGTGTCATTTTTTTCAAAGGTACACAAGCTGGAAGTCTTTCTAAAGTTCACTCTTAACTATTTATACATCAAGTCCACACAGCTCGGAGGACTGCTGAGTCCACATATCCACCACCGTATTAGGAAGTTCAAGCTACTTCTGAAACAAAAGTTAATGGTGCAATCTTGAAGTCCATAAAAATTGGAATTATACCTCATCAGCAAACCTACAGTACAGTTACATTTTGGACACCCTGATTTGCATTTCTGTGCCCTGGCTTTCAACTAATAACCAAATGCCAAGTTACATCATTTTTGCTAAGTCATGAGTTCATAATCTATGTTTCACAAGAATACACATAAAAAATTATGCTATGCACAGCAAATCATAGGTTTATGTAATGTTTTTTTTTATTTTTAAAATTGAACGCGATTATATGTTGCAGTAACAGTGAAGAGCTCCCACACATACAGTACAGTGTCCTGCTGTACAATAGATAGAATCACAAAGCAGTACCTAAAAAGCACTACACTGCAGTGAGGACTTACATGAACCCATCTCCCTCTTGCCTTAGGATGTGTGTTACACAATTTCAGAGCCTCACTCCCTCTCAGTTTGCTGACCATCAGCTGAATGGGCACTCTCCTTTCCCTTGGCTCTATTCCCAATGTGTTTGGCTTCACGTTGCCCACCTGTGATTTAGATTGTGTGGTCAGCTGTTTCAGATTGTCTTTTGGAGCCCTGGAATTTATAGCACATGAGAGAACTTGGGGACAATGCAGTGATACACTATATGGGCAAAAGTATGTGGACACCTGCTTGTCGAACATCTCATTCCAAAAACATGCATTAATGTGGAGTTGGTCCCCCCTTTGCTACTATAATAGACTCCACTCTTCTGGGAAGGCTTTCCACTAGATGCTAGAACATTGCTGTGGGAACTTGCTTCCATTCATCCACAAGAGCATTAGTGAGGTCGGGCACTGCTGTTGGCCAATTAGGCCTGTTTCGCAGTCGGTGTTCCAATTAATCCTAAAGGTGTTTGATGGGGTTGAGGTCAAGGCTCTGTGCAGACCAGTCAAATGTTTCCACACCGATCTCATCAAACCATTTCTCATTTTGTGCACAGGGGCATTGTCATGCTCAAACAGGAAAGGGCTTTCCCCAAACTGTTGCCACAAAGTTGGAACCACATAATCATCTAGAATGTAATTCTATGCTGTAGCGTTAATATTGCAACTAAGGGGCCTAGCCTGAACCATGAAAAACAGCCCCAGGCCATTATTCCTCCTCCACCAAACTTTACAGTTGGCACTATGCATTTGGGCAGCTAGCGTTCTTCTGGCTTCCGCCCAACCCATATTCGTCCTTCGTACTGCTAGATGGTGAAGCTTTATTCATCACTCCAGAGAATGCGTTTCCACTGCTCCAGAGTCCTATGGCAGCGAGCTTTACACCACTCCAGCCGACACTTGGCATTGCGCATGGTGATCTTAGGCTTGTGTGCGGCTCCTCGGCCATGGAAACCTATTTCATGAACCTCGCAATGAACAGTTCTTGTGCTGACGTTGTTTCCAGAGGCAGTTTGGCACTCGTGGTGAGTGTTGCAACCGAGGACTGACGATTTTTACGCGCAAGGCTCTTCAGTACTCGGCGGTCCCATTCTGTGAGCTTGTGTGGCCTACCACTTCGCAAATGAGTTGTTGTTCCTTCTAGATGTTTCCACTTCACAATAACAGCACTTACAGTTGACCGAGATAGCTCTAGCAGGGCAGAAATTGTACGAACTGTGTTACGAATCCCTTTTGGCCCGACAGTCTAGGGGGGATGGTAATGAGACCCGTAACATAACTCATGCAAATTATTATTGTGACAAAGTAAAAGTGTGCACGAAATAACCACGACAACAGAAATCTACCGTCAAACTCTAGGTTTATTTATAAACACACGGTAATGGGGGGAGCAGGAAAAGGGGCTGAGCTGGACCCAAGAAAAGAAACAATAAGTATTCAAAAACACCCCTAAGCTAGACTAGCCTACTTTAACAACAGCTAACTAACTAACCAAAAATACAGTTGGTGGTCCGCCCAGTTCTAACTAGTGTATTTAACAAAGTTCACCTACGGGTAGTGTATGCCCATGGGCGACTTGTCTTGGTTTCCCCTTTTCCCACCAGCAAACAAACACAAACACCATAACCAAAAACAATACTCACAGGTGATGACAAAGTGCTATGGAGGTGCTTAAACAAAAGAGAGGTTAAGACAAAAAGCGAGAGTGAAACACAGAGACCTACAGACATAGCATTTACAGCGAGATTGAGCTAGAGATTGCTACAGAGCAAACAAATGATGGGGTTTTTAAACCACAGGGAAGGAACTGTGATAGGGTAGGAAATAGGAGGAGGTGTGTCTTCTGATTGATGATTGATTGTTGACTGATTGGGGAGTGATGGTTTTCACCTGTGAGGGGAGAAGGAGAGAAAAGAAACACACACACAGGATACACACACACACAGGATAACTGTATCCGTAACAAACTGACTTGTTGGAAAGGTGGTATCCTATGACGGTGCCACTTTGAAAGCTCTTCAGTACGGGCCATTCCACTGCCAATGTTTGTTTATGGAGATTGCATGGCTGTGTGCTCAATTTTATACACTTGTCAGCAACTGGTGTGGCTGAAATAGCCAAATCCACTCATTTGAAGGGGTGTCCACATACCTTTGGTCATGTAGTGTATTAGCTTTAGATCTGGCCTTGGGAGCCAATGGTTCAAATGATTTTACAAAAGCAATTTATACCCAGTTTATATCCAATTAAATGACCTAAAAGACAAATATTCACTCTGAGCAAACACTTCTTGTGGCATTTATTTTCATATTTTTGAGTGATGATTGTGCAGTAATGGAATGAGGACAAAGAGGGAGCACCACATCTAATTTCAGTAACTCATTACCAGTACCTCATTGGGGTGGCAGCTAGCCTAGTAGTTAGAGCATTGGACCAGTAACCGAAAGGTTGCTTGATCGAATCCCCGAGCTGACAAGGTAAAAACCTGTTGTTCTGAACAAGGGAGTTAACCCACTGTTCTGAGGCTGTCATTGTAATTAAGAATTTGTTCTTAACTTTCTTGCCTAGTTAAATAATCATTTAAAAAATGGTCTCCCTTTATGAGTTTACTCTAACCCATTGTGAAATCTCAGTTGTGAAAACTCCCACAAACAGGTATCTGCCAAAACAAAGGAAATCCCAACGAAGGTCCTAAATAGGGCATTGGCCCACTAGAACAGCTTCCATGTGCCTTGCCATAGATTCTACAAGTGTCTGGAACTCTATTGGAGGGATGTAACACCATTCTTCCCTAAGAAATTCCATCATTTGGTGTTTTGTTGGTGGTAGAAAACATTGTCTCAAGCGCCTCTTGTAAGTATTTAATAGCATATGTACATTTAGCAGACAATCTTATCCAGAGCGACTTAAGTGTTTTGCTCAAGGGCACACCCACAGATTTTTCAATTAGTGTCAGACGCACTCATAAATGTGCCTCTACTCACAGAATGTTTTAGAGAAAGTTATAGGCTACTGCGTGCATTCAATCAAATTTTTGCAGTCAAACAACCAATAATACTACGCGCCTCTGGTTCTTCTCCCGTGTTTGGTCTGGACTGTGTTCTGGTATGAATGGAGACCACCCTTTTTGAGCGAATCCTGGTGCGTTGTTCAGTGCGCTCCCGAGTGTGGATCGTGTTCACACCAGTCCAAACGATCTGAATTAAGGGGGAAAATACACCAACTACTCCAAACCAGTTTGGTATGAAAGCCCCCTGAGACAGACATCCACACTTTAAACACCTAGGCTAATTTGAGACCCCTCTTTCAAAGTCACTGAGATCTCTTCTTCTAGCCATGGTAGCTAAAATAATTAATTTTATACATTACTCGAAGCATGAGATGTTAATTGCGTAATTAGCTCAGGAACCACACGTTTCTGGAAGCACCGGCTTTCAATATACTTTCTATCCCTCAAGTTTATTTTATTTTGTAATTTACCAGTATAATGGCTTGCAGCATCAGCAGAGTTTTCTGTACATGAAGTCCAGGGCCTTAGAGGACCTCAGGGCCCAAACTGATTCAAGAAGCTAAGTTTCTTACATGTCCATTTTTAGAAGCTTTTTATTTTCATCTCAGCATTTGCAACAACACACTGTCAGCTCCTTGTGCTGGCTGCTTAAGGCAGTGGATGTGAGGTGAAGCACATAGAGGAGTGAATCCCTGACCTGACTGACATCTGACAGGGTAGGTAGGGAGCTTCTGCAAAATGCTGACCAAGCAAAGATTTTTCATTGTAGAGTAGCGGGGGTAGTTCCAGTTTAACTTATTTTCACTATCACCTTTGTTGCTCATTGTGAATATTAAGCTACGTTACCTCATGGCTCTCTTGGCAATGAAACGATTCAACCGAAAAGTGGTATGCACAGTTATGTTGTCCGCCAGTTGATGACCTGCAAAGACCTGGAACTGATACAGATTATTTAATTGTCAATCTCATCTCTCAAAGATGGTGTAGCAGTGCGGACATGTTTGTTGATGTCCCTTGTAAATTTTAGAGCTAGAACCTCCATCAGAAGCTAGCCATCAGAAGCTAACCAGCTAATTAGTTACTAGCTATTTAGTCATTGTTAGCCACTGCTAGTGGCCTTTTCCTTTAGCTCAGACACCAGACTTCCTGCAGTAAGCTCTGGACCATTACACTGGATCATCGCAGCTAGCTAGCTGCTACCAAGTGGCCCAGCCCCGAAGCTAGCCTTGTGCCAGACCCATCTGGGGCGGCAGGGTAGCCTAGTGGTTAGAGCGTTGGACTAGTAACCAGAAGGTTGCAAGTTCAAACCACTGAGCTGACAAGGTACAAATCTGTCGTTCTGCCCCTGAACAGGCAGTTAACCCACTGTTCCTAGGCCGTCATTGAAAATAAGAATCTGTTCTTAACTGACTTTCCTAGTTAAATAAAGGTTTAAAAATAATTTAAAAAATAAAAAAAATCTCTCGGCCTGCTCTGTTGACCCTATACACAGCTGATGCCTCCCAGACTCTTCACTAGCATGACAAGAAGCCATTACATCACCGGATTCCTGCCGTTAGCTCTGGACCTTTGCACCATCATCGCAGCTAGCTAGCTGCAACTGAGTGGCTATAGTTGAACAACTCCCTTGTCCCGAAGCTAGCACCTGTTAGCCTCAAGGCGCATCTCCGGCTAGCAAACTAAATTACTCCAGCTACAATACCTCTTTTGCCAATTGGCCTGGACACGGAGCCCCGCCACGACTGGTCTTCCGACGTAATTCCGTCCGATGTGCCCTCAAACGGCATTTGCCGGACGTCGGTGAAGACGCTTCTGCTAGCCCTGGCCTGCTAACTTTCTGAACATCGTGTCTCCCGCTCACCTAGTGTAGTAACGGCTTCCCTGTTTCATCTATTGCTGTTCACTGGACCCTATGATCACTTGGCTACATAGCTGATGCCTGCTGGACTGTTCATTAATCACGGTACTCTATTTAGTTTATTTAGTTTATCTGTCAGCCCCAGCCTCAAACTCAGGCCCTGTGTGTAATTAACTGACTCTCTCTGCCCATTCATCGCCATTTTCCCTTTTGTTTTTGTCTTAGCTGATTAGTTGTTGTTGTCTTACCCATGTCTTACCCATGCCCCACTTTATGTCTTTCTCTAATGTTAATATGCCTTGTATACTGTTGTTTAGGGTAGTTATCGTTGTTTTATTTTACTGCGGAGCCTATAGACCCACTCAACATGCCTCAGATAGCTCTTTTATCCCACCTCCCATGCATGCGGTGACCTCACCTAGCATAACTAGTGCCTCCAGAGATGCAACCTCTCTTATTGTCACTCAATAACTAGGTTTACCTCCACTGTACCCGCACCCTACCATACCCGTCTGTACATTATGCCCTGAGTCTATCCCACCACGCCCATAAATCTGCTCCTTTTATTCTCTGTTCCCAACGCACTAGACGACCAGCTCTGATAGCCTTTAGCCGTACCCTCATCCTACTCCTCCTCTGTTCGTTGGGTGATGTAGAGGTTAACCCAGGCCCTGTGTGTCCCCAGGCGCTCTCATTCGCTGACTTCTGTAACTGTAAAAGCCTTGGTTTCATGCATGTTAACATCAGAAGCCTCCTCCCTAAGTTTGTTTTACTCCCTGCTTTAGCACACTCCGCCAACCCTGATGTCCTTGCCGTGTCTGAATCCTGGCTTAGGAAGGTCAAAAATTCTGAGATTTCCATCCCCAACCACAACATTTTCCGTCAAGATAGAACTGACAAAGGGGGAGGAGTTAGCCTGCAAAGTTCTGTCATACTTTCCAGTTCTATGCCCAAACAGTTCGAGCTTCTAATTAAAAAAATGTATCTCTCCAGAAATAAGTCTCTTGCCTGTTATAGACCCCCCTCAGCTCCCAGCTGTGCACTGGACACCATATGTGAATTGATTACCCCCATCTATCTTCAGAGTTCATTCAGTTAGGTGACCTAAACTGGGATATGCTTAACACCCCGGCCGTCCTACAATCTAAGACATATGCCCACAATCTCACACAAATTATCAAGGAACCCACCAGGTACAACCCTAAATCCGTAAACATAGGCACCCTCATAGATATTATCCTGACCAACTTCAAACTCCAAATACACTTCTGCTCTTTTCTATCAGGATCTCAGCGATCACTGTCTCATTGTCTGCATCCGTTATGTGTCCGCGGTCAAAAGACCACACCTCATCACTATAAAACGCTCCCTAAAACAATTCTGCAAGCAGGTCTTTCTAATCGACCTGGCCCGGGTATCCTGGAAGGATATTGACCTCACCCCGTCAGTCGAGGATGCCTGGTTGTTCTTTAAAAGTAATTTCCTCACCATCTTAACTTCTTCGAGATAGGGGGCGCTCTTTTAATTTTTGAATAAAAAACGTTCCCGTTTTAAACAATATATTTTGTCACGAAAAGATGCTCGACTATGCATGTAATTGACAGCTTTGGAAAGAAAAACCTCTGACGTTTCCAAAACTGCAAATATATTATCTGTGAGTGCCCCAGAACTAATGCTACAGGCGAAACCAAGATGAAATTTCATACAGGAAATGGTCCAGATTTTGAATGCGCTGTGTTCCAATGTCTCCTTATATGGCTGTGAATGCGCCAGGAATGAGCCTGCACTTTCTGTCGTTTCCCCAAGGTGTCTGCAGCATTGTGACGTATTTGTAGGCATATCATTGGAAGATTGACCATAAGAGACTACATTTACCAGGTGTCCGCCCGGTGTCCTCCGTCGAAATTATTGCGTAATCTCCAGCTCCATGCGCGTTTCCATTTTCTTCCGAGGAGAAAGTCAACTGCCACGAATGATTTATCATCGATAGATATGTGAAAAACACCTTGAGGATTGATTCTAAACAACGTTTGCCATGTTTCTGTCGATATTATGGAGTTAATTTGGAACAAACTTTGCGTTGTAATGACTTAATTTTCGGGGGTTTTTCTTACCCAAACGTGATGGACAAAACGGAGCGATTTGTCCTACACAAATAATATTTTTGGAAAAACTGAACATTTGCTATCTAACTGAGAGTCTCCTCATTGAAAACATCTGAAGTTCTTCAAAGGTAAATTATTTTATTTGAATGCTTTTCTTGTTTTTGCGAAAAGGTCGCATGCTGAATGCTAGGCTTAATGCTATGCTAGCTATCAATACTCTTTACACAAATGCTTGTTTAGCTATGGTTCAAAAGCATATTTTGAAAATCTGAGATGACAGTGTTGTTAACAAAAGGCTAAGCTTGAGAGCTAATATATTTATTTCATTTCATTTGCGATTTTCATGAATAGTTAACGTTGCGTCATGCTAATGACCTTGCGGCTATAATTACACTCCTGGATACAGGTTTTTTTCGTAGCCAAACGTGATGAACAAAACGGAGCGATTTCTCCTACACAAAAAATATTTTTGGAAAAACTGAACATTTGCTATCTAACTGAGAGTCTCCTCATTGAAAACATCTGAAGTTCTTCAAAGGTAAATTATTTTATTTGAATGCTTTTCTTGTTTTTGTGAAAATGTTGCATGCTGAATGCTAGGCTTAATGCTATGCTAGCTATCAATACTCTTACACAAATGCTTGTTTAGCTATGGTTGAAAAGCATATTTCGAAAATCTGAGATGACAGTGTTGTTAATTAAATAAGCATGCCCCTTTCAAAAAATGTTGAACGAAGAACAGACATTGGTTCACTCCAGACCTGACTGCCCTCAATCAGCACAAAAACATCCTGTGGCGGACTGCACTAGCATCGAATAGTCCCCGCGTCATGCAACTTTTCAGGGATGTCAGGAACCAATACACACAGTCAGTTAGGAAAGCAAAGGCTAGCTTTTTAAAACAGAAATTTACATCCTGTAGCTCTACCTCCACAAAGTTTTGGGACACTGTAAAGTCCATGGAGAATAAGAGCACCTCCTCCCTGCTGCCCACTGCACTGAGGCTAGGAAACACTGTCACCCCACGATAAATCCACTATAATCGACAATTTCAACAAGCATTTCTCTACGGCCAGCCGTGCTTTCCTCCTGACTACCTCAACCCTGGCCAACAGCTCCGCAACCCCTGCAGCTACTTGCCCAAGCCTCCCCAGCTTCTCCTTCACCCAAATCCAGATAGCTAATGTTCTGAAAGAGCTGCAAAACTTGGACCCATACACATGGAGGTGGGCTAGACAATCTGGACCCTCTCTTTCTAAAATTATCCGCCACCATTGTTGCAACCCCTATTACTAGCCTGTTCAACCTCTCCTTCGTATCGTTCAAGATTCCTAAAGATTGGAAAGCTGCCGTGGTCATCCCCCTCTTCAAAGGGGGTGACACTCTAGACCCAAACTGTTACAGATCTATATCCATCCTGCCCTGCCTTTCTAAAGTCTTCAAACGCCAAGTTAACTAACAGATCACTGACCATTTCGAATCCCATCTTACCTTCTCCGCTGTGCAATCTGGTTTCTGAGCTGGTCACAGGTGCACCTCAGCCACGCTCAAGGTACTAAACGATATCATAACCTCCATCAATAAAAGACAGTCCTGTGCAGCCATCTTCATCGACCTGGCCAAGGCTTTCGACTCTGTCAATTACCGTATTCTTATCGGCAGACTCAACAGCCTTGGTTTGTCAAATGACTGCGTCACCTGGTTCACCAACTACTTCTCAGATCGAGTTCAGTGTGTCAAATCGCAGGGCCTGTTGTCCGGACCTCTGGTTGTCTCTATGTACCACAGGGTTCAATTCTCGGGCCGACTCTTTTCTCTGTATATATTAATGATGTCGCTCTTACTGCGGGTGATTCCTTGATCCACCTCTACGCAGACGACACCATTCTGTATACATTTGGACCTTCCTTGGACACTGTGTTAACAAACCTCCAAACGAGCTTCAATGCCATACAACATTCCTTCTGTGGCCTCCAACTGCTCTTAAATGCTAGTTAAACTAAATGCATGCTCTTCAACTGATCGCTGCCCGCACCCGCCTGCCCGACTAGCATCACTTCTCTGGACGGTTCTGACTTAGAATATGTGGACAACAAATACCTAGGTGTCTGGCTAGACTGTAAACTCTCCTTCCAGACTCACATTAAGCATCTCCAATCCCAAATTAAATCTAGAATCGGCTTCCTATTTCACAACAAAGCCTCCTTCACTCATGCTGCCCTCCTAAAACTGACTATCCTACCAATACTCGACTTTGGCGATGTCATTTACAAAATAGCCTCCTACACTCTACTCAGCAAATTGGCAGTCTATCACAGTGCTATCCGTTTTGTCACCAAAGCCCCATATACCACCCACCACTGTGACCTGTATGCTCTCGTCGGCTGGTCCTCGCTACACATCGCCAAACCCACTGGCTCCAGGTCATCTATAAGTCTTTGCTAGGTAAAGCTCTGCCTTATCTCAGCTCACTGGTCACCATAGCAACACTCACCCGTAGCACGTGCTCCAGCAGGTATATCTCACTGGTCATCCCCAAAGCCAACACCTCATTTGGCCACCTTACCTTCCAGTTCTCTGCTGCCAATGACTGGAACAAATTGCAAGAATTGCTGAAGTTGGAGACTTATATCTCCCTCACTAACTTTAAGCATCAGCTTTCTGAGCAGTTTACCGATCGCTGCAGCTGTACACAGCCCATCTGTAAATAGCCCATCCAACTACCTACCTCATCCCCATATTGTTTTTATTTACTTTTTTGCTCTTTTGCACACCAGTATTTCTACTTGCACATCATCATCTGCACATCTATCACTCCAGTGTTAATTTTCTAAATTGTAGTTACTTCGCTACTATGGTTTATTTATTGCCTTACCTCCTTACTCCATTTGCACACACTGTATATACATCTTTTCTATTGTCAAATCAAATCAAATCAAATGTATTTATATAGCCCTTCGTACATCAGCTGATATCTCAAAGTGCTGTATTGTGTTATTGACTGTAATTTTGTTTATCCCACGTGTAACTCTGTGTTGTTGTTTTTTGTCGCACTGCTTTGCTTTATCTTGGCCAGGTCCCAGTTGTAAATGAAAACTTGTTCTCAACTGGCCTACCTGGTTAAATAAAGGTGAAATGCGTTTTTTTAAATAAAAAGGATTTACAATAATATGATGATTACTGATAGCGGGGTCAGTTAGACAAAGGGGATTGCATGTCTGTAAGTCATTGGAGTTGGACTGGACAGGAGATTACATTGACTCTAATGAGAACCTGCACTAGGTCTACTGAACCAGTATAACAGAACCATATGCTGCTGTGCTGGGTGAACAATGAGGTGAGCTCTGTTAACCCCTAAGTAAAACTAGTGTAAAACTAGCATTGAAAGCTTGATCAGCATGCCAGGGCGGCCTGATAGAGAGGGGGCAGGAGAGGCATGGTGGCTTCCTGTCCTAATCTGAGTTATGTTAACATGGTTGCGAGCTAATGTACTGTGCCAGGGACTTCTTTCACTGGTTTTAATGGAGAGAGAGAGAGGCAGCTGATGCAAATAGACTCCATATGCGTTCTTCCACTTCCCTTTCCTCCTCTCACTTCTCCACTTTTATTCCATTAAATCTAGATGGGACAATGTTTCAGATAACCTCTATAACAATAAGTTGCAGCATGGCAATAAAAACTGTTGAGAGAATGAATTAATCATTAAATGCAAGATAGCAATTTCAAAAACATATTGCTTAAAGCATAAGAACAGAAGCTAAATATGACCTGAAACGTTCCCTGTCTATCTTCAGTATTCAGAGAGGGTGTGAATAACTGGACACTTTATTTGAACTTCAGAAAGTCCAGCCTCAAACAGGATGCGTCATACAGGGCTGCTGGGGAGAGTCAATTCAGCCAAGCTTTGGGCTGGTGTTCGTGTTCACAACGGGTCAGGTCCCTGAGGGAACAGCAGACGCTCTCTGACGAGCACCATCACCACAGGGAAGACGTCAGATGGAGATGAAAACAGAATTATAGAAGTACAGTAACAGTGCCTTCCTCATTCCTGACCAAAGACAACAACCAGAGATTTAACAGTAAAAGTTAAGAAATCAGAACCATTGATTCATAAATTACTTTTGTAACATTGCCAGCTAATGAACAAGACACCCAACCCCACCTCAACTCACAGAGCCCCGAAGTATATTACAGACAGCAGCCAAAAAAGGGAATAATCTGAAACAAATTTTTTAAAGTGATAAAGCAGAGGAAAGCTGCAGGTCCTTGGGGTTTGTGCTGTACCTAATAATGCTTTGTGTGATTTGTAAAATCCCTGCTGGATCCAAAGCCCTGCCAGCAAGCACTCTCCTGCTTCCATACGACAGCTCTGCCGCTAACAAACCACTGGTGTTGATGTGTCACAGGGTGCTGGGGGGATCACTCGTTTATAATTCAAGGCTAGGGCCATGGAGGGGCTCTCGCCGTCTGCCAGGGTAGGGCCCAGGGGCCCGGGATGGAGGCCAGATGAGATGGCTGGGAGGGGAGCCACCCGGCCTCCACCCTACAGAGTACAACAGCTGTCCTATGGGTGATGCAGGTCTGCAGTAGAATGATAAATATGTAATATGACAAAAAGTCATCATTCAAAGCATGAATCACAGTAGCTGCATTGAAGTTCAAATTCAACGCCATGCAAATCTAGTTACATAAGTTAACTAGAAGTTTCAGTTTCTGGAGAGAGCATTTAGACCTGAAATGCTGTCCTGCGCATATCTTTTCTCCTGTTGAGCTACAGTAGATGCAGCTGCCATTTGTATAGAGGACAAAGGCATTCTGAGTCTCTGAGAAAAACCTAGCTAGACAAAATTAGGCCTGACAATGTGAGAGAGAGAAAGAGAGAGAGAGATCATTCATGAATCGAAACAGAGAGGAACAGAAGAGTCCCTTGTCCTTCTAATATAATTGCCTTTCTCTGCCCAACTCTTAGTCTCTCTTTCAAGTTTCTAACCTCCTCCTTCCTCCTTCTATCCCTCCCTCATCCCATCTCATCTCCATCCTCTCAAAAGGTTTGAGTGTTTATGGCTACTGAGATGATATAATTATCATTGTAGCATGTAGCAATAATAGTTTTTAAATGTACTAGATGAGGCATGCATATTACTCTTGTGTTGTCCTCAAATCAATTTTGATTTGTCACATTCCCCATAAAAAAACACAAGTATAGACTTACAGCGAAATGCTTACTTATTATTCCCGACAATGCAGAGAGGAAAAAAAGACAAATAATATTTAAAAAATAGCACAAGGAATAAATACACAGTGAGTAACGATAACTTGGCTATATACACAGGGCAACAGTACTGAGTTGAGCAGGGGAACGAGGTAATTGAGGTATATACAGTGCCTTCAGAAAGTATTCACACGCATTTTACTTTTTCTACATTTTGTTGTTATACAGCCTGTATTTAAAATGTATTACATTGAGATTTTGTGTCACTGATCTATACACACTACTCCATAATTTCGAAGTGGTGTTTTGTTTGTTCGCCATAATGACCATCGTTATGTTTGGAGGAAAAAGGGGGATGCTTGCAAGCCGAAGAACACCATCCCAACCGTGAAGCTCAGGGGTGGCAGCATCGGGGGGTGCAGGAGGGACTGGTGAACTTGACAAAATAGATGGCATCATGAGGTAGGAAAATTATGTGGATATATTTGAAGCAACATCTTAAGACATCAGTCAGGAAGTTATAGCTTGGTCACAATTGGATCTTCCAAATGGACAATGACCCCAAGCATACTTCCAAAGTTGTGGCAAAATGGCTTATGGACAACAAAGTCAAGGTATTGGAGTGGCCATCACAAAGCCCTGACCTCAATCCTATAGAAAATTTGTGGGCATAATTGAAGAAGTGTGTGTGAGCAAGGAGGCCTACAAACCTGACTAAGTTACACCAACTCTGTCAGGAGGAATGGGCATAATTCACCCAACTTATTGTGGGAAGCTTGTGGAAGGCTACCCATGGATCATCACTGGAGGCTTCGTGCCATTGATCATCACTGTAGGCTTCGAATGTGGAGCAGGAACAGGTCTCAGCGGACTGAGGAGACATACTGGCAGCCTAGTGAGTAGAGCTGCCACAACACGTCCTGGCTGGATACCCACTCTAGCTCGGTGAGTGTGGAGAGCTGGCACAGGACGCACTGGGCTATGCCGGCGCGCTGGAGGCATGGTGCGTAGAGCCAGCGCAGGACAGCGCACCGGAGGTCTCGAGCACAGAGCTGGCATAACTCGTCCTGGCTGGATACCCCCCTTAGCCCGGCAAGTGCGGGGAGCTGGAACAGGCCGCACTGGGTTTTGCTGGCAAACCGGGGATAACGTGCGTAGAGCTGGCGCAGGATAACCTGGGCCGAAGAAACGCACCGGAGGCCAGGAACGCTGAACCAGCACAATCCGTCCTGGCTGAATGCCCACTCTAGCACGACCACTGCAGGGAGCTTGCACAGAGCGCACCGGGCTATGGCTGCGCACCGAAGGCATGGTGCGCAGAACCGGATAACACGGTGCTTGACCAGTCCCCACGGTAAGCACGGGGAGTTGACTCAGGTCTACAACCTGACTCCGCCAATCTCCCTGTGTGCCCCCCAAAAAATGTTTTGGGGCTGCCTCTCGTGCTTGCTTCATTGCTGTGACTCCCTCGATGCTTCCACCTGTTCCCATGCGAGGCGATCCCTTCCGGCCAGGATCGTCTCCCATGTCCAGGATCCTTTGCCGTCCAGGATGTCCCCCCATGTCCAGTCCTCCTGACCACGCTGCTTGGTCCGTTTGTGGTGGGATCTTTGGTAACGTTTGTTGTCGGAAGGAGACCAAGGTGCAGCGTTGTAAGTGTTCATGATACTTTAATTACTCAGAACACCAAACAAAACAACAAAAGCATAACAAACGTCACATTCTGCAGGCTTCACAGAGCTAACAAAAAACAATATCCCACAAACCCCAAAAGGAGAATGACAACTTATATGTGATCTCCAATCAGAGACAACGATAAACAGCTGCCTCTGATTGGGAACCACACTCGGCAAAAAAACAAAGAAATAGAAAACATAGAAATATAGAAACTAGAATGCCCACCCAAACCAACCAGGGCAAAACATGCCCACAGCTGGCAGCACACAAGTAATCATAAATTCAGAGTGCCACTGCATAAGAATGCAGCTGTACGCGACTCGGTCGCAATGCTTGTGGTACATCTGGATTGACTTTGGATATCCCTATGGGGATAGTTAGGGACCATCAGAACACAATGTACACTACCGGCCAAAAGTTTAAGAACACCTACTAATTCAAGGGTATTTCTTTATTTGACTATTTTCTACATTGTAGAATAATAGTGAAAACATCAAACCTATGAAATAACACAAATGGAATCAAAATAGTGTTATAAGAAATCAAATATATTTTATATTTTATTTTTCTAATAGTCACCCTTTTGCAGTGACAACTTTGCACACGCTTGGCATTTTCTCTACCAGCTTCACCTGGAATGCTTTTCCAACAGTCTTGAAGGAGTTCCCACATATGCTGAGCACTTGTTGACTGCTTTTCCTTCACTCTGCGGTCTGACTCATCCCAAACCATCTCAACTTGGTTGAGGTCGGGGGATTGTGGAGGCCAGGTCATCTGATGCAGCACTCCATCACTCTCCTTCTTGGTCAAATAGCCCTTACACAGCCTGGAGGCGTGTTGGGTCATTGTCCTGTTGAAAAACAAATGATAGTCCCACTAAAGCCAAGGTAGATGGGATGGTGTATCTCTGCAGAATGCTGTGGTAGCCATGCTGGTGAAGTTTGCCTTGAATTCTAAATAAATCTCACCGTAACACCTCCTCATCCATGCTTTACGGTGGGAAATACACATGCGGAGATCATCCGGAGATCATCCGTTCACCCACACCGAGTCTCACAAAGACACGGCAGTTGGAACCAAAACTCTCCAATTTGGACTCCAGACCAAAATACACATTCCCAACGGTCTAATGTCCATTGCTTATGTTTCTTGGCCCAAGCAAGTCTCTTCTTCTTATTGGTGTCCTTTAGTAGTGGTTTCTTTGCATCAATCCGTGCATGAAAGCCTGATTCCCACAGTCTCCTCTGGGCAGTTGATGTTGAGATGTGTATGTTACTTGAACTCTGTGAAGCATTTATCTGGGCTGCAATTTCTGAGGCTGGTAACTCTAACGAACTTATCCTCTAGAGAAGAGGTAACTATGGGTCATCCTTTCCTGTGGTGGTCCTCATGTGAGCCAGTTTCATTTTAGCGCAAGATGCTTTTTGCGACTGCACTTGAAGAAACTTTCAAAGTTCTTGAAATGTTCCATATTGACTGACCTTCATGTCTTAAAGTAATGATGGACTATTGTTTCTCTTTGCTTATTTGAGCTGTTCTTGCCGTAATATGGACTTGGTCTTTTATCAAATAGGCCTCTCTTCTGTATACCACCCCTACCTTGTCACAACACAACTGATTGGCTCAATTAAGAAGAAAATAAATTCCACAAATTAACTTCTAAGAAGGCACACTTGTTAATTGAAAAGCATTCCAGGTGACTATCTCATGAAGCAGGTTGAAAGAATGCCAAGAGTGTGCAAAGCTGTCATCAAGGCAAAGGGTGGCTATTTGAAATATCGTAAATATTAAATATATTTTGATTTGTTTAACACTTTTTTGGTTAGTACATGACTCCATATGTGTTACTTCATAGTGTTGATGTCTTCACTATTATTCTACAATGTAGAAAATAGTAAAAAATTAAGAAAACCCCTTGAATGAGTAGCTGTTCTAAAACTTTTGACCTGTAGTGTACGTAAATTAGATATTTCTGTATTTCATTTTAAATTCATTTGCTAAAATTTCAAAAAACAGGTTTTCACTTTGTCATTATGGGGAATTGTGTGTAGATGGGTGAGAAGAAAAGAAAAAAAATACATTTTTGAATTCAGGTTGTAACATAACAAAATGTGGAATTAGTCAAGGGGTATGAATACTTTGTGAAGGCACTGTATGTACATAATAGGTAGGGATAAAGTGACTAGGCAACAGGATTGATAATAAACAGTAGCAGCAGCATAATGTGATGAGTCAAAAGAGTCAATGCAGATAGTCCGGGTAGCTATTGGTTAAAGGGATACTTTGAGATTTTGAGGCCCTTTATCTACTTCCCCAGAGTCAGATGAATTGTGCATACAATTTTTATGTCTCTGTGTCCATAATGAAAGAAGTTAGAGGTAGTTTTGTGAGCCAATGCTAACTAACGTCAGCGGATACTGGCATATACTACTAGCATACTAGCATACACCCATAGACTTCCAGTGTCACACCTTGACCATAGTTTGCTTTGTATGTTCTATGTTTTGTTTGGTCAGGGTGTGATCTGAGTGGGCATTCTATGTTGGATGTCTTGTTTGTCTGTTTCTGTGTTTGGGCCTGATATGGTTCTCAATCAGAGGCAGGTGTTAGTCATTGTCTCTGATTGGGAGCCATATTTAGGTAGCCTGTTTTGTGTTGGGTTTTGTGGGTGATTGTTCCTGTCTTTGTGTTTGGTACACCAGATAGGGCTGTTTTCAGTTTTTCCACATTTCTTGTTTTGTATATTGTTCATTTATCATCTTCATTAAAGCTGTATCACAATAACCACTCTGTGTTTTGGTCCGCCTCTCCTTCAACAGAAGAATCCCGTGACATCCAGTGATTGAGCTAACAGTAGTTAGCAATTGCAATTGCACTCGCTCTAGTTAGCAACTTCCTTCAATTTGCACTCAGAGCCATACAAATGGTATCCACAAGTTTATCTCTCTGGGGAAGTAAATAAAGGGCCTCATTGCCAAAATCCCAAAGTATCCCTTTAACTATTTGGAATTCTTATGGCTTGGGGATAGAAGCTGTCGAGGGACCTATTGGTTCCAGACTTGGTGTATCTGTATTTTCTCATTAATCTTTGATATCCTGGTAATAAGTCCACTAAGGGTATTGACCTCGCAGAGATGGGCTCATATCTGTACTTTCTGTATGTTTGTGTCCAAAAAGACACATCCAGATATTGATCTTGAAAGAGTTTAGTCAACTTTCCCATTTACACACACTGTCTGGTCAAGAATGAGCAGGTCAGAGTGAAAATAAGACGTTATAGACTCAAACATGATATAGATTTGTATGAGTGGTGTTGTGTGATCATGTTTATGAAGTAGGCTGAATGAGTCAACTATCCAATCTATAGATATGGTCAAATATACTGAACAAAAATATAAATGCAACATGCAACAATTTCAAAGACTGTCCTGAGTTACAATTCAGATAAAGAAGTCAGAGAATTGAAATCAATTAATTTGGCCCTAATCTATGGATTTCACATAAGTGTTTACCATAAGGGTTACCTTTAGGAATAATTTCCCCTTACATAAGGGAATGTTAAGGGCATACTTAAGGGGTTTTACGGTAGTTTGAAGGCATGTATGACAGAAAGAGTATCTGGTAGCCATGGAGATGGCCTGATTCACTGACTAAACATCTCTTCAACGAGATCGCTTTCATTTTGTGAGATAGCAAAATATAACTTCTCCAATTAAGACACGATAACCAAATTGTTTCAGAAGATAATAAGCATGTTTCTTGGAGTTACTTGTTTCTCAATTTGCTTATATCAAGGCAGTTTACAGAGTAGCTAACTAGCCAGCTAGCTTTGTAGCCATGGATTGTGCACCTTCCATTGTGTCGCTAAGTAGTTAGCTGTTTGATGTTTTATTTTCGCAGCCAGAGCAGGAGAAGGCAACATACACCTCCACAAATGCTGTTTGTATTGATATCCATACTGAATGAAGCAGTTAAGGGGCCACAGTAACGAAACTATAAACAGGGGGTACCAGTACCAGAGTCAATGTGCGGGGGCACAGGTTACTCAAGGCAATTGAGGTAATATGTACATGTGTGGAGGGGAGGGGAGGGGGGGTTAAACGCAAATAGTCTGGGTAGCCATTTGGTTAGCTGTTCAAGAGTCTTATGGCTTGGGGGTAGAAGCTGTTAAGAAGCCTTTTGGACCTAGATTTGGTGCTCCGGTACCGCTTGCCCTGTGGTAGCAGAGAGAACAGTCTATGACTAGGGTGGCTGGAGTCTTTGGCAATTTTTAGAGCCTCTCTCTGACACCGCCTGGTATAGAGGTCCTGGATGGCAGGAAGCTTGGCCCCAGTGATGTACTGGGCCGTACGTGCATTGTGGTCGGAGGCAGAGCAATTGCCATACCAGACGCTGATGAAACCAGCTCTTGCTTGTGCAGCTATAGAATTTTTTGAGGATTTGGGGACCCATGCCACATCTTTTCAGTCTCCTGAGGGGGAATAGGCATTGTTGTGCCCTCTTCACGACTGTCTTGGTGTGTTTGGACCATGACAGTTCGTTTGTGAACTTGAAGCGCTCAAATTGCTCTACTACTGCCCCGTCGATGAGAATGGGGGCGTGCTAGGTCCTCCTTTTCCTGTAGTCCACAATCATCTTAATCACATTGAGGGAGAGGTTGTTATCATGGCACTACACTGCCAGGTCTCTGACCTCCTCCTTATAGGCTGTCTCATCGTTGTCTGTGATCAGGCCTACCACTGTTGTGTCTTCGGCAAACTTAAGGATGGTGATGGATGGTGTTGGAGGATGGTGTTGGGACTGAGTGCACACCCCTGAGGGACCCCCGTGTTCAGGATCAGGATGGCAGATGTGTTGTTACCTATCCTTACCACCTAGGGGTGGCACGTCAGGAAGTCCAAGATCCAAGTGCAGAGGAATGTATTTTGTCCCAGGGACCTTAGCTTAATGATGCGCTTTGAGGGCACTATGGTGTTGAATGCTGAGCTGTAGTCAATGAATAGCATTCTCACTTAGGTATTCCTTTTGTCCAGGTGGAAAAGGGCAGTGTGGACTGCAATAGAGATTGCATCATCTGTGGATCTGTTGGAGCGGTTTGCAAATTGGAGTGGGTCTAGGGTTTCTGGATAATGGTGTTGATGTGAGCCATGACCAGCTTTTCAAAGCACTCTATGACTACAGACGTGAGTGCTATGGGATGGTAGTCGTTTAGGCAGGTTGCCTTGGTGATCTTTGGCACAGGGACTATGGTGGTCTGCTTGAAGCATGTTGGTATTACAGACTCGGTCAGGGAGAGGTTGAAAATGTCAGTGAAGACACTTGTCAGTTGGTCAGCGCATACTCAGAGTACACATCCTGGTAATCCATCTGGCCCTGCGGCCTTGTGAATGTTGGCCTGTTTAAAGGTCTTACTCACATTAGCTACGGAGAGCGTGATCACACAGTTATCCGGGAACAGCTGGTGCTCTCAAGCATGTTTCAGTTTTGCTTGCCTCGAAGCGAGCATAGAAGTCATTTAGGTCGTCTGGTAGGCTCGTGTCACTGGGCAGCTCACTGCTGTGCTTCCCTTTGTAGTCCGTAATAGTTTACAAGACCTATCACATCCAAAGAGCTTCAGAGCCGGTGTAGTAGGATTCAATCTTAGTCCTGTATTGATGTTTTGCCTGTTTGACGGTTCATCAGAGGTCAGAGCAGCTTTTCTTATAAGCGTCCGGGTTAGAGTCCCGCTCCTTGAAAGCGGCAGCTCTACTCTTTTGCTCGTGCGGATGTTGCCTGTAATCCATGGTTTCTGGTTGGGGTATGTACGTACGGTCACTGTAGGGATGACGTCATTGATGCACTTATTGATGAAACCAGTGACTGATGTGGTGTACTCCTGAATGCCATCAGAAGAATCCTGGAACATATTCCAGTCTGTGCTAGCAAAACAGTCCTATAGCTTAACATTGCGTCATCTGAGCACTTCCGTATTGAGTGAGTCACTGGTACTTCCTGCTTTAGTTTTTGCTTGTAAACAGGAAGTAGAAGGAAAGGGTAATGGTCAGATTTGCCAAATGGAGGTAGAGGGAGAGCTTTGTATGTGTTTCTGTGTGTGGAGTAAAGGTGGTCTAGAGTTTTTCTCCCCTCTGGTTGCACATGTAATATGCTGGTAGAAATGAGGTAAAACGGATTTAAGTTTGCCTGCATTAAAATCCCCGGCCACTGGGAGCGCCACTTCTGGATGAGCAACTTCTTGTTTACTTATTGCCTTATACAGCTGGTTGAGTGCTGTCTTAGTGCCAGCATCGGTTTATGGTGGTAAATAGAAGGCTACGAATAATATAGATGAAAACTCTCTTGGTAGATAGTGTGGTCTAAGCTTATCATAAGGTACTCTACCTCAGGCGAGCATACCTCAAGACTTCTTTCGTATTAGAAATCGCGCAGCAGCTGTTATTTTCAAAGCGAAACACACCACCTTCCCTCGTTTTACCAAATGTAGCTTCTCTGTCCTGCCGGTGCATGGAAAATCCCGCCAGCTATATATTTACCGTGTCGTCATTCAGCCACGACTCAGTGAAACATAAGCTATTCCAGTATTTAATGTCCTGTTGGTAGTATAATCTTGATCGTAGGTTATACATTTCATTTTCCAATGACTGCACGTTGGCCAATAGAACAGATGACAGTGGGAGTTTACTCACTCGCCTACGAATTCTCAGAAGACAGTCTGACCTCAGCCACTTTTTCCCCCCGTCTTTTCTTCACGCAAATGACGGGGATTTGGGCCCGTTCCCAAGAGAGCAGTATATCCTTTCATTCAGACTCGTTAAATAAATATTATTATTCTAGTTCGAGTTGAGTAATCGCTGTTCTGATGTCCAGAAGTTATTTTCGGTCATAAGAGATGGTAGCAGCAACATTATGTACAGAATAAGTTTTAAAAATAAGTTACAAACAATGCAAAAAAAACTAGCAAAATAGCACAGTTGGTAAGGAGCATGTAAAATGTCAGCCATCCCATCTGGTGCCATTCTACCATACCTGTTGAGTATGCAGGCCATGTTGCATCTATAAACTCAGCAAAAAAAGAAACATCCCTTTTTCAGGACCCTGTCGTTCAAAGATAATTCGTAAAAATCCAAATAACTTCACAGATCTTCATTGTAAAGGGTTTAAACACTGTTTCCCATGCTTATTAAATGAACCATAAACAATTAATGAACATGCACCTGTGGAACGGTCGTTAAGACACTAACAGCTTACAGAAGGTAGGCAATTAAGGTCAGAGTTATGAAAACTTAGGACACTAAAGAGGCCTTTCTACTGACTCTGACAAACACCAAAAGAAAGATACCAGGGTGAACATGCCTTAGGCATGCTGCAAGGAGGCATGAGGACTGCAGATGTGGCCAGAGCAATAAATTGCAATGTCCGTTCTGTGGGACAGCTAAGACAGTGCTACAGGGACACAGGAAGGACAGCTGATCGTCCTTGTGGTGGCAGACCGAAAATCACACCTGCCGGACAGGTACAGGATGGCAACAACAATGCCCGAGTTACACCAGGAACGCACAATTCATCCATCAGTGCTCAGACTGTCCACAATAGGCTGAGAGAGGCTGGACTGAGGGCTTGTAGGCCTGTTGTAAGGCAGGTTCTCACCAGACATCACTGGCAACAACGTCGCCTATGGGCACAAACCCACTGTCGCTGGACCAGACAGGACTGGCAAAAAGTGCTCTTCACTGACGAGACACGGTTTTGTCTCACAATGGGTGATGGTCGGATTTGTGTTTATCATCGAAGGAATGAGCGTTACACCGAGGCCTATACTCTGGAGCTGGATCGATGGTATAGAGCCGTCATGGTCTGGTGTGTCACAGCATCATCGGACTGAGCTTGTTGTCATTGCAGGCAATCTCAACACTGTGCGTTACAGGGAAGACATCATCCTCCCATGTGGTACCCTTCCTGCAGGCTCATCCTGACATGACCCTCCAGCATGACAATGCCACCTTTCACTTTACCAATATACAGTATTTGACCGCATATGTATCTTCAGTGCCTGTTGAATCATGGGACAGCTTCATCAGTGATGAGATCTGACAGGTAAAGCAAACAAAACCATCGAACCTATTTCATTATTGGACAAAGAAAACCCCATTTAATGCATGATTGTGCTTGTACTTGAGAGAGGAGACTGCTCCACACCATAACAAGGGAATTTGCCCAGCTCAGCGACAGGAAATTACTTTTGAACAGCTTGATTAATGATGTTTATTAGCCTTGAGAAACATTCAATAGAATATAATTATTTCTGTGACCACACCCCCGATGCTTATGTGTATGTTCTTTCACGTGCATCTGTTTTCCCCAGTGATTCATACGGCGCTAAATTAGACATCAGATTGGCTGTTGAGAATGATGACTGATTGTTTATTTTTGTACCTCTCAGTGAGGGAGGTCAAAGACATACAGATCAAGGCGAGCACTTCAGTCAATCAACAAGCCTACATGTTCACTATAGTCTTTTGATTGATAGGGGAGCATGGATGACAGCAGGGACAAGAGACTATAATTAATGAATGCCTACTTGTAAAACCTCTGCCTACAGTAGGTGAAAGAAAGGGCAAATGATTTCACATTGAATTGTATGAAAGGCCTCGACTGACACTATCTGACAAGGAAACAGCGATGTCATCATAGGAGAAAAACCTAGCTAAACCAAAATACTTATCCTCTCAATTAGAAGAGAGGGTGATACATAGATTTGTCATTTTGGTTCTCTTTCTTAAGTGTCTGATGGGAGTGTTTTCATTAATATAGCACTCCAGTCAGTGAATAATGACTTATAGAAGTACCAATATAGGCGCTAGATAAGGTCATTCCAATTTGTTCAATAACAAAGAAGAAAGTTGTCCTCCAGTTTAGTTTAGTTTATTGGGATCCTCATTAGCTATTGCACATGCAGCAGCTACTCTTCCTGGGTTCCACATAAAATGGAAAAATACATGACAGAGTACAGAATAGTTGCAGACAAGAACAACATAAGATAATATTAAATTAAAAATAAATACAGTGCCAAGTGCTTCTCAAATTTAACACGTTAGGTTAGGTTCTGGAAAAACTATTGTGCAATATAGATTACAGTGTAGAGGAGTAATTTAATTAAAATCATTGATGAAGTTCATCAATCATTTGTAAATCCTGTTGGACAACTTCTTTTTTATTTTCTTTTCAAATAAAATAACATTTTATTTGCACATGCTTCGTCCACAACAGGTTTAGACTAACAATGAAATGCTTACTTACGGATCTTTTTCCAGCAATGCAGAGTTAAAAATAAGATATTTTTTCAAATAAAAAATAGAAATAGCAACAGTGAATAACAAATAAAAATCATGAGTAAAAACAACATGGCTATAGGAAGTAGAAAATAACATGGCTTTATATAGTATGTAGGGCATGATGCAATATGCTATTCTTTACTGCTTATTGAGGGCGTGTTCGGAAAAGCTATCAATACATCTCCCAGCGATTAGATCCAGATATGCTAGCAATCATCTTTAATGTGAAAGGAATGTCAAACTGTACAATAGAAAGGTCCATCTGATTTGTCCTGGAGACCATTTCTCAGAAACAGTCACTGTCAGTGGTGTAAAGTATACTTCGGGATCAGTGTCCCTTCCACGGGACGGTTGAGCTAACGTAGGGTAATGCAATTAGCATGAGGTTGAGCTAACGTAGGGTAATGCGATTAGCATGAGGTTGTAAGTAACAAGAACATTTCCCAGGACATAGACATATCTCATATTGTCAGAAAGCTTAAAATCTTGTTAATCTAACTGCACTGCCCAATTTACAGTTGCTATTACAGTGAAATAATACCATGGTATTGTTTGAGGAGAGTGCACAATTTAAACATGAAAAGTTATTAATAAACACATTAGGCATATTTGGGCAGTCTTGATACAACATTTGGAATGCAGAAAATGCAATGGTTCATTGGATACCAGACGGTGATAAAACCAGTGCTCTTGATTGTGCAGCTGTAGAACTTTTTGAGGATTTTTTGAGGTTCATTGGATCAGTCTAAAATGTTGCACACACACTACTGGGCTGCAATAATACATGATGGCCTTTCTCTCTACAAAAGAACAGTTTTCTTTCATTGTATTATATTTGATCCATCTCTTGCCATCTAGTGGCCAAAATCTAAATTATACCTGGGCTGCAAATAATACATGATGGCCTTTCTCTTGCATTTCAAAGGAACAGTTTTCCAAAATTTGATCAGATAAATTATACCTGGGCTGCAAGAATATGCATATCATTGCTTCAGGGCCTGGCCAGGCAGTTAGATTTGGACATGTCATTTAGGGGAAAATTGAAAAAGGGGCTAAAGAGGTTTTTAAGAAAAAATGAAAGTACTAAAAAAAATCAAATCAAATTTATTTATATAGCCCTTCGTAACAGTGATATCTCAAAGTGCTTCAGAAACCCAGCCTTGTGCAGGTGTATATTTGAAAAACTCAGAAAGGCCAAAACCTCTATTGTGGGGTATATTCTCTGTGCCGGGTAGAGATTATAACAGAACATGACCAAGATGTTCAAATGTTCATTGACCAGCATGGTCCAGAACAAAACTCAACGTGTTTGGGGACAGCAAGGAGTCATCATGTCAAATCCTGGGGCACGGTAGGGCTCAGGTCCTCCGAGAGAGAAAGAAAGAGAGAATTAGCATATGTGGGGGTGGCCAGTCCTGGCTGTGCAGGGAGATTATAACCTGAGATGTTCAAATGTTCAGACCAGCATGGTTGAATAATAGTAAGGCAGAACAGTTGAAACTGGAGCATGTGGACATATTAGGGTCCTGGGGCAAAATTGAAAAAAGAAAGAGGGAAGAGAATTAGAGAACGCACACTAATTCCTAGGAGGTTTTTGACCCTAGCCCCCCGACACATTTAAAAATACTGGAGGCTGAAAGTACTAACTAAGTAGTTTTTGGGGGGGATATCTTCAACCACCAACTTACCATTTTCTTTACTATTTACGTTTTTCAGACAGGGTACTTGGAAAGAGGGAAATACATTTTTACCTCATTACATTCAATGATGTACTTTTTACTCCATACATTTTCGCTGACACCCAAAAGTACTCATTACATTTTGAATGCTTACTAGGACAGGGAAATGGTCTAATTCACACACTTATCAATAGAATATCCCTGATTTTGCCTCTGATCTTGCTGACTCACTAAATACATGCTTTGTTTTTTAAAAGATGTCTGAGTGTTGGAACACGCCCCTGCCTATCTGTAAATACATTTTAAAAACTAGAAAATGTCAAATGTGTCTCACGTCGTCCACTGATTGAGAGAGGATCAAGTCTGTCTATCAGCACAGCCGACGTCCCCTAGCGCGGGCGCACCGTGCCTGCTCCGCGCCTGTTCTGTGCCTGCTCCACTCTTTACTAGCTCTACCCTGTCCTTAGGAACCACTGCACTCACTGGGAGTCTGGGCTGCATCATGTTTGCTCCCCACTCATGCTGCACAGAATAATGCAACAGGGCATATAGAAATGTTAAAATGGTTAATTACTTTTCGCAAAACAATGTCCATTACAAGCTAGAACTCTTTAAAACGGTAACTTCCAGCTTTGTAGGCTAACTTTAAAGCTGATGCGAACATCAATTCACTACTCTAGTACTTTGTAATAATATGGAAACCATAACGCAAAATATGCTGATTTCAAAGCTGTCACCAAAAACGTTATTCTTTCACTTAATCTTCTCTCCTTCTCCCTTTGCCTAATACATCAGGCTGTTACCATGGTTACCCCATGGATATTGTGTCTGAAAGAAGTCTCCCTAAAAAGACACAAGGATAAAATCCTATTTTAGATTACTTTACCGGTTGTCCGTGCTGTTGGTCCTTTTGACAGTAGGAAGTGGAGATAAAATGTCCACAGGAAAGTATTATTAACCCGACTTCTTGGGGCGCCTGTCTGTACATGGCTCTGTCGGATTGCATCAGCTGGAAGTGCTTGCATCTTACTGCAAATTGACAGAAATATCTAATTTAAATAAGTATTCACACCCCTTTGGAATCACCTTTGGCAGCTATTACAGCTGTGAGTCTTTCTGGGTAATTCTCTAAGAGCTTTGCACACCTCGATTGTACAATATTTGCACATTATTCTTTAAAAAATTCTTAAAGCTCTGTCAAGGTGGTTGTTTATCATTGCTAGACAGCCATTTTCAAGTCTTGACACACATGTTCAAGCCTGTCAACTTTAACTAGGTCACTCAGGAACATTTAATGTGATCTTGGTAATCAACTCCAGTGTATAGGTGAACTTGTCTCCCAGTGTCTGTTGGAAAGCAGACTGAACCAGGTTTTCATCTAGGATTGCCAGTACTTAGCTCTATTCTGTTTCTTTTTATCCCCAAAAAACTCCCTAGTCCGTGCTGATGACAAGCATACTGTCACGACTCCTGCCGAAGTTGGCTCCCCTGCCTGTTCGGGCGGTGCTCGGCGGTCGTTGCACCGGCCTACTAGCCGCCACTGATCCCTTTTTCCTTTTCTGTTAGTTTAGTCTTAGTTGCACCTGTTCATATTTGTGTTTTCTTGATTTTCTAGCCTATTTAAGCTTGTTAGGCCCTCTCTAGTTTGTGCAGATTATTTTGTGTTCACGTTTAGTGTTGGCTGTGGTTTTGTGCTCCGGACCGTTTTACCCTCTGTTTTGGGTGTTTTCCGCCCTGTGTTTGGGCATGACCGTTTGTGCCAGAATAAATACCCTATTTTTCTTGAACCATCTGCTCTCTGCACCTGACTCCTACCTTCCACTCCTATTCACCCGTGACAGAATCCCGCACCTGTTATTATGGAGTCCCATCGATGGACCACAATTCACACCACAATTCTTCACCGGAGTTCCGGACCTTGGCCGCAGGGGTGGCGTGGAACGACAGGGCTTTGATGGACCACTACCGTTGTAGCCTCAGGGAGGACGTCCGCAGGGAGCTAGCGTGTCGGGACACCACCCTCTCCCTGGGGGGGCTGCATCGAGGAGGACCGGAGGAGGAGTTTCCTCCTGCACCAGTTGTGGTCGGGAAGGACACACTGTCGATCGGTGCTGGAGGAGCTCGTCTGGGAGTCGGGAGGGCAGGTGGAGCACTACTCGTTCACCCCAGGTGAGTCAGCACCAGACTTACCCAGAGCTTCCTGTCGGCTATATGTTTTTGCTAACTTATTTTCCTGGGTTTTTTCCCTCTCTACAGCATAAGGCGCTAGTCGATTCAGGCGCAGCTGGGAACTTCATGGATTGTGGGCTCGCGCTAAGGGTAGGGATTCCCCTGGTGTTGTTAGACCAACATTTCCCCGTGCACGCCTTAGATAGCCGACCATTAGGGTCAGGGCTGGTCAGGGAGGCCACGGTTCCACTGGACATGATAACGCAGGGGGATCATAAGGAGCGGATAAGTCTCTTCCTTATCGAATCACCTGCGTTTCCAGTGGTGCTGGGAATTCCCTGGCTGGCTCATCACAATCCGGTGATTTCATGGAGACAGGGGGCTCTTCGAGGGTGGTCAGAGGAGTGTTAAGGCAGGTGGGTGTATAGGAGTTTCCGTAGGTGCGACTACGGTGGAGAGTCCAGACCAGGTTTCCACTGTGCGCATTCCCTCTGAATATGCCGATTTGGCTATCGCCTTCTGTAAGAAGGCCCAATTATCACCCCATCGACGAGGGGACTGAGCGATAAACCTCCTGGAGAACGCTAATCTTCCTAGGAGTCACGTGTACCCGTTGTCCCAGGAGGAGACAGTGGCTATGGAGACATACATCACTGAATCTCTGGGACAGGGGTACATTCGGCCCTCCACATCACCTGTCTCCTCGAGCTTCTTTTTTTGTGAAGAAGAAGGAGGGAGGTCTGCGTCCGTGTATTGATTATAGAGGTCTAAATTCAATCACAGTGGGGTTTAGTTACCCACTACCTCTCATCGCCACGGTGATGGAATCATTTCACGGGGCGCCTTTCCATTATGAGTACAGTCATGCCATATGGGTTGAAGAATGCTCCAGACGTTTTCCAATCTTTCGTAGATGAGATTCTCCAAGACCTGCACGGGCAGGGAGTGGTAGTGGACATCGATGACATACTGATCTATTCTGCCACACATGCCGCACACGTGTCTCTGGTGTGTAAGGTACTTGGGCAACTGCTGGAGCATGACCTGTACGTCAAGGCTGAGAAATGTGTGTTCTCCAAACAAGCCGTTTCCTTCCTGGGTTATTGCATTTCCACCTCTGGGGTGGTGATGGAGTTTGACAGCGTTACAGCCATGCGTAATTGGCCGACTCAGTAATTGCGTAATTGGCCCGACTTGGACCACGGTTAAAGAGGTGCAGCGGATTTTAGGGTTTGCCAATTACTACCGGATGTTTATCCGGGGTTTTGGTCAGGTGGCTGCTCCCATTACCTCAGCAGAGGCAGAGCTTTCAGTCGTCTGAAGGAGCTGTTCACCAATGCGCCCGTGTTGGCGCATCTGGACCCCTCTTTAGCGTTCATAGTGGAAGTGGACGTGTCCGAGGCTGGGGTAGGACCCGTGCTGTCACAGCACTCGGGCGCGCCACCAAAGCTCCGCCCTGGCGCTTTTTTTTAGAAGAAGCTCGGTCCGGCGGAGCGAAACTATGACGTGGGGGACCAGCAGTTGTTAGCTGTAGTCAAGGCTCTGAAGGTGTGGAGACATTGGCTTGAGGGGGCTAAGCACCCTTTCCTCATCTGGACTGACCATCATAATCTCGAATATATCCGGGCAGCGAGGAGACTAAATCCGCGTCAGGCTAGATGGGCCATGTTCTTTACCCGGTTCCGTTTCACCATCTCATACCGGCCAGGCTCCCAAAACACGAAGGTCGACGCACTGTCCCGCCTATATGATACCGAGGAGCGGTCCATCGAGCCGACCCCCATCCTTCCACCTTCATGTCTCATGGAACCGGTGGTATGGGAGGTGGATGCGGAAATCGAGAGGGCATCACGGTTGGAGCCTGCACCCCCTCAGTGTCCAGCAGGGGCTCAGTACGTGCCGCTGGGTGTCCGTGATAGGTTAATTCGTTGGGCCCATACTCTACCCTCCTCGGGTCATCCTGGCATCGAGAGGACAGTGCGGAGTCTTAGGGGGAGGTACTGGTGGCCCACGTTGATGAAGGACGTGAGGTTTTATGTCTCCTCCTGCTCGTTGTGCACTCAGAGCAGGGCTCCCTGACACCTGCCTAGAGGGAAGTTACAGCCCCTCCCCGTTCCGCAACGGCCGTGATCAGAATTGTCGGTGGACTTCCTCAATGACCTTCCCCCGTCCCAGGGAAGTACTACGATCCAGGTCGTTGTGGATCGGTTTTCTAAGTCCACATACCCATAACATGATGCAGCCCCCACCATGCTTGAAAATATGAAGTGGTACTCAGTGATGTGTTGTGTTGGATTTGCCCCAAACATAACGCTTTGTATTCAGGACATAAAGTTAATTTCTTTGCCACCTTTTTTGCAGTTTTACTAGTGCCTTATTGCAAACAGGATGCGTGTTTTGGAATATTTGTATTAGGTACAGACTTCCTTCTGTTCACTCTGTCATTTAGGTTACTATTGTGGAGTAACTATAATGTTGTTAATCCATCCTCAGTTTTCTTCTATTACAGCCATTATACTCTGTAACTGTTTTAAAGTCACCATTGGCCTCATGGTGAAATCCCTGAGCCGTTTCCTTCCTCTCCGGCAACTGAGTTAGGAAGGATGTCTGTATATTTGAAGTGACTGGGTGTATTGATGCACTATCCAAAGTGAATAATAATAACTTCACCATGCTCAAAGGGATATTCAATGTTAGTTTTTTAATCCATCTACCAATAGGTGCCCTTGTTTGCGAGGAATTGGAAAACCTCCCTGGACTTTGTGGTTTCAAATTCACAGCTCGACTGAGGGACTTTATAGATAATTGTATATGTGGGGTACAGAGATATGGTAGTCATTCAAAAATCATGTTAAACACTATTATTACACGTGTTAATCAAATATTTTCTCCTACATTTATTTAGGCTTGCCATAACAAAGACGTTGAATATTTATTGACTCAAGATACTTCAGCTTTAGATTTTTCATTAATTTGTAAAATTTCAAAAATCATCCTTCCACTTTGACATTATGGGGTATTGTTTTTGTATGCCAATAACAACAAATCTCAATTTTATCCATTTTAAATTCAGGCTGTAACACAACAAAAAAATGTAAAAGTCAAGGGGTGTGAAAACCTTCTGAGGATACTGTATTGTGTTTGCTCGGCATGTGAGTTGCATCACTATTGAAAATACAAACTGAAAATACAAACCGACAGAACCATATACAGACCAGCATTAGTAAAAGTCTGGCTAATAACACTTACCTGGGGATATTTTGTCTCAGATTACCTCCGGCATAAGGATAAAATAAGCAGACCACATGTATGTCCAAATTAAGTTTATTCAACATTCTGACTTGTAATGGGACTGTTCGGAAATGTTGAGCCTACATGTTAGAGACAGATTGCAATAAAGTATGATGTGGTGAGCTGATACTTAAAATACCTGCACAGGCATTGTAAGATCTGGCATGCGTCAGCAACGCCTCGGCACAGGAACGAGCCCTTTGAAACTCTATGGTGTAACGGTGCATATACCTAGTGAATGACATCATTACTCTTAAAGAGACCACAAACACTTTTATAAAAGAAGCGATCACTTCTTCTATGCAAATGTTGTTGATCAATACAATAAAATAAGTCCCAAATAGAAGGTAAACAGATTGTTTTTCATCTGCAGTCCCACGAAATCAGCCAAAACAAGTGACAATAACTCAATGCAAGCACACACTCCTATTGAATATGCATTCACCTGTATTGTGAATAGGCCTAGACTACATCTTTACCCAGTTTATCAATAGCTTTATTTACCATTCAAATAAATCTTTACCATTATGTTATAATGTAGTTAGACTAGTAAAAAAGTCATACATTGACATCACAAATGTCAAGTGTATTGTTATTGAACTCAAAAGATCAAGTGCCTTTCTGTGACTGGTTAATACGGCATATTTCTTTGCTGTGGTATCGTTTTGGTATGGAGTATTGTGATGGTATGGAGTATTGTGATACTAAACCTGGTATCGGTATCGAAGTCAACAGTCTGATATCGTGACAACGCTACCAAACACATCACAGAAGACACTTTGCTTCCAGCTCTGATGTACTCTCTCCAAAATAATGAGCCCACCATGCCTTTGATTTACACTAGGGATGGGCAACTTTGATGAGGTGGGAGCCACAAAAAAAAACTGAACTCATCATGAAGGGCCGCAGTGGCTCGCGGGTCTGTGTACCCACATCTATTCCCAGAGCCAGTCCTAGCATTTTGGGGGCTTTAAGTAATATTTAGTTGCGAGCAAAACCTTTTAGCGGCTCACCTCTTGACAGCATAAGGGAAAAAAATAGTATGTTTTAGAGTTAATTTCCTGCAATTCTACACGTTTTGCCATAGGATGGAGAGAAATGTTTGCAGATTTGAGTATGAGTGAGAGTGACTAATAAAGTCAATTGGGCCTCCCCGGTTGGTAATTCGACCATGATTACTACAACTTTAGTTAGTTGACTGGACTAATTTACCAATCCCAAAAAATGTTAGCTGACATGGGCTAATTGAGTTACTATCAGGGACTGACTTAACAAGAGAAAATTGCACCTTGTGTACTCTACTATTCTAACTTTCAACAGTAAGTTGAGACCCTGACTGAGTTCCTACAAAAGGGGGATCGCGCCTGTTGCCCAGCCCTGATTTACACTATACATTAGTGCTGAAATAGCAGAAATACCCCATTATATTTAGTTCAGAAAGGAAACACCACGTAGAAATATGTTTAACTTTTTATTAAAGAATGAAAAATGAAAGTCTTAGCGATATAGGCTCTGCTCCTTCAGGCTAACTCACGGCCTAAGAAAAATGATCAAAGACAAAATTCCTCCACACAGATGTGAGAGACTGATCAACAAAGGTGGCACAGCCAGTTATTGAGTGTAAGGGGGCAATTACTTTTCACACAGTGGAATTTGGGTGTTGCATAACTTTGTTAATTAAATAAATAAAGTATCGATTTAGTTAGTTATTTGTAAATGCAGGGTCACTTTATCTAATATTAGGTTTTGGATGAAGATCTGATAACATTCAGTATCAAAAATATGCAAAAATAGAGAAAATCAGAAAGGGTTCAAATACTTTTTTATGGCAGTGTATTTTCTGTGTTTTGGGAAGGGAGAGTATCAAGTTTAATACTGCTGACATAGTGAGAAATAAATACAGTCAGGTCCATAATGGCAGCCTTGATAAAGATGAGTGAAAAAAAGTGTATAAATGAAAAGTACAACTACTGAGCTATATTGTATGCACTAAAAAGGGAAACTATATTATTTATACCAATACAATTGCTTGTCACCCCTGTTTTCAATGTTCTAGCACCCTCCCCTTGTGAGAATAATGACTGAGCTAGAATGTTCTAAAATGTTTCAAATCTTTTACATTTTAAATGTTTTAAATGTTCAAAAAATGTTATGGAATTGGAGAACATGTTGGGAGGGATCTTAGACCATTTCTCCATACAGAATCTTTCCAGATTCTCAATATCCTTTGTCTGCTCTTATGGACTTCCCTCTTCAATTCAAACAGGAACCAGGTTTTTTGTCTAAAATGTCCTGGTACTTGGTAAAGTTCATGATACCATTGATACCAAGGGCCCCAAGACCAGTGGAAGTAAAATAGCACAACATCAAAGATACACCACCATATTTTACCATAGATAGAGAGGCACTTTTCTGCATTATGCTTCTGTTTTTCAATACCAAACCCACCACTGGTGTACATGGCCAAAGAGCTCTATTTTCATGTCCCCCCCCTCCCCATGTATTAATTGTGATAACAATTAACATGAGCCCAATTAGATATAGTAACAATTAAGTAACCAGTTAAGTTCATAGTGTATATGCCAGGTCACAACGGATGTATTTTCTTGCCCGATCAAGTGAAATATGCAATTATCAACATTTTACTCTGATGATGGCCTGAGGCCAAATCGTATGTGTTTTGTTTTCACCTTTTATTCATGCACTATGATATATTATTTGGGCACCATGATGTTTCAATAACCATCTTTATTTTGCATTCAAGCATCAGTTTTGGATCTATTCCTTTTTTTCGACAGTGTCCAGGTCTCTATTTCTTCCAGTATTCTTATTTTGACTCACACCTGGAACAGACACTTTTCAGTAGTAAGGACCTTAAAAGAGCACAGACGGCCTCTGATCATTCAGGTCACAACTGAAACAATGATGTCAATACCAAAACGCTTGATGTTTTTCAAAAATAAACATAGGAAAAGCAACAAGTTAATCATCTAACAACATAAATGTGTCACGAATCCCGCTTCCTGGATCTGTGTTTGCCTGTGTTTCTGTCCTGGAGTGTGTTTCCGGTGTCCTGGAACGCACCCTGTCTGGTTGCCGGGCGAATTAGCTTGTTGGGAGATCGATGTTCACCCGCACCTGTATCCCATCAGTAATCTGCACACCTGTCCTGATCATCACCTCTCCCCTTCAAAAGCTCTGACCTGACATCCATTCCCTGCCGGATCGTTAGCCATGAACAGTATGTTGTGCCATAGTATCAGCCTCAAGTTGGATAGAATTTGTTTTGTTGTTTTTTACGTATTGCTTGCCTTAAACTTACCTCCGTTTGTTCTGTCTTCAGTTACTCACCCGGATCATTTACCCCATTCCCGCCTGGTCCTTGGAGGATTCCGCTACCCCATTGGATCCACCTATTTACTCCCATCAACTCACCACCGCTGCCCGCTACGCCACCTGGATATATCTACCCATTCACATTCACTTGTAAATAAATACTCACCTTCTTCCTACTCTCCTTGTCCTGGTCTGCTTCTGGGTTCGATTTTGAAAGAACGTGACAAAATGATTAGATGCACAATCAACATTGGACATTTTAAACACAACAATAGAGATTATATGTCTCTAACATCAGGTTTAAAATAATGTTTTTGGTAATTTGTCAATTATATGCAAATAACAATAATAACAATACAATTGAGTTAATAGTCTGTAATAGAAGGTTGATCAAAATTATCAATACTGTGCTTGTGTAACGGCTTTCTAATGGTGAAGGAGAGTCGGACCAAACTGCAGCGTGTCTATTGTGATTCATCTTTAATAAACAAACGTAACACAAAAAAACACTAACACTACAAAACGAAAACAGCCTATACAAGTGTCTACTAACCTCTAACCAGGACATCAAGACACACAGGACAATCACCCACAATACAACCAAAGAATATGGCTGCCTAAATATGGTTCCCAATCAGAGACAACGGTAAACACCTGCCTCTGATTGAGAACCACTTCAGACAGCCATAGACTCTCCTAGAACACCCCACTAAGCTACAATCCCACTATACACACATTCCAAAATCCCAAGACAAAACACACCACAATACAAAAACTCTATGCCACACCCTGGCCTGACCCAATACATGAAGAAAACACAAAATACTTAGACCAGGGCGTGACAGCTTGGTTCTCCCTTTCTTGCAACTTGTTCCACTATGTTTAGGTAGTGACAAACGTAGTAGGGTGGTAAGGAATTAATGTAAATATTTCAAATATTCAATATTAACAACTTCTTCGGGATACGGGGCAGTATTCGGTTTGGATGACTGAGGTGAGTTATCCAAGTAAACTGCCTGTTACTCAGGCCCAGAAGCTAGGATATGCATATAATTGGTAGTATTGGAGAGAAAACACTCTAAAGTGTATATTTATTTATGAATAATGTCTGTGAGCATCACAGAACTGATATAGCAGGTGAAAACTAGAGGAGAATCCATCCTGATTTTTTTTGTTCTTGAGCTCACCACTCATTCAAAGGCTGTCTATGGGAATATCAATGGAATACCTCCCAGATTGCAGTTCCTAGGGCTTCTGGTAGAAGTCAACAGTCTTTAGAAAGAGGTTCAAGCTTGTTTGTTTTTTTTAATTTGCTAGAATTTGTAGTTTTCTAGATGACTCCCATTTTGGCTGTAGTATTGTGGCGCCTCTGCTTGTTTGGAAAATGTTTGTAATGCTTTTGTATGCGTGGGCGCTGTCCTCGTAATTGCATGGTGTGCTTTCGCCGTAAAGCCTTTTTGAAATCTGACAAAGCGGCTGGATTAACAAGAAGTTAGGCTTTTAAACAATGTAAGAAACTTGTATTTTCATGAATGTTTAATATTACGAATTTTGTATTTTGAATTTCGCGCTCTGCAATTTCACCGGATGTTGTCGAGGTGGGGCGCTAGCTATTGATGTGTCTTTCTGACTGGTTCTCTCTTCCTATTCTACTTCTGTGTCCAAATGATCACTGTGACTAAGTGGATTTTGGGTGGCAGTGGCAGAGTCCCTGGCAGACTCTCCATCACAGATTCAAGGGGAGAAGTAAGGTTAATTGGAGATTGTGGAATGATGAGTCAAGTTCAGACCCAGTCCAGCCCAAAAATGATCTATAAGCTTATAGCTACTATAGCATGTCACTGGCAGAGACAGCATGTTGTGCATAATTGCAGTGTCGATCTATGAGACAGGAAAGGACTCCACTGGTGTGTTTAGTGAATCCTAAACACAGATACAAGTTTGTTTTACTATGCTTGTGGGGACCAAACAATTGATTCACATTTAAAATCCTATTTCAACTAACCCTTAACCTAACCCTAACCCTAACCTTAAACCCAAATCCTAACCCTAATTGTAACCCTAAACCGAACCCCTAAGCCTAAAACAACCTTTTTCTTTGTGGGGACCAGCTAAATGTCCCCACTTGTCTGCATTTTTAAACTAAAAAAACACACACCAACCCTGGTCCTGGTTCGTTTTTCTCCTTAGGTTGTCATCAGCCTTTGAAACCCAATCGCCTCTCTCCCCAATGCTCAGTGGTGAGGATCTGAGTGATGAATTTCCACAGCTCTAAGCTAATAATGTTGAGCGAGAGAAAACAAGTCGAACCGCAAGTATACAGGGGAAAAAACAACTTCTGCTGGAAATGAGGGATTTATGATCGTGGAGACTGGCTTTATAGCCACAGCAAAAAACAAATAAACATTCAAATGGCTGTAAAGAGGAAACAAGGTCCCATAATTGCAGGAAATAGGGAAACCGAGAAACGTAAGTGAATTACACAAGGGGAATAAGTTTATCACATCAAAGTACCACACTCCGCCACAGTCCCCACCAGCAGATGAGATGAACTCTCTCTCTCTCGCTCTCACTCACTCACACACTCACACATGCACACACACTCACTCACTCACTCACTCACTTACTCACGCACATGCACACACACACATTCTCAAATCCCATCATCCCTTCAGACTGGAGAGGGACAGAGAGGCCCATTTCAGGTCATTGACTTACTAAAGAAAACCATACCTCTCAACTGTCACGATGCAATGTTTTCATTAAGTGCCTGCCGTTTGCTAAATAGCCTATAGACTCATTGTAGCCGGCTACCTTGTCCACTTCGTTAACCTCATAGTCCGCCCCATCCCGCATGCGGTATCGTTACTACAGCCTCAAGCTCATTACCATAACGCAACGTTAGCAATTTCTAAAAATCGCAAATGAAATGAAATAAATATGCCTGCTCTCAAGCTTATCCTTTTCTTAACAATCCTGTCGTCTCAGATTTTCAAAATATGCTTTAGAACCAGAGAAAATCAATAATTTGTGTAAGAGTGGTGATAGCTAGCTTAGCATTTAGCGTTAGCATTTAGCACGCAACATATTCACAAAAACCAGCCAAGGAATCAAATAAAATAATTTACCTTTGAAGAACTTCAGATGTTTCAATGAGGAGACTCTCAGTTACATAGCAGATGTCCAGTTTTTCCTGAAAGATTCTTGTGTAGGACACATCGTTCCCTTTTGTTACTATGCATTTGGCTACCGAAACTAACCGAAAATTCAGTCACCTACACGTCAAACTTTTTTCCGAATTAACTCCATAATATCGACTGAAACATGGAAAACGTTGTTTGAATCAATCCTGAAGGTGGTTTCTCATATATCTCTCCATTGAAAGCACCGTCCTTGAAGCCTGCTTTGTTGTCTGATTCGAATGGAAAAACACTGGGAGCTGACTTTTGCGCACCAAATGCCACGCAGACACCAAGCGGGACACTTGGCAATTGTAGTCTCTTATGGTCAATCTTCCAATGATATGCCTACAAATACGTCACAATGCTGCAGAGACCTTGGGGAAACAAGATAAAGTGTCCGTTGATTCCTGTCGCATTCACAGCCATATAAGGCGATCATGGAAAACGTAGCCTCAAAAATCCTGTTCATTTCCTGGTCGGTCATACATCTTGGTTTTGCCCGAAGCATTTGTTCTAAGGGACTCACAGTGAAAATCTTTGCAGTTCTGGAAACGTAAGAGTCTCTTCTTTCCAAAACTATCAATTCCAAGCATATTCGAGCATCTTTTCGTGACAAAATATTGCGCTTAAAACGGGCACGTCTTTTTATCCAAAAATGAAATACTGCCCCTAGAGTACTAACAGGTTAATTAACGAGGCTTCTTTTCATTTAAAAGTTTCAATTCGCTAGTCAGAAAGGTCCGTATAGCCTTCTCCCTCTAGAATTAACTATACAGTATGCATCTTCTAGTGATCTATTGATAGAACAGGTGCCTGTCAGTCACAAAGCAAGGAATGACAGGGACACACTGCTGATTTATCAGTCTGGCGCCTGTCCCGCCTCTCGGTACCTGTCCCGCCTCTCGGTACCTGTCCCGCCTCTCGGTACCTGTCCCGCCTTTCGGTACCTGTCCCGCCTCTCGGTACCTGTCCCGCCTCTCGGTACCTGTGTAATTTTTGTGCACTCTGGTTGGCTGCAGTCAAATTTATTTTCATAGAGGAGGAAGAGCATGATGCTTCTTGATCTTCTCCTGGTTGTGAAGGAGAGCACGAGCATCATCTCCTGAGAGTGATTTTACACGTCCCATGTAATGTAAGTGGTGACGATGAGTTGAAATCCACATAAATATTGTTTTGTGGCACAAAGATTTTGTGTGTTTCATAGGCATACTACAGCCAGCCAGTTTATAAAAGGTGTCAAACTGACTGAATAAGGTATTTATCCTAAATCCCTTTGCTATTTTGAAATCATACAACGTAGTTATATGTCCATGGTATCGCATCGGGACAAATAAACCAAAGATTCCAACCTAAATTCTTAAGATTCGAGGCACATGTTGAAGCTTGCCAGTGAGCGCTAAAGTCACTCATCAGTGTAGCCTCGGGATGGGTTGTTCGCCAATGAACAGATCTTTATAAACAGATCTTTTAACATAACCCAAATCGCATCGCTGAGAGAGCCACTCATTTGACTCCCTAATTTGCATACTGGTAGGCTACTACTGCTTTTTGCCGATTATTTGCAGATGAATTATGAAAACATTCAATGAAGATGTTGAATCCTCACTGCAAGAAATCAATTAAAAATCTAACCTTAACCAACAATGCAGCTTTAAGAAAATACCCCCCAAAAAGTAAAAGATAAGAATAACAAATAATTAAAGAGCAGCAATAAATAACAATAGCAGGGCTATATACAGGGGGTACCAGTACAGAGTCGATGTGTAGGAGGGGCACCGGTGTCGAGGGAATTGAGGTGATATGTACATGTAGGTAGAGTTATTAAAGTGACTATGCATAGATAATAACAGAGTGTATCAGCAACGTAGAAGGGGGGGGGGGGGCAATGCAAATAGTCTTGGGTAGCCATTTGATTAGATCTTCAGGAATCTTATTGCTTGGGGGTAGAAGCTGTTTAGAAGCCTCTTGGACCTAGACTTGGCACTCCGGTACCACTTGCCGTGCAGTAGCAGAGAGAACAGTCTATGACTAGGGTGGCTGGAGTCTACGTAGAGGAGAGAGAGCCTCTTTCTGGTCCAAAATATGATAAAAGAAACAGATTGAAGGATATGGAAGCTAATGTCATGATACTTGGTATTACTATGGTATTATTAAATATATTGATATAGACCTTCTGATTTTATTAAAGTGTTGACAATGGAGTAGTATTCTGTGTAGCAAAGCCCATGTTTAACAGCTGCTTCATTCTTCAGTCATACTTGTAGATCTATTCATGGACTGATTGTATAAAAGTGGAGGTGCGCAATCTAGTGGGGGGTCTGTGGGTCCTCTGCAGTTCTATATTGTTTCAACAAGGAATCCGTTTTTAATTGACAGAACACAAACCTTTTTTCCTAGGTTTTTTGCCTCAATAAACTAAATTGAAGATTTCATTTTTTCCACAATAAATTACATTGAAAGAGTGGACTAGACTAGTTTTTCTGACTAGATTACTAATCTACCGTCTTCCCTCAAAATCCTACCTACAGTGATTGATTGACAGGTCTGAAACCCTACAAACTCTGTGACTCACAAACAATCCCACCCACAGTGATTGTTAAAGGAGTACCCAAATTACAAAATTAAACATTGGTTTCCTTACCTTAAAGTGTCCCCAGAAACAGAGCCAATAATATACATAATTTGAAGAACAAACATCATTGTGGCAATTCATATATTGCAGTAAAACTGTAAATATTATTTTAATCTCAAGAGAAGACAGCTTTAAATAGGTTTAAAAAGGTGTAATAAAAAAGTCCTGGTCATATAGGCCTAGGCCTAGACGATATCCAAAACAACTAACAACACATTGAATTCAAACATTTTCAGTCATTTTAATTGTAAAGTCATTTCTTTCTACTCAATACCACGACTCATTTGACCAATCTGGGAGGTAAAGTCGTTAAAGTATTCAATCATTTAACTGTGTATTTAGGATGGAATCAAGCCATTAGAATGTACCAGAGGCCACCAAAATAGAACTCGTTCTGCTATTTGTTTTCCCCGGGGGGCATGACCCTATGGACCCCGCCCAGCATGGAACTCCCTGGCTGGCTACTTTTTCCATTTTGCTGGCTACTCCATGCACATATGGAAAACACTGAGTACAGTGCATTCGGGAAGTATAAAGACACCTTGGCTTTTTCCACATTTTGTTACGTTACAACCTTATTTAAAAAAAAAAAAAGATCCCTCATCAATCTACACACAATACCCCATAATGATGAAGCAAATTAAAGGTTTTAGACATCTTTGCAAATGTATAAAAAATAAAAAACTGAAATATCACATTTACGTAGGTATTAAGACCCTTTACTCAGTACATTGTTGAAGCACCTTTGGCAGTGATTACAACCTCGAGTCTTCTTGGGTATGACGCTGCAAGCTTGGCACACCTTTATAAATGGTTAATATAATGGCGCCGGAGGGGAGGGCTGCCACTTCACAGGCTCTTAACCAACTGTGCTATTTTGTTAGTTTTTTCGCATTTGTTTGTAAATCATTTTGTACATAATTTTACTGCTAATGTCTCTTATGACCGAAAATAACTTCTGGATGTGTCTGACTTGAAGGATATACTGCTTTGTCAAGACAAGGCCCAAATTCCCGTCATCAGCATGAAAAAAAGACAGAGAAAAAGGGGGAGAAGGGCGGGGTGCTTTGTAAGAATTTGCAGACGAGTAGGTAAACCACCACTTCCCTCCATATTATTGGCCAAAGTGCAATCATTGGAAAACAAACTGGATGATCTACGATTAAGACTATCCTACCAACGGAACATTAAAAACTGTAATATCTTATGTTTCACCGAGAAGTGGCTGAACGATGACATGGATAATATAGATCTGGCTGGCTTCTCTGTGCATCGGCAGGACAGAGCAACTACATCTGGTAAGACGAGGGGTGGGGGTGTGTGTCTATTTATCAATAACGGCTGCTGAGCGAAATGTCTAATATTAAAGAAGTCTCAAGGTATTGCTCGCCTGAGGTAGAATACCTCATGATATGCTGTAGACCACACTATCTACCAAGAGAGTTCTCATCTATATTATTGGTAGCCATCTATTTACCACCACAAACCGAAGCTGACAGTAAGACCACACTCAACGAGCTGTATAAGGCCATATGCAAACAAGAAAATGCTCATCCAGTGGTGGCGCTGCTAGTGACCCGGGACTTTAAATGCAGGCAAATTTAAATCTGTTTTACCTCATTTCTACCAGCATTTCACATGTGCAACATGGGGAACTCTAGACGACCTTACTCCACACACAAAGACACATACTACACTCTCCCTTGCCCTATATTTGACAAATCTGACCATAAATCTATCCTCCTGATTCCAGCTTACAAGCAAAAAATAAAGCAGGAAGTACCAGTGACTCACTCAATACGGAAGTGGTCAGATGATGCGGACACTACGCTACAGGAGTGTTTTGCTAGCACAGACTAGAATATATTCATCAAATGGCATTGAGGAGTATACCACCTCAGTCACCGGCTTCATCAATAAGTGCATCGACGACGTCGTCCCAACAGTGACCATACGTACATTTCCCAACCAGAAGCCATGGATTACAGGCAACATTCGCACCGAGCTAAAGGCTAGATCTGCCGATTTCAAGGAGTGGAACACTAATCTGGATGCTTATAAGAAATCCCGCTATGTACTCAGACGGACCATCAAACAGGCAAAGCATCAATACAGGACTAAGATTGAATCCTACTACTCTGGCTCTGACGTTCGTCGGATGTGGCAAGGCTTGAAACATATTACGGACTACAAAGGGAAACCCAGTCGCATTAAAACCTACCCTAATCAGAAACCATGGATAGATGGCAGCATTCGCACAAAACTGAAAGCACATACCACTGCATTTAAACATGGCAAGGCGACTGGGAATATGGCAGAATACAAACAGAGTATTCATTCCCTCCGCAAGGCAATCAAACAAGCAAAATGTCAGTATAGAGACGAAGTGGAGTCGCAATTCAACGGCTCAGACACAATATGTATGTGGCAAGGTCTACTTTTTATCTAATTTCAGGATAATACGTTGCCTGCTACCAAGGATTGTGGGCTCTCTTTCTCTGTGGCCGCCATGAGTAAGACAAAACATGTTAACCCTCGCAAGGCTGCCGGCCCAGACGGCATCCATAGCCACGTCCTCAGAGCATGCGCAGACCAACTGGCCGGTATGTTTATGGACATATTCAATCTCTCCCTATCCCAGTCTGCTGTCCCCACATGCTTCAAGATGGCCACCATTGTTTCTGTTTCCAGTAATACAAGGTAACTGAACTAAATGACTATCGCCCTGTTGCACTCACTTCTGTCATCATGATGTGTTTTGAGAGACTAGTCAAGGATCATATCACCTCCACCTTACCTGTCACCCTAGACCCACTTCAATTTGCTTACCGCCCCAATAGGTCCACAGATGATGTAATCGCCATCAGACTGCATGATGCCCTATCCCATCTGGACAAGAGGAATACCTACGGTTTGATTTTGAGCTGCCTAGTGACACGAGTCTACCAGATGAGCTATAAATGCCTTCTACGCTCGCTTCATGGCAAACACGGAAGCATGCATGAGAGCACCAGCTGTTCCGGACAACTGTGTGATCACGCTCTCCGTAACCGATGTGAGCAAGAACTTTAAACAGGTCAACATTCCCAAAGCCGCGGGGCCAGACGGACTACCAGGACGTGTACTCAAAGCTTGCACGGACCAACTGGCAAGTGTCTTCACTGACATTTTCAACCTCTCCCTGACCAAGTCTGTAATACCTACATGTTTCAAACAGACCACCATAGTCCCTGTGCCCAAGAAAGTGAATGTAGCCATGAAGTGCTTTGAAAGGCTGGTCATGGCTCACATCAACACCATCATGCCGGAAAACCTATACCACTCCAATTCTCAAACATCCCCAACAGATCCACAGATGACACAATCTCAATCGCACCTGAACAAAAGGAACACCCTGTGTAAGAATTATGTTAATTGACTACAGCTCAGCGTTCAACACCATAGTGCCCACAAAGCTCATCACTAAGCTAAGGACCCTGGGACCCTAAACACCTCCCTCTGCAACTGGATCCTGGAATGCTGACAGGTCGCTCCCAGGTGGTAAGGGTAGGCAACAACACATCTGCCACACTGATCCTCAACACTGGGGCCCCTCAGGGGTGGGGGCTCAGTCCCCTCCTGTACTCCCTGTTTACCCATGACTGTGTGGCTAAGCATGACTCCAACACCATCAATACGTTTGTTGATGACACAACAGTGGTAGGCCTGATCACCGAAAATGATGAGACAGCCTATAGGGAGGAGGTCAGAGACCTGGCAATGTGGTGCCAGGACAACAACCTTTCTCTCAATGTGAGCAAGACAGAGGAGCTGATCTTGGTCTATTCGAAAAGGAGGGCCGAACAGGTCCCCATTAACATTGACAGGGCTGAAGTGGAGAGGGTCGAGAGTGTCCACATCACTCTCATCACTCACATCGAGAGGTGTCCACATCACCAACAAACTATCATGGTCTAAACACACCAAGTCAGTTGTGAAAAGGGCACGACAACACCTTTTCCCCCTCAGGATACTGAAAAGATTTGGCATGGGTCCCCAGGACCTCAAGACATTCTACAGCTGCACCATTGAGAGAATCCTGACCGGTTGCATCACCGCCTTGTATGGCAACTGCTTGTCTTCTGACCATAAGGCGCTGCAGAGAGTAGTGCGTACAGCTCAGTGCATCACTGGGGCCAAGCTTCCTGACATCCAGGCCCTATATACTTGGTGGTGTCAGAGGAAAGCCAAAAAAACTGTCAATCTCCAGTCACCCAAGTCATAGACTGTTCTCTCTTCTACCCTATGGCAAGCGATACTGGAGCGCCAAGTCTAGGACTAAAAGGCTCCTTAACAGCTGAAGTGCTGAACAATTAATCAAATGGCCACCCGGAATATTTACATTGACCCCCCCCCTTTGTTTTTACACTGCTGCTACTCACTGTTTATTATCTATGCATAGTATCTTTACAAATTTCCTCAACTAACCTCTACCCCCGCACAATGACTCGGTAACAGTACCCCCTGTATATAGCCTCGTTATTATGTCATTTTCTTGTGTTACTTTTATAAACTTTAGTTTATTAAGTAAATATTTTCTTAACTCTATTTCTTTAACTGCATTGTTGGTTAAGGGCTTGTAAGTAAGCATTTCAAGGTAAGGCCTACCTGTTGTACTCTGCGCATTCTTCCCTGCAGATCCTCTAAAGCTTTGTCAGGTTAAATGGGGAGCATCGCTGCACAGCTATTTTCAGGTCTCTCTAGAGATGTTCGATCGCGTTCAAGTCCGCGCTCTTGCTGGGCCACCCAAGCACATTCAGAGACTTGTCCCGAAGCCAGTCCTGTGTTGTCTTGGCTGTGTTCTTAAGGTTGTTTTCCTGTTGGAAGGTGAACCTTCGCCGCAGTCTGAGGTCCTGAGCTCTCTGGCGCAGGTTTTCACAAAGTATCTCTCTGTACTTTGCTCCTTTCATCTTTCCCTCGATCCTGACGAGTCTCCCAGTGCCTGCCACTGAAAAACATCCCCATAACATGATGCTGCCAACACCATGCTTCACCGTAGGGATGGTGCAAGGCTTCCTCCAGACATGACGCTTGCGGTTCAGACTTAAGAGTTAAATATTTGTTTCATCAGACCAGAGAATCTTGTTTCTCATGGTCTGAGAGTCCTTTCCGTGTCTTTTGGCAAACTCCAAACTTGCTGTCAAGACTGCCCAAATGTGCCTTTTACTGAGGAGTGGCTTCTGTCTGGCCACTCTACCATACATGTATGATTGGTGGAGTGCTGCAGAGATGGTTGTCCTTTTAGAAGGTTCTCCCATCTCCACAGAGGAACTCTGGTGGTTCCAAACTTCTTCCATTTAAGAATGATGGAGGCCAGTGTGTTGTTGGGGGACCTTCAATGCTGCATAATTCTTTTGGTACCCTTCCCCAGATCTGTGCCTCGACACAATCCTGCCTCTGAGCTCAACGGACATTTCCTTCGACCTCATGGCTTGGTATTTGCTCTGACATGTACTGTCAACTGTGGGATCTTATATAGTCAGGTGTGTGCCTTTCCAAATCATGGCCAATCAATTGAATTGACCACAGGTGGACTTCAATCAAGTTGTAGAAACACCTCAAGGATGATCAATGGAAACAGGCTACACCCGACCTCAATTTCGAATCTCATAGCAAAGGGTCTGAATACTTAGGGTCTGAATAAGTTATTTATGTTTTTTATTGGAATAAGTTATTTATGTTTTTTATTGGTTATTATGTGTAGATTGATTGATATTTTTTATTTATTTAATACATTTTAGAATAAGGCTGTAACAAAATGTGGAAAAAGGGAAGGGGTCTGAATACTTTCCGAATGCATTGTATATGTCACTGGCTGGAAGGTCTAAATGTGTATACAATCACAGGGTCACACAACCTTAAACCTGTCCAGTCCTGAAGGATATGCCGCTGTCCCATCTGGAGGACAGAATTGGCGTGACACACTATTGGCTGCAGACACAGACATCACTGTGCTTCCTATAATCAGAGAAGACAAAATTGAATGTAAATGGGAAATGCTATAAAAGCATATAACAGGATGCTAATTACATAGAATGTAAATGGCAACTAATGATGAATCACAATAGGCTGCAAAGTAGCTGTAACAATAAAAATGTCCACAGCAAAGCCTACTTTATGATTCTTGAGGCGGGTTTAAGCTCTTAAAATAAAACAAGTACTCTGAAAACATATAGCTGATTTGCGTTGAGCTAGATATGCCACATTGCGAGACCTGCTTCATAGATTCTGATTTCCATCACATCAGGCAGAATGTGCTGAGCTCAATAGAACTTTTTATTGTCACACCTGCTATGCAATGCATAGCTTACTGTACTCACAGACTGTTAGTTGCATCTGCGTAATGATGCATTATCCAGCATCTGAGAAGAGAAGCATCTGCCAAATGACATTACTTTAATTCTAGTGTAGTACATAACCCTGGCCGGCTCTACTCACCATGTTGCCAGGTACTGTAGTGTAGCTTGTTATTGTTCAGAAGACAAATCTGCTTACACCATATTATGTCCTCAACCTACTTCCCAGAAAGAAGCATTTTACTATTTGGCTCATTAGCAGCGAACATCACTAAAAGCTCTAAATGTTAACTTGCGAATATGACCAATTCCTCTGTGACAAGGCACAAGTTGGAGGCAGTGTTATAGCTTCAGTATGTAATAACCCAGTGACTGTGAGGGGGATGTGTTATCTCTGTGAAGCAGCTGCTGAGTTGTACTGATATGGATCCAAGCACAGTTTACATCCTGGTGGGACAGACATAATAACACACACAGACGGAAAACAACTAAATACAGTAGTTGTGTGTGTGTGTGTGTGTGTGTGTGTGTGTGTGTGTGCGTGCGCATGGCCCGCATGTTTGTGCATATGATATCTCTGTATCAGTGGAGGGATGTAGATGGGACTGTTCCTTTTTCCGATAACTGGGAACAGACAGGAAAACAGGATGTCATAAAACAGATATTTATGCAAACACAAGGTTGGTGATTAGAGATTATGCCAAAAAAGGGGTCACAGTTCTTTGCACATCGTTTGAGGTTTTCGTGGAATTCTGAATTCAGACCAGGAGCCTACATGACTGCTTAGTGTAGCCTAAACTCTCTCTCTCTCTCTCTCTCATTCCTATTCCATAATTTCTTTCCCACCTGAAGTACTGTCCCTGCAGGAAATGTGCATTTATGCACCTCATTGTCTGTTCGAAAACATCGGACTTGTATCAGAAACGAAAGCCGCCTCTTATGTTGGATCAGAGAGAAAGGGAGGCAGGGGAGCACATTAGGAGCATCTCTCCATCCATCACAGTGCAGTGCACATTGGGTGCAATGCACATTGTAAAGCAGCGACTGCACTGTGGATTTTACCTACCATATAAACTCAGCAAAAAAAATAAAAGTCCCCTTTTCAGGACCCTGTCTTTCAAAGACAATGAATCAAATCCAAATAACTTCACAGATCTTCATTGTAAAAGGATTAAACACTCTTTCCCATGCTTGTTCAATTAACCATAAACAATTAATGAACATGCACCTGTGGAACGGTCGTTAAGAAACAGCTTACAAACGGTAGGCAATTAAGGTCACACCAGGGTCCCTGCTCATCTGCGTGAATGGACCTTAGGCATGCTGCAAGGAGGCATGAGGACTGCAGATGTGGGCAGGGAAATAAATTGCAATGTCCATACTGTGAGACGCCTAAGACAGTGCTACAGGGAGACAGGATGGACAGCTGATCGTCCTCGTAGTGGCAGACCATGTGTAACAACACCTGTACAGGATCGGTACATCTGAACATTACACCTGCGGGACAGGTACAGGATGGCAACAACAACAATGCCCAAGTTACACCAGGAACTCACAATCTCTCCATTAGTGCTCAGACTGTCCACAAAAGCCATAAGAGGCTGGACTGAGGACTTGTAGGCCTGTTGTATGGCAGGTCCTCACCAGACATTTTTATTTTTTTATTTCACCTTTATTTAACCAGGTAGGCTAGTTGAGAACAGGTTCTCATTTGCAACTGCGACCTGGCCAAGATAAAGCATAGCAGAGTGAACAGACAACACAGAGTTACACATGGAGTAAACAATTAACAAGTCAATAACACGGTAGAGAAAAAAAAGGGGAGTCTATATACAATGTGTGCAAAAGGCATGAGGAGGTAGGCGAATAATTACAATATTGCAGATTAACACTGGAGTGATAAATGATCAGATGATCATGTACAGGTAGAGATATTTGTGTGCAAAAGAGCAGAAAAGTAAATAAATAAAAACTGTGGGGATGAGGTAGGTGAAAAATGGGTGTGCTATTTACCAGTAGATTATGTACAGCTGCAGCGATCGGTTAGCTGCTCAGATAGCTGATGTTTGAAGTTGGTGAGGGAGATAAAAGTCTCCAACTTCAGCGATTTTTGCAATTCGTTCCAGTCACAGGCAGCAGAGTACTGGAACGAAAGGCGGCCGAATGAGGTGTTGGCTTTGGGGATGCTCAATGAGATACACCTGCTGGAGCGCGTGCTACGGATGGGTGTTGCCATCGTGACCAGTGAGCTGAGATAAGGCGGAGCTTTGCCTAGCATGGACTTGTAGATGACCTGGAGCCAGTGGGTCTGGCGACGAATATGTAGCGAGGGCCAGCCGACTAGAACATACAAGTCGCAGTGGTGGGTAGTATAAGGTGCTTTAGTGACAAAACGGATGGCACTGTGATAAACTGCATCCAGTTTGCTGAGAAGAGTGTTGGAAGCCATTTTGTAGATGACATCGCCGAAGTCGAGGATCGGTAGGATAGTCAGTTTTACTAGGGTAAGCTTGGCAGCGTGAGTGAAGGAGGCTTTGTTGCGGAATAGAAAGCCGACTCTAGATTTGATTTTCGATTGGAGATGTTTGATATGGGTCTGGAAGGAGAGTTTGCAGTCTAGCCAGACACCTAGGTACTTATAGGTGTCCACATATTCAAGGTCGGAACCATCCAGTGTGGTGATGCTAGTCGGGCAAGCGGGTGCATGCAGCGATCGGTTGAAAAGCATGCATTTGGTTTTACTAGCGTTTAAGAGCAGTTGGAGGCCACGGAAGGAGTGTTGTATGGCATTGAAGCTCGATTGGAGGTTAGATAGCACAGTGTCCAATGACGGGCCGAAAGTGTATAGAATGGTGTCGTCTGCGTAGAGGTGGATCAGGGAATCGCCCGCAGCAAGAGCAACATCATTAATATACACAGAGAAAAGAGTCGGCCCGAGAATTGAACCCTGTGGCACCCCGATAGAGACTGCCAGAGGACCGGACAGCATGTCCTCCGATTTGACACACTGAACTCTGTCTGCAAAGTAATTGGTGAACCAGGCAAGGCAGTCATCCGAAAAGCCGAGGCTACTGAGTCTGCCGATAAGAATATGGTGATTGACAGAGTCGAAAGCCTTGGCAAGGTCGATGAAGACGGCTGCACAGTACTGTCTTTTATCGATGGCGGTTATGATGTCATTTAGTACCTTGAGTGTGGCTGAGGTGCACCCGTGACCGGCTCGGAAACCAGATTGCATAGCGGAGAAGGTACGGTGGGATTCAAGATGGTCAGTGACCTGTTTGTTGACTTGGCTTTCGAAGACCTTAGATAGGCAGGGCAGAATGGATATAGGTCTGTAACAGTTTGGATCCAGGGTGTCTCCCCCTTTGAAGAGAGGGATGACTGCGGCAGCTTTCCAATCCTTGGGGATCTCAGACGATATGAAAGAGAGGTTGAACAGGCTGGTAATAGGGGTTGTGACAATGGCGGCGGATAGTTTCAGAAATAGAGGGTCCAGATTGTCAAGCCCAGCTGATTTATACGGGTCCAGGTTTTGCAGCTCTTTCAGAACATCTGCTATCTGGATTTGGGTAAAGGAGAACCTGGAGAGGCTTGGGCGAGGAGCTGCGGGGGGGCCGGAGCTGTTGGCCGAGGTAGGAGTAGCCAGGCGGAAGGCATGGCCAGCCGTTGAGAAATGCTTGTTGAAGTTTTCGATAATCATGGATTTGTCGGTGGTGACCGTGTTCCCTAGCCTCAGTGTAGTGGGCAGCAACATCGGCTATGGGCATAAACCCACCGTCGCTGGACCAGACAGGACTTTCAAAAAGTGCTCTTCACTGACGAGTCACGGTTTGTCTCACCATGGGTGATGGTCGGATTCTAATTTATCATCGAAGGAATGAGCGTTACACCGAGGCCTGTACTCTGGAGTGGGATTGATTTGGAGATGGAAGGTCTGTCATAGTCTGGGCATCATCAGACTGAGCTTGTTGTCATTGCAGGTGATCTCAACGCTGTGTGTTACAGGGAAGACATCCTCTTCCCTCATGTGGTACCCTTCCTGCAGGCTCATCCTGATATGACACTCCAGCATGACAATGCCACCAGCCATACAGCTCGTTCTGTGCATGATTTCCTGCAAGACAGGAATGTCAGTGTTCTACCATGGCCAGCGAAGAGCCCGGATCTCAATCCCATTGAGCACGTCTGGGACCTGTTGGATCGGAGGGTGAGGGCTAGGACCATTCCCTTCAGAAATGTCTGGGAACTTGCAGGTGCCTTGGTGGAAGAGTGGGGTAACATCTCACAGCAATAATTGGCAAATCTGGTGCAGTCCATGAGGAGGAGATGCACTGCAGTACTTAATGCAGCTGGTGGCCACACCAGATACTGACTGTTACTTTTGATTTTGACCCCCCCCCCCCCCTCTTTGTTCAGGGACACATTATTCCATTTCTGTTAGTCACATGTCTGTGGAACTTATTTAGATTATGTCTCAGTTGTTGAATCTTGCTATGTTCATACAAATATTTACACATGTTAAGTTTTCTGAAAATAAACGCAGTTGACAGTGAGAGGACGTTTCTTTTTTGCTGAGTTTAGTTAGTGCTGAGGTCCCTTTAGTGGAACTAGTGGAAAATATTTTTAAATGGCCAGAAACATCTGAACTGATTACATGGAATCACAGTGCACAACTTTGTGTTTGACCTTGGAAGGATCTCCTCTGTGCATACTGTTAGCACAGTGTCCATCTCACAACAGACTCAGCATGTCCGTCTTCTGCTGTCATTCATTCTCCAGTGCATGTTAACCTCTTTAATGGCTAGACCTAAGCTGTTCAGAACACCTGCTAATTGATGTTAGCCTCACTGTGTTTTTACAGTCTCCATCTCCGTCCTGCCCTGGGTGTCAGGGCCCGGGTGCGTTACATCGGAAAGCGCAGGAAAACCTGATCACAGAAAATGGAAATAAATATCCTTGCGCCACTTCCAGCAATTGTTAACAGTGAGCCGAATTAGATAAGACCGAGCATTCAACTCCCACAGCATCCCCATGTTGTCTAGAGTCTTGTGAATTGAATCATCTTTGATTCTTGGTTGAACCGAAACAGGGGCACCACTTACCTCCGGTCTCCGCCCAGATCATTCCGGAAGAGCTCTCTCGTGAAATTTTTTCCAAGACGACAGCTAATGATTTTTACATCGCCTAAGGATGATTTTTATCGCTTATTAACGTTTACTAATACCTAAAGTAGCATTACAAACGTATTTCGAAGTGTTTTGTGAAAGTTTATCGTCTACTTTTTGAATTTTAAAAATGACGTTACGTTGTGAAATCGCTGTTTTTTTCGTTTATCACACAGTCTACATATAACGATATCTTGGCTTTATATGGCCCGATTTAATCGAAATAAAGACCCAATAGTGTTTATGGGACATCTAGGAGTGCCAACAAAGAAGATGGTGAAAGGTAATGACTGTTTTCTATTTTATTGTGCGGTTTGTGTAACGCCGAAATGCTAATTATTTTGTTTACGTCCCCTGCTGTGCTTTTGTGTTGTAGTGTATTGGTGCATGCTATCAGATAATAGCTTCTCATGCTGTCGCCGAAAAGCATTTTAAAAATCTGACTTGTTGCCTGGATTCACAACGAGTGTAGCTTTAATTTGATACCCTGCATGTGTATTTTAATGAACTTTTGAGTTTTAACTAATAATATTAGCATTTAGCGTAGCGCATTTGCATTTCCAGAGCTCTAGTTGGGACGCAAGCGTCCCAAGTAGAAGCAAGAGGTTAAGGGGTTATACAGTAGTTTGAAGGCATGTATGGCAGAAAGACTATCTGGTTACCATGGAGATGGCCTGATTCACTGACGAAATGTCTTGTCAAAGAGAACACTTTCATTTTGCGAGATGGCAAAATATAACTTCTTCAATCAAGACAGGATAAACAAATTGCTTTATAAGATAATAAACCATGTTTCTTGTAGGTACTTTTTTCTCAACTTATTTATATTACTTTCTAGTATGTCAAGGTAGCTTACAGAGTAGTTATAGCTAACTAGCCAACTAGCTTTATAGCCATGGATTGTGCACCTTCCATTGTTTAGCTAAGCTGGTTGATGTTTTCCTTTCGTAACCAGAGCAGATGAAGGCAACATTCACCTCCAGAAATGCTATTGTCACGCCTGCTCCCGCTCCCCCTCTCTGGCGATCCAGGACGCCAGGCTGCCCTTCATTACGCACACCTGTCACTATCATTGTGTGCAGCTGCGCAATATTGGACTCCATTACTTTGTTGATTACCCCTATATATGTCTGCTCCTCAGGGGGTGCCTCAGCTAGCTTGTCGGGCTTCCACGCCTCGGTTGACTCGGCAGACGCCCACCCAATGTCATGCTTCAGTCGGCCCATCAGGCTCCCACGCCTCAGCCGGTTCGTCAGGCTCCCACGCCTCAGTGGGATCATCAGGCTGTCAAGCCTCAGACGGATCGTCAGGCACCCACGCCTCATCTGGCTCGCCGGGATCCCACGCTCATTGGCCTTCAGGACAATAGGCAAGCAGCTTGGTGAGAAGGCAACAACTGTTGCCGCAATTATTAGAAAATGGAAGAAGTTCAAGATGACGGTTAATCACCCTCGGTCTGGGGCTCCATGCAAGATTTCACCTTGTGGGGCATCAATGATCATGAGGAAGGTGAGGGATCAGCCCAGAACTACACGGCAGGACCTGGTCAATGACCTGAAGAGAGCTGGGACCACAGTCTCAAAGAAAACCATTAGTAACACACTACGCCGTCATGGATTAAAATCCTGCAGCGCACGCAAGGTCCCCTTGCTCAAGCCAGCGCATGTCCAGGCCCGTCTGAAGTTTGCCAATGACCATCTGGATGACCCAGAGGAGGAATGGGAGAAGGTCATGTGGTCTGATGAGACAAAAATAGAGCTTTTTGGTCTAAAGTCCACTCGCCATGTTTGGAGGAAGAAGAAGGATGAGTACAACCCCAAGAATACCATCCCAACCGTGAAGCATGGAGGTGGAAACATCATTCTTTGGGGATGCATTTCTGCAAAGGGGACAGGACGACTGCACCGTATTGAGGGGAGGATGGATGGGGCCATGTATCGCGAGATCTTGGCAGACAACCTCCTTCCCTCAGTAAGAGCATTGAAGATGGGTCGTGGCTGGGTCTTCCAGCATGACAACGACCCGAAACACACAGCCGGGGCAACTAAAGAGTGGCTCCGTAAGAAGCATCTCAAGGTCCTGGAGTGACCTAGCCAGTCTCCAGACCTGAACCCAATAGAAAATCTTTGGAGGGAGCTGAAAGTCCGTTTTGCCCAGCGACAGCCCCATCATTTACATTACATTTAAGTCATTTAGCAGACGCTCTTATCCAGAGCGACTTACAAATTGGTGCATTCACCTTATGACATCCAGTGGAGCAGCCACTTTACAATAGTGCATCTAAATCTTTTAAGGGGGGTGAGAAGGATTACTTTATCCTATCCTAGGTATTCCTTAAAGAGGTGGGGTTTCAGGTGTCTCCGGAAGGTGGTGATTGACTCCGCTGTCCTGGCGTCGTGAGGGAGTTTGTTCCACCATTGGGGGTCCAGAGCAGCGAACAGTTTTGACTGGGCTGAGCGGGAACTGTACTTCCTCAGTGGTAGGGAGGCGAGCAGGCCAGAGGTGGATGAACGCAGTGCCCTTGTTTGGGTGTAGGGCCTGATCAGAGCCTGGAGGTACTGAGGTGCCGTTACCCTCACAGCTCCGTAGGCAAGCACCATGGTCTTGTAGCGGATGCGAGCTTCAACTGGAAGCCAGTGGAGAGAGCGGAGGAGCGGGGTGACGTGAGAGAACTTGGGAAGGTTGAACACCAGACGGGCTGCGGCGTTCTGGACGAGTTGTAGGGGTTTAATGGCACAGGCAGGGAGCCCAGCCAACAGCGAGTTGCAGTAATCCAGACGGGAGATGACAAGTGCCTGGATTAGGACCTGCGCCGCTTCCTGTGTGAGGCAGGGTCGTACTCTGCGGATGTTGTAGAGCATGAACCTACAGGAACGGGCCACCGCCTTGATGTTAGTTGAGAACGACAGGGTGTTGTCCAGGATCACGCCAAGGTTCTTAGCGCTCTGGGAGGAGGACACAGTGGAGTTGTCAACCGTGATGGCGAGATCATGGAACGGGCAGTCCTTCCCCGGAGGAAGAGCAGCTCCGTCTTGCCGAGGTTCAGCTTGAGGTGGTGATCCGTCATCCACACTGATATGTCTGCCAGACATGCAGAGATGCGATTCGCCACCTGGTCATCAGAAGGGGGAAAGGAGAAGATTAATTGTGTGTCATCTGCATAGCAATGATAGGAGAGACCATGTGAGGTTATGACAGAGCCAAGTGACTTGGTGTATAGCGAGAATAGGAGAGGGCCTAGAACAGAGCCCTGGGGGACACCAGTGGTGAGAGCACGTGGTGAGGAGACGGATTCTCGCCACGCCACCTGGTAGGAGCGACCTGTCAGGTAGGACGCAATCCAAGCGTGGGCCGCGCCGGAGATGCCCAACTCGGAGAGGGTTGAGAGGAGGATCTGACGGTTCACAGTATCGAAGGCAGCCGATAGGTCTAGAAGGATGAGAGCAGAGGAGAGAGAGTTAGCTTTAGCAGTGCGGAGCGCCTCCGTGATACAGAGAAGAGCAGTCTCAGTTGAATGACTAGTCTTGAAACCTGACTGATTTGGATCAAGAAGGTCATTCTGAGAGAGATAGCGGGAGAGCTGGCCAAGGACGGCACGTTCAAGGGTTTTGGAGAGAAAAGAAAGAAGGGATACTGGTCTGTAGTTGTTGACATCGGAGGGATCGAGTGTAGGTTTTTTCAGAAGGGGTGCAACTCTCGCTCTCTTGAAGACGGAAGGGACGTAGCCAGCGGTCAGGGATGAGTTGATGAGCGAGGTGAGGTAAGGGAGAAGGTCTCCGGAAATGGTCTGGAGAAGAGAGGGGGATAGGGTCAAGCGGGCAGGTTGTTGGGCGGCCGGCCGTCACAAGACGCGAGATTTCATCTGGAGAGAGAGGGAGAAAGAGGTCAGAGCACAGGGTAGGGCAGTGTGAGCAGAACCAGCGGTGTCGTTTGACTTAGCAAACGAGGATCGGATGTCGTCGACCTTCTTTTCAAAATGGTTGACGAAGTCATCTGCAGAGAGGGGGGAGGGGGAGGGGGATTCAGGAGGGAGGAGAAGGTGGCAAAGAGCTTCCTAGGGTTAGAGGCAGATGCTTGGAATTTAGAGTGGTAGAAAGTGGCTTTAGCAGCAGCGACAGAAGAGGAAAATGTAGAGAGGAGGGAGTGAAAGGATGCCAGGTCCGCAGGGAGGCGAGTTTTCCTCCATTTCCGCTCGGCTGCCCGGAGCCCTGTTCTGTGAGCTCGCGATGAGTCGTCGAGCCACGGAGCGGGAGGGGAGGACCGAGCCGGCCTGGAGGATAGGGGACATAGAGAGTCAAAGGATGCAGAAAGGGAGGAGATGAGGGTTGAGGAGGCAGAATCAGGAGATAGGTTGGAGAAGGTTTGAGCAGAGGGAAGAGATGATAGGATGGAAGAGGAGAGAGTAGCGGGGGAGAGAGAGCGAAGGTTGGGACGGCGCGATACCATCTGAGTAGGGGCAGTGTGGGAAGTGTTGGATGAGAGCGAGAGGGAAAAGGATACAAGGTAGTGGTCGGAGACTTGGAGGGAGTTGCAATGAGGTTAGTGGAAGAACAGCATCTAGTAAAGATGAGGTCGAGCGTATTGCCTGCCTTGTGAGTAGGGGGGGAAGGTGAGAGGGAGAGGTCAAAAGAGGAGAGGAGTGGAAAGAAGGAGGCAGAGAGGAAAGAGTCAAAGGTAGACGTGGGGAGGTTAAAGTCGCCCAGAACTGTGAGAGGTGAGCCGTCCTCAGGAAAGGAGCTTATCAAGGCATCAAGCTCATTGATGAACTCTCCGAGGGAACCTGGAGGGCGATAAATGATAAGGATGTTAAGCTTGAAAGGGCTGGTAACTGTGACAGCATGGAATTCAAAGGAGGCGATAGACAGATGGGTAAGGGGAGAAAGAGAGAATGACCACTTGGGAGAGATGAGGATCCCGGTGCGACCACCCCGCTGACCAGAAGCTCTCGGGGTGTGCGAGAACACGTGGGCGGACGAAGAGAGAGCAGCAGGAGTAGCAGTGTTGTCTGTGGTGATCCATGTTTCCGTCAGTGCCAAGAAGTCGAGGGACTGGAGGGAGGCATAGGCTGAGATGAACTCTGCCTTGTTGGCCGCAGATCGGCAGTTCCAGAGGCTACCGGAGACCTGGAACTCCACGTGGGTCGTGCGCGCTGGGACCACCAGATTAGGGTGGCCGCGGCCACGCGGTGTGGAGCGTTTGTATGGTCTGTGCAGAGAGGAGAGAACAGGGATAGACAGACACATAGTTGACAGGCTACAGAAGAGGCTACGCTAATGCAAAGGAGATTGGAATGACAAGTGGACTACACGTCTCGAATGTTCAGAAAGTTGAGCTTACGTAGCAAGAATCTTATTGACTAAAATGATTAAAAATGATACAGTACTGCTGAAGTAGGCTAGCTGGCAGTGGCTGCGTTGTTGATTTGTAGGCGGGGTGGCTAGCTGGCTAGCTAGCAGTGTTGATTACGTTACGTTGCGTTAAAAGAATGACAATAGCTGGCTAGGTAACCTAGAAAATCGCTCTAGACTACACAATTATCTTTGATACAGAGACGGCTATGTAGCTAGCTATGTAGCTAGCTACGATCAAACAAATCAAACCGTTGTACTGTAATGAAATGAAATGAAAATGTGATACTACCTGTGGAGCGAGGCGGAATGCGACCGGGTTGTTGAGTTCTAATCGGTAGACGTTGGCTAGCTGTTGGCTAGCTAGCAGTGTCTCCTACGTTAAGGACGACAAATAGCTGGCTGCGTTGTTGATTCAGGGGCTAGCTGGCTAGCTAGCTAGCAGTGTTGATTACGTTACGTTGCGTTAAAAGAACGACAATAGCTGGCTAGGTAACCTAGAAAATCGCTCTAGACTACACAATTATCTACACAATTATCTTTGATACAGAGACGGCTATGTAGCTAGCTATGTAGACGGTGGGCGTTAGCTAGCTGGCTAGCTGCTGGGCAGATACGTTAGGACGACGAAATACGATAATTACGCAATTATCTTTGATACAAAGACGGCTATGTAGCTAGCTAAGAAGAAATTGCTAAGATTAGACAAATCAAACCGTTGTACTATAATGAAATGTAATGAAAAGTTATACTACCTGCAGACCGAAGTGCAGACCGAAGTGCGGACACCATGGCAGTCATAGCAACGTGTAACTGGTAAATCCAGTCATCACATTATGTTTGAAATAGTCTACAGTTTTATGAGGTAGTTATACTAGTTGATTGCTTATTTTAGACATGATCTTTGAAGTTTAGGCATAACCTTAATCATTATATGTCACATAGGCCTACAGTAGCCTAACTGAGTCTGTCTTTACAGTAGAATGTGAGCCAAAAGTTACAGCAGCTAAATCGGCTAGCCTAGGTTTGGAATGGGATCTGAAGGATCTGGAGAAGGTCTGTATGGAGGAGTGGACCAAAATCCCTGCTGCAGTGTGTGCAAACCTGGTCAAGAACTACAGGAAACATATGATCTCTGTAATTGCAAGGTTTCTGTACCAAATATTAAGTTCTGCTTTTCTGATGTATCAAATACTTATGTCATGCAATAAAATGCAAATGAATTACTTAAAAATCATACAATGCGATTTTCTGGATTTTTGTTTTAGATTCCGTCTCTCACAGTTGAAGTGTATCAGTCTGAAACGTTGCACACACACTGCTGCTTTCTTGTGGACAAAATCAACATGTTTTGACCATGACAGTTAACAATCCAGGGTCACACCAAGCAGTTTAGTCACCTGAACATGATACATTTTTGTATTATTTATTGCAAGATTTAGTTGAGGTTTAGGGTTGAGTGAATGTTTTGTCCCATGTACAATGCCTTAAGTTTTTGAAATATTTAGGACTTATTTTTAAAATTTATTTCACCTGTATTTAGCCAGGTAGGCAAGTTGAGAACAAGTTCTCATTCACAACTGCGACCTGGCCAAGAATAAAGCAAAGCAGTTCGACACATACAACAACACAGAGTTACACATGGAATAAACAAACATACAGTCAATAATACTGTAGAAAAAGTCTATATACAGTGTGTGCAAATGAGGTAAGATAAGGGATGTAAGGCAATAAATAATTACTTTGCCACGGTGGCGAAGTAATTACAATATACCAATTAAACACTGGAGTGATTGATGTGCAGAAGATGAATGTGCAAGTAGAGATACTGGGATGCAAAGGAGCAAGATCAATAAATAAATACAGTATGGGGATGAGGTAGTTGGATGGGCTATTTACAGATTAGCTATGTACAGGTGGAGTGATCTGTGAGCTGCTCTGACAGCTAGTGAGCGAGATATGAGTCTCCAGCTTCAGTGATTTTTGCAGTTTGTTCCAGTCATTGACAGCAGAGAACTGGATTGGAAAGGCAGCCAAAGGAGGAATTGGCTTTGGGGGTGACATGTGAGATATACCTGCTATATGTGTGGGTGCTGCTATGGTGACCAGTGGGCTGAGATAAGGTGGTGCTTTGGGTTTGGCGACGAATATGAAGCGAGGGCCAGCCAACAACAGTGTACAGGTCGCAATGGTGGGTAGTATATGGGGCTTTGGTGACAAAACGGATGGCACAGTGATAGACAGATAGACTGCACCCATTCTGAAATGGATTGCAAGCTCTTTGTTAAGTGTTGCAGGAATTTCACTCACTGTAGTAGTTGAAGTGTATAGTGTTGAATCATCCGCATACATAGACCCACTGGCTTTAATTCTTATTGTCAACTCTCAGTCAATCATCAGTAATTTGTGTAAGTGTTGTGCATGTTGAATGCCCTTCGCTATAAGCGGGCTGAAAGTCTGTCAATTTGTTTACTGTAAAATAGCATTGTATCTGGTCTAACACACATTATTTCCAAAAGTTTACTAAGGGTTGGTAATAGGCTGATTGGTCAGCAATTTGAGCCAGTAAAGGGGGCTTTACTATTCTTGGGTAGAGGAATGACTTTTGCTGTCTATCACTGTGCCATCCGTGCTTCTACACCTGCATTTCTTGCTGTTTGGGGTTTTAGGCTGGGTTTCTGTACAGCACTTTGAGATATCAGCTGATGTACGAAGGGCTATATAAATAAATTTGATTTGATTTGATTTGCTTCCCTCCAGGCCTGAGGGCACACACTTTCATTTAGGCTTACACTGAAAACATGGCAAATAGGAACGGCAATATCATCCTTTATTATCTCCAAGTTGTCAGACCCAGGTGCCTTGTCATTGTTGATATATATCAATATTTTTTTCACCTCTTCCACACTCACTTTACGGAATTCAAAATTACAATGCCTGTCTTTCCTAATTTGGTCAGTTAAACTTGGATGTGTAGTGTCAGCGTTTGTTGTTGGCATGTCATGCCTAAATTTGCTAATCTTGCCAATGAAAAAATCATTGAAGCAGTTGGCAATATCAGTGTGTTTTGGGATGAATGAGCCATCTGATTAAATTAATGATGGAGCTGAAGTTTGCCTTTTTGCCTAAAATTTTATTTAAGGCACTCCAAAGCTTTTTATCATCATTCTTTATATAATTTACCTTTGTTTCATTATATGGTTTATTCTTCTTTTTATTCAGTTTAGTCACATGATTTCTCAATTTGCAGTACATTTGCCAATCGATTGTGCAGCCAGACTTGTCATTCCTTTTACCTCATCCCTCTCAACCATACCATTTTAAAATTCCTCATCAATCCACAGGGATTTAACCGTTTTCACAGTCATTTTATTAGTGGGTGCATGCTTATTAGTAACTGGAAAAATTTATCACATATATTATCAAGCCGTTTACATATATTATCCATATACTCACTGTTAGCACTTGGTGGTCTATAGCAGCTTCCCACAATAATGGGCTTTAGGTGAGGCAAGTGAACCTGTAGCCATATTACTTCAACAGTATTTAACATGGGAACCTTTCTAAGCTTTACAGGAATTTGGCTCTGATATAGACCGCAACACCACCCACATGGGCATTTCTGTCTTTTCTGTCGATATTATAACCATATATTGCTACCACTATATAATCAATAGTATTATCTAAAAGAGTTTTAGAGATAGTCAGAATATGAATGTCATCTGTTACTAGAAAGTTACTGATTTCATGAACCTTGTATCTTTGGCTATATGTTAATGTGGGCTATTTTTAAGCACTTTTCTGGGATGCTTGATCGTTTTTATTGCTTTACTGGGTAGCTTATCAGAAGTAGACATGACAATGTTATTTATGTTTGAGCTGATAGTGCAGGGTGAGCTGCACACAGTGGACATCCTACTAGGGCGCACCGCCTTAGTGCTAACAGTATAACTCTGGTTCATAGGCACATGATTACTGTATGCTGTAGGATCGACAGAGGCACTCAGGGGAGTTAGAGGGACATCAATTAGGTTACTTATATTGTAATTGCCAAAGCCCCTGGGATAATGTACATTTGCTACAGCATTACGACAACTCAGCGACACAATGGTAGGGATTATCTGAGCTGGGCTTGGGTCATTGAAAAGTAATTGTCTAAATGCATTCTTGAAATGTGTGGACAAAGTCCAGGAGCCAAGATGATTTGGATGGACTATGTCATTCCTGTAGAGCATCATCTGTTCCTAGAAGGTGTCAAAGTTATCTATAAAAGTTCATTCAACAGAGATACAGTCATTTTTTTAATGGAATTGGAAGCCCCCAGGGAAGAAGGTGCCGGAACCTTTGGATCCAGGTCGGCGAAGTTGTTTTTAGTCTGTGTCCGGTCCGGGCTTACCTTCGCCAAGGAGGCCCCCGTTGCCAGAGGTCTCTGTTTTCGACTTCCACAGTGAGTGACATGTATCCATGGCTGGTTGGTAGGATCGAGAACAGGAATATCCACCAAGTCATCCAGGAGCATCCTACTAACTCCATTCTCTGCAGGGAAGGGGGAATCGGCTGTGGAGAGTTCCACCTCAAAAAGCACAAGAGACACCCAACATTTCAGATTGTTCTGAAATAGTTTATGTTGTTAGAAACAGATAAGATTATCATTCCTGCAAGATTATTTTGTTGAAGTATAATTTGATTTCTGAGAAATTAAGCTAATCGATTGCATCCAAATTGGCTATTTTAATTTATAGGATTTAATTTTATAGCGAAAGACGCATGGGTGCAGTTTCTTGTCCTCCTCATTCCACTGTGAAAGGACCGCCCCTGCTCCGGTGTCTGAGGAGTCCACCTCCACCACAAAGGGACAAGTCGGATCAGGATGAATGAGGATGGGTCCAGAGGTGAAACATCCCTTGAGCTAAATACTCATAGTGGCCACTAGGCATGTTAAAGGCAGTCTTCCACTCATCGCCCTCCGTGACTCTCAACCAGATTGTAAGCATTGCGGAGGTCCAATTTGAGGAAGAATTGTGCCCCTTGGACCAACTCCAATGCGGAAGACATCAGTGGTAGGAGGTCAAAATTATTGATCGTAATCTGGTTCAGCCCTCTGTAGTCGATGCAGGGACACAGGCCTCCATCCTTCTTACCCACGAAGAAGAAGCCTGCACCAGTAGGGGATGTAGAGGGGAAATGAAACCTGCCTCCAGCGACTTCCGGATGTAATTGTCCATGACTGTTGCTTCAGGGGTCAAGAGGGAGTACAAACGACCCCGGAGAAGTGTGGTGCCGGGAAAGAGTTCTATGGCACAGTCATAAGGATGATGAGGGGGAAGGGTGGCGGCCTGCCTCTTATGAAAGAACACCGGAGGTCGAAGTATTCAGGAGGGAGAGCGGAAAAGTCTTGGTCTTCAATGTATGCAGGAGGACACGGCGAGGCTCTTGGTGGGGGTCTTAGACATTTAGTCTGGCAGTCCTTACCCCAGTCTAGAAGGTGTCCCGTGGACCAGGAAATGAGTGGGTTACAGTAGAATGGGATTGATCTGATATTCCACCTGACCCGGAGCCAATGGGGCATCCATCGAGGGCTTGAATCTGCAGAGGGATGGGACATTTCACGCAGGGGATCTGTAACTCTCTGGCAAAGTCTTGGTCCATGAAATTATCCGCGGCCCCGCAGTCCACAATTGCTTGAATCTGGTGCGAACGGTTGTTCCAGTGCAGGGTAGTAACAGACAGTGACTATGTAGCCAGGAGGTAACTGCACAGCTTGTCAGCGTCTCCTCCTGTCCTGATGAGCCCTGGCAATTCCCATCAGCTCCGGGAAGGAAGCACGGAGATGGCCGAGACCTACGTCGTAGAGGCAGCAGCTTTCACACATTTGCCTGTCATGCTACTGCGGGCTCAGACGTGTGCAACCCAGCTGCACGGGATCCTCCATGCTGAGCTTGGGTTGCTCAGGAAACAGGAATGCTGAGTTGATGTCAAAAGGGCGCTGTCTCACCCGTTCCCAGATCCAGTTGTCAATCCTGATTACCTGTGTTATCAGGGACTCGAGGTCCTCTCCCAGTTCCCAAGCGGCCAGTTCATCTTTGATGGAGATAGACAGACCCTGGTGGAAAGCGGTAACCAGTGCCTACGTATTCCACCCACTCTCGGCGGCGAGGGTGCGGATCTCAATGGCGAAGTCAGCCAAAGGTCTGGCCATTTTGCGGAGGTTGAACAGTCGGCTGGACACTTCTCGTCTGCCGACTGGGTGGTCGAAGACTCAGCATAGCTCAGCAGTGAAAGCTACTATGGATCTGCAAGATGTTCCCAAACCGCCGTTGCCCATGCCAGTGCCTTGCCCAAGAGTAGATAGATGATGTAGGCGATCATGGCCTGATGGGTGTGGAACGAGGAGGACTGTAGCTCGAACACCAGAGAACACTAAGTGAGGAACCCCTTGCATTCTCCCCGGTGGCCGTCATACCACTCAGGGGCTGGGATCTTGGGTTCCCGGTGCAGGTTCCCTGGAGGAATCATGACAACATCTGTAGCATTGGGTGATGAGACATGGGCATTGGGTCCTCCTGTGTTGGGGGCATGCTGTGGTTGGAGGGACTCGGCAAGTGCCCGAAGGGTCCCGGAGATCTGGGAGAGCTGTTCTTGCTAAAGGTGTTCTTTTCTGGGCTAACACATTCCATATCTGCGTGATCTCTGCTGAGTCCATGTTGTGGCAGAAGCTTGCTGGGAGGTGGTAAGGTTGGACCCAGGTGCAGAGAAGGTGATGAGGAATCAGTGGTTAAGGATAAACATAATACTTTACTGAGATACGGTAGCCGCAGGATCACAGTACACTTGAAAAAACAGCAAACAATAAGTCTCAAAAACTCACTCAGGAAACGAACGCACACAGTAAACAAGCTTCGGACCACAGAAAACACACCTCTTTTATCAGGGACACAATCATGAAATAATAAGACACACCTGAGTCCAATAAAAGTCTCTAGGGCGGTCTCTGCCGCACTCTGGTGCCAGGAGGAACCATGACACATGCCAAACCTTTTCAACCACGTGGACGGGGAAGATACCCTGTCACGCCTTTGTAACGACTGTGCGTGCTTGTGTGGGCATCAGAGCCTGTGTAATATTTTTTTATTTTTTATATTTCACCTTTATTTAACCAGGTAGGCTAGTTGAGAACAAGTTCTCATTTGCAACTGCGACCTGGCCAAGATAAAGCATAGCAGTGTGAACAGACAACACAGAGTTACACATGGAGTAAACAATAAACAAGTCAATAACACAGTAGAAAAAAAAGAGAGTCTATATACATTGTGTGCAAAAGGCATGAGGAGGTAGGCGAATAATTACAATTTTGCAGATTAACACTGGAGTGATAAATGATCAGATGGTCATGTACAGGTAGAGATATTGGTGTGCAAAAGAGCAGAAAAGTAAATAAATAAAAACAGTATGGGGATGAGGTAGGTAAAAATGGGTGGGCTATTTACCGATAGACTATGTACAGCTGCAGCGATCGGTTAGCTGCTCAGATAGATGTTTAAAGTTGGTGAGGGAGATAAAAGTCTCCAACTTCAGCGATTTTTGCAATTCGTTCCAGTCACAGGCAGCAGAGAACTGGAAGGAAAGGCGGCCAAATGAGGTGTTGGCTTTAGGGATGATCAGTGAGATACACCTGCTGGAGCGTGTGCTACAGGTGGGTGTTGCCATCATCACCAGTGAACTGAGATAAGGCGGAGCTTTACCTAGCATGGACTTGTAGATGACCTGGAGCCAGTGGGTCTGGCGACGAATATGTAGCGAGGGCCAGCCGACTAGAGCATACAGGTCGCAGTGGTGGGTGGTATAAGGTGCTTTAGTAACAAAGCGGATGGCACTGTGATAAACTGCATCCAGTTTGCTGAGTAGAGTATTGGAAGCCATTATGTAGATGACATCGCCGAAGTCGAGGATCGGTAGGGTAGTCAGTTTTACTAGGGTAAGTTTGGCGGCGTGAGTGAAGGAGGCTTTGTTGCGAAATAGAAAGCCGATTCTAGATTTGATTTTGGATTGGAGATGTTTGATATGAGTCTGGAAGGAGAGTTTACAGTCTAGCCAGACACCTAGGTACTTATAGATTCTAGGTCGGAACCATCCAGGGTGGTGATGCTAGTCGGGCGTGCGGGTGCAGGCAGCGAATGGTTGAAAAGCATGCATTTGGTTTTACTAGAGTTTAACAGCAGTTGGAGGCCACGGAAGGAGTGTTGTATGTCATTGAAGCTCGTTTGGAGGTTAGATAGCACAGTGTCCAAGGAAGTGCCAGAAGTTTACAGAATGGTGTCGTCTGCGTAGAGGTGGATCAGAGAATCGCCCGCAGCAAGAGCAACATCATTGATATATACAGAGAAAATAGTCGGCCCGAGAATTGAACCCTGTGGCACCCCCATAGAGACTGCCAGAGGACCGGACAACATGCCCTCCGATTTGACACACTGAACTCTGTCTGCAAAGTAGTTGGAGAACCAGGCAAGGCAGTCATTAGAAACAAAGAGATCTTCTGTTGAATCTGACAATTAATCTTAATGGTTGTACAGTCGTCTCAAATAAAACTGTGAAGGACCTCGGCGTTACTCTGGACCCTGATCTCTCTTTTGAAGAACATATCAAGACCATTTCAAGGACAGCTTTTTTTCATCTACGTAACATTGCAAAAATCAGAAACTTTCTGTCCAAAATTATGCAGAAATATTAATCCATGCTTTTGTCACTTCTAGGTTAGACTACTGCAATGCTCTACTTTCCGGCTACCTCCGGAAAAAAATAAACTTCAGTTAGTGCTAAATACGGCTGCTAGAATCCTGACTAGAACCAAAAAATTTGATCATATTACTCCAGTGCTAGCCTCCCTACACTGGCTTCCTGTCAAAGCAAGGGCTGATTTCAAGGTTTTACTGCTAACCTACAAAGCATTACATGGGCTTGCTCCTACCTATCTCGCTGATTTGGTCCTGCCGTACATACCTACACGTACGCTACGGTCACAAGACGCAGGCCTCCTAATTGTCCCTAGAATTTCTAAGCAAACAGCTGGAGGCAGGGCTTTCTCCTATAGAGCTCCATTTTTATGGAACGGTCTGCCTACCCATGTCAGAGACGCAAACTCGGTCTCAACCTTTAAGTCTTTACTGAAGACTCATCTCTTCAGTGGGTCATATGATTGAGTGTAGTCTGGCCCAGGAGTGGGAAGGTGAACGGAAAGGCTCTGGAGCAACGAACCGCCCTTGCTGTCTCTGCCTGGCCGGTTCCCTTCTTTCCACTGGTATTCTCTGCCTCTAATCCTATTACAGGGGCTGAGTCACTGGCTTACTGGGGCTCTCTCATACCGTCTCTGGGAGGGGTGCGTCACCTGAGTGGGTTGAGTCACTGATGTGATCATCCTGTCTGGGTTGGCGCCTCCCCCTTGGGTTGTGCCGTGGCGGAGATCTTTGTGGGCTATACTCAGCCTTGTCTCAGGATGGTAAGTTGGTGGTTGAAGATATCCCTCTAGTGGTGTGGGGGCTGTGCTTTGGCAAAGTGGGTGGGGTTATATCCTTCCTGTTTGGCCCTGTCCGGGGATGTCCTCGGATGGGGCCACAGTGTCTCCTGACCCCTCCTGTCTCAGCCTCCAGTATTTATGCTGCAGTAGTTTATGTGTCGGGGGGCTAGGGTCAGTTTGTTATATCTGGAGTACTTCTCCTGTCCTATTCGGTGTCCTGTGTGAATTTAAGTGTGCTCTCTCTAATTCTCTCTTTCTTTCTCTCTCTCGAAGGACCTGAGCCCTAGGACCATGCCTCAGGACTACCTGACATGATGACTCCTTGTTGTCCCCAGTCCACCTGGCCGTGCTGCTGCTCCAGTTTCAACTGTTCTGCCTTATTATTATTGGACCATGCTGGTCATTTATGAACATTTGAACATCTTGGCCATGTTCTGTTATAATCTCCACCCGGCACAGCCAGAAGAGGACTGGCCACCCCACATAGCCTGGTTCCTCTCTAGGTTTCTTCCTAGGTTTTGGCCTTTCTAGGGAGTTTTTCCTAGCCACCGTGCTTCTACACCTGCATTGCTTGCTGTTTGGGGTTTTAGGCTGGGTTTCTGTACAGCACTTTGAGATATCAGCTGATGTACGAAGGGCTATATAAATACATTTGATTTGATTTGATATGAAAAACCGAGGCTACTGAGTCTGCCGATAAGAATATGGTGATTGACAGAGTCGAAAGCCTTGGCCAGGTCGATGAAGACAGCTGCACAGTACTGTCTTTTATCAATGGCGGTTATGATATCGTTTAGTAATGCATTTCAATTAACAGGTGTGTCTTCTTAAAAGTGAATTTGTGGATTTTTTTTCCTTCTTAATGCGTTTGAGCCCAGGTAAGGGGTATACAGAACATAACCCTATTTGGTAAAAGACCAAGTCCATTTTATGGCCAGAACAGCTCAAGTAAGCAAAGAGAAACGAAAGTCCATCATTACTTTAAGACATGAAGGTCAATACGGAAAATTGCTATTGCTATGATCAAACTGGCTCTCATGAGGACTGCCACAGGAATGGAAGTTACCTCTGCTGTAGAGGATACGTTCATTAGAGTTACAAGCCTCAAATAAATGCTTCACAGAGTTCAAGTAACAGACACATCTCAACATCAACTGTTCAGAGGAGACTGTGTGAATCAGGTCTTCATTGTCAAATTGCTGCAAAGAAACCAATACTAACGGACACCAATAAGAAGAGACTTCCTTGGGCCAAGAAACACGAGCAATGGACATTAGATCGGTGGAAATTTGTCCTTTGATTTGGTGTCCAAATTGTAGACCGCCGTGTCTTTGTGAGACGTGGTGTGGGTAAACGGATGATCTCCACAAGTGTATTTCCCACCGTAAAGCATGCAGGAGGTGTTATGGTCTGGGGGTGCTTTGCTGGTGACACTGTCTGTGATTTATTTTGAATACAAGGCACACTTAACCAGCATGGCTACCACAGCATTCTGCAGCGATACGCCATCCAATCTGGTTTGGCTTTAGTGGGACTATCATTTGTTTTTCAACAGGACAATGACCCAACACACCTCCAGGCTGTGTAAGGGCTATTTGACCAAGAAGGAGAGTAATGGAGTGCTGCATCAGATGACCTGGCCTCAACCAAATTGAGATGGTTTGGAATGAGTCGGACTGTAGAGTGAAGGAAAAGCAGCCAACAAGTGCTCAGCATATATGGGAACTCCTTCAAGACTGTTGGGAAAGCATTCCAGGTGAAGCTGGTTGAGAGAATGCCAAGAGTGTGCAAAGATGTCATGAAGGAAAAAGATGGCTAATTTGAAAAATCTAAAATCTAAAATACATTTAGATTTCTTTAACACTGTTTTGGTTACTACGTGATTCCATATGTATTATCTCATAGTTTTGATGTTTTCACTATTATTCTACAATGTAGAAAATAGTCAAATAAAGAAAAACCCTTGAATGAGTAGGTGTTCTAAAACTTTTGACCGGTAGTGTATATTGTGTTCCGATGGTCCCTAACCATCCCCATAGGGATATCCAAAGTCAACCCAGATTTACCACAAGCATTACGACCGGGTCCTTGCAGCTGCACTCCGAATTGATGATTACTTGTGTGCTGCCAGCTGTGGGCATGTGGGTAACCCAACTTTAATTTCCATTGCGATGCAGTCACGACCACAAGTCTCACAAATCTTTGTTTTGGACAAGACTGACTTTATGACCAAAATGATCCTATTTACATTTGTAGTCAATTTTGACAGTAGAATAAATGTTTCTAACTATTGATGCCACATAGGCTGTTTTCTAAATGAGAAGTTGGTTTTTAGGAGCAGTTGCTCTTTAAATTGACTGTGTACTGACATGACCAGGGCAACTCAACTGTGAAGAAAAATTCAAGTGGAGGCATAACAGAGCACCATAACTCCAGACATGACAGTTAAGAAGCTACATAGCCCCTAGGCTATATGAATATAAAGAGACATGAGCCAAAACAAATTACCTGTAGAATGGAAAATTGAATAAGTTATAAGACCTCTATGATTCATTTAATTTAGTCAGTTCTAGCAGCTAATGTGAGATTTTTAGATTAGATAACATTCGAGGACACATAATTTAAGGGCCTATTTTCAATGTTTTGATTCACCTATAATCTAACAATTAATCTGGCCAGCTCTTCCCCTCTCTTTCTGGCTGGCCCCTTACCTTCTAAGTTGAAATTTGTTTATTTTTCATATACACAGTCTATACATGCAGTACACAGTGCAATGAAATGCTTACTTGCAGGTTAACCTCTCGACGGTGAAACAACAATAGAAAAAATAAGTAGCTATGAGAATAAAAAGAGACATCAAAATAAAAGCTCATTGAAATATTTTCACAAATTTACTAACAGGCAGTTTTTTGCAAATAGTTACATAGCCTATATGAAAATAACAGACATGAGCCAAGCATGTTTACCTGTAGAATGAATGATTATAAGACCTCGATGATTCATTTCATCTTATCAGTTCTACCACCTCAACATTGCCAATTTTAAACAAGGTTAAATATCAAGTTCTTGTAAAGTTCAGCTTCAGTCCACAGGGAGCACTGTGTCACTGCCAGAAGATATGTGCTTCAGTCAAAAAATCGTTCTCTCATCTCTTCGGCCTCAGCTAGCTAGCCAGCCAGTAGCGACCAAAAAGAGCTAGCTACAGAAACCAAACCCATCAAATACAGTTGTAAGAAATAAACACTTTTCCTAATATCATGACTTCTAAGGACATCCTTAGCTTGGTCACTAAATATACTGTTAAATAACTCTGACTGACACCCAATAGCTTAAGGATGCTGAACGATAGCGTATTAGCATTAGCCAACCGTTATGCTGAGGGAGACTAGCTAGTTAACTACCACCAACCCTGGCTAACTCTACTGCTCTTGCTGCACTTTGACTTTCTGGCTGTTCTGCCCTCTCCACCATATTCACTTCTGCCTGCTTGTGCTCAACCTGCTCGCTTTTTTGCCTCTCTTTCAGAAGTTCAGAATATCCATATTTGTTCTGTGCTATAGACTGACTGAATGACAGGTGTTTTGCTGAGTGATGACATTGACATGTAACTGGTGCTGTAACGGTGGATCAAGGCATGTGGGTGGTTCACTGCATTGTGAAATCTCGACCAATCACAGCAGGCACCGTGTCACTCCAGGGGCTTCTTGCAGTGCCTGCTACTGCCTAGTGCAGTATATTGTATTGTTAATTTTTGTCATAAAAATGTGTCAGTAAAACTTTTATATATATACTGAATAGCACAAAAATTTGTGTTTATGGAAACTCATATCAGCCACAAATGTAATTTTAAAAAAATGACCATCAAAAGATTTGGGGCTGGGCCAAAACCTCCAGCACTTAAGCCGCAGAAGCCCAGACCTAATTACGCCACTGACTCAAGCAGTAGAACATTTGAGGTGCCAGTACTCAGTTCAGGTGAACTCCTGCCCAAGTCAAGCATTGAAAAGTTGAAGCGCCCTGTCAAAATGTGCTAGCAAATTCTAAATGTTCCAGCCAGCGGATACATGACTGACTTCGCACTTTGGTTGCAATGCATCACATCAGATGACACGAGAAGCATCACCCATTAATTAATCTGACAGAAGCTCTCCCTCTCTTTTTATCTCTCTCTCTTATCTTTCATCTGGAAGGTCTAGCTACCATAGAGGAGCCTGGAAAGGCCTCCTGCTGTCACAGCTATTCTGTAGCAGAGGAATGTAATAGATACAGTGTCTGTTGGCGGAATAAAACCATCTAGATGGGCCTCTGACCAGTCAGCATGTTGTGATAACCATGACAAGCGAGAAAGCTACTCGTAGAAAAAAAGGTGCTATCTAGAACCTAAAAGGGTTATTCGGCTGTCCCCATAGGTGAACCCTTTGGAGAACCCTTTTGGGTGCCATGTAGAACCCTTTTCACAGATAAAAAGGGGTTCTATGTTTCTAAGAGTGTATGTCAGATAACTCCTTGGGAAAGGTGCTACACTATTTTGTATTTTATTGTAAATTATTGGGCGATTCACTTGATTAAATTCATTGTCAGTTGTAGCACAGTCAGCTGAAAGGTTATTGTTTGCAACAATCAAACAATAAAAGTTTGCCTGGTGGAAATGAAAGAATGATACAAAAGATACCGATACAGGTAACACTTTACAATAACCTTCCATTTGTAAAGGGTTTATAAAGTAGTTATAATTACGTTAATGATTATTTAATCATTTGTAAATGCAATATAAACCATTCATAAATGGTTATATCGTATTAGTCAAAATAGGGCAATAACTCAGTGTTTGCAAAGCAGTGACCCACTATTTCTGAAATTTTTGCGTCCCATAATGCTATTCAGAAAATAGGCATGGCTTCACAACATTTTCAAATTTGAAGAATATGGAGGAAAATATGCAGCCGAAGTACAACAGGAGCGGATACAAATTCATTGCTTTAACTAATTATGACAAATATTAACAAAATGTTGAGCAATGTAATAAATTAATGCCTTTTCAAATAAGTTACATTGAATGTTATGTTGTCTGACAATTTGTTAGCTTCGCTAGGCTTACGAACGCATAGCATATCATTACAGCAGTTGCTTTTACAGTGCATTCGGAAAGTATTCAGACCCCTTGAGTTTTTCCACATTTTGATACGTTATAGACTTACTCTAAAATTGGTTAAATTGTTTTTTCATCTCATCGATCTACACACAATACCCCATGATGACAAAGCGAACACAAGTTTTTCGAATTTTAGAAAATGTATTAAAAAATAAAAAGTATTCAGACCCTTTACTCAGTACTTTGTTGAAGCACTTGGCCGCGATTACAGCCTCGAGTCTTCTTGGTCATGACGCTACCAGCTTGGCACACCTGTATTTGGATAGTTTCTCCCAAGCTTATCTGCAGATCCTCTCAAGCCCAGTCAGGTTGGATGGGGAGCGTCGCTGCACAGCTATTTTCATGTCTCTCCAGAGATGTTTGATCGGGTTCAAGTCTGGGCTCTGGCTGTCCCGAAGCCACTCCTGCGTTGTCTTGGCTGTGTGCTTAAGGTCATTGTTCTGTTGGAAGGTGAACCTTCCAACAGATCCTGAGCGTTCTGGACAGGTTTTCATCAAGGATCTCTCTGTACTTTGCTCTGTTCATCTTTCCCTCAATCCTGACTAGTCTCCCAGTCCCTGCCGCTGAAAAACATCCCCACAGCATGATGCTTCACCGTAGGGATGGTGCCAGGTTTCCTCCAGACGTGACGCTTGGCATTCAGGCAAAACAGTTCAATCTTGATTTCTTCAGACCAGAGAATCTTGTTTCTCATGGTCTCAGAGTTCTTGAGTTGTCTTATGCCAAACTACAAGCGGGCCTTTTACTGAGGATTGACTTTCGTCTGGCCACACTACCATGGCCTGATTGGTGGGGTGCTGCAGAGATGGTTTTCCTTCTGGATGGAGGCCACTGTGTCCTTGGGGACCTTCAATGCTGCAGAAATGTTTTGATACCCTTCCCCAGATCTGTGCCATCAACAATTTATAAAAACCTGTTTTCGCTTTGTCACCATGGGATATTGTGTGTAGATTGTTGAGGGGGAAAAGTATTTAATACTTTTTAGAAGAAGACTGTGACGTAACAAAATGTGGAAAAAGGAAAGGGGTCTGAATACATTCCGAATGCACTGTATGTACCGGTATATAAGCTAGCTACCATCCTAACGTTAGTTGGCTACTAATATATCGAACTTGCCAGTATATTAACTATATGCTATCTAACTATGTACCCAACATTTATTGACTTGATTATTCACGTCAATCTTAGATTAACTAAGTGGTATAGTCATTGTCCGTTGTCAATGGACATTGTTAATGAAGTCGTATGCTAACATGCTATACTAACAAGCTATGCTAACAAGCTTGCAGAAGTTGCATAGCAACAACATCAACTTCTGGTAGATACGCAAAGTGCTAGAACACTCAACTGAAAGGATACTGTCCTTTTACAGTATACTAAAATGAACTAATAGTATATATTATGTAGTATATACTCATTCAGTATGTAGTATACAATATGTTAGTTTGTGTATTCGAACACAGCTTTTAAGTTAGTCTTAAAATTGAAACCACTTGTGTGCTGACAAAGGATGCTAGCTAGCTAACTTACCATTTACCTAGTAAGAGACATTACCTGAGTTCAAAAGTTAGATAACTAGCTAACTAGCGTGCTAATCCAAAAAAAGCTAGCTAACAAATTGCATGGAAATTCAGTCATGTCGATGTTAGCTAGTTAGCTTGCAGCTAACTTTTGCTAGCTAGCTAAGCTAACTAGCCAGCAAACACAATATACTTAGCTAGCTAACTATACCATGCCAAAAATTATCCCATGCTAAATCGTCTAGCAGAATTTCTATACTTAAAAACACATTTTAGTTTCTACCTAATGCTTGCTAGCTAGGAAGTACAGAGGCAAAAAATTTTTTTTAACTAAACCAAGACAGACCACAGCCTGTCATTTCAAATGGGAACAAATGAGCCATAGTAGGCAGAACAAGCAAGAAGGTGGGCAAAGCCAAGCACGAGCTAGCAAGATCATATTGACACATTCTAGCATACCTTTGCATATTTATGTTAGGGAACGCCTACTCTGTGAACTGCGCATATGCAATAACTAAATTTGCCTTTGCACTCTTTCTAAACAACAAAAAATGTTAAACCTTTGGCAAAGGGTAGTCTACAAAACTTAGCCCACTCTGTTCGTGACAGTTTGTAGTTTTGGGAACAGAAAAGTGTATTGAGATCAAATGTTTAATCGATGAGTAAATTATCAGAATGTCTGACAAAACCCATGTTCTCCCACTGCTGGTCATTGGAATTCTCTCACTACCATATATTGGATAGTGAGTGGAAGCGCCAACCAGATGCTTCATATTTATACATCCGGTGAAATATCTGTCTCATTGTTCTATCTTTGACAGAGGTGCTAGCAAACGTTAGCTAGATAGCTAGCTAATTAGCTAGTGTGATAAATCATCCAGCTGAACTTCTGTATCCAAAAGTGAAATACATTCCATAGAGAATATACTGTCTCCTCTCCTCTCAATATTTGTATCTTGTGAACAACGTTTCTTTCATGCAATCTCATTTTGTCTGGCCTTTGCACACTTCTCATAGCCACTTCCATCCTGATTCTTCAAGATGCACTGTCACATGGTGTAAGTGTCAACACAAAATACAGGGCATGTTCCAGGTCGTCTTTATTTCAAGCTCGTTTCACAGATGGGCAGATCTCACAAAGTCGGGGGAATATCTCAGAAACCAGCGAACCACACCATTAATTCCTGGAATAAATAAGTGTACCAATGCATCATCAGGGTTTCAAAAGTGGTGCAAGACACATCATGGAATCCAACCATTTCTGTTCCTGGTACAGAGCAACAATGCGTCACACCAACAAGTGAGAAAATAACTATTGTTTAACTGTGCAACCACTTAAAATAAGGTTGCATGATGATACATAAGGGTTCAATATTATATGCATGTGTACATTAAGTGCATTAATAGATGGTTAACAGCTGGAGGTATATAGTGTCTCATTATTTGGCAAGCAATGACTGGTTATCGTACTATTTTGAAACATTTTGTTATAACCAACTTATTAATGGTTTATAATGCAGTTACACATTTTTAAATAACCGGTGATGTAATTACAAACCCTTTACAAATGGAACCTTATTGTAAAGTGTTACCGATTCAGGTAGTGTTTTAATTTTGTCTCTAGCCAATGGCTATGTTTTGGACCAGTCTGACACCTCTCCAGATAACAAGAGAGAACTCTGTTGTTAAAGGCATAGTTGTTTAAAAATAATCAATGGAAGTAGAAAGGCATAGCGAAGCTGGGAAGTTGATAGTCTATTAGGCTGTTATGGAGTTTTGCACACATGAATACATTTGCACAGTGTTTAAAATACAGGTAACTGACTAAATAATGGATACACTTGAGTAAATGAGGGATACAAAGTGTATTGAAAGCAGGTGCTTCCACACAGGTGTGGTTCCTGAAATTAATTAAGTAGTTAACATCCATCATGCTTAGGAATAAAAATGCTGGGCAGGCCAGTATTTTGGCTACCATGGCCCCGTAGAATGACAATGCCCCATCCACTGGAGTGGTCACTGTATGGTTTGATGAGCATGAAAACTATGTAAACCACATGCCATGGCCGTCTCAGTCACCAGATCTCAACCCAATTGAACACTTATGAGAGATTCTGGAGTGGCACCTCAGACAGCATTTTCCACCACCATCAACAAAACACCAAATGATTGAATTTCTCATGGACACCCTATTCATTTCTTATGGCTGGGGGCAGTATTGAGTAGCTTGGATGAATAAGGTGCCCAGAGTAAACGGTCTGCTACTCAGGCCCAGTTGCTAATATATGCATATTATTAGTAGATTTTGATAGAAAATAGATAGAAACGTTTCTAAAACTGTTTGAATGATGTCCGTGAGTATAACAGAACTCATATGGCAGGCACAAACCTGAGAAAAAATCCAACCAGGAAGTGAGAAATCTGAGGTTTGTAGTTTTTTAACTCTTTGTCTATCGAATATACAGTGTCTATTTGCAGTTCCCAAGGCTTCCACTAGATGTCAACAGTCTTTAGAACCTTGTTTGATGCTTCTACTGTGAAGGAGGGGGGAATGGGAGCTAAATGAGTCAGGGCTCTGCCCGAGTGGCATGAGCTGGTCACATGCGTTCACATGAGAGTTAGCTTGCGTTCCATTGCATTTCTGAAGACAAAGCAATTCTCCGGTTGGTACATTATTGAAGATTTATGTTAAAAACATCCTAAAGATTGATTCTATACTTCATTTGACATGTTTCTACGGACTGTAACGGAACTTTTTGACTTTTCGTCTGGACTGCTCGTCATGAATTTGGATTACTGGGCTGAACACGGGAACAAAAAGGAGGTATTTGGACATAAATTATGGATTTTATCGAACAAATCAAACATTTATTGTGGAACTGGGATTCCTGGGAGTGCATTCTGATGAAGATCATCAAAGGTAAGTGAATATTTATAATGTTATTTCTGACTTCTGTTGACTCCACAACATGGCGGATATCTGTATGGCTTGATTTGTTGTCTGAGAGCTGTACTCAGATTATTGCATGGTGTGCTTTTTCGGTAAAGCTTTTTCGAAATCTGACACAGCGGTTGCAGTAAGGAGAAGTGTATCTATAATTCCATGCATAACACTTGAATCTTTTAGCAATGTTTATTATGAGTATTTCTGTAAATTGATGTGGCAAAATCACAGAATGTTTTGGAACTACTAGACATAACGTGCCAATGTAAACTCAGATTTTTGTATATAAATATGAACTTTATTGAAAAAAACATACATGTATTGTGTAACATGAAGTCCTATGAGTGTCATCTGATGAAGATCATCAAAGGTTAGTGATTCATTTTATCTCCATTTCTGCTTTTTGTGACTCCTCTCTTTGGCTGGAAAAATGGCTGTGTTTTTCTGTGACTAGGTGCAGACCTAACATAATCGTTTGGTGTGCTTTCGTCGTAAGGCCTTTTTGAAATCGGACACTGTGGTGGGATTAACAACAAGTGTATCTTTAAAATGGTGTAAAATACTTCTATGTTTGAGGAATTTTAATTATGAGATTTCTGTTGTTTTGAATTTGGCGCCCTGCACTTTCACTAGCTGTTGTCATATCGATCCCGTTAGTGGGACTCAAGCCATAAAGACGTTTTAAGACACTTTATGTTGGCATTTAATTTATTTTGGCAGTTACCTGTACATCTTGATAGTATTGTAAAGCCTGTGTAACAGAATGGGTCTTGACCTGTGTTCATTTATCACCATGGGCCTGAAGGTGACGCATCGTCCATGTGTAATCAAGTGTGGAGAAACACACCCCGGGGCAACGTCTACCAAGGAGCTTTAATGCCTCTGACAGGCTACACAAGGAGGCCATGCTGCAGTGATAAGACCTGATATGATTCACTACACCTTCATGTCACATCAAACGTTATGCAAAGCCATTTCTGCTTGGGATGATTGATGCAGGCCTGGTGTGCTATTCATCAGAACTATGTCAAACAAGCCTCTTTGGGGTCCTCATGCCTCCAGAGTTAAGCCCCCCATGTCATTGGTTGTTAACGCACTCATCTGACAGGAGGAGAAAATCCTCTGTCGTAGGCTAATTATCTACTGTTCCGCTTATCTAATATGCACAACTATAGTATAAGATATTATTTTATTTGAAAGGACTTCATTTCTGGTGGTCGTGCTTGTCCTGTCTGCCAAGACTAATGCTGGAGCTGTCCTGTTTTATTTTCGCTGTAATCGCTGCGCTGTGTGTTGAAAGCTTAGGATAGAGAACAATGGGACTGTCATTTCACTAGCAGAGAATAAAATAACTTTTATTGTAAGTCCCCTAGCTGGATGTCTTGTCAGGATCACATTTGCGCAAGGCTGTAGACAACGACTGAAACATTCAATATAGGGCTGAAGTTAGGGATAATATTCTTAAACCTTGCACGACTTATCTGAAATTGCTGAAGGTTAAGGAAGGTCAACGCTTCAATCTAAAAAAAAATACAAATAGCAGATAACAACATTTAGAACCTTGATGAAACCATGTGGTCACAGGAGCCTTGGCAGACACTGATTGCAGCATTATTGAGATTTGGCTGGTACCTACTCAAGGTCTCTTTGAGAAGCATCAGCTAGCCCAGTCTGAAACCATAGAGCTGCATACAGAGGTTCTAAAAGATGTTGGGATTAGTCTATAGGCATACATGATGTATGGTCCTGTATCAGCATCTGGCATCATTTGTAATATGACAGTCACAGTAGTGTTTCAAATTTAAAGATGAATCAGAGATATTGCAATATATTCCCATAAAATCCAACACAATTGGTTCCAGTGAACTTACTGTGAGACTGTACATTAATTATTTAGCAACACTGAATCATAACCATTGTTTAATGGTACAAAAAAATTGAACATGAAATGTTAGAGCACAATTTAAACTGCCTGTTCTCCGTGTGACATTTTAACAATGTCAGTCATTCATCACTCTTACGAAACTGCTTGTTATGAGAAACGAAATGGGAATGTAATATTGATTTAAGCAATTGTACCTTCAAGTATTTTAAAGTGAAATCCCAGCTAATACAGATTTATGGAGGGCACTGTCTCCTCCAGAAATCGAGAGTAATAATGTCATGTGCTTTGCCAAGAAGACCCTCATCCGGATGAATGGGGCAGCGATTACTCAAAATTAGATTCTCGTCATCTTTGCATTGGAATTCGTTACAGTTTTCCATTATAGTTTTCTATCAGTCACCAACCAATCATTGTTATTAAGTAAAACAGAGTTGACAATGTGGCCTTCAAGAGAGGGTTCTTTTGTAAACCTAATACAGTGGATGCATGGATAAAATACCCACCTCAGTTACCTGGCTGTAAACTTTGGTTCCCACCTTCACTCTCACCCACACACAGCTGTAAGGCCTATAAACCGTACATTCTCAATACATATCTCTGCCCGACTCGACTTGGTACTAGCTTTCCTGCCCCTCAAAGGAATTTGAATTATTTCCACCTTAAAATGCACTCCAATGTCAACTTTAGGAAAGTTTTACACAGTTAGGGCTGGATTTAATCTGTCGCAACAAAGATCAGTGTTGAAGCTAAAACGCTGATTTTTCGGCACTACGGATTGAATCCAGACCTTAATTTTTGCTTCTGTTTTTCCGAATAACAAAGAACATGTTGTATTTGTTTGTAGCAGAGAGTGTGAAAGACAGAGAAAGGGAGTGTGAGACAGACAGTACAGTGTCGGAAGTCGGAAGTTTACATACACCTTAGCCAAATACAGTACATTTGAACTCAGTTTTTCACAATTCCTGACATTTAATCATAGTAAAAATTCCCTGTCTTAGGTCAGTTAGGATCACCACTTTATTTTAACAATGTGAAATGTCAGAATAATAATAGAGAGAATGATTTATTTCAGCTTTTCTTTCTTTCATTACATTCCCAGTGCATCAGAAGTTTACATACACTCAATTAGTATTTGATAGCATTGCCTTTACATTGTTTAACTTGGGTCAAACGTGTCAGGTGGCCTTCCACAAGCTTCCCACAATAAGTTGGGTGAATTTTGGCCCATTCCTCCTGACAGAGCTCGTGCAACTGAGTCAGGTTTGTAGGCCTCCTTGCTCGCACACGCCTTTTCAGTTCTGCCCACAAATTTTCTATGGGATTGAGGTCAGGGATTTGTGATGGCCACTCCAATACCTTTACTTTGTTGTCCTTAAGCCATTTTGTCACAACTTTGGAAGTATGCTTGGGGTCATTGTCCATTTGGAAGACCCATTTGTGACCAAGCTTTAACTTTAAGCTGATGTCTTGAGATGTTGCTTCAATATATCCACATAATTTTCCAACCTCATGATGCCATCTATTTTGTGAAGTGCACCAGTCTCTCCTGCAACAAAGCACCCCCACACATGATGCTGCCACCCCCGTGCTTCACTGTTGGGATGATGTTCTTCGGCTTGCAAGCATCCCCCTTTTTCCTCCAAACATAACGATGGTCATTTTGGCCAAACAGTTCTATTTTTGTTTCATTTGACCAGAGGACATTTCTCCAAAAAGGACGATATTTGTCCCCATGTGCAGTTGCAAACTGTAGTCTGGCTTTTTATTGCGGTTTTGGAGCAGTGACTTCTTCCTTGCTGAGCGGCCTTTTAGGTTATGTCGATAAAGGACTCGTTTTACTGTGGATATAGATACTTTTGTACCTGTTTCCTCCAGCATCTTCACAAGGTCCTTTGCTGTTGTTCTGGGATTGATATGCACTTTTCACACCAAAGTACGTTCATCTCTACGAGACAGAACACGTCTCCTTCCTGAGCGATATGACAGCTGCGTGGTCCCATGGTGTTTATACTTGCGTACTAGACCTCAGAAAAATCAACAGTCTCAACGTCAATAGTGAAGAGGCGACTCCGGGCCAGTTGAGGATTTTGAGGCGTCTGTTTCTCAAACTAGACACTCTAATTTACTTGTCCTCTTGCTCAGTTGTGCACTGGGGCCTCCCACTCCTCTTTCTATTCTGCTTAGAGCCAGTTAGTGCTGTTCTGTGAAGGGAGTAGGACACAGCGTTGTACGAGATCCTCAGTTTCTTGGCAATTTCTCGCATGGAATAGCCTTCATTTCTCAGAACAAGAATAGACTGACGAGTTTCAGAGAAGTTCTTTGTTTCTGGCCATTTTGAGCCTGTAATCGAACCCACAAATGCTGATGGTCCAGATACTCAACTAGTCTAAAGAAGGCCAGTTTTATTGCTTCTTTAAATCAGCACAACAGTTTTCAGCTGTGCTAACATAATTTCAAAATGGTTTTCTAATGATCAGTTAGCCTTTTAAAATGATAAACTTGGATTAGCTAACACAACGTGCCATTGGAACACAGGACTCATGGTTGCTGATAATGGCTGTTACGGATACAGTTATCCTGTGTGTGTGTGTGTGTATCCTGTGTGTTTCTTTTCTCTCCTTCTCCCCTCACAGGTGAAAACCATCACTCCCCAATCAGTCAACAATCAATCATCAATCAGAAGACACACCTCCTCCTATTTCCTACCCTATCACAGTTCCTTCCCCATGGTTTAAAAACCCCATCATTTGTTTGTTCTAGAGCAATCTCTAGCTCAATCTCTAGCTCAATCTCTCTGTAAATGCCATGTCTGTAGGTCTCTGTGTTTCACTCTCGCTTTGTGTCATAACCTCTCTTTTGTTTAAGCACCTCATAGCACTTTGTCATCACCTGTGAGTATTGTTTTTGGTTATGGTGTTTGTGTTTGTTTGCTGATGGGAAAAGGGGAAACCAAGACAAGTCGCCCATGGGCATACACTACCCGTAGGTGAACTTTGTTAAATACACTAGTTAGAACTGGGCGGACCACCAACTTTATTTTTGGTTAGTTAGTTAGCTGTTGTTAAAGTAGGCTAGTCTAGCTTAGGGGTGTTTTTGAATACTTATTGTTTCTTTTCTTGGGTCCAGCTCAGCCCCTTTTCCTGCTCCCCCATTACCGTGTGTTTATAAATAAACCTAGAGTTTGACGGTAGATTTCTGTTGTCGTGGTTATTTCGTGCACACTTTTACTTTGTCACAATAATAATTTGCATGAGTTATATTACGGGTCTCATTACCATCCCCCCTAGACTGTCGGGCCAAAGGGATTCGTAACATAAGTGGGGGCTCGTCCGGGATCTGTCATAACTGACACCCATGCCGCTCATGTAGATTGTTGTAGTGGTATAGTTCAGTGTTGAGCGTCATAGCTGATGTAGCATTAGTGTTTGCTATTTTCTTTGGCACTTGTGAAGTAGTGTAAAATGACTACTTTTGATTTGAAATCCTTTTTGGATAACCCTTCGTGGGAGGTTTTTGACAAATGTCGTAGAGTTGATTTAATGACCTTGGCTGACCATTATTCAGTATCGATTCCGCAGAGTTTAGTTAAGGCGGAGGTTAAACGGCTAGTATTAAATGTATTGTTGGAAGAGCAGGTGCTTGTGTTACCGCTGCCTGAGTCTACTACCCCTGTAGCGGATGTTGCTGCTCCTGTAAGCCCATTGGTGTCTGATAATGAGGGCGAGGCTAAAACACCAGCCACATTGTCCCGTTTTGATCCACTCTCCCCACTGTCAAATGGTGATGCCAGGAGGGATGTCCGTTTAGCACAGTTCCAACTGGAGGTGGAAGAGAGCCCAAATTAGGCAAGAGACTCTCCAGTTGGAGATATGTAAAATAGAGGCAGAAAAAGAACGAGAACAACGGCATTTGGAGATGTGTAAAATTGAGGCAGACAGAGAACAAAGGCAGTTGGAGTTCAAAATGCGCCAGATGGAACTGGAGGCAGAGACAGCGAGGCTAGCCTCCGGTCCTACTGTGCCTGTTTGTGAGCCGTCCTCACCTACTGTGTCCTCAAACACGTTTGACATTAGTAGGCAGATTGCCTTAGTACCTTTGTTCAGAGAGTCAGAGGTTGACTCCTATTTTTGTGTATTTGAGCGTATAGCCGTAGCATTGAAATGGCCTGAAGAGGTATGGTGCCTATTACTTCAGTGTAAATTAACTGGTAAAGCCCAAGAGGTTTTGTCAGCGCTACCTCTGGAGGACAGTTTGAATTATGAAGTGGTCAAAGCTACTGTTCTTCGTGCCTATGAGCTTGTGCCTGAGGCATACCGACAGAGATTTAGGTCTCATAGAAAGTCTTCTAGTAAGACTTATGTGGAATTTGCTAGAGACAAGGGAAATCTGTTTGATAAATGGCATGCTGCTAGTAAGGTAACTGATTTCAACTCTCTCCGGGAGTTAATCTTGTTGGAAGAGTTTAAAAATTGCTTGCCCGAACGCATTGTAGTTTACCTAAACGAACAGAAAGTATCCTCCCTGGCAGAAGTGTCTGTGTTGGCAGACGAGTTTGTGTTGACGCACAAGAGTGTGTTTTCGGCTCAAACTGAGAGTAGAGTCACTGAGTTTCCTACCTTTAGCCCTAGTTGGCCAGCAGTAGTATATCAAGCACGCCAGAAGAATGAGCGTCCCAGTTTCTATTGTCATAAAGTAGGACATATGATTAATGATTGCTTCCTGCTTAAACGCAAACAAGGGATGCCTCTTCGTGCCAAGCCACCAACAGGTGTTGCTCTAATTCGTACGGTTGTGAGGTCTGCAACAAAACAGGTGCCTCAGGGTAACTGTAGTTTGAAAGTCTCAGTCCCCGACCACAGTTATGAACCATTCATTTTCGAGGGGTTTGTGTCCCTAACGAATGACGAAGCGTCTCAACGACCGGTTAAAATCCTTAGAGATACTGGTGCGGCGCAGTCGTTTATATTGTCTGATGTGTTGCCCTTATCTGACGATACATATTGTGGTTCCAGTGTGTTAGTGCAGGGTATTGAAATGGGTTTTATCCCAGTGCCATTGCACTTTGTGAAAGTACACTCTGAGTTAATCAGTGGAATATTCAGAGTGGGGGTACGTCCTATGTTGCCAGTGAAAGGTGTGACCTTTATAATGGGTAACGATATTGCCGGAGGAAAGGTAGTACCCGTATTGGAAGTATTGGATAAAAGTGACCACTCTCTCTAATGAGCTGGCACAGAGTTATCCACATGTGTTCCCCGCTTGTGCTGTCACTGTGCTCAGGCACGACAAGAGGGTGACGTGATAGATTTGTCAAACACTGTTCTGTTCAAAGAGGTTGATCAAGAAGATGGATTGTGTGATACCTCTGAGAAGCTGATCACCTCTGACAAACAGCCCAGGAAAGAATCAAAGAACGTTGAACTTATTGCTGATGCAATACAGTTACCAGTCACTCGTGAGCAGCTGATTGCTAACCAAAAGGTTGACAACAAGCTTGCTAAATGTTTTTCTAGTGTTGTCTCATTGGAAGATGTGAAGAAGAAGAACGGGCTTACTTCATTGATGGTAATCTCCTCATGCGTAAATGGAAATCCCATGTTGACGCGGATGGAGATTGGAATGCTGTTTACCAAATAGTGATTCCTACAGCCTTTCGACAAAATGTGTTATCCCTTGCTCATGATCACCAGTGGTCTGGTCATTTAGGAATCACAAAAACTTATGATCGGATCCTTCGACATTTCTTTTGGCCGGGTTTAAAACAAGATGTGGCTCAGTTCTGTCGGACATGCCACACATGTCAGATAACAGGAAAACCAAATCAGGTTATTCCTCCCGCTCCTCTTTGTCCCATACCTGTCATAGGTGAACCATTCGAGCATGTGGTGGTTGATTGTGTCGGACCGTTATCAAGACAAAATCGGGTAACCAGTTTTTGTTAACGATAATGTGTATGGCTACAAGATACCCCGAGGCCATTCCTCTGAGAAGGATTACAGCCCCGGTAGTGAGTAAAGCCTTAATAAAATTCTTCACGACATTCGGGTTACCTAGGTGGTACAAAGCGATCAAGGTACCAATTTCCTATCCAAGCTCTTCAAGCAGGTGTTAAAATCCTTGTCAATTACGCACCGTGTGTCAAGCGCCTATCACCCAGAGTCTCAGGGTGCACTTGAAAGATGGCATCAGACACTGAAGTCTATGCTACGTAAATATTGTTTGGAATCTGAGAAAGATTGGGATGAGGAGTTCCTCTAGTTTTGTTTGCTGCTCGTGAAACTGTGCAGGAGTCCCTAGGTTTCAGCCCGGCTGAACTGGTGTTTGGTCACACAGTGAGAGGACCAATGAAAGTCCTTAAAGAACAGTTCTTGTCCCAAGAGTTGTGTACCAGAGATGAGAATGTGTTGGACTACGTTAGTCGCTTTCGTGAGCGCCTACACCAAGCTTGTGCTCTCGCAAAGGAAGCTCTGTCTTCCTCACAGAGGAGCATGAAAAGACACTATGATAAAGAGGCTGTTTCTCGTCCACTACAGCCAGGTGACCAAGTACTGGTGTTATTACCTGTTCCAGGATCTTTCACTGTCAGCTCGTTTCTCGGGTCCTTATTTAATTGAAAAGAAAATAAGTGAAACTGACTATGTGCTTCAAACTCCTGATAGACAACGCCAATCTCGTGTGTGTCACATTAACATGTTGAAAGCTTACCACACCCGACCCATCACACAGTTCGAGAGTTCAAAAACAGAGGAAGGTACTGCTGTCTCCTCTGCTACTACTGCTATGATAGTGGACTGTCATATTGATGATGTTGATGGCTTGGAGTTGCGCAATACTCAGCAGCAGTGTGTTAGATTGCCCAACTCAGAAATGCTGCTGTCTATCCAATCCGGTCTGGTTCATTGAGCGGATGGACAGGCCAATGATATTGTGAGGCTACTACACAGTTTTCCATGTCTCTTTAATGACGTTCCTACTCGCACAAACGTGTTGGAACATGACATTAATGTTGGAAATGCTACACCTATCAAGCAACACCCATATCGTATCAACGCTTCCAAGAGGAAGATAATGAGGGATGAGGTGAAATATTTGTTGGAGAATGACCTGGCTAAGCCAAGTTCAAGCCCTTGGAGTTCTCCTTGCATTTTGGTTCCTAAACCTGATGGTACGTCCAGGTTATGTACGGATTATCGAAAGGTAAATTCTGTCACAATGCCAGATTCGTTCCCGTTACCCCGACTGGACGACTGTATCGACACTATTGGTGCTGCTAAGTATGTAACTAAGTTAGACCTCTTAAAAGGTTACTGGCAGGTTCCGTTCTTCACGTGCTTCTGAGATTTCTGCCTTTGTGACCCCAGACAACTTCCTACAGTACTCAGTCATGGCTTTTGGGATGCGAAATGCACCAGCCACTTTCCAACGACTGGTTAACTCCGTATTAGCTGGCGTTCCTAATTGTAGTGCATACCTTGATGACCTAGTGATTTATTCGTCTGAGTGGTCAGATCATGTTGACTCGCTAAGGGTAGTATGTGAACGGTTGGCAGCTGCTTCTCTAACCCTGAACTTGGCAAAGTGCGAGTTTGGGAAGGCTACTGTTACCTATCTCGGTAAAGAGGTTGGCCATGGACAGGTGCGCCCTGTTGATGCCAAGGTCTTGGCTATAACTGCATTCCCTGCACCTACCACCAGACGAGAGCTACGCCGCTTTTTAGGGATGGTTGGCTACTACCGTAGCTTCTGTAAGAATTTCTCTGCGGTAGTTGCTCCATTGACCGATTTGCTTAGTCCAGCTAGACCATTTGTGTGGTCCCCTGATTGTAAGAGAGCTTTTGAATCTGCGAAAGCACTCTTATGTAGTACACCTGTACTTGCTGCTCCAGATTTTGAACAACCGTTCAAACTTGAGGTAGATGCTAGTGCCAGAGGTGCTGGTGCTGTTCTACTGCAGCAGGACAAGAGTGGAGTGGATCATCCCGTTTGTTATTTTTCACGTAAATTTACTAAATGTCAAACAAACTATGCGACAATAGAACAAGAAGCTCTTGCTTTGTTGTTGGCTCTGCAATACTTTGAAGTATATATTGGTTCCAGTGCCCTACCCGTGATTGTATATACTGACCATAACCCCTTAGTTTTTCTCCACCGAATGTACAACCAGAACCAGCGCCTTATGCGTTGGGCGCTGATTGTACAAAATTATAATTTGGAGATCCGCCACAAAGGGTTCTGATAATGTGTTGGCAGATGCTTTGTCTCGTGTGTGAAAATGATTTCTGTATGTTTCGCAAGGTTGTGAGTATTCATTGAAATACTGTAGTCGCCACCCCTAGGGTTGCTCTTTTAAGGGTGGGAGTGTTACGGATACAGTTATCCTGTGTGTGTGTGTATCCTGTGTGTTTCTTTTCTCTCCTTCTCCCCTCACAGGTGAAAACCATCACTCCCCAATCAGTCAACAATCAATCATCAATCAGAAGACACACCTCCTCCTATTTCCTACCCTATCACAGTTCCTTCCCCATGGTTTAAAAACCCCATCATTTGTTTGTTCTAGAGCAATCTCTAGCTCAATCTCTAGCTCAATCTCTCTGTAAATGCCATGTCTGTAGGTCTCTGTGTTTCACTCTCGCTTTGTGTCATAACCTCTCTTTTGTTTAAGCACCTCATAGCACTTTGTCATCACCTGTGAGTATTGTTTTTGGTTATGGTGTTTGTTTGCTGGTGGGAAAAGGGGAAACCAAGACAAGTCGCCCATGGGCATACACTACCCGTAGGTGAACTTTGTTAAATACACTAGTTAGAACTGGGCGGACCACCAACTGTATTTTTGGTTAGTTAGTTAGCTGTTGTTAAAGTAGGCTAGTCTAGCTTAGGGGTGTTTTTGAATACTTATTGTTTCTTTTCTTGGGTCCAGCTCAGCCCCTTTTCCTGCTCCCCCCATTACCGTGTGTTTATAAATAAACCTAGAGTTTGACGGTAGATTTCTGTTGTCGTGGTTATTTCGTGCACACTTTTACTTTGTCACAATAATAATTTGCATGAGTTATGTTACGGGTCTCATTACCATCCCCCCTAGACTGTCGGGCCAAAAGGGATTCGTAACAATGGCCCTCTGTACATCTATGTAGATATTCCATTCAAAGTATCCGTTTCCAGCTACAATAGTCATTTACAACATTAACAATGTTTACATTGTATTTCTGATCAATCCAATTTTATTTTAATGGACAAAAAGTTTAGCTTTTCTTTCAAAAACAGGGACATTTCTAAGTGACCCCAAAATTGTGAATGGTAGTGTAGGTACTAGATGGCAGGAAGCTTGGTCCCAGTTATGTATTGGACCGTGCGCATTACCCTCTGTAATGACTTACGGTCAGATACCGAGCAGTTGCCTTACCAGGTGGTGATGCAAATGGTCAGAATGCTCTCAATGGTGCAGCTGTAGGATTTTTTGAGGATCTGGGGACCCATGTGTTACGTTCCCCAGTTTCTTTGTTGTGGTTTGTGTATTTGCATGTATGTATTTCAGGAAATGGCTTCCTGAAATTCTCCCCAAGCAGCTGATTGGTCAGCCCCATTGATGATTGGCGAGCTGACCCCGCCCCTTCGTCAGGACGCAGCTGTCTTCAGTTACCAACTCCTTCTGAAGCAAGATAAGCCAGAGAGTTATGTTGCTCAGAAGAGAGAGGAGGCTGATGGCTATATACTGTGTTGGTTGTGCTCAGAGGGAGCTGATTAGTATATCCTGTGCTTTTGGTGGTGCACAGAGGTATAATTTGTTGCCACTATTTTGTAGCCGGTCCTACTAAGGTATGTCTATGACAAAAGGACTGTTTATGATTGTGGAATTGTTTGTAATATTCTGTTTCATTTGTTCCCAGGGGGGAAGGGGAAGGCACCTAGGGAGTGCTTAGGCAAGAGGCCCGCGGGCATACATATACCCGTAGTATATACACTGTCTAGGCACACTAGGCAAGACCTGGGAGGACCACCCCCTGTATTTTGGTTAGCGCACCAGGTGGTGCTAAGTTCGATAAGTAGTGGGTAGGCAGGTTATATAGGAGAGGGGACTTTGACATTTACTTTCTTTGCTTTGGTTCCATCCAGCCCCTTTTCCCCATATTAGCGTGTGAAGGAATAAATTCCTAGTAAACGGTAAAATCTCTGCCTTTTGTTATCTTTACTCGCACCTACAGTCCCATACCTCGTTCACTTCATGGGGAGTTGAGTTGTAGCAGGGTGTTGCATTCCCTCTTCATAGATGCGAACGTAACACCATGCCAAATCTTTTCAGTCTCCTGAGGGGGAGAAGGTGTTGTCGTGCCCTCTTCACAACTGTCTTGGTGTGTTTGGACCGTGATAGTATCTTGGTGATGTGGACACCAAGGAACATAAATCTCTTGACCCGCTCCACTACAGCCCCATCGATGTTAATGGAGGCCTGTTCAGCTTTCCTTTTCCTGAAGTCCACAATCATCTCCTTTGTCTTGCTCACATTGACGGAGAGGTTGTTGGCCTGGCACCACACTGACAGGTCTCTGACCACCTCCCTATAGGCTGTCTCATCATTGTTGTTGGTCAGGCCTACCACTGTTGTGTCATCAGAAACCGTAATGATGGTGTTGGAGTCATGCTTAGTCACGCAGTCGTGGGTGAACAGGGAGATCAGGAGGGGACTAAGCACACCCCTGAGGGGCCCCTGGGTTGAGGATCAGTAGGGCAGATGTTTTCTTGCCTACCCTTACCAACTGGGGGACGGACCGTTAGGAAGTCCAGGATCCAGTTGTAGAGGATCCTTAGCTAGTCCCAGGGTCCTTAGCTTAGTGATGATCTTTGTGGGCACTATTGTGTTGTACGCTGAGCTGTAGTCAATGAACAGCATTCTCACAGGTGTTATTTCTGTCCAGATGGGAAAGGGCAGTATGGAGTGTGATTGCCACAGAAACCAGACAAACGGTAGCACTGATTATATTCGGATACACATTTTAAGGCAAATTTAAACACTTAAGTTTAGCCATCACTATTGCATGAGGTAGAAAAGTTCTTAGTTCTTGCCTTTCCTACCCTGAGCTTATTGTCTTGACCCACTGGGCAAAAAGTGGCTGAATCAACATAGTTTCCATGTCATTTGAACCAAAAAATGTAATGTGATGACGTTGAATCAACGTGGAAAACTTATTGGATTTGCACAAAGTCCAGCAATTTCATATTTTTTTTAACCTAAATCCACTGACGGGTTGAAATGTTGGTTGATTTCACATTGAATTCACGTTAGTTGACAAAATTAGACGTTAAACTGACCTCTGTTCCCAGTGGGGTGTGTCCAATTGAACAACCTATGAGTAATGCCTCTTAGTTTTAAATTTATTCAAGTTTGGCTGTGTCAAAAAAAAAAAAATTATGTGCATGTGTGAGGCAGAAATGTATTTCTCTCTCTTCAATCTCCATTATGTTATTTCCTCCTGATTTCAAGACTGTCTTCATCCTTGTACTGCACACAGTCAGACATTTCAGTGGGCTTGTTGTTTAGATAAAGAACCCAACAAGGAAGGAACGATTCATCAAAATGAATCAGACTGAAGCAAAACATAACTGTTTATTTAATTTCGTTTTAAGTTTATCTTATGTCCACTGATTACCAATGCATGGGCTAGGCAATCTGAGACTGATGTATGTCCAGAGTTTAGCAGTCTGAAGAAGAGCTGTGTGCAGCAAGCATGGTATGCTATGGAGTTACCGTATGAACAGAACGTAGTGTATGTCAACTGGTGTTGTGAGTGTGAAACTATTCCCTCATTACTGTCATTTAGTTTCAGTTCATGGACTTTAATTGATGCATCTCTCTAAATGGGGTCACCTTGCAGGGTCAGGTGGTGGCCGTGTGGGTGGGTGGAGGGATAGCCTATTAGTTAGAGAACAGCCAGTGAGGTGGAGTGGGCTGAAGGCTCTGGCCCTCACCCCTTTGTGGAAGTGTGGGCTTAAATCTGGAAAGCTCTTTCACTCTCTCCCATTAGTCCCTGCTAGGTAATAGTGTATGTTTTTACAAGGCTGGCATTCAACCTGATAATGAGTAGCATGATCATATAAAACTGACATGATGTAGGGAAACCCTTAATATTAATTCATTATGTTTTCACATTTTCTTATTTTCAATATCATTAAATGTTCAACTTGATAGGCATTAATCCACGAATTTCAATTTATGTTTAGCAGTCAGTCTTCCTTTGCAGAGAGAGAGAGAGAGAGAGAGAGAGAGAGAAAAACAAAGGATCCAGGTCACTGGGTCTTGTGGTTTATAGTTAGTTTGATAGTCCTGGGGCACTACAGTTTGTTCCACAGAATCCTGCTTCCTTGATAGTGGAAAGTAATGTGGAAGGTAAGTGGAAAAGCAGTTGAATTATACATACTTGTGTTGCGGTTGCCTGAGCCAGTCTCATGGGGCCTCATAAGTGACCTAAGACCTTTCCGCCCCCTAACAGGCTCTGATTGACGGTTGTAATTTGTTTCCGAGCCCCGGTGTTATTACAGCTGTGCAGATAACCCTGTGCCTGTTCTGAGCTGGAAAGAGCCGTAATTGTTGCCATGGAAATTAAACACACACAGCTGTGGTAAATAAGAAGGGAGGGTTCAACAACTTGACCCCTGGGTAAATATGCTGTCTCCCTTTTCAGCCAATCAATAGAGTCCAGATATTTCCAGGCGACAGAGCTCACTTCATTTACATTGTTTAAGAAAAAAAGTTGGTGGTAGGTTTACAATCTTTGGGCGTAAGGCCTACTGTTCACAACTCCATTGAGCATGAAAAAGTGTGACAGATCTCAACCAAACTGGGCTGGTGTATGTCTGTTCAAGCTGCACCATAGAGTTTGAAGACTATAGAGCCAATGAGTCATATCGTGATGCTTTGACGGTTTGAATGCCAGGCGCTATTTATTATTTCTCTGCCATCTTACCCTCACCTCCTGGACCATTGGCCTCTATTCACATGCTAATGTCTTGGAGTAGCGAGGTGATTGTTCTGTGTGCTTTGTGGTAGTGTGGCAGTGTGACAGAGATCTTCTAATACTCATCTCCGTCTGTCCCTTTCATCAATCTGTCCATCCGCAGGAAGAGACGGAGATGGAGACATTTTTACCCTCCTTTCACATATGATTTACACAGTGCTGGTGTAGAGCTACCGCAATACCCTTCTCATTAAGAAGCATGATTTTGCCATTTTATAAAACATTCTCTATTATGATTCAGTAGATATTGTAAAAGATATATGCTTAGATACCTGATTTGAATGACCTTGTTCTCCAAGCAATTATTGAGTCGGTGTCTGCTATAAAACTTCAGTGGGTGATTAGAATGAGAAATATTCAGATAAGGCAATGCTTTGAGACTTAATTATATGCGTGTGGATGTTCTGAAGTTTAACGCGATAATGACTCATAAGGAGAGTGAACAGACTGCATCTGTTCCCTACAAGTACAATAGTACAATTACAACGTCCCCGTTTCAAAATGTATAGCAAGCAAACATCAGCAGTCCCTTTAGGCAATGCTGCATGCGGCAAGTAAAACAATCATTTTAAAAAGCAGCTGAAAAGTCAGGCTGACACTAAAACAACATCTTGCTGAGACTGAGGCTGTCCTAATATGGACACCGTACTACTCTGCCATTCTCCTGGGTCAATGCATCCCTAGATTATTCATCTCATCTAATAAAATATTGATCTCGTCATATACCTGGGAGTTGACATGGAGCTATGTGCTCTCTTAGAGACAACGGCTTTCCTTTGATTATATTTGCCCTCTACTCCACTTCTTATGAATCGTGCTCAATATAAGGAAAGGAATCCTCTGAGATTGGTTTGTCCACACAGGTTGGGGGGGGGGGTAATCATTTCTTTATCGATTTATCAGGAGGAGTTTGGGACAGACTTGAGAAAATGCTGGCATTTCAGCGTTTTATGCCTTGTGACATTTTTTTTTTTAACAATGGTGATTTTATCAGGGACTGGAATTCAATCAAAAGTCAGAGCCACTCTCATAGCGAGATGTCAAAGTTATCAAAGGCAGGCCGGTTTTAAGTGCATGAAAGTTTAGATTTGGTTTGGCTCAGGAAATAGCTGTAGTGAATACATGATGTGGACACTCCATGTCATAATACTGGGCACTGAGCATGGTGTGGATCTCTGTGGTAGTCTGCGGATTTAGACCAAATCAATCTTCTCACGAGCATATTCTTTCACAATAACATATTAATAGCGCATGAATTCACAATAGCATGGCCAGTGCGGCAATCAGTGAACTATTGTGCTTTATGAGACACTACCTACAATTTCATATCTATGCCTCCTTTGGATCCGAACAAGTAGATACAATGAATTGGCTTTACATTGACAGAGACTGTGTGGCACCCAGAGAGGCAGCCACAATGTTTTGCTGCCGCTCAGGTCTTCGTTGTTTTGTCTGTCGGTTATAGTCTGTTTATTGTGGCGGCACCATTTCACTGGGTCAAGTACCTGTACAGCATTAAGTACCGAGTAAGCCAATGTTTTTCAATGGAGGAGGAAGTTATGCTCACCTAAAGACAGATAGGCTGCATAAACATTGCTATGGCAGGTTTTTATTGAATATGGCATTGTGTATTTACTTGTCTGTGGTATTTTTATATTAATTTGGAACTTTTCAGGCTCTAAGAATGTCATTTAGATAAACCAGCGCAAATCCAACAATTTACAGGATGGTAAAAAAAATGATGTACCTGTATATTGGAGAAGGTTCCCAAGACGTATCTGGGGGGGGGGGGGGGGTTGTGGGATCGTGGGTTGGCAGACTTGAATAGCTGACAGAAAGCGCCCACAAAGCCGCTAGCCAAATTATACCACCACATGATGACAATTCAATTTCCCGAAATGAAGCCTCACAGTGAACCCAAATGGTTCTGTTTTTGGACGTAACAAGTATTTGGACAGCTGGGTGACCATGAGACTTTATGATCACCTGTTTGTGGGACGGTTTTTCTTTAAGAAGATCAATAAAGGTGGGCAGGCTCGTAGGTGGATAAGCTGTGAGGGGGGGAACCAGACATTTCAGCCCATGTTTCAGACACTACCTCAAATCTCCCGGCTCCTATCTGTCTGGATCTGTCAGAGCTGATGGCTGTGACAGACTAATACCAATTGGATGCAGCTCAAGATTCCGTGGTTCCTTTTCAGTATGACTGACCTTTCCGCTGGGATGGTTCATGAGAAGAGCTAACTGTGGGCTGGGTTCCAATATGCTCTAAGTTAATGGCCCCTTGGATAGATGAAAGAAAGATGGAGAAAAGCCCAATTAGGTATTAAATTCACCATTACATTCAGTATCTAACTATTCCCCTCATTCTATGACTACACCACCCTACTGTAGGTATCACCAAAGAGCATAGGGAACTCCGTGATACTCTTTATTTATAGGCTACTTATTTCCTATAGACTTATTCTCAACACTATTAATGTTTTTCTGACTGTTATGACAGCTCATTTATTAATTCATAACCATTCTTTATTAGGGACAAAAATGTACAATCTATGAAAATATATGTTCCATGTGAGATGAATCATTTCGTGCCCGCAGCTTTTATGTTTTCTTATTTACTGGCTCAACATCCATAAGCTTTTGAAGCCAGGGGAGCTGACTACGATGAATAGGATGAAAAACGGATATTTTAACACATATCTGAGACTTTCTGCAAAACTTTCAGGATACAATTGATTTTCTATTCACTAAGAGCACTCTGTGGTTATATGGTATTTTACTGCACCTTGAAGATCAATATGGAATATTTCAAGACACTGTTAAAAGTTCAAATATTGCTGTGATATCTGGAAAATTTACAGAGTTCGTCACTATTTGTCAAAGCAGTCTTGTGTGTTTGAAAAGTATTCCAAAAAAGCCTAAGTTGTGAGTTTTTTGGGGGGTAGGAGGGGACTTGGGCAGGTGAGCTGTCAGACATTTGCTTATCACTGTTCTTATTAGATTAACAGCTTTTCAGTCATGTTAGGTGTCAAAGAGTGTGGTAGACAGTAGGCGTTCTGGACTGTGGACCCTCTATTCCTATGTACCCTCCATTCCTTATGGCATACTCTCACTCACACAGAGGAAGCCAGTAATGCTTTTCTGATCTTAAATTGAATCACTTCAATTGTGATTCTCCCTCTTCAAGTGGTGGGTGCTTTAGGAATGGGGGTTCAGGAGGATGGGGTTGGGGGGGTAATGTATTAGCAAGCAAGAATAAATCAATTTATTACTGATTGGAATTATCATACCCAATCGACCTTGGCAATGTTCAAGACAGTGAAGTGGAGAAAAACCCAGTCTGTTTTTGAATGAAATTACCAAGATTGGCAATAATATGAGCAGCGAACTATGGCAGAGTCATCACAAGGATTATAAATCAAAACAGTGGATGTCATAGCTACATCCTGTAATAAAAAATGTTGGAGGCTGGGCGGAACACGCCCGGTGTCGCCAAGATGAAAACTCATGTCAGAGGGCTGAGCAGGAAAGAAGCTTGTTTTACAATCTGTGGCTGTTTCCTGTAACCTATACATATCAATTTAATTAAGTCGTTAAAAAAACGATTAGATGCAACATTCTGCTCTATAATTTGTATCGATTCGCAGCCATAGGCTTATGCTTTCCTCAAATTGCTTTTCCGGAGTACTTTGCATTGCTAAGGGAACTGGGAGCAAGTTCAAAAAAGACTGTTGATATTGAGTCCTGGCCTGTACCCCCTCTGTTAGGTAACTATTCACCCAGCTGGCTCTGTGTGTCTCTGTACTCTGTCTCCTGCTCTTAGAGAGTAGGAATGGAGCTGGAATATGACACACATCAGGCTACACAATAACATTGAAGTACTGTACACTAGGATAAGGAATTACACAAGGATGGAATCCATCTCCCATTCCACATTAACACATACAGTATATGTCGTCATACAGACATTAAATCATATGTCTAAGTTGAGAAAATTCTACTTTCTAGATAAAATGTATTAATAAATGTATGTGTTCCACTGTGCACTTCGTCAATGCTTATTTTAAATGTGTGTAAATTGTAATTATTTGTTTGGTCTGTAATGTCTTTTTCATTATGTGTCTGTCACGACTTCCGCCGAAGTCGGCTCCTCTTTTTGTTCAGGCGACGTCACCGGCTTTCTAGCCATCACCGCTCCATGTTTCATGTATCCATTTGTTTTGTCTTGTTCCCTGCACACCTGGTCATTCATTCCCCAATCAATCCATATGTATTTATTCCTCTGTTCCCCATGTCTTTGTGTAAGATTGTTTGTGTTACGTGTATTTTGGAATTGTGGATATTGTTACACGCATTACTTTTTGTCTATGTTCCGTGTTCAGGCTCATTTTATGTTACTTTGTGCTGTCATTTTGGACCGGGAAAAAAAGTGTGTCTGTTCACTACACTCTGCTCTCCTGCACCTGATTTCACCTCCAATACACACTCCTAACAGAATCCTACACCTAACCATGGAGTCAGCAGGAGCAGGTACCCGGTCAGAGGAGTTGAGGAACGCGTCCAGGAACACGCGGCTATGCTACATCATCTCGTTGTCCAGACCATGGACCCGCTGGGAGAGAGAGGAAGTCTCTCCAGCGCCTCGACCAGCTCAACCGGGGTTATCTCTACCCGTCCCGTCCGGATCCAGCTCCAGTGGAATACGTCTCTCCCTTCCCAGGGAGTATGATGGGACAGCCGCACAGTGCCAGGGTTTCCTTTTACAACTGGACCTATACCTGGCCACTGTTCACCCAGCTCCCTCAGGAAGGGAGAGAGTATCCACCCTCGTCTCATGCTTCTCGGGGAGAGCTCTGGAGTGGGCAAACGCCGTGTGGGGAGAGGAAGACGTGGCGTTGGACCACTTCGAGGAATTCACCCTTCCGGGCCGTCTTTGACCATCCGCCCGAAGGTAGAGCGGTGGGTGAACTACTCTTCCATTTGAGGCAGGGGACGAGGAGTGCACAGGATTTCGCGCTGGAGTTCCAGACCTTGGCCGCCGGAGCAGAATGGAACGACAGGGCCCTCATCAACCACTATCAATGCAGCTTACGTGAGGACATCCGACGGGAGTTGGCCTGCAGGGATGCCACCCCCACCTTTGATCAACTGGTGAATATGTTAATCCGGTTGGATAACCTGCTGGTCATCCGTGGACGTCCTGAGGGGGCTCTGTAGGTTCCATCTCTCAGCACACCCACTCCTATGCCTATGGAGTTGGGAGGGGCTGCGCATAGGGAGGCTGGAGGAGGGGCCTCCATGTGCACCATCTGTGGCCGCAGAGGGCACACTGCCAGTCGGTGCCGGGTTGGTCCCTCTGGGAGTCGAGGCAGCCGGCAGGGCACTCTGGCGACACCCCAGGTGAGTATGCACCACTCTCATCCAGAGTCCTCTGTTTGTACCTGTTCTTTTCCCAGAGTTCTCCCCGCATTCCCAGCATACGGCGCTCATCGATTCAGGCTCAGCTGGGAATTTTATTGACAGAGCGTTCGCACTTAGCTTAGGGATCACCATTATTCCTGTAGTTAGACCTTTCCCGGTTCACGCTCTGGATAGTCGACCATTAGGATCCGGGCTAATCAGGGAGGCCACCATTTCCCTGGCCATGGAGACGCAGGGGGGTCACGAGGAGAGAATCAGTCTCTTTCTCATTGACTCTTCTGCGTTTCCTGTGGTACTAGGCCTTCCCTGGTTGGCTTGTCATAACCTCACCATTTCCTGGCAACAGAGGGCTCTCACGGGGTGGTCGTGAGAGTGCTCGGGGAGGTGTGTAGGGGTTTCCGTTGGTGCTACCATGGTGGAAAGTCCAGACCAGGTCTCCACCATGCACATTCCCCCAGAATATGCCGATTTGGCACTTGCCTTCTGTAAGAATAAGGCGACTCAATTACCATCCCATCGACGGGGGGATTGTGCGATAAATCTCCTGGTAGACGCTGCACTTCCCAGGAGTCACGTGTATCCCCTGTCGCAAGCGGAGATGGTGGCTATGGAGACATATGAAGGATGGAGGTCTGCACCCGTGCATTGATTATAGGGGTCTCAATCATATCACGGTGAGGTACAGTTACCCGCTACCTCTTATTGCCACGGCGATTGAGTTAATTAATGCACTGGGCGCGCTTCTGGATCTCAGGAGTGCATACAATCTGGTGCGTATCAAAGAGGGAGACGAATGGAAAACGGCATTTAGTACCACCTCAGGGCATTATGAGTACCTCGCCATGCGAGTTGATGAATGCTCCATCAGTCTTCCAATCCTTCGTAGATGAGATTTTCAGGGACCTGCACGGGCGGGGTGTAGTGGTGTATATCGATGACATTCTGATATACTCCGCTACACGCGCCGAGCATGTGTCCTTGGTGCACAAGGTACTTGGACGACTGTTGGAGCATGACCTGTACGTCAAGGCTGAGAAATGCCTGTTCTTTCAACAATCTGCCTCCTTCCTAGGGTATCGCATTTCACATCAGGGGTGGAGATGGAGAGTGACCGCATAGCAACCATGCATAATTGGCCGACTCCCACCAAGGTAAAGGAGGTGCTGCGATTTTTAGGGTTTGCCAATTGCTACCGGAGATTTATCCGGGGTTTTGGCAAGGTGGCTGCTCCCATTACCTCACTGCTGAAGGGGGGTCCTGTATGTCTGCAGTGGTCGGTTGAGGCGGACAGGGCTTTTGGGCAGCTGAGAGCTCTGTTTACCTCTGCTCAGCCCGGCAGAGCGGAACTATGATGTGGGGGACCGGGAGCTGTTGGCTGTGGTTAAGGCTTTGAAGGCGTGGAGACATTGGCTTGAGGGGGCTAAACACCCTTTCCTCATCTGGACTGACCACCGCAACCTGGAGTACATCCGGGCAGCGAGGAGACTGAATCCTCGTTAGGCAAGGTGGGCCATGTTCTTTACCTGTTTTGTGTTTACCCTGTCCTACAGACCAGGTTCCCAGAATGTTAAGGCAGCCGCACTGTCCCGACTGTATGACACAGAGGAGTGGCCCATGGATCAGACTCCCATTCTCTCAGCCTCCTGCCTGTAGCGCCGGTCGTGTGGGAGCTGGACACGGACATTGAGCGGGCGTTGCGTACTTAACCCGCTCCACTCCAGTGTCCCGTCGGACTTCAGAACATTCCGTCTGCTGTCCGTGACCAGTTGTTCTATTGGGCCCACACATCACCCTCCTCTGGTCATCCGGGGATAGATCGGACGGTGCGCTGTCTGTCTAGGAAGTCCCGGATGGCCTACCTTGGCTCGGGACATGAGGGTTTCTGTTTCCTCCTGCTCGGTGTGCGCCCAGTGTAAGGCTCCTACACACCTGCCCAGAGGTAAGTTACATCCCTTACCCGTTCCACAACGGCTTTGGTCACACATGGCAGTTGATTTTCTAACGGATCTTCCTCCCTCACTGTCGTCTCCTCCCTCTGCCCGGTCTCCCTACGACCCTACAAACTGTGGAGGCCCTGTTTACACATGTCTTCCGGCATTACGGGGTGCCTGAGGATATAGTGGCTGATCGGGGTCCCCCCGGATCGAGAGTCTGGGGGCGTTCATTGAACCTTTGGGGTCTCGATCAGCCTCACCTCGGGTTTCCATCCCGAGAGTAATGGGCAGGTGGAGAGAGTGAACCAGGATATGGGCAGGTTTCTGCGGTCCTGTTGCCTATTGCCCTGGGCAGAGATGGCGCAGAACTCGCTCCACCACTCCTCCACTAACCTCTCCGCCATTCAGTGTGTATTGTGGTACCAGCTGGCCGTTCTGGTGGCTGATGTATTAGACCCTGAACTACTGCGTGAGTTCCACCCTCGCCGGCCGGATCGCCCTGCGCCTCGCCCTCCGGGTCATCTCCGAGGCCAGTGTCAACGCACCCCTGGAGCTGTGGGGTGGGGGAGGGGGGGGTACTGTCACGACTTCCTGTCACGACTTTACTTTGTGCTGTCATTTTGGACCGGAATAAAAAGTGTGCCTGTTCACTACACTCTGCTCTCCTGCACCTGACTTCGCCTCCAATACACACTCCTAACAGTGTCGGACCCCAGTAAGACTAGCTGTTGCCACTGGCGTCGGCTAATGGGGATCCTAATAAATCAAATCAAATCTACCAACCAAAAGTGGCTTGCGTTCTTTTGATCATATTTTAAGTTACCTGAATTTGTTCCTTTCTCATCTGAATTTAAAAGTCGTTTTTGGTAGCTGAACTAATGAGCATCTTGTGGTATAATTTATGCCCATATTAATTTGCAGCTTCCCATCTAATGTGAAGTTGTTTGGTTCAGCTTTTTAAATAGAGCACTCTACAGGCTTTTAGGGGTTTGCTGTTTATCAAAGTCACTCTGTTGAAAGAGGAGATGGCTACTGTGTTGTGGACATAGATAGATGGATAAACGTGCAACAATCCCCTAATGAGTATGAACATAGTCCTATCCCAGTTTTATCCCAGTGTTATTTTATGTAAAAACCTGCTAAATGCTGCTAAGTTATATAGTGAGTGCCATAAGTTATCTATGAATTATTTCACATGCTCTCTGGTAATTTATTCAATGAATACGCTCCAGTAGCTAATTCGTTTCCTCTGTGTCTTCTGCTATGAATAATACCTAGTCCTCAGTAGCCTATCATGTCCATTTACTTCACCAGGTGCTGGCCTTTTATAATTGACAATAAGTACCTATAATATCTTGATATCCTCTTTTATCATTTCACTGATGGAAAATAAGACTGGTAATTTTCATCCTGGCAACGTACGGTGCACGTTCCCCTCTTGTTGCTTAGCTCTTTGTCTGTACGTTCCGTTTTCTAAAAGATAATAAGGCTTTTTTTGTATTCCTTTTATAACCTGTGGTACTCTAGCCTGTAAGTGTTTTAGTTTTTATGTCACTTCACATGCTTTTTGAAAGATTGATTTTCGTAAATCCAGAAGCCCAGATATTTATAATCGTGCAAACGATCAGTATGCGTAAATCATCAAATACATTTTTCTATAATTTGGAGAATAACATATACTTGGTTTTCAACAAAAGATTTCTGCAGGCTGATAAAGGCAGATTGAAGCTCTGACAGAGCCTGGTCAGCTGTGGGGGCAATAGTGTCACAGTGACCACAGTGTCATCTGCATACAGGTGAAAGTGACCATTTATTTAGCAGATCAACCAAAATTGTTCATGTAAATAGTGAAAAGAATTAGACCAAGAATCGATCCCTGTGGGACAACCTGATTTAACCAACAATGTATATAAATCCTGGATTACAGATGCTATGTATTGGCCATTGAGAGGCTTTGAAGCCACCGGTCAGCCATATTGGTACTCCCCAGTAGGAGCAGTCCTCCAAAGGAATGAATGGAATTCTACAGTATTTAAAATAAATGTTTCAAAGACAAAATTACACGCATTTAAGTACTTTTTGTTGTAATGGGGACCATAACATTAGTACTTTCTAAAGAAAATACTTCAAGGAAATTGTTTGTATATATTTTTTTATTTAAAAATTTTTTTTTAGTTCACATAATATAATTTAAAAGTATGCATTAAGGTGTCTGTAATAGAATACATGTATCAAAAACAAATCAGGACATATAAAATAAATGCATTTCTATAGCTTCCCCCCCAAAAAATTTAACTGGAGGAGGACCAAGATGGTTGCGCACTGGCTTCCATACAGCACCCCCTGTCAGTCATCCAGAGTTTATACTGTACACATAACTGGATTTAACATCATCAGTAAATACACACGGTCCTTTAAATCATTTTAAAACCAGCTTCACATGGCCTGGTCCAGGCCAATTGATTGAAACATACCAGAAATGAGCCTGTGGGATTTCCATACAAGTTAAATAAGCATGTTTTAATTTAAAGAGCTAATTTAATTGCCTTATTGGTTTCCACGATGGGAACCTGCTGGGTTGTGAGAAGTTACTCAGAGCAGGGTTGACATTTTGCATTACTACAAAACACAGACAACGCTGCTTATTCTTAAAGCACTCTATCTCTCTCAACTAATAATTTCACTGAAAAGCTCCCATTGACTCTAGAATTACGAGAAGCACTTATTTGGAAAGTGACCACAATTCCTCCATAGAAAGTTACCTTTTCAATTTTGGGGGGGAAAGGTCCTTGAAATGTTGGTAATGAATACTTTGGAGAAATGTATTGATTTAGCCTTATCACGGCTGGGCTGAAGCCACAGACTGTGATCATGCTGGCCAGAGCTACCAGAGTAGAGTATATACCCTACCTCGTGCTGCAAAGACACTCAGCAATCAGTCCAGGTGGAGTTATCACCAACCACATGAATAATGATTGTTGGAACCACCTGAAAGACGCTTTCAGATGAACCGTGTTCAGCTGCTCACAACAACCCTCAGTGTGCTGACTGTGCACCCAAGCTGCAGGAGATTTCCGGGCTTATCAGACCAGAACAAACCCCTCCTGTCTCATTGTGGCGTGTTTAGGCTCTGAGGGCTGGTTACTGCTACTCCTCATTGTTTAGAAACAGTTCATGTACTGAGTGGATCATTACATAGCAGACTCCAGTGGTTCCACATGCCTACACGCAACTTGTGTCTAACAGACTCTCTGTAGAGGATTGGAATTTTGAGTGTATGCAGCAAGATTCCATTTGGTGGGTGTCTGCTCAGAGTCTCAAACAAGGTAGTGTGGAACTCATTGGGGAATATGTGTGCCAGAGAACCAGGAGCGAGAGAGTCTTATTTCATTCATGTATCAATGATAAGTCCATTCAACATTTTGTTTATTTTGTCTTTAGAATTAATATTATTAAGTGCCTATTACAGAGATGATGTGTATCTGATAAAGATAATCCATCAAATATATGTTTTTGCTGTACGAACGGTTTCCTGTAATTTTCATCAAAGGGATGACTTAATGAAAGTTCACGACCCAAAAAAAGCACTTTGCTGATTTACAGCGCCATTAGTCTGGTCTGTTTAATTAAGCCAGATTTCATTAGCACGTCTATTACACAGAAACCGTGTGATTTAAGAGGTTTACCAGACAGGTGTACAGAGGGAGAGTGTGTGAAAATTACATCCTGTCATGAAAGGTTAGGGAGGTCTGGAGTGGAGGTGGCACAGGAACCAGAGATATATCAAGTAACTTTACAATAATGGGCTCTGTAGGCTATACCGTTCATCTACTCATGATCATTGCCAAGGGCTGCTCAGACAGTATGCCAAAAACGATAACTACTCATTGGGCTCTTGTAGCAATTAAGTAAAATATGAACTTTCATGCATTTCGTTTTAAGTCATATGTTGATCGGCTTGTTTCGTCCCGTCTCGAGATAACCTGAACGCTCCTCTTGTCAGCTCTGACAACAGACAGCAGATATATTCATCTCCGCAATGAGAGTTGTTTTGAAAAACAGAAGACACTTGTTGAATCGCTGCTTACAGTGAATAAATATTGAACTCTGACCATAATTATGATGATATTACTGTATTCAGCAGCATATAAAACTATAACTTGAACACATCATCGGACTGTCTGAACCCACACAGTACAGTGTGGCAACACCTTCACCTTTAACAGTTTGTGAACACACAGTATACCGGCTATAAGTCGTGATTTAACTGACTTTAATTGGCAATGAGATGCTATTTAACCTGGGGAACCTTTTGGCAGCTGAGTTATGTAATGTATGGAAAAAGTGGGTACAGTACTTGTACATATGAATCCTGTCTCGAAAAAACAAGCATCTGCTATTTCATTTGCCACCACATGGCCATTTTGCATTATCAGTCTAATTGTAAACATATTGCAGTGTACAGCAGGAGGGTCTGTGTGTGTGTAAAACTCAGTCTAAACAAGTCCATCTGATATCTTATTGTACACAAGTCATGGAAAATGTCATCTATTTTTTTGTTCTCACCCTTCCTGCATTCGTTTATAGTGTAGTGACATTTATATTAAATCATTTGAACATCTCCTGAGTGCAAACAAAACAAGGGCAGAAATGAAATCAAAATCAGTTCAAAGTTTATTGGTCACATACACAGATTTGCAGATGTCATCGCAGATGCAGTGAAATGATTGTGCTTTTAGATCCTAAACTGCAGTAATAATACCTAGCAATAAAAAAATAACTTTACACACATAAATAAACAAATTAATATATATACAGTTGAAGTTGGAAGTTTACATACATTTAGGTTGCAGTCATTAAAACTCGTTTTTCAACCACTCCACAAATTTCTTGTTAACAAGCTATAGTTTTGGCAAGTCGGTTAGGACATTTGTGCATGACACAAGTAATCTTTCCAACAATTGTCTGCAGACAGATTATTTCACTTATAATTCACTGTATCATAATTATTGTGGGTCAGAAGTTAACATACACTAAGTTGACTGTGCCTTTAAACGTCTTGGAAAAAAAGGCTTTAGAAGCTTCTGATAGGCTAATTGACATAATTTGAGTCAATTGGAGGTGTACCCAATTTGTAAGTCGCTCTGGATAAGAGCGTCTGCTAAATGACTTAAATGTAAATGTAAATGTACCTGTGGGTGTATTTCAAGGTCTACCTTCAAACTCAGTGCCTCTTTGCTTGACATCATCGGAAAATCAAAAGAATTCAGCCAAGACCTCAGAAATAAATTGTAGACCTCCACAAGTCTGGTTCATCCTTGGGAGCAATTTCCAAACGCCTGAAGGTACCACGTTCATCTGTACAAATAATAGGACGCAAGTATAAACACCATGTGACCACGCAGCCGTCATACCGCTCAGGAAGGAGACGCGTTCTGTCTCCTAGAGATGAGCGTACTTATGTGCGAAAAGTGCATATCAATCCCAGTACAACAGCAAAGGACCTTGTGAAGATGCTGGAGGAAACAGGTACAAAAGTATCTATATCCACAAAAGAACGAGTTCTATATTGACATAAACTGAAAGGCCGCTCAGCAAGGAAGAAGCCACTGCTTCAAAACCGCAATAAAAAAAGCCAGACTACGGTTTGCAACTGCACATGGGGAGAAAGATCGTAGTTTTTAGAGAAATGTCCTCTGGTCTGATGAAACAAAAATAGAACTGTTTGGCCATAATGACCATCGTTATGTTTGGAGGAAAAAGGGGGATGCTTGCAAGCCGAAGAACACCATCCCAACAGTGAAGCACAGGGTGGCAGCATCATGTTGTGGCAGTGCTTTGCTGCAGTAGGGACTGGTGCACTTCACAAAACAGATGGCATCATGAGGTAGGAAAATGAAGTGGATATATTGAAGCAACATCTCAAGACATCAGTTTTGGTAATCCAAATGGACAATGAGCCCAAGCATACTTCCAAAGTTGTGGCAAAATTGTTTAAGGACAACAAAGTCAAGGTATTGGAGTGGCCATCACAAAGCCCTGACCTCAATCCTATAGAACATTTGTGGGCAGAACTGCAAAAGCGTGTGCGAGCAAGGAGGCCTACAAACCTGACTCGATTACACTAGCTTTGTCAGGATGAAGTGGGCCAAAATTCACCCAACTTATTGTGGGAAGCTTGTGGAAGGCCACCCGAAACATTTGACCCAAGTTAAACAATGTAAAGGCAATGCTACCAAATACTAATTGAGTGTATGTAAACTTCTGACCCACTGGGAATGTGATGAAAGAAATGAAAGCTGAAATAAATCAATCTCTCTGATATTATTCTGTCATTTCACATTCTTAAAATAAAGTGATGATCCTAACTGACCTAAAACAGGGAATTTTGACTTGGATTAAATGTCAGGAATTGTGAAAAACTGCGTTCAAATGTATTTGGCTAAGGTGTATGTGAAACTTCCGATTTAAACTGTATATATTTGGCTCATGGCTCATCTAATATATCGTTTTTTTTTTTAATTGCTAGGTATTACTACACTGTTGGAGCTAGAAACACAAGCATTTCACTGCACCTGTGATAACATCTGCAGATCTGTGTATGTGACCAATGAATGAAAAGTCCCATCTCTACATGTCCTGAACGTTCCTCTTGTCAGCTCTGACAACAGACAGCAGATACATTCATCTCAGCAACAGAAGACACTTGTTGAATCGCTGCTTACAGTGAATAAATATTGAACTCTGACCATAATTATGATGATATTACTGTATTCAGGAGCGTATAAAACCAGGATGAGCCATGACTAGAATGCAGTATGAAGTGGGTGAAACAGTATGTACATAGGGCAGCCGTCTCTAAGGATGGTAGCCGACTAGAACAGTGACTAAGGTTCAGGGCAGGGTATTAGGCAGAGCCCGGGCTAGTGGTGACTGTTTAACAGTCTGGTGGTCTGGAGATAGAAGCTGTTTCTCAGTGTCTCGGTCCCGGCTTTGATGCATCTGTACTGTCACCGCCTTCAAAATGGTAGCGGAGTGAACAGGCCGTGGCTCGGGTGGCTGAGGACCTTGATGATCTTCTTGGCCTTTCTGTGACACCGGGTGCTGTAGATATCCTGGAGGGCTGATCGCACCAGCCTCTAGAGAGCCCTATGGTTGCCCAAATACCGTACCATGCGGTGAAACAGCCCGACAGGATGCTCTCAATGTTGCATCTATAGAAGTTTGTAAGGGTCTTAGGGGCCAATACAAATTTCTTCACCCTTCTGAGGTTGCCACGCTGTCTGTGTGATGGATTCAGGTTGTCGATGAGCTTTTGACCCTCTCCACTGCAGGCCCATTGATGTGGATGGGGGCGTGCTCTCGCTTCTATCTTCTATAGTCCACAATCAGCTCCTTCCTTTTGTTAACATTGAGGGAGAGGTTATTTTCCTGGCTCCAATCCCCCAGGGCTCTTACCTCCTCCCTGTAGGCTGTCTCGTCGTTGTTGGTAATCAGGCCTACCACTGTTGTGTCGCCATCAAACTTGATGACTGCGTTGGAGACGTGCGTGGCCACGCAGTCATGGATCAACAGGGAGTACAGGAGGGGGCTGTGTTGAGGATCAGTGTAGCGTAGGTGTTGTTTCATACCTTCACCACCTGGGGGCGGCCCGTCAGGAAGTCCGGGACCCAGTTGCACCGGGAGGGGGTTCAGACCCAGGGCCCTGAGCTTAGCGATGAGCTTTGGAGGGCACTATGGTGTTGAAGGCTGAGTTGTCGTCGACGAACAGCATTCTCACATACCACAAAGTCAGAGATTACGTGATGAGTGTAAAAACACTGCAGTGTATCAGACGACTACAGAAGATAGAGAGGGCAACAAGTACAGGGGAATATAAGAACATACAAACTGGTGGATCATTATGGACAACTCCCCCAGGTCAGCAGAGACATTTCCAGAGCACCTCTCCTGCGGTCATTCTACCTCTGAGATAAAGAGGTGATGTAAAGGGGATGTGGCAGAGACACACAGGGACAGAAATAGCTGCTGGCGGGCTCTGGGATTAGAGGAGGTGGTGCTGATGGGTTGTGTGTGTTTGTGGGGAAGGGGGGGGGGCACAGCTGGCCATGTGGAGGTGAGAGAGGGGATAACAGGACACACAGGAACAATCACATAAAGCCCCCGCCGAGGGTGCCAGTCAATAGATAGAGGGAGAGATAGATGGAGAGGTAGAAAAATATCCCAAACTGGACAGTGGCAGCAATAGAGAGAGCTGCTCTGGTCTTGTTCGCAATTACTGTGCTAAGTGTGGACACAGAACAGGAACATATTATACAGTACCAACCAGTCTAAGAGGACCCTAGTCGGGGGCCGCCTTAGAAACCAACCCAAACAAGGGTTAGGTTTAGGGCTACACCCTTACACTCCAAAAGGGTTCTTTGGCTGTCCCCATAGGATAAACCTTTTTGGTTCCAGGTAGAACCCTTTTTGGTTTCATGTAGAATCCTTTTAGTTCCAAAAATAACTCTCTCCTGAAAGAGTTCTGCGTGGAACCCAACAGGGTTCTATCTGGAACCAAAAAGGATTCTTCAAGGTTACTCCAATCGGGAGTCAAGGAACCATTTTAGGTTCTAGATAGCAAAAAAATATCTTAGAGTGCAGGGTAACGGTTGACCAGAGATGTGGACACAAACCTATGGTTAGAGACGTCGACATGAAGCTAGGCTTAGTGTGATCCTGTAATGGTAGCTAATACACTTATTCACACTGGGACAATAGTACAAGTCCTGACAAGTCACTGAGTGTTATGATTTTTATCCATAGCTGTGGGAAGTAGGGGTGCTGAGGGTGCTGCAGCAGCCCTGATAAATCACAATAAATCAAATAATAATACATAAAAATGAAAAAACATTATTGCACTAGGCCTTTATTACTCCTGTATGATCTGAAAAAAAATACTAGTCAGCAGAGAGAAATTCTTCACCCTCAGTATACAGTGCTCCCAACCCTGGTCCTCGAGTACCCCCTACAGTACACATTTTTCTTGTAACCCTAGACAAGCACACCCGATTCAACTTGTCAACTAATCATCAATGAGTTGAGTGAGGTGTGTTTGTCCAGGGCTACAATGAAAACGTGTAACGTAGGGGGTACTCAAGGACCAGGGTTGAGAAACACTGCTCTAGTAATCGTCAAATACTTTAAATGCTTTGTTCGGCACACTGAGAAAATCCTACATTAGAGTCCTGGTCGACAGCACCCTCACCCCAAAACATTTTCCCGCGGCCATGCCTTTATCCCTTTGTCTCAGTTTAGGTCTGGGAATGAAGCAACCTACCCCTGGAACGTAGCATAAGCAAGATGTGTTCATCAGAAGAGTGCATACTCTGTGACACAGAGATCCACCTATTGGTAACATCACTGCAATCTCTCTTTCAAGAGTAAAGAAAAAACAGGTGTGCCGTCTTCAAAAACGCCAAATGATATAAGGACGTATCACCTTGCAATGAAAAGGAATCATGGTGTATGTGTACACCCAAACTTTTCTCAGTACATTGGTACATTGAGATAAATACTTTTTGTCCCAGAAAACTATTTCACATGGAACGGCTTAATATTCTGTGCTTTCACACAGGCTGTAAAATTGTATTAAAGGTTATTTCCAGGTCACTGCCTTCTTTAAAACAGAGGACAGAAAGCTGTGCAGAAAGCTGCTGCTGTCCACCGCTACCATAAAATTACAAATTGCCTGCAGGATATGGTTATATTCTGTTATTAATTATCTTGGGGACAGTCTCGCAAAGCCGGCTAAACTAGAAGAGAGCCCTAATCGATACACAAGACCAGACAATGAGATGTCATATTCAGGAGACTTAGATGACAAAATGGCAGCCTTTCAGAGAAAAGCATGCCCGGCTCTTGCTTTCTCTCCCATTACTGAAGAGCAAGCATCTCTCCCTGAGTGCTACCTGTAATTGTAATGGTGCTGCGAGGAGTCATTAGTGTGGAAAGGAGACAACAGTGTGTGTGTGTGTGTGTGTGTGTGTGTGTGTGTGTGTGTGTGTGTGTGTGTGTGTGTGTGTGTGTGTGTGTGTGTGCGTGAGTGCTTAGAGCGCTGATATTGCATCCCCTACTGCCTGATCATTTGCATTTAATAAAGCAAAAAACATTCGTACCCGAAACTCATGAATTAGGTCTCTGTGTTATAATTGCCTTACATTGCCTCTCCATCAGTGATTTAAATCCAAGATGGCGTAGCAGTCAGACGTCTTGTCGTGTCGTGTCCCTTGTATATATTGTTTTTTTTACATATTTTTCTTCGCATATCTTTTTAAACATTTTGCTAAACCTCAACTTCTAAATACTCTCCTGCAACCCGCCTCACCCAATGTAGCGCGGATCTGCTTTTTTTCTAAAGTATTTATATTTACATCGGATCCGGAACCCCTCAACTGAAGCTAACCAGCTATCAGTCAGCAAACCATTGCTAGCGGTCTTCAGCTAACCTTTAGCTCGGAAAGCTCTCGCCAGTTCGAACAACGCGACTCTAACCAGAGCATAACGGACCTATTATTTTTTTATCCCCGGATTCCCACCGCAAACGGAAAATTTTCAGCTGGATCTTCACAACTAGCGAACTAGCTAACCGCAACCCCGGATGATTACTCCTGGCTAGCGTTTCCACCCACTTAGCTTGAAGCTAGCCCGGCCAGAGCTCCTGTGCTACCACCGAAGCATACTCCTGGGCTACAATATCCGGACCCATGACCGGTCTATCGATGTCACTGCATGAAGAGGCATAAACAGACTCACCCCATCGCGACGTCCCCCAAAGGCTAACCTTCTAGCCCTTGCTATCTCCTTGCTTGCTAATTCGGCCTGCTAACTGCTAGCTTGTTTGGCCCCGGTCCGCTAACTGCTACCTTTTTTAGCCCCGGCCTACTAACTGTTAGCTTGTTAGCACAGGCCTGCTAACCGTCTGAATCGCCGCGTCCCAACCACTCACTGGACACATATTTACTTTCAATCTCTTTTCGATTTTTAATTCGTTTATACCTTCCGGTAACCTGCCTCACCCAATGTGATACGGAATCGCTATTATTTTTTTATTTTTAGAACACACTCAAGAACCTCCAGAAGCTAACCAGCTAACTAGCTACTAGCTATTTAGTCATTGTTAGCCACTGCTAGCGGCTTTTACCTTTTACCTTCTGCACAGCCAGCCAGTTTTTTTTACCTGGATAATACTCGCCAGTCTAGCTTCCCTGCCCCATCCACCGCTGCCCCCTGGACACTGATCACTTGGGCTACATAGCTGATGCATGCTGGACTGTCCATTAATCACGGTACTCCATTCTGCTTGTTTATGTTTATCTGTCGGCCCCAGCCGCACTCAGGCTCTGTGTGTAGTTAATCCGACCCTCCCTGCCTAGTCAACGCCATTTTACCTGCTGTTGTTGTGCTAGCTGATTAGCTGTTGTTGTCTCACCTACTGTTTTAGCTACTGTTTTAGCTAGCTCTCCCAATTCAACACCTGTGATTACTGTATGCCTCGCTGTATGTCTCTCTCAAATGTCAATATGCCGTGTATACTGTTGTTCAGGTTAGTTATCATTATTTTAGTTTACAATGGAATCCCTAGTTCCACTCTTCATACCCCTGATACCTCCTTTGTCCCACCTCCCACACATGCGGTGACCTCACCCATTACAACCAGCATGTCCAGTGATACAACCTCTCTCATCATCACCCAGTGCCTGGGCTTACCTCCGCTGTACCCGCACCCCACCATACCCCTGTCTGCGCATTATGCCCTGAATATATTCTACCATGCCCAGAAATCTGCTCCTTTTATTCTCTGTCCCCAACGCTCTAGGCGACCAGTTTTGATAGCCTTTAGCCGCACCCTCATTCTACTCCTCCTCTGTTCCACGGGTGATGTGGAGGTAAACCCAGGCCCTGCATGTCCCCAGGCACCCTCATTTGTTGACTTCTGTGATCGAAAAAGCCTTGGTTTCATGCATGTCAACATCAGAAGCCTCCTCCCTAAGTTTGTTTTACTCACTGCTTTAGCACACTCTGCTAACCCTGATGTCCTTGCCGTGTCTGAATCCTGGCTCAGGAAGGCCACCAAAAATTCTGAGATTTCCATACGCAACTATAACATTTTCCGTCAAGATAAAACTGCCAAAGGGGGAGGAGTTGCAGTCTACTGCAGAGATAGCCTGCAAAGTAATGTCATACTTTCCAGGTCCATACCCAAACAGTTCGAACTACTAATTTTGAAAATTACTCTCTCCAGAAATAAGTCTCTCACTTTTTCCGCCTGCTACCGACCCCCCTCAGCTCCCAGCTGTGCCTTGGACACCATTTGTGAATTGATCGCCCCCCATCTAGCTTCAGAGTTTGTTCTGTTAGGTGACCTAAACTGGGATATGCTTAACACCCCGGCAGTCCTACAATCTAAGCTAGATGCCCTCAATCTCACACAAATCATCAAGGAACCCACCAGGTACAACCCTAAATCTGTAAACAAGGGCACCCTCATAGACGTCATCCTGACCAACTGGCCCTCCAAATACACCTCCGCTGTCTTCAACCAGGATCTCAGCAATCACTGCCTCATTGCCTGTATCCGCTACGGAGCCGCAGTCAAACGACCACCCCTCATCACTGTCAAACGCTCCCTAAAACACTTCTGTGAGCAGGCCTTTCTAATCGACCTGGCCCGGGTCCCCTGGAAGGACATTGACCTCATCCCGTCAGTTGAGGATGCCTGGTCATTCTTTAAAAGTAACTTCCTCACCATTTTAGATAAGCATGCTCCGTTCAAAAAATGCAGAACTAAGAACAGATATAGCCCTTGGTTCACTCCAGACCTGACTGCCCTCGACCAGCACAAAAACATCCTGTGGAGGACTGCAATAGCATCGAATAGTTCCCGCGATATGCAACTGTTCAGGGAAGCCAGGAACCAATACACGCAGTCAGTCAGGAAAGCTAAGGCCAGCTTCTTCAGGCAGAAATTTGCATCCTGTAGCTCCAACTCCAAAAAGTTCTGGGACACTGTGAAGTCCATGGAAAACAAGAGTACCTCCTCCCAGCTGCCCACTGCACTGAGGCTAGGTAACACGGTCACCACCGATAAATCCATGATTATCGAAAACTTCAACAAGCATTTCACAACGGCTGGCCATGCCTTCCGCCTGCCTACTCCAACCTCGGCCAACAGCTCCACCCCCCCCCCCCCCCCCCCCCACAGGTACTCGCACAAGCCTCTCCAGGTTCTCCTTTACCCAAATCCAGATAGCAGATATTCTGAAAGAGCTGCAAAACCTGGACCCGTACAAATCAGCTGGGCTTGACAATCTGGACCCTCTATTTCTGAAACTATCCGCCGCCATTGTCGCAACCCCTATTACCAGCCTGTTCAACCTCTCTTTCATATCGTCTGAGATCCCCAAGGATTGGAAAGCTGCCGCAGTCATCCCCCTCTTCAAAGGGGGAGACACCCTGGACCCAAACTGTTACAGGCCTATATCCATCCTGCCCTGCCTATCTAAGGTCTTCGAAAGCCAAGTCAACAAACAGGTCACTGACCATCTCGAATCCCACCATACCTTCTCCGCTGTGCAATCTGGTTTCCGAGCCGGTCACGGGTGCACCTCAGCCACGCTCAAGGTACTAAACGATATCATAACCGCCATCGATAAAAGACAGTACTGTGCAGCCGTCTTCATCGACCTTGCCAAGGCTTTCGACTCTGTCAATCACCATATTCTTATCGGCAGACTCAGTGGCCTCGGTTTTTCGGATGACTGCCTTGCCTGGTTCACCAACTACTTTGCAGACAGAGTTCAGTGTGTCAAATCGGAGGGCATGCTGTCCGGTCCTCTGGCAGTCTCTATGGGGGTGCCACAGGGTTCAATCCTCGGGCTGACTCTTTTCTCTGTATATATCAATGATGTTGCTCTTGCTGCGGGCGATTCCCTGATCCACCTCTACGCAGACGACACCATTCTACATACTTCCGGCCCGTCCTTGGACACTGTGCTATCTAACCTCCAAACGAGCTTCAATGCCATAAAACAAACCAAATGCATGCTTTTCAACCGTTCGCTGCCTGCACCCGCACGCCTGACCAGCATCACCACCCTGGATGGTTCCGACCTTGAATATGTGGACATCTATAAGTACCTAGGTGTCTGGCTAGACTGTAAACTCTCCTTCCAGACTCATATCAAACATCTCCAATCGAAAATCAAATCTAGAGTCGGCTTTCTATTCCGCAACAAAGCCTCCTTCACTCACGCCGCCAAACTTACCCTAGTAAAACTGACTATCCTACCGATCCTCGACTTCGGCGATGTCATCTACAAAATTGCTTCCAACACTCTACTCAGCAAACTGGATGCAGTTTATCACAGTGCCATCCGTTTTGTCACTAAACCACCTTATACCACCCACCACTGCGACCTGTATGCTCTAGTCGGCTGGCCCTCGCTACATATTCGTCGCCAGACCCACTGGCTCCAGGTCATCTACAAGTCCATGCTAGGTAAAGCTCCGCCTTATCTCAGTTCACTGGTCACGATGGCAACACCCATCCGTAGCACGCGCTCCAGCAGGTGTATCTCACTGATCATCCCTAAAGCCAACACCTCATTTGGCCCCCTTTCGTTCCAGTTCTCTGCTGCCTGTGACTGGAACGAATTGCAAAAATCGCTGAAGTTGGAGACTTTTATCTCCCTCACCAACTTCAAACATCTGCTATCTGAGCAGCTAACCGATCGCTGCAGCTGTACATAGTCTATCGGTAAATAGCCCACCCATTTTTACCTACCTCATCCCCATACTGTTTTTATTTATTTACTTTTCTGCTCTTTTGCACACCAATATCTCTACCTGTACATGACCATCTGATCATTTATCACTCCAGTGTTAATCTGCAAAATTGTAATTATTCGCCTACCTCCTCATGCCTTTTTCACACAATGTATATAGACTCACCTTTTTTTCTACTGTGTTATTGACTTGTTAATTGTTTACTCCATGTGTAACTCTGTGTTGTCTGTTCACACTGCTATGCTTTATCTTGGCCAGGTCGCAGTTGCAAATGAGAACTTGTTCTCAACTAGCCTACCTGGTTAAATAAAGGTGAAAAAAAAATTACCCACAGTGTATTTCTTGTGTATCCTAAGATAGGTGACATATTCTGAAGAGAGGGAAACGTTGCGCTGAAGGAGACTAGCAATACATTGGGGATAAGTGATCAATGCAATGACTGTTACGATTTCATAACATGAACAAAAATGGCCTACATCTGACAAAACACACATAGAGACATACACACACTGGAGAAACGTTTGTAAGATCTGTAACGTTTCAAGTGCCAAAGGCTTACATATTTCATCACTCTCCTGGATCGCCATTTCTGCCCTCCCCACCTCTCTCTTCCTCTGTCTCTCTCTCTCTAAAACTCTCTCTCTCTCCCCTGCCTTCCACCTCTCCCTCCCTCCCTCTTCACTGTACAGGTCTTCACATTACTGTTTAATCAGAGCCTCTCCTCTGCCAGGTATATTGAACTGTAATTACAGTTTCAGTTTCTTATTAGCAGATAAGACTTTGATTAGCAGATAAGACTTTGATAATGGGCCCTGGGAGGGATACCAAACCTAATTAATTCTGCCCAAACAAGGTGTCTGGCTAACTCTTACCGCTCCCACATTACACTGGAGCAAACGGCTGTTGAGATCAGCGTCCCAGAACAGATAAGAGGAAAACTGCAGCCCTCTACTGGCCTGTCCCCCGTAGTTTACAAAGACAGCCGTCTAGAGCGGATGGCACCCTGTCATCATCCTGGCTCAACTGAACCAGTGTCTCCCCCTGTGGCTTTAAATCTAACAAGGACATCCAATTCTCTCTCAATGAACGACATTCGCTATGAGACAGTGGCTTCTTTCCCCCCCCATCTCTCCATTTGGTCCTGCCAATTACAAGGAGACACTCAGGCTGCGTTCCAAATGCAAAGCAGACAGCCCTTGGCCCTCTGCCACCAGCCCTTGAATTATGTTTTACATTGTCACATCCGAGTGTACCTCAAGTCGCTTGCCCAAGCGAGGGAGAGTGATGATCTAAGAGGCAAGGTCCCTGATGGAAATCTTGTAAGTTTTGCCTGAAAACAACCAACCTAAAGCTATTGATGTAACTAGAAAGCTAACCTAACCTGAGTGGTGTTTCTTTCTTTCCGGTCCTTTGCCAGATTGGTTCTCTTTTGCACAGTTGAAACAAAGGGAGGAATAGGCGGGAGCTAGCCACCCGGCAGTTCCGCTCTATGGACAACGATTCCCGTTATTTGGACGGAGACATAAGCATCTCATCATTATATTCATATCCCTGGCCTTACTGACTCCCAGCTGAAAGAGGGTTGGAGGATAAGAGGAAAAAAAACACATGAATTATTCTTACAATGATGGCTCAAAAAATATGACAAACTGAGAAAGACACTGGTAGTAGTTATTCCTGTTTGAAAATTGTTCACTCAGATTATATTGAACATTTTGAACTAAGTCTCATAATTGAGCATTGGGCGATTACATTACCAGTAGGCCCTACATTAGATATTTTCAAAAAATGACTTATTAGCCTAAAATGGCTAACTACCCCTCTATGAGTAAATAGGCTAAGTGGTTAAGCGTGTTGGCCTAGAAACCAAAAGGTTTCTGGTTTGACTCCCTGAGTGGGCAAAGTGAAAAAATGTCCATGTGCCCTTGAGCAACGCACTTAACCCTAGTTGCTCTGGATAAATCAGGGTTTCTTGAACCCAATCCTGATTTGGTTTTTGCCCTAGCACTACACAGCTGATTCAAATAGCAAACGTATCATCAAGTTTTGATTATTTGAATCAGCTGTGTAGTGCTAGGTCAAAAACCAAAGCTTGCACCCGGGGGGGACAGGACCGAGCTTAGGAAACCGTACGCTAAATTACTAAAAAAGATTGTGAGATAGGAGAAAATGTTAGCTAAATATTCAGGAAAACAATTCAGCGGAGGTTCTCTTCTGCACTGTTCAACCAATCCGGTAAATGTGAAGGAGGAGTTAAGATGGAGTGTCGCCTTGTTAATATTCCGGATAGAAACAACTTCAGAGAGCTAGCTAGCCACGCCTGCTACGTTAGGTTACAAGCTAGCAAATGTGTCATGGCTAGCTGCTATATGTTCCACCGGGGACTGTAAATAGCAATGTGCACATCCAAAAGTTGCGTCACAGGCTCTCTTCCTTTTCCCCTGAAAACCGTTTGTCTCTGATTTTTGCTGATGGAACAGAGGGTGCGGTTTCCAATACTCTTGATAGGTTGATATTTCATTGGGGGTGGGAGTAGAGAACGTAGACAACAGCTGTCTAGTATCATAATCCCTTGACACGGTAGCGAGAGATAAACCAATTGTGGGTTTTTGGTTGCAATCAAGCATGTAATTTCCTGTTACTGGCGTTTTAAGAAATCCAGTGATAACCTGCAGGAGCTCATTAAATTCTGCCTGTCCGTTGCAAACGACCCAGTATGATCGGCACATTGGAGCTAAGAATCATATCATCAGTGGCCGTCATGTCTAGCTAGCAATTAGCAATTTCGCACATTTTTATATTTTGTGACATTTGTTGGGTGTGGTTACGAATAACTCAGAATTGTCAAATATTTTGTTGACAGAATTTTGCAGTTTGAGTTTGTTTGTTCATTGTTAGTGCTATCCGGGGTCCTTGGGATGTGCCTACCCTAACCTTAACCCTAACCATTTTACATTTCAACTTCAATGGGGTAGGGCTGTCCCAAGGATCCCGGATAGCAATCATGTTTGTTCATCACAGCCTGATTTGACTATGAAGTGAAATAGAGTGGTGAACATAGTGATCAGACTGGTTCCACCAGGCTAGCTCGCTGTCATGCCATTTTCCCCCTCTTTTTTTACATCAGCACACTGTGCTTTGTGACAACAGTATAAAAAAATAAGTCTTTTTTCTTTGTTTTTATAGCTAAAGAATCTCTGTAGTTTTACCTTCCATTTTTAAAACTGAAAAACGCAAGTAGGCCTAACCTATGTGGAATTCTCCATAAAAAGACACTCTTAATACACTACAGTTAGAGCAGCAATTTCCCCTGTGTTCCCATTCTCTATCAAAACGTAAATCCTCCGAACAGTTTGAGCCCTATGCTCTGATCTTTTGCTGAGTTCCCCAATTTCATAATTCTCATTTGTTTGCCTTTCAGTGATTGCTCATTAATTACTGTAAGAAGCGATTAAACATCTCTCATTACAGTGGGCCTCCCAGGCAGAGGAGCTGAGCCAGCACTGCCTGAAGGGCCTCCAAGCCCTTATTTACACACACACACAAACTGCTGGCCTGAAGATGCTGTTCTGTGCAAATCTGATGGACAAGTGCACAGTCCAAGCTGAGTGTAAAATCAACTCCAGCAGGCGGTGAAAGGATTAAGAGACAAGGCAAGCCATCCAAGGACAAAACAGAACATTCTCAAATCAAAATCCTTCGCAAGCACAAAAGAGAGCTGTCGGATTTTTCCATTCAAAGTAACACGTCCTTGGGCCATTTGGAAGACAGAACAATGAAAAATGTATTGTTCTGATAAGCTAATTATCTATCTACAGTACCAGTTTGGACACATCTACTCATTCCAGAATTTTTCTTTATTTGGACTATTTTCTACATTGTACTTCTGAGCTATAAGACACCAATATTGAAAGGGGTGTTGGTTGTTTTGCTCAATGACGCACACAAGCTTCACAGGAGTGAAGGCACAACATGCATAGGGAGTAAATATTGCCATGAATAAAGTGACCAAACTTGTGTCTAAATTGTTTCTATTGTATCTCAGATATAGGATAGACATTTCAAAACCTTATTCTTCATGATACATTTTTGGACTGTCTTGCCATGTACAAATGTGATGGACTGTCTTGCCATGTACATGTTTTGCCATGTACAAATATGATACTCAATGCATTTCTATGGGCTATAGCAGTAAAGGACAAATTCAATGTTTTATCAAATATTGTTTATATAGAGTAACAGTCAAAAGTTTGGACACACCTACTCATTCCAGTGTTTTTATTCTTACTATTTTCTAAATTGTAGAATAATAGTGAAGACATCAAAACTATGAAATAGCACATTTGGAATCATGTACTAACGAAAAAAGTGTTAAACAAATCTAAATATATTTTAGATTTTAGATTCTTCAAAGTAGCCACCCTTTGCCTTGATGACAGCTTTGCACAATCTTGGCATTCTCTCAACCAGCTTCATGAGATAGTCACCTGGAATGCATTTCAATTAACAGGTGTGCCTTGTTAAAAGTTAATTAGGGGAATTTCTTTCCTGTGTTTGAACCAATCAGTTGTGTTCTGACAAGATAGGGGTGGTATACAGAAGACAAAGTCCTTATTATGGCAAGAACAGCTCTAATGTAACCCGTTTCAGGAAACTAGGCGTATGTCATGGGTTAATACTTCACACGAGAGCCATTTGAACGTAATCTTTTCTTCTTTAAAAAAAAATCTAAATGAGTTTTTTTGGCAGCAAAGTCTTCTGGAACATGTGAACTTTCATGTGCCTTAATAAGAAACGTGTATGCCATCTGTAAATACAAATACAATTGTACATTTACGAGCCTAGTTAGTTTAGCCACAGAAAAAGTCAGCAACCTTCCCACTAACAATGCTTGGCTGAGATAATGAGTGGGCTGGACATGCCGGGGGATGAGTTTGGATTGGACTGCCATATAGAACGCTTCTGTCTATTTGAGCCGGTTAGTATGTGTAGGTAATCCTGTCTAACACGGCTTTTAAAATATATATATTGCTTAGTAGAACTGCAAAGTGTTGCTCTCCACTTTCTGGAGGACTGAGTTTTGAAATCAGTGGAATTGGAGTATGATAGCTAAGGAGATGGATAAAACACCTGTCTCCAGATTACATCTTCAAACTAACGGCAACCATGGCATCCGTGACAGGGAGAAGTGTCCAACCATGATGTGTGATGGGTAAGATAGTCTAGCTAGCTACATTTTCAGATATTACACGTTTCTAATTTTGACGAAGTTGGTTTCATTTCAAGTTAAAGTGTACTGTTATCTAGCTAGCTAACGTTAGCTGGCTGGCTTGCTAGCTAAAGTTACGTGTATTATCGTATTATTCGTATCTCAGAGTCATTTACTTTGCTAGCTATAGCCTAATGTTAGCTAGCTAGCATTGAACCTGGTTGGTTAGCTACCTGCAGATTCATGCAGGGTAGTAACATCATGAGTTGGAATTATGTTTCATTGTTTAGCTGGCTAGCTACATGTCTAAACAAAAGACTCATCAATTAAAGTATCAATTTCAATAGAATGTCACTGCGATGGAACTTAGCTGGTAAAATTGCTCTGGCTATCTACTCCGATTTCAGACCACGGGTAAGATAGTCTAGCTACAGTAGCTACATTTTCAGATATATAACATTTCTAATTTTGACATAGGGTAGTAACGTCATGAATTGGGATTATGGTTAATTGTCTTAACAAAAGGCTCCACTATGTAAGTAACCATTTCGGGTGCGTTCGTAAATTCAGTCTGGCTATCTACTCCGATTTCAGAGCACTCTCGTCTGAGTGTGCCAGAGCAGCAGAATAACTCATTAATTTACGAACGCTCAACACCCGTTGAATATTTTATTTATTTATTTATTTCACCTTTATTTAACCAGGTAGGCAAGTTGAGAACAAGTTCTCATTTACAATTGCGACATGGCCAAGATAAAGCAAAGCAGTTCGACACATACAACGACACAGAGTTACACATGGAGTAAAACAAACATACAGTCAATAATACAGTAGAAACATGTCTATATACGATGTGAGCAAATGAGGTGAGAAAAGGGAGGTAAAGGCAAAAAAAAGGCCATGGTGGCAAAGTAAGTACAATATAGCAAGTAAAACACTGGAATGGTAGATTTGCAATGGAAGAATGTGCAAAGTAGAAATAAAAATAATGGGGTGTAAAGGAGCAAAATAAATTAATTAATTAAATACAGTAGGGAAAGAGGTAGTTGTTTGGGCTAAATTATAGGTGGGCTATGTATAGGTGCAGTAATCTGTGAGCTGCTCTGACAGTTGGTGCTTAAAGCTAGTGAGGGAGATAAGTGTTTCCAGTTTCAGGATTTTTTGTAGTTCGTTCCAGTCATTGGCAGCAGAGAACTGGAGGCGGCCAAAGAAAGAATTGGTTTTGGGGGTGACTAGAGAGATATACCTGCTGGAGCGTGTGCTACAGGTGGGAGATGCTATGGTAACCAGCGAGCTGAGATAAGGGGGGACTTTACCTAGCAGGGTCTTGTAGATGACATGGAGCCAGTGGGTTTGGCAACGAGTATGAAGCGAGGGCCAGCCAACGAGAGCATACAGGTCGCAATGGTGGATAGTATATGGGGCTTTGGTGACAAAACGGATTGCACTGTGATAGACTACATCCAATTTGTTGAGTAGGGTATTGGAGGCTATTTTGTAAATGACATCGCCAAAGTCGAGGACTGGTAGGATGGTCAGTTTTACAAGGGTATGTTTGGCAGCATGAGTGAAGGATGCTTTGTTGCGAAATAGGAAGCCAATTCTAGATTTAACTTTGGATTGGAGATGTTTGATATGGGTCTGGAAGGAGAGTTTACAGTCTAACCAGACACCTAAGTATTTGTAGTTGTCCACGTATTCTAAGTCAGAGCCGTCCAGAGTAGTGATGTTGGACAGGCGGGTAAGGTGCAGGTAGCGATCGGTTGAAGAGCATGCATTTAGTTTTACTTGTATTTAAGAGCAATTGGAGGCCACGGAAGGAGAGTTGTATGGCATTGAAGCTTGCCTGGAGGGTTGTTAACACAGTGTCCAAAGAAGGGCCAGAAGTATACAGAATGGTGTCGAAAGCCTTGGCCAGATCAATAAATACGGCTGCACAGTAATGTTTATTATCGATGGCGGTTAAGATATCGTTTAGGACCTTGAGCGTGGCTGAGGTGCACCCATGACCAGCTCTGAAACCAGATTGCATGTCAGAGAAGGTATGGTGAGATTCGAAATGGTCGGTAATCTGTTTGTTGACTTGGCTTTCGAAGACCTTAGAAAGGCATGGTAGGATAGATATAGGTCTGTAGCAGTTTGGGTCAAGAGTGTCCCCCCCTTTGAAGAGGGGGATGACCGCAGCTGCTTTCCAATCTTTGGGAATCTCAGACGACACGAAAGAGAGGTTGAACAGGCTAGTAATAGGGGTGGCAACAATTTCGGCAGATACTTTTAGAAAGAAAGGATCCAGATTGTCTAGCCCGGCTGATTTGTAGGGGTCCAGATTTTGCAGCTCTTTCAGAACATCAGCTGAACGGATTTGGGAGAAGGAGAAATGGGGAAGGCTTGGGTGAGTTGCTGTGGGGGGTGCAGTGCTGTTGACCGGGGTAGGAGTAGCCAGGTGGAAACCATGGCCAGCCGTAGAAAAATGCTTGGATTTATCAGTGGTGACAGTGTTTCCTATCTTCAGTGCAGTGGGCAGCTGGGAGGAGGTGTTCTTATTCTCCATGGACTTTACAGTGTCCCAGAACTTTTTTGAGTTAGTGTTGCAGGAAGCAAATTTCTGCTTGAAAAAGCTAGCCTTGGCTTTTCTAACTGCCTGTGTATAATGGTTTCTAGCTACCCTGAACAGCTGCATATCACGGGGGCTGATCGATGCTAATGCAGAACGCCATAGGATGTTTTTGTGTTGGTTAAGGGCAGTCAGGTCTGGGGAGAACCAAGGGCTATATCTGTTCCTGGTTCTAAATTTCTTGAATGGGGCATGTTTATTTAAGATGGTTAGGAAGGCTTTTTTTTTTTTTTAATATCCAGGCATCCTCTACTGACGGGATGAGATCAATATCCTTCCAGGATACCCCGGCCAGGTCGATTAGAAAGGCCTGCTCACAGAAGTGTTTTAGGGAGCGTTTGACAGTGATGAGTGGAGGTCGTTTGACCGCTGACCCATTACGGATGCAGGCAATGAGGCAGTGATCGCTGAGATCTTGGTTGAAGACAGCAGAGGTGTATTTAGAGGGCAAGTTGGTTAGGATGATATCTATGAGGGTTCCCGTGTTTAAGGCTTTGGGGAGGTACCTAGTAGGTTAATTGATAATTTGTGTGAGATTGAGGGCATCAAGTTTAGATTGTAGACAGCGCAGGTCCTAATCCAGGCACTTGTCATCTCCCGTCTGGATTACTGCAACTCGCTGTTGGCTGGGCTCCCTGCCTGTGCCATTAAACCCCTACAACTCATCCAGAACGCCGCTGCCCGTCTGGTGTTCAACCTTCCCAAGTTCTCTCACGTCACCCCGCTCCTCCGCTCTCTCCACTGGCTTCCAGTTGAAGCTCGCATCCGCTACAAGACCATGGTGCTTGCCTACGGAGCTGTGAGGGGAACGGCACCTCAGTACCTCCAGGCTCTGATCAGGCCCTACACCCAAACAAGGGCACTGCGTTCATCCACCTCTGGCCTGCTCGCCTCCCTACCACTGAGGAAGTACAGTTCCCGCGCAGCCCAGTCAAAACTGTTCGCTGCTCTGGCCCCCCAATGGTGGAACAAACTCCCTCACGACGCCAGGACAGCGGAGTCAATCACCACCTTCCGGAGACACCTGAAACCCCACCTCTTTCAGGAATACCTAGGATAGGATAAAGTAATCCTTCTCACCCCCCCCATTAAAAGATTTAGATGCACTATTGTAAAGTGGCTGTTCCACTGGATGTCTTAAGGTGAACGCACCAATTTGTAAGTCGCTCTGGATAAGAGCGTCTGCTAAATGACTTAAATGTAATGTAAATGATTGTAGGATGGCTGGGGTGTTAAGCATGTTCCAGTTTAGGTCGCCTAGCAGCACGAGCTCTGAAGATAGATGGGGGGCAATCAGTTCACATATGGTGTCCAGAGCACAGCTGGGGGCAGAGGGTGGTCTATAGCAGGCGGCAACGGTGAGAGACTTGTTTTTAGAGAGGTGGATTTTTAAAAGTAGAAGTTCAAATTGTTTGGGTACAGACCTGGATAGTAGGACAGAACTCTGCAGGCTATCTTTGCAGTAGATTGCAACACCGCCCCCTTTGGCAGTTCTATCTTGTCTGAAAATGTTGTAGTTTGGAATTAAAATTTCAGAATTTTTGGTGTTCTTCCTAAGCCAGGATTCAGACACAGCTAGAACATCCGGGTTGGCAGAGTGTGCTAAAGTAGTGAATAGAACAAACTTAGGGAGGAGGCTTCTAATGTTAACATGCATGAAACCAAGGCTATTACGGTTACAGAAGTCGTCAAAAGAGAGCGCCTGGGGAATAGGAGTGGAGCTAGGCACTGCAGGGCCTGGATTCACCTCTACATCGCCAGAGGAACAGAGGAGGAGTAGAATAAGGGTGCGGCTAAAAGCAATAAGAATTGGTCGTCTAGAACGTCTGGAACAGAGAGTAAAAGGAGGTTTCTGGGGGCGATAAAATAGCATCAAGGTATAATGTACAGACAAAGGTATGGTAGGATGTGAATACAGTGGAGGTAAACCTAGGTATTGAGTGATGAAGAGAGAGATATTGTCTCTAGAAACATAATTGAAACCAGGAGATGTCATTGCATGTGTGGGTGGTGGAACTAATAGGTTGGATAAGGTATAGTGAGCAGGACTAGAGGCTCTACAGTGAAATAAGCCAATAAACACTAACCAGAACAGCAATGGACAAGGCATATTGACATTAAGGAGAGGCATGCTTAGTCAAGTGATCAAAAGGGTCCAGTGAGTGGAGAGGTTGGTTGGGGGTCACGGCGATTTAGACAGCTAGCCAGGCCATCGGTAGCAAGCTAGCATAAGATGGAGGTCTGTTATTAGCCACCTCTTGCGTTCCGTCAGTAGATTAGTGGGGTTCCGTGTGGTAGAGGGGATTAATCCAAATCACACACAAAAAAAAGAGATATAGTTATAGAGGCCCAAGAAGAAAAAATAAAAATAAATAATAACAATAAAAATAAATAAATCAATTGTCCGATTGTCTATTCAGATAGCAGCCGATAAGACAGCTAACGGTTAGCAGGCCGCAGATGGGCGTTCAGGTAGCGTCGCGACGGAGGAGCCAGCCGGATAACTCCTTCGGGTAGATAACGTCGGCAGTCCAGTTGTGAAGGCCCGGTGGGGCTCCGCGTAGGCAGTAAAATGGGTCCGGATAGGTGATTGCAGCCCAGGAGTGATTGATGGAACTCTTCAGCTGGCTAGCCTCCGGAATAATTTATGTTTGCTCCGGAATCGACGAAAGCCGACAGTCACACAGATAGCAGATAGCTAGCTGTGAGATCCAGGTATGAATGTCAGAGTTAGCGGTTGAAATCCAGGGACATGGAGAGAAAAATTGGTCCGGTATGTTCCATTCCGAGCCGCGCTGCGCTGTACAAAACTGGCGATAGATTTTCGAGCTAAAGGATAGCTGATGACCACAAACCGTGGTTAGCTGAATACTAACGATTTGCCAGTAAAGAGTAAAGAAGCTAACTAGCTTTTGAACTAGCTTCTAATTAGCTTCTGATTAGCTTCTGGATTAGCTTCTGGCTAGCTTCTGGCTAGCTCCTGGCTAGCTTCTGGCTAGTTTCTGGCTAGCTTCTTGGAGGATTACAGATTTGAGGTAAATAATACTTTTTTATAAATATAAATTGGTGAGGCGGGTTGCGGGAGAGTGTTTTGAAGATGAGTTTATGGAAAATTAAAAAATGTATGTGAAAAAAAGTTGTAAATATATATATATATACGGGACACGACGAGGACAAAAGACGTCTGAACTGCTATGCCATCTTGGAAGACAATATGGCCGGTGTCAGTAAACGTTGGCAAAAAAAGCATAATTAAATTGTTGCCAGCAGCACAGTTGCAGTCACCAACACTCTGGATAACATGAAAACAGTTTAACCAGCTCTGCTAGGGCGAGTAAAATGGTGAGAGTGGGGTGTTCTTTCATTTCTCTCATCTCAAGCTAGCCAATGTTAGCCAGTTAACTTGGGTGCTTGACTGCCGTTGTGAGGTCAGAACGTTCGGATCAACTCTACTCATCGACCAGATCGTCAGGTGTGCGCTCTGAATACGCCGAGAGCGAATCGCTTTGAACTTACGAACGGACAATCTGACAGCACACTTGCAGTCACCAACGCTCTGCATAACATAACAGCCTAACCAGCTCTGCTAGGGTGAGTAATGTTCAGTGAGCTGTTCTCTCATTTGTGTCTGGAAGTAGCTAGCAAGTTAGCTTGGGTGCTTGACTGCTGTTGTAAATAAAGAACGCTCGGATCAACCCTTAAAAAGATGGGTGAGGCTGAAGCTTAAGAGGGTGTGAATAGGTGATGCTGAATGGGTGTAGACAAAGAAGGGCTCTCCAGTAGCAGTACCAAAATATTCAAAGGCCATTTTCTCAAAAGTGAGTTTACAAGTTTATCAACTTTCTAAGCAGAATTACTTTCCCATTGCTCCTCAACTGTAGTGTATGACATACCATTTTATAGCTCTTTATCCAATGTAAAAAAAAAATGCTACATAACACCGATTTCAGCCAGTCGGTCACAAATAAGCAAAGAGAAACAACAGGCCATCATTACTTTAAGACATGAAAGTCAGTCAATCCGGAAAATGTCAAGAACTTTGAAAGTTTCTTCAAAGTGCCGTTGCAAAACCCATCAAGCACTATTATGAAACTGGCTCATGAGGACCGCCACAAGAAAGGATGACCCAGAGTTACCTCTGCTGCAGAAGATACGTTCATTATTTTATATAACCTTTATTTAACTAGGCAAGTCAGTTAAGAACAAATCGTTGTTTACAATGACGGCCTACCAAAAGGCAAAAGGCCTCCTGCGGGGACGGGGGCCTGGGATTTAAAAATAAATAAAAAATACGATATAAATATAGGACAAAACACACATCATAACAAGAGAGACAACACAACACTACATAAAGAGAGACAACAACATAGCAAGGCAGCAACACATGACAACACAGCATGGTAGCAACACAACATAACAATAACATGGTAGCAACACAACATGGTGGCAGCACAAAACATGGTACAAATTAGAGTTACCAGCCTCAGAAACTGTAGCCCAAATAAATGCTTCACAGAGTTCAAGTAACAGACACATCTCAACATCAACTGTTCAGAGGTGATTGCGTGAATCAGGCCTTCATGGTCGAATTGCTGCAAAGAAACCACTACTAAAAGACACCAATAAGAAGAAGACTTATTTGGGCCAAGAAACATGAGCTATGGACATTAGACCAGTGGAAATCTGTCCTTTGGTCTGATGAGTCCACATTTGAGATTTGTGCTTCAAACCGCCGTGTCATTGTGAGATGCAGAGTAGGTGAACGGATTATCTCCGCATGTGTGGTTCCCACCGTGAATCATGGAGGAGGTGTGATGGTGTGGGGGTGCTTTGCTGGTGACACTGTCAGTGACTTATTTAGAATTCAAGGCACACTTAACCAGCATAGCTACCACAGCATTCTGCAGCGATACGCCATCCCATCTGGTTTGCGCTTAGTGGGACTATTATTTGTTTTTAAACAGGACAATGACCCAAAACCCACCCCAGGCTATGTAAGGTATATTTGACTAAGCAGGGTGATGGAGCGCTGCATCAGATGACCTGGCCTCCACAATCACCTGACCTCAACCCAATTGAGATGGTTAGGGATGAGTTGGACACAGAGTGAAGGAAAAGTAACCAACAAGTGCTCAGCATATGTGGGAACTCATTCAAGACTGCTGGAAAAGCATTCCAGGTGAAGCTTGTTGATAGAATGTCAAGAGTGTACAAAGCTGTCATCAAGGCAAAGGGTAGCTACTTTGAAGAATTTGAAAAGTAACACTTTTTTTGATTACTACATGATTCCATATGTTATTTTATAGTTTTGATGTCTTCCCTATTATTCTACAACATAGAAATTAGTACATTTAAAGAAAAACCCTTAAATGAGTAGGTGTGTCCTCAATGTTGCCATTGTGGTGGTTAATTCATTAATGATTTAAACTTCTGTGTGCGTAGTTCTGTCCAGTTCAGGGGTAGTATGGATCCATCATGACAACCAGATGTAGATCAAGCAAAACACTAAGCTATCAGGGATTGAGAGCAGTGGGGGCTGCTGAGGGGAGGACGACTCCATTCCAGCCATTGTTATGAGCCGTCCTCCCCCCAGTAGCCTCCACTGATTTAGAGACACCCTGTTATTAAAGTCGGATATAATCCCATTGCTTTTGCAGAAGCAGTGGTCCTGGAGGCTGTGCTCTGTGTGTTGACTACCTCAGTAGGAGAGAGGAAGAAACAGATCAAAACAATGTGGTGAAGAGGGGATTGTTTTTGTCACTGCATCGCTGCCTGGGGCTTGTTCCACGGTCAGGGAGATGAGATGTGACAGACACCTTGGCAGGTAGGGACATCAGATCCAGAGCCGCAGGGGATGGGTTACCTGGGTATGGTGTTGTTGTTAAACAGGGTTGTCTCAGCAGCAGCAAGATAAAGAGCAAGCGATGATGTCATTCCAACCAGTGTTGCCCGCTGGGCGGGAACATTAGACAAGAGCCATGTCTGGATAACACTATAACGTGTTTGAGAAGAAATCCAGAGGCATCATGGAAGGAAAATAGCATCTAGACCTCCATTAATGCAAGAAAGGTTTTGCAAAAGGAGAGGAAGATGAAACCTTGATGCTTTAGAGGAATTCTGCCTCCCCCTTATGGAAATACAGGAGAACTGCCACTTAATGATCACACTTTTACTACAAGCTGAGTGTGTTTTGAGCTGAGTGTTTTGACCCCATGTTTTACGGGCTTTATGCCTTGAGAGTAAGAAAAATAAAACACCTGATCGAGACTCTTTGGTTTACTCTCAGGTTTACTGACAATCTGGATCTAAAAGCTAAACTCATCCCATGTTACTTTAGATCTCATATGGATTTATGTCCCTAAAACGGAAGTGTATCTTAACCAGGGGTGGAGTGCTGCCGGGCACTCCTTCACCTTCTTCAATTTGAGAATACACCGAGCTGGTAAAAAAAAAAAATTCTGATCAATTCTAAATAGATTATATTTAATTACCACAGAAAATCAATTAAAAAAAGATAGAATGTCAAACCAAATAAATGTGCATAACAGCCTAGAGGTACAGTAAACGCTGGTTTCTTCCCTGTCTTGTCTCTGGCAGTGGCGAGAATTATGCTGAACTATAGGCTACTTGTGTGCACTGCTGAGGCCTGTATAAGGATTGACCACTTTAACCAATCAGAATGGAGGTTTAAAAAAAAAGCTTATTGAGACGCATGAATACACCACAGCAAAAGCTGGATTGTATGTCTGTTTTTACAGCGAATTTCCTGCAATTCTATGTAGTAACGATTTATGTTCACTTCTTGTTCAATTGATTTGTTGATAACATTTATGCAAATACAGTCTATGAATTGGTAGTTCATCTCTCTGTTTTATTTTATTCTGCAATCGGGTATATTGTAACCATATGTTCAAGCTAATCAAATCAAAGTTTATTTTTGATACAGCGTAGTGTTAGCTACACAATACAATGAAATGGTTATAGCAACTAAAGCTCTCCTCGCAGTGCAATGATATAAAGGTAACGTTACACGTGCTTGTATTAACATTAGGTTATAGCCTACAAATAGCTATACCAGGTAGTCGTAGGCCTATTAGGGTTTAAGACAAATTATATACTTTTCCTAACATTCAGCTATCCTTAAGCACAACAAGTTGGTTCAACTTCTTTAACATCACTGTGCGATCCTGGTGCTGTCCTATCACAACCACGAAGGGCGCTCCAATCGTTTAAAATAGCACTCATCAAGATTTGTTGCCTACGCCTAGTAGTTCTCCTACTCATCACGTATTGTTATTATTACAAATAGAAGATGATCACTTCGCACAATGGAGAAGATCTCGATCAGAGTTGAATTACTGAATGATTGCCTCGCTGTATCATGTCCACGAGAATCTGTCTATGGGAGATGACATAACGAATCATGAGTATTTTACATAACAGAACCGAATATAATAGCATAGCATACAGTAGTAGGCCTATAATGTTACTGTTACCGGAAAAAAATAACACCTCGGTTCTAATGAGATTTTAGGATGGTTAGCTGAAGCTGAATAGTCACCGAAATAAATATCATGCGCCAAAACTCAATAGAGCGCGCCACTAGGCAGGATTTATGATTTGATTGAAACAAAATACAAGACAGGCTAATAGTTCGTTAACATAATCTGTTCTAATTCGCTCACGAAACGCTAATTCAGGAATATCGAAATGCATAGGCTATTCCCCTGAAAATGATTGGCATGCAGATGCAGTTTCACCGATAAAACGTAAATAATTACCATTCGCCATTGACAGTGATGATGGCCTATTTTAAAATTAGGTATGCCTGTGTTTGAGGGTATTAAAAATATATGTTTTTCTTGAGACAATATGTGTGGGCATAGGCAGACGTTGCAATTGGAGGATGCACGTTGTGCATATTAAATAACAGGGCTCTCCAACCCTGTTTCTGGAGAGCTACCATCCTATAGGTTTGCATTCCAACACACATCTAGTACACCCGATTCTAATAATTAGCTGGTTTATAAAATGTATTATGTTAGTTATAACTGGGGTTGAAGTGAAAACCTACAGGAGGATAGATCTCCAGGAAGAGGGTTTTGCGAGTCCTGTTCTATAATGATACCTAGTTCATTTACTTTTTTGTTGTTGCGTTCCCTCACCCAAAAAAGTCAAGGACCATGACGTGGGATTCAGTGATCATTGAAAAGTCCAGTCAAGAAAAGTCCTTGAACAGTCTTTGTTTAATACTCCAATGTCACTGGTCAAATTAGTTTCACACTGGGGAAGTTCTGCTCTTTACACAATGGGAACAATGCACGTTAGATGACTGTGAGACCCTGACATTTATTCCGTGAATTTAGTAGAAAATGTCAAACACTGAAAATGTCAGACACCTCCCTCGCATGCAGGTTTCTACAGTAGGGGAGAGCGGGGTAAATTGAGCCAAAGGGATTCGTTGAGCCACCCCTTGTTTCTGGGAAACCATACACAAAATTAATAATGTGACCAAATATTTAGGAAGAGGTCATCATTTCATGGAGTCTGTGAGGGAAGAAAACACATGGGAAAAGTGGTAAGCAAGTTAGGTCATTTAAAAAAAAAAAAGATTTTCACAATGTCAATTCAATATTGTGTTATAGGTTTCATGATGCTTGTATCTAAACCAAAGTAGATGTACATCGGTTGGGGTCTCTATAAGCTACAATATGAGGTTCTAAACCTAGCATGAATGTCCATTTTTGTAGCTGTGTGGGCCAATATAGTCAAAATGTTTGTCTTGGGGTAAGTTGAGTTGGGGTGGGATAAGATTTGAATCCCGAGCCAACTAGGTGAAAAATCTGCCGCAGTGTTATTGAGCAAGGCACTTAACCCTAATTGCTCTTGTAAGCCGCTCTGGATAAGAGTGTCTGCTAAATGTAAAACATGTGAAATGGAAGGGTAAGTGATATTGAACAGAGAGATCTATATCCGAATGTTGGTCGACATTTATGATGTGCAATATACCACAACCCCGTTCCATTCATTCGCAGTTGACCTACCAACACCATCACCCACTGTCACAGGACACCATCACCCACTTACCCCAAGGCAGCTCAACTTACCCTGTCCCTATGCTCAATTTACCTCATACCTGGGGTAAGTTGTTTCAAGAGAACACCTTTTTTGGACAAGCTATATTTTCAAAACTGTCATGTTTACATAAATTCTGATTATTTCCAGGGATATACAACATCATGAAATGTATGTACAGTAGAAATCTTTGTTAGAAAGAACACTATATTTCCAGTAGGGAAGCTGAATATAAAGAATGTCTCAACGTACCTCACTCTTCCCTAGCTATTCTTTATTCAGGGTTGAAAACTGTAATGTTCCACACAAGAAACAAATTCTAAGTTGTAATTTATTGGTTTTTATTCCACCCACATTCTGCATAACTACATCCAACTGCATTCTGTATGACATGATTCAAACTGCTGTGCCTTCAGAAACCTCAGGGGCCTGTCATCACATTCCACCTCAGAAATGTGTCTGATGAAAGACGCATCAGCAGTGCATCAACTTGTGTCAACTCATTCGTTATGTTCCTTTTGACTGTTTTTAATCAATCATATTTTCTATTCATTAGCTTGAAATATGGGTGAACATACCAATGATATTATTTGAAACAAACGGGAGTACCTTTTGTCTTTTAGCGATACAAGTGATAATGATGATGATTCCAAGCACCAACCAAATTGTTTGTGCTCGACAAAAGGCCAAGATGTTAAATGTATAGGCTACATTATGATTCCTTTTCAAGTCTCATCCACATTGTTGAGTGAAACTTTATTGTGAGTCAAATCTGGTAGAGGATTTTTTTTTACAAATGTATGAGTAGAGGTGAAAAGGAAGGTAGTGTTACAGAGCACATCATATAGATTCTCAAAAGGTATTTGCGTTTCAGCTTTTTAAAATGTCATCATATTTCCTGTGGAATATTAGGCTTAAACTTTTGGAACTACATCTCCCAAAAATAATTGATTCATAATTTTGTAGAAAAATAGTCAAATAACATTTGTCAAACTGGGTAGCAACAGTTGAGATCCATTTAAAGACACCTACCCAGTCAAATGAATGGACTAGATACTGACTTTGCATTTGCGTCATTATCATTGAGTATAGCTCAAAACATTTGTAAAATCAAAAAAAAAAAAAAAAAATCTAATATTTCAAATATGAATATTGCATGCTTAACAAAGTCTTCACATTGATACTGCAGTTTTGTAGAGCCAGGTAATCTAAGAAAGTACTATGTTCATACTAAACTAATGTCGTACCTACATTGTGATAGACCAAACTGTATTTTCTATTTCCTATTATATCACATTGATTAGACCCTATTCTGTTACTATTTCGAAAGTGTGAAAGCTTTTCCAACGCTATGTCATTATCAGATATGCAATGTCAGCGCAGTAATACAATCTGGTAACATGTTTTGGTGGCTGTTGATCTACACCTAACTGTACTGATGAACTGAACTAGTAGCATGTACAGTACATGGTAAAGGGCTCTAGCCGTCACGTTTTCCTTGTTTTGAGATCCCGAAAACTCAGTAAATACTAGTAAAACATAGAATTATCCATCATTTTGCTTATGTTATGACCGAGTGAATAATTTTGCATATACCAGCATATGCACCGACATGAATACATTCTAAATGTGCTATTTGTTTTACACTATGTGTGTTGGTACGCTTTGACAAATTAGAAAATAGGATTGAAAACAATCTGACCATCCTTCAAATTAAAAAATGCAGTAAAGCAAGTTAACTTCTAAAGAAAATGAGGTCAAAATATACAAGAAAATCTCTCGCTCTCTCTCTGTCTCTCACGGCTGGCACAAGTCTCTTCAATAATTCATGTCTTCACGTTACATAATATATTTAGTCAACACACCTGTGGCCCATCCGACACCCATCTTCTTTAGGACCCAATATAAGTCAAAATCTCCAAATACAAAACCGTAACACGTGAAGAACTATTGTAAGATAATTTGTGTGCGGCAATATACGACTCTATTCATCTTTTCATAATCGTGGTCAGTAGACAAATTTCATAAACATATGAATGACAGAACAGGTGACCGTTGTTTTGTTTTTTACTGTAATCTGATTGGGTAAAGGTCATGGGTACATTTTAAAAATACAGAATGACATAGCCACTCACACCAAAGCCTTTCTTCCCACTTTTTTTTCCTTCTTTTTTTTCTCTTTTGCCTTTTAATAAGGTGAGCGCACAACATACACTCACTCAATTATTTCCCCCCTTTAAAAATAAGTAAAGCATGAAAGTAAACGACAAAGCACACAAATATCCAACAACTGAAACTGAGAGACTAAGTTTTTTTTTTTTTTAAATACACACAAACCACCAGTAGTAGGTACAAGTCTTCTGTCCATTAAGGAATTTGGAGAATCAAAAAGCACAGTTAGTTAGTCCAGCTTTGCCAGCCCTGTCGTTGGATGGTGTGGACCAGGGTAGAGGTTGTATGTGGACTACCATGGGGGATAGTGCTGCTGTACTCTAGTCTAGGCCATCCTCTGCTGGCTGGTGGCAGTTGACATGGAGGCTGTGAGGTCTGGGAGACCTGGGGCTCAGAGAGCAGAGCAGAGAGGGCCTGGCTGGGCTGAGGAGGCAGGCCAGGGGCCAGTAGCCAAGGGCCAGGGGTGAAGGGCAGGGCGGGGTGCTCGAGTCCAGGGGTACTCAATGTGAGGGAGGGAGGCCCTACTGCCTAACCAAAAGGACACCTGGAAGACAAAGAGAAGGAAATGGAATGAGCCACAACAACCCTGTACATTGATCGGAAAATTCAGTGTTGTGTTACGAAGTGTGTGTGCCCACCGAAATATATGCTGTCTCCACTCAGCTCCAAAGATCATGTAATCTCAACAAATGGTTTCTAAATGACACGGATTCTGCAAAGAGAAGAGACTGATGTAAAACAGGGACAAATAGTGAGGATAAATCCAGATCAAACCAACAGAGTTATCTAGGGACAATATCAGAGGATATTGTCTGGTTCAGATACTAACAGTATTTACAGTATCATTCCACTGGTGTGGGATGTCCTCGGGTTCTGGTGGGTAGGACATCCAGGATGGGCTTCCATACGACGCTGGTGGAGGCATGACAAAGTAGTCTGAGTAACCAGGGCGGTTGGCTGATATGGCGTAGACTCCTGTCATTGGGTTTCCTGTACGAGATAAGCAGTGTTTTGCCAATCAGAGGCTTGAATGAGTGAACTGAAGCAATTTGACAGAGAAGGGTATACATATGCCTTATGTATATTATATTTACACATTTACATGTATATACGTATACATTTACTAGTCATAATATATATATACTATTTATTATTCTGACCTGAGTAGCTGGTCATGGACTGGTCAACAGTAACAGCAGGGAAGGGCGCTCTGTTGATAGGCAGATAGGGGGCACCATTGTGCTGACTCTGCATCTCAGAGGCCTCGGAAACACGAGGCTTCAGGCTGACATCCGGTGAAGAACTGCAGAAGTGGAAACAAAGACAAAAGCCTTGTAATTCATACATCTCACCACTGGGTGGCCTGTAAACCTCATGCGCAAACCTGGTAACAGTCAAGGCATTCAAATGAAGATGCTGTTTGTTTTAAATAATGCGGAAAAAAGTACAGCGCAGAGTAGAATTACAACACAATGCATGAACAGTATGACATCTAAAGCCAAAGGACTTAAACTGAACAATTTTCAACTTCATATTCATCATCTCTAGCACCATCCCAACATCAACACCAACAGATTATGTGAAAATGGCCCATTTCTATGTTTTGTAGAAAAAATATAAAGAAAGACAAGTGTTTCTAATGACATCATCAACCAATTAGCAGGCAATTAGTAGTAACTACTCTAAAACTGATCAAACTCACACGAGTTTGGACACGCTTATCTAAACGTCATAGGAAACGCTTATCTTCCTCTATCTTTTTAACTACAAAACATAGAAATGGGCCATTTTCACATATGTTGACTTTGGGATGGTGCTGGAGTGATGAATATGAAGTTGACATTTTTTTTCTCCGTTTCCCTTTATTAAGCGGTAGATTTTAAAAAAACATGGGGGATGACCTACAAGGATACACAGTGCACAAGTTAAGTAGACTTTAAAAAATGTATTTAAAAAAATAGGTTGGGCATGTTTAGCATTGGGAGGATGTGAATAAATCAGAATTAATGTTATTTTCATCAGTTTACTGTCTTTCTAACAGCTAGAGGAGTGTTGAATGGGAGAAGGAGGAGGGGGGGTTCGTACAGCCTCATTGAGGTCCCGGTAGGGGGTCCAGGCCTGGAGGGTATCAGAGGAGGTGGGGGTCCAATGCCCATGTCAGGAAGCTGAGTGAACCTGAAGCCCTGCAGCACCAAGCACAACACACACACACACGCACACACACACACACACACACACACACACACACACACACACACACATAGTTAAATCAGTGTGTGGGTGTTTAAACATATGTACTGTGCAGCTACTCTCTCGACACATCTTGACTTTCTACAGTAGCATTCAGGATTTTTGCTTGAAGCACCATCATAAGCAATTCTACAAGAGCACACGTACACCAATGCGTCGTTCCAAATCATTTGCTTTACATTGCACAGTCTAATCAATGCACTCACAGGTTTGGGTAAGCTACACTGGTGGATATCCGGCCCGTAGGCAGACCCGCGCTGGTGGCCTCCTCCGCATGGATGGTTCATGGTGCCAGGAGCGCTGGTCACACCCTCGGAGTAAGCGCTGGTGTGGCTGGGATTGTAGGAACTGTGGAGGTGGGGGTGAGGGTGGTGGTGGTGGTGGTGGCTGGCAGGCGAGGGCTCGTCTGGGGCCAGCCCAAAGGCATTACCCAGCAGGATATGCATCTGCTGCCGGACCTCGTCGATGGAGGGCTGAGAGCTCAGAGTGGACGAGTCCGAGAGACCTTTGACCTGATGGCTTCCACCATAACCCAGGGAGCACATCAGTCGGTCTACGTTGGTCTCCTGGAACGTCTCTGGCTCTGCCTGACTCACAGGAAGACAAAATACACACACACACGAATCGTACACATACATGGTTATCCATTTACAATTTAAAAGCACCGAACATTCAGAGCTATTAACTGGTATCGAATTTACAATCTAAATCACTGAACAGGCTATAAATCATATTCACTGTCATTGACATTCAGCAAGGTTCAGGCAGCGTAAAGAATGGGCTCCCAGGCTGCGCTAGATGAAGGTTTTAAAGTTCGGCTGAAGGTAATCCTCTTCATTTCAGCCATGGAGCTTAAAAGTGAGGATTGGGAGAGGTAGGTATAATGGGAAAGGCTTTGTCCTAGGGTTTTCTCTAGGTTATTGCACCCCAGTACCAGAACTTCTCTAGGCTCAACCACCTTTACCCCTGCAGTGACTCCAGGAGTACGGTGTTAATTTTAGGACATTCTCGCTGCAGTTACATCGGCAGTACGGTGTACATTTAAGGACATCTATGTCTCATGGATGCAGTGATATTCAGTGATGACTCACGTCATAACCGCTGTTGCGGATGCCTCTCCTGGACCTCTCCCTGAGGACCAGCAGGTCCATCTCCGTCTCCACGGGGCTAGGGCTGCTGGCGGCCAGGGACTGACGACTCCAGTAGGCTGGCTCTCTCGATGGGGGGTGCCTGAAGTAGGGATATCATAGTTGCCATCGTCATTATTATAGCCATCATTAATATCATCATCATCAGTAAAAAATGTCATCTGCAAACATCTACAGTTGGGCTGATTCAATTATTTCTCTGCGCTGCAGCACAGGTTTAAACTGAACACCTGGACATACAAAATGGACTTACAACTGCTCCCTTACCGGAAAATTTCAGACAGTTACTAAACAGTTACTAAACACGTCAGCAGATACTCTCGCCCAGAAAAGGCACCGGTGCTGCAGCACAGGCATTTTGAAAAGTGACTTTTAAATCAGTGGATCTGCATACACTGAACGCCCACTGAACACCCACTCAAACATGAAATGAATACTTCCTGTATAGCATACTGTATGTCTCTCGGCATACTACATAATGTGGATGCTCCCCCACCTCCTGATGTGGCATCCTGCATAGGAGGCCCTCTTCTCCTCAGCAGTCATTGGCTCCTTTGCCATCTCAGGCCTACTGTGCCTCTCTCTGGGGTTGAATGGGTGGATGCCATTGTCTGTGATGGGGAAATCACAGTAGCCTTTCCTCTTGGCTTTCTGGCGCACTTTGTTCCTGTAGTGTTCGATGTCGGTTTTCTGCTTGAGCCCCATGTTTGCCTGTGGACAAAGTCATTTGTATCCATTACATTTGTATATTGATTCTAGTTTGGCATTGCATGGTATTATGCGTATACTTGGTGAGGTTTCTCTTCCCTATAAGTAAACAACTGGTTTCAATTCCATTCTTATTTCCCCTTGGCCCTAACCCATTGATGTTTGCAGACCTGTAGTCCAAGTGCAATATACAGTAGCTCCACCTCTACACTGCCCGTTCTGTACCTATCCAGAACTATATTCAGATCTGGGTATAAAGGGTTGGGGCCATGGGGAAGGGAGAAATTTGAGACAGGCTGGCCGATTAAGTATGACATCATTCCCAGCAGGCCGGGGACGGGCTCTCACCTCCCCATTGAGGACGACTGAGTCCTGGCTGTGACTGGAGGAGGATGGGTAGGAGTATGTGGGCTGGGCCGCCATTGGCTTGATGGTGATGAGTCGCAGTGAGCCGGTGTGGTCCTCGTAGGGATCTGCTGAGGTGAGAGGACATTGCTATTTAGCACAGCACTAGCTAGCCCAGCTACTACTGATCCTGCTGTTATCCCCAATCACACTGCATGAGTTACTGCAGTAAGAAATGCGGTGTGCGCACGTGCGTGCGTGCGTGCGTGTGTGTGTGCGCGTGTGTGTGTGTGTGAGTGAGTGAGAGCACCATGTGAGTGAGGGCATGTGTCCATGCATATATGTGTTTATTTACAATTCATTAGCTCTCTCCTATTGGTCCTACAGTGTCTCAAGCCTGTGTGATGACATAACATTGTGTGGACACGCAGCAGTAGCCTACAGTAGCCAGAGCGTGGCCTCTCGCCTCTCTCTCACCGCTCCTCTTGTGCAGCAGATCCTCCTTGGTGCTCTTCTGTGCCGCAGCCCTCCGTGCCGCCAAGCTCTTGCCCGTGTTGAGTTTCCCGGATTCGTTGCTCGCAACCGAGCCGTCCTCGCTTGGCAACCTGCTGCGGGTAACCATAGCAACAGAGGCAGGCAGTGGTAAGCTCTGTGCATACAGTATTATCCAAGGTTAATGCCGCTATCACACAGCCCCCTGGCCACAGTTCTAACCCGTGAAGACTGACTGCAGTGCGTAACACAGACACCTCGACAGGTGGTGTGCTAGCTAAGACCACGGGTTAGCACAGTGGGTGCTTCTAGCTTAATGTCAACATATCTCCCCTGGTATCTTTTCAGGAGTAACCAACAGGCAGACACGAGTGACTAACACACCAGTCTGATGTGATGTCATATAAGATAGCTTGGAACAAGTACACCCATCATGTCAGCTCATATCGACATCCCTCTTCAGAATGTATGGATCAGGTCATTCGAAGGGTGTTATGCATTCAGAAAAGCAAAATGGAATCCACATTCGCATTCATGAGGCTTGTATAATGAGGCAGCGTTCTACTCGTGTGATAAATAGCCAGACTCTGAGAGAGAGAGAGAGAGAGAGAGAGAGAGAGAGAGAGAGAGAGAGAGAGAGAGAAGAGAGAGAGAGAGAGAGAGAAAATGTATGTCTGTGTGTATTCCTGTCAACGTGAGCCCAGAAAAACACTGAATCAAACATGGCCCTGGAAGCATCTCTCCAGGCTGTGTAAGTTCACTCACGTTACCATGCCGTGTTCAGCCTCTATTCACTACACACCACTGTGTGTTTACCCCTTGTTTGTTTTTTTCCCCAGTTATTATGCTCAGTATCCTTTCAAAAGCGTTTTGTTGTATAATCATCACACTGCAGAATCCCAATGACAGCAGCAGAGGAGCTGTGTTTGTAGCCTTGCTAATCCCCGTCTGAATGAGCCCTGGGGTCCATCCAAAGGGTGACTGGAACAGCAGCTGACCTGAGTTCAGATACTATTTCAAATCGTTTCAAATACTTGATCAGTGTTTGATTGAGGTTGCCTGGTTTAATGAGTCAATAGAATGGTCAAAAACTACAACGCCCACTCGTCTGGTACTTCAGGCAGGCTAGAGCAAAGCAAATACTCAAAGCATTTAAAAGACTTAGAGTACTATTTGAACCCAGGTCTGCACTGCAGTGCCTTCAAGGCCCAGTAATCATTGCAGCAGACTCATGTCACACCTCCAGCATGGCGGCCGTAAATATGGCACTAAAAAGTCCAAGTGGGTCTAAATCAGCCAAAGATAGGGGAGATCTGTTTGACAGCTGACAATGACTGATGATTTGGGTTGGGTCAGTAAAAAAAAAATCAAGCCTTTGGTTGGTCTGTACCATTTCTTCCAGTGTGTTAGAATGAGCATTTTTATGCATTGGAAATTCAAAGGAAAGATGGCTCGATAGGCAGCTCAAGCTTAGCTTTGGCTATGTTTAGACAGGCAGACCGATTCTGATATTGTTTTCACTAACTGTTTTTTTGACCAATCAGATCCACTATTACAAAGATCTGATGTGACAATATCTGGTGTGATTGGTCAAAAGACCAATTCGTGGGGGAAAAAATATCAGAATTGGGCTGCCTGTCTAAACACAGTCTTTAGTGTTCTAGACTAGAGGGAAGAGAGGAGGCTGTATTCATTTTGTGGCACGGCAATAACGCATTCATGAATCACAAGTTTTTCATTACAAATTATTCTTTCTATTGCCTTTTCCTAGTGATAGATGGCTACGATTCTTGGAATTGGCAACACCCAGGCAAACTGTAAGCCAGTCAACATGAGCAGATTTAAGCAGATTCTATGCAATCTGTCCAAGACTGTCATATTTTTGGTGCATTTTCCTTGACTTAAAGTATTGCCACAAACAAATCCAAATGTGTTCTGGTAATCTAAAGAAAACAGGGAGATCATTCTGTTGAAATTGAATTCAGTGTTCTTCTTACCCTTTGTGGATGATGTCAGCAGAAGGAGGTCTTTTAGAGGCAATCCCATCCTGGTGCACCTTCCTGTCCAATGACAACGGGGCATCTCTCACTGGGAGGCCCAGAACCAGCGTCTCCTTGGTAACAGAGACGGTCTCCTCACCTTGCTGATGGCCTATGTGCTTCTTGGCATAGTCAAATCCCTGCACATGCTGGGACATAGAGGGTTTTACAAAAGGGTTTACGATGACATATGATCTATGGTAAAGTAAAGGAGAATGACATTTCATTTACAGATAACAGGTAAATGAGCAAAGTTGGCTCGGTGAGCTCTGATTTCTCTCAGTCAGCAAGTAAAGACTACTAAATGTTAAAACAAAATGTCTAATGGCACCTTTGAAGTTGGGATATATTGGAAGAAAGAAATGGACAATTAAATTGGCTTATGATTTATATTATACCGAGGCAGTTTCTTTGTTTCACCAAATTACTCTCATTTCATGAAGCCTCTCTGCATTGCAAAACAGCGAAAGGAACAGAATGTACAGATACATTTGTTTTCAAATTCCATTTTTTTTTTAAACTAAATATGTAAATACATTATATTCAATGTTTTTCTAGTGCATGTGGGGATAGAAAGGGAGAATACAACCTCACGCAGCTTTAATAATTAAAGTGTCTTGCACGGTGCCATCAATTGCATCACCACACCTGGTTGTGAGATAAATCGACACACTGTTTGTGCAGACATCTTTACCTCATCCTGAGATAAGTGACATTTCACAACAGTGAGAGTCTGGCTGAGATAATGTATGAGGACAGGATGGCTTCATCCTATTGGACAGTCACAGTCAGGGGGAATGTTTCTACAGATGAACCTTGACGGCTGAGCTCAACAGAGACATGTTTCACTGGCAGGAGGCAGACCTCTCTGTCCACTTGATGCGGTTAACTTCATAAATGGCCTCCTTTCATCTTTCAACTGCCCAGTTTGATAAAGACATGGAGTTGATCCGAGACTCTGCACAAGGCTACTCTGTGATGTATTCGACAAAGATGGATTCTGTGTTTTGACTTGGGCTCCTTTGGTATACTGATGGAGAAGGAGAGGTTTGATTTTTTTAGATTTTTTTTTTAACAAGGGACTTTTTGTAAAAGAGACCTCATGGCAGAACCACTCTAAACAACTCAATTATGATTGACATGATATTTGTTTTCGTTGCACAAACGGCCAAAAATAAAGCCATGTGACGGACTATACCACATACTGTGTTTGGAGATCAATGAAATACGCTCACATATTGAATGATCAACGCAACAATAACAAAAACAACCCCATGCAGACTGAAGCCATGCCATTGATTTGCAGCTTTGATGGATAATTATGTGCCGGGACTGGTGGTTGAAGAAGTCCACTATCTCCCTAGTGGGTTAGGCTCTGCTTTGGTATTCTGTCTTCATTCCCAGAACGTTTGGACACAAACACATTCCACTGCAACAGACTGCACATATGTGCAGTGTGGTGGAACCAAAGAGCTCAACTCAGCACATTTACCACTAATGTCCTTTTGTCATATCGCCACAAGCTATTCATAAACCAAGTAATTCTAAGAACGTGTGTCTAATTTGCGCATGCGTGCCACATCTCTGGATCAGCAAGGGACAGAGAGAGAAATCTGCCTCGCAGCATCGCATGCGAATCTCCTATTTTGGTGCCGTTTCAAATCATTCATGTCACATTCAAAACCAACCCAGTGACATGAAAGGTTCACAAACAGTTTCACAAATCAACAAAGCCTTGAAGCACTGTACTCGCACATGTCAAATACAGTTGGCAAATATGGTGCTAATTGGCCACGTTTTGGGAGAGGAAGTCCTATCCTACTGTCCTATTTTTACTTGACACTAGTGTATGTCTGACCTTGTCCTACACCATAAACTGGAGCTGGCGCTTCTCTTTTCCCATCCAAAAATATGCACTGATGTTACATCTGTTCTTCTGGAGGGAGTGATTTTGGTGTGACGTACAGAAGTTACACATTATCTCTATTCATCTCTATCTCTATTCATCTCTATCTCTATTCATCTAAATGGCACAATATTTAATCGAGTAACAAAATTACTGATCGCTTGCATTGCGCCACTGAGCCACTGGCTGGTATGAGATGAGAAGAAGCCTGGTGGATAAGAATCATTACTATGCATTGGAAGGCAACAAGGACGTATAAAATGGCCCAGTGATCGTGGACGATAAGCCATGGTGAGCCCACTCCATCCCTTCCATTGATTCCCCCCAGGCACTGTCAACATGCATTTATTCACAAATAACACTCAGTCAATACCTGGTGGTGATAACTGCCCTCCCTCCGATAGGATGTCTAAACAAGAAGACAATTGAAAGGGACATTTAGCCGAGGATTCACTTCCATCACATTAACCATCTGGATTCTCATTTCGCCGCCCCATCATGCTTATTGAGCACCCATCACTATCGTCACCATTGGCTAGAAGTAATGGAGCGAACGCAAGACGAAGTGTTAAGACCCGCCCAAGACAAAGACATTTCTCTGAACTGCGCATTAAGATGATAAGAGATATGTAAAGTTCACCTTAGAGCGGGGTTTGAAGCTCCTGAAAGCGCCCGTCTTGAAGATGACCCTGTTCCTCTTGCACAGGATGGCGGTGACCATGGCGACAACAACCATCACCAGGGCAACAGGTGTCAGCACAGCCATGATCCACAGATTGGCAGGCGGGACCTTTACCACAGCTGTCGGGGATCCATGGAGACAAAATAAGTACACCCATATCTATCCATATGTATTTTTGTTTGCAATCATTACAAAATGATGGAGGCACATAGCTATTCAACAGGCTACGAGACAGATAGAAGTGCTTCAGCCTGAGCATAACTAAAATATGCTGCAATAACTCCTGTGCATCCATCTCTTTATGATTGAAAAAGCTAGTTCTGTAGACTTCATGTAAGAGAATAATGTTAAGGCTGTTTGGTAAAGATGTGTAAAAAAAAAAACCTACGATCAGCTTGGAGCAGGACAAAGTAGCCCAGAGTGAGGGCCATGGTTTGGGAATCCAGGGTACTGAGGATCTTAGCTGCAGTGGTGCCAGTTATGGGGGCACCATTCAGTTGGGCATAGTAGGTCATTTCGGCTGAGTTCTTAGGCCCCGGGAGTCGACGAATGCCAACCATCTAAACAAGAGCAGCACAATTTGGTGGATTCGGTGCTGTCATATGGCATGAGACATGCAGTGCTGTCATATGAGACATTGCAAAAATATAATAGCAATAATTATGTATTTGAAACACTCAAAAAATAACAGCACTCAGGGAACACACTCATGGGATTAATATGAATCAGTGGAATTCATTGTATTTTAGTATAGATCACATGTTTAATGTCCATAATACATCATAACGGTTTCATCACGGGCTGTGATTAAAGCTTGCCATAAAGAAGGGGGAAGGGAGTGTTAAATGGAAGAGATCAACATCCGTTACATGAGCTCTCTCCCCCCTCATAAAACCTGATCATCTGTGTCGTTACATAAAAATGTTAATCTGTGACAAAACCTAAAAGGGGACATAGAAATTCCGTGAATCTTCATAAAATAGTGAAACTCTGGGGCAAGTGAACATAAAATGGGACTGAGTGGTTTATCAGTGAGTGGGCATGCAGTCCCCTGTGTGTGTGTGTGTGTGTGTGTGTGTGTGTGTGTGTGTGTGTGCGTGCGTGCGTGTGTGCGTGTGCGTGCGTGCGTGCGTGCGTGCGTGCGTGTGCGTGTGTGTGAGTGCGTGCCCGCCTCACCTGGACGGTGTAGCTCCCGACGGTGGTGGCCCTTCTAAAGCGGCTCCCCTGACTCCCCTGACGTCCAGACACCAAAAAAAGCTCAGCCAGCCGCTGCTCCATTAAACTAGCAAAGCTCTGATAATTCCCTTCCAGAGAAGAGCTGTCAACATCCTGAATTACTGCAGAGCAGTGGAGCACAGAGAGAGAGAGAGAGAGAGAGAGGTGGAGACCGGGAGGGGGAGGGGAGGGGGATGTGAGGGGGAGAGGTGGAGACAGGGGGAGGGGGACGTGAGGGGAGTGGGGGGAGAGAGAGGTAAGAGGAAAAGAGAGGTAATGGAGAGGTGGGATAGGGACAGAGGAGGAAAGAGAGGTTTGGTCATTCCTCAATTTAAAACTTGTAAGTCATATTATAGTAGGGCTGACCTGGGCGCACTGCAGTCTCATCACGACAGTGGCAGAAAGGTGTGCCATTTAGAGTCCTCTCACAAAACAGGGCCTCCTTCACACCGAGTATTTATCCGATGTGATCTCACAGAAACAGATGTCAGGAAGCTCTAAATAATGCATCAATAGGATTTGGGAGGGAAAGGAGGAGCTCAAAGATGTTTGAAGAAGAAACACCACAGGCAAATGTACACAACACACAGTCAACCAAAGCACTAACTAACTGAAAATCAATGACAGTTTAAATTACCTGTAATCACCCAGTAGTGCTTTGTGGCAGTGGATGTGTTGAGGTTGTGGTACTCTAATGCTGTGGAGTGAAGGGGAGAGAGAAAGAGAAAGGGAGAGCAGAGATGAGAGAGAGGTTACAGAGAGTAGGCTTGGGCAATATACCGTTTATACTGTATACAAGGGGCTGCAGGGGTGCGTGCTCGGCCACTGCTTATAACAATAAGTTAAGTATAACTACAAGAAATCTAAGATGTGCCAAATAAATTATATCCAGCTCAGGAGTCCAGCTATGCATTTGGTTGGCTAACTTGAAAGCTACGTGATCAAGCCTCTTGGTTACAGCAGAGACATTCAATCCCCTTCTGGATCAATATCCCTGTTGCCGAAATAGTTTTGTGCTTAAAAAAATGCATATATACAGTACCAGTAAAAGGTTTAGACACACCTACTCATTCAAGGTTTTTTCTTCATTTGACTATTTTCTACATCGTAGAATAATAGTGAATACATTAAAACTATGAAATAACACGATGGAATCATGTAGTAACCAAAAAAGTGTTATACAGTATAAAGATTTTAGACTCCGCAAAGTAGCCAACCTTTGCCTTGATGACAGCTTTGCACACTCTTGGCATTCTCTCAACCAGCTTCATGATGAATGCTTTTCCAATAGTCTTGAAGGAGTTCCCATATATTCTGAGCACTTTTGTGCTGCTTTTCCTTCACTCTGCTGTCCAACTCATCCCAAACCATCTCAATTGAGGTCAGGGGATTGTGGAGGCCAGGTCATCTGATGCAGCACTCCATCACTCTCCTTCTTTGTAAAATAACCTTTACACAGCCCGGAGGTGTGTTGGGTCATTGTCCTGTTAAAAACAAATGACAGTCCGACTAAGCGCAAACCAGATGGGAATAGTATCGCTGCAGAATGCTATGGTAGCCCTGCTGGTTAAGTGTGTCTTGAATTCTAAATAAATCACAGATAGTGTCACCAGCAAAGCACCCCCACACCATAACACCTCTTCCTCCATGCTTTATGGTGGGAAATACACATGCGGAGATCATCAGTTCACCCACACCACATCTCACAATGACATGGCGGTTGGAACCAAACATCTCCAACTTGGACTCCAGACCAAAGGACACATTTCCACCTGTCTAATGTCCATTGCTCGTGTTTCTTGGCCCAAGCAAGTCTCTTATTATTATTGGTGTCCTTTAGTAGTGGTTTCTTTGCAGCAATTCGACCATGAAGGCCTGGTTCACACAGTCTCATCTGAACAGTTGATGTTGAGATGTGTCTGTTACTTGAACTCTGAAGCATTTATTTAGGTTGCAATTTCTGAAGCTGGTGACTTTAATGAACTTATCCTCTGGGTTTTCCATTCCTATAGTGGTTCTCATGAGAACCAGTTTCATCATAGTGCTTGATGGTTGTTGCGATTGCACTTGAAGAAACTCTGAACGTTTTTGTTCCGTATTGACTGACCTTCTTAAAGTAATGATGGACAGTCATTTCTCTTTGCTTATTTGATCTGTTCTTGCCATAATATGTACTTGGTCTTTTACCATATAGGGCTATCTTCTGTATACCCCCCCTCCCCACCACACACAAACACACACACACCTTGTCACAACACAACTGATTGGCTCAAACACATTAAGAAGGAAAATAATTCCACAAATTAACTTTTAAGAAGGCACATGTTAGTTGAAATGCATTCCAGGTGACTGCCTCACAAAGCTGGTTGAGAGAATGCCAAGAGTGTCCAAAGCTGTCATCAAGTCAAAGGGTAACTATTTGAAGAATCTCAAATAAAAAACATATTTTGATTTGTTTAACACTTTTTTTTTGTTACTACATGATTCCATATGTGTTATTTTATAGTTTTGATGTCTTCACTATTACTCTGCAATGTAGAAAATAGTCAAAATAAAGAAAAACTCTTGAATGAGTAGGTGTTCTAAAACCTTTGACCGGTAGTGTATAACAAGGCAATTAGAAATGCCATCCGGGCAAATTTTTCTTACTTGATCACTACTAATCAGAATTATTTGAGTGCTCTTCTCGATCAGTTGATGGCCTGATAAATCCAAAATGATGTGAACTTTCTTGCACATCTAAATGTGATGAGTTTGTGGCATATTACAGAGATAAGATTAGGAACGATTAAGAACCCACATTAGGCTGGGTATCAGCCTGATGACAGGCTACCAAGCAAAGGCACAATGGATGCATTTTATCTGGTTGACACAGACATGCGCAGGAAAGTGATATCACAACTTCAGCCATCTACCTGCATTCTCGATCCTATCCCCAGCACCTTCGTCAAAAATGTTTTTAATTGCATATCTGAAGAAGTGTACACTATTGTTAATCACTCCCTGCAGAAATTGGTGTTCAAACAGCAAAATTATTTTTAAGTGCCAACTGTAATTTTAAAAAATACAATCTGGTTTTCGTGCCAACCACAGCACATAGACAGCCTTAGTTCAAGTGATAAATTATCTTAAAGCCAACACAGGCCAAACAGCTCTTTGTCCATGTACTTGTAGATTTAACCTCTACAGGATTGGTGGGTCCCTCTCGGGACGGTTGAGCTAACGTAGGCTAATGCGATTAGCATGAGGTTGTAAGAAACAAGGAAATTTCCCAGGACATAGACGTATCTCATATTGTCCGAAAGCTTAAATTCTTGTTAATCTAACTGCACTGTCCATTTTATAGTAGCTATTACAGTGAAATAATGCCATGCTATTGTTTGAGGAGAGTGCACAGTTAAGAATTTGAAAAGTTCAAAATAAACCAATTAGGCACATTTGGGCAGTCTTGACATAAAAGTTTGAACAGAAATGCAATGGTTCATTGGATCAGTCTAAAACGTTGTACATACACTGCTGCCATCTAGCGGCCATAATCTAGATTGCGCCTGAGCTGGAATAATACATGATGGTCTTTCTCTTGCATTTCAAAGATGATGGTACAAAATAATACAAAAAAACGTGTTATCTTTTACCAGATATAATGTGCTATATTCTCCTACATTCATATCACATTTCCACAAACTTCAAAGTGTTTCCTTCAAATTATATCAAGAATATGCATATTGTTGCTTCAGGTCCTGAGCTACAGACAGATAGATTTGGGTATGTCATTTTAGGTGAAAATTGAAAAAAAGGGTCAGATCCTTGGGCTGCATTTGACACTATTGATCATGACGTCCTTCTGGACAGACTGGAGAGGTGGGTTGGCCTCTAAATTAGTTTACATAGCTCAGGGAAAATACATATCAAATGTTGAGTTCCACGAGGTTCGATTTTGGGTCTGATACTGTTCAGTTTATATACTGTATGTTACCCCTTGGCAGTGTTATCAGAAAGTGCAGCATTGATTTTCACAGCTACGGAGACGACACACAACTTTACATTTCTGTGTCACCAGACGACTTTAGCTCCACAGATAAATTCTTATACTGTATTAGTGATTCAAATACTTGGATGGCTCACAACTTCCTCCAGCTAAATCAAGACAAGACCGAGGTACTCATTGTTGAAGCCAAAGCACAGAGAGAGAATCTAGCCGTACATTTGAATTCACGGGCAATAAAGATAAAACACCAGGTAAAAAACCTAGGTGTTACTTTAGATTCTGAACAATTATTTTTAGGAATGAGACTAAAATAGCTTTGTATCACCTGAGGAACATTTTCTCTTTCAGGCTGATACAGACAGACTCATCCATGCTTTTATTATAAGCAGGCTTGACTACTGTCATGCTCTCCTATCTGGTCTACCCAAGAAAGCCATTGGTGAACTGTAAAACATACAGAATGCTGCAGCATGGGGACTGACCAAGACCAGGCGGCGAGCCCACATTAAACCGGTTTCAAGGTCTCTGCACTGGCTGCCTGTGAGTTTTAGAATTCATTTTAAAATTCTTCTATTGGTTTTTAAATCAATCCACAACTGTGCACACCAATACATGTCAGACATGCTTTTCAGTTATGTACCCAGTCGGTCCCTCAGGTCCTCTGGCACTGGCCGTTTAACTTAAAACCCAGGACCAAGAGGCATGGAGAGGCAGCCTTTATTTATTACGACCCCTATCTCTGGAATTGCCTGCCAAAGAACCTGAGGGGGGCCAAAACTGTGGACATATTTAAAAGAGATCTTAACACATCTTTTTCCTTTGGGTGCTTTTTAGTTGTTCAGTTTGTGTTATTCTTTGTGTTTTTTCATATTATGCTTGTTGTGTAGTGGATATTTGAGCTTTTATTTTCATTGTTTTTATTAGTGTTTTCCTGTAAAGCACATTGGGTTGCATTCCATGTCTGAAATGTGCTGTATAAATAAAGCGTGATTTGATTTGAAGGGTTCAAATACACTGAGTGTACAAAACATTAGGAACACCTTCCTACTATTGTGTTGCACCCCCTTTAGCCCTCAGTACAGCTTCGATTCTACAAGGTGTCGAAGGCATTCCACAGGGATGCTGGCCCATGTTGACTCCAATGCTTCCCACAGTCGAGTCAAGTTGGCTGGATGTCCTTTGGGTGGCGGACCATTCTTGATACACACAGGAAACTGTTGAATGTGAAAAAGCCAGCAGCGTTACACTTCTTGACACACTCAAACTGGTGTGCCTGGCACCTACCCCATTCAAAGGCACTTACATATTTTGTCTCGCCCATTCACCCTCTGAATGGCGCTCATACACAATCCATGTCTCAATTGTCTCAAGTCTTAAAAATCCTTCTTTAACCTGTCACCTCCCCATCATCTACACTGGTTTAAGTGGATTTAATAAGTTACATCAATAAGGAATCATAGCTTTCACCTGGATTCACCTGGTCAGTCTATGTCATGGAAAGAGCAGGTGTGCCTAATGTTTTGTACACTCAGTGTAAAAATAGAATATTATTTGATCTTCCCTTCGTGCTCAAATCATCCATTCTCTGAAGAAACACCCAGAAGGTGATGCAAATTGCAGGTTAGCATGAAGTGAGCTAATCAGCCTCCTCTCCACTGCACAATATTGGACCATAACGTCACCTTTGTCAATTAGTTCAACATCTAATTAGCAGTACTCTGCTGGTATAATGAAATAAAGACACCATTCATATTTTCATGTTCAGACCACACACTTACAAACACGCAAACTTAAGCTTTCGCTGAGGACAACACTCAGTGGAAATATGACATATTTCTGTATACAAATGAAGAAAACAAGACGAAAACGCCACTGGAAACAACTATCACGCAAACCCTTCCCGTGATGCCCTGGGGCACTTACGCTCAGCGATGATGAGCGGGGGGAAGAAGAGGAAGTAGCCCACCAGCTCTGCGGTCAGCTGGTTCAGGAGACCGCTGGAGACTGTTCCGTTCAGCACCGCGTTCTCGTTCTTCACCACATAGACCAGAGACACGGCAGGAGAGCCAATCACCTGGGCGGTGCTCTGGATCTGAACAAACACAGACAGGGATGTTGTACGATATCAGACATGTCGAAGTAAATACGACACGCTAATTGCATGGGATTGAATATGGCCCAAAGTCATTATCACACCTCCACAGAAAGCCCGCTGTAAGATTCCAGCACTTTGTCCTGAGCTTCCTCAAATGCATTCTCCAGCCGTTGTTCCATCATTTGAACAAAACTGCAGGAGTTGACATTGTCTTCTAGGCCTACAAACCTGAGAACTAAAAAAAAAACGCAGAGCAACAATCAATATACCAGTAGAGCACATTCAGTTACAGTACGTAAGAGTGCAGTACAACATTTTCTACAAGCATAGTCACATCATTCAGCAGTGTTACATGTGTTGTTGTGGAGTGTTGTCCCTATTGGGCCTTACCTGTTTTGAGCTGCAGATGGACACTGAGGCTGGAGGCCCAGGGGGCTACAGGGAGCAGAACAGCCTTCACCAGAGGACTGTGCTGCCGGATGTCTGCCAGCACTTTGTCAAAGCCATAGGTATTCATTGTCTCCACCACCACAGATGCTATGTAGACCGTTTTCCCACTGGCTACATAGTACCCAAGAGTGACATTATGAGGGCTGCAGAGGTCCCGTTCAACCTGAGAAGAGAAAACGTGTTGTTTATGTCTTGATCGCTATCGCTAACACCCAACACAATTGCAGTGGGTCAAGACTAGTGTTTCTGGTCCTATGTACTACCACTCACTCCTCTCCAGTCTCCACCAGTATGTGTTAGCTAGCTATCCCCGGACACATAACTATGCAGCTTGTGTTTGTGTTGTTTCCTGCCGATCACTTCCGGGCTCAGTAATAATACATGGGTTCTGATGGGGGAGAGAAGAGGACTGGGATAGAGTAGCAATCACTGAATTACACCTCGGGCAGACAAACAGAAAAACAGACAGAAAAACAGGTAGGAAATCAATGGACTTAAACTGAGTCAGCCATCACAGAGAGAGAGAGAGAGAGAGAGAGAGAGAGAGAGAGAGAGAGAGAGAGAGAGAGAGAGAGAAAGAGGGGGGGGAGCGCGAGAGAGAGAGAGAGAGAGGGGGAGAGGGGGGGAGAGAGAGAGAGAGAGAGAGAGAGAAAAAGCGTGAAATAGAGAACAAGAGAACTGAATAACGGACGTGTCTGAAGAGGAAACGCCTGCAATAATAGGTTTTAGTCATTCAGCTAGTAGGGTCAATAAAGAGCTATTCTCTTCACATACTGTTAACAGCCTCTATAAAGCAAAGCCTATTCACCATTCAAGATGCCATTTATCATCATACTGAAATCCTTTCACCGTTAGTCACTTCAGTCTCCTCCGCTATCAAAGTGAGAGATTGTACCCCATGAATAGTATGGCTAAGAGGGGAGCCAGAATAAGTAAATACACTCACTCTAGTTCCTAGAGCTGTATTAGTTACTCTGGCCATCCAGAGTAACTAATATGAAATCCTTGTCCCACAACGTGAACACGGACTATCAACATTTAAACAGGACTACGGCACTGTATTCTGTATTGGATGTGGTAGGTGTTCTTCTCCAGTTACACTACAGCAGGAACAACATCCTAACACAGAGAGTAGAGAGCAGAATAATACGGACCTGGACATAAACATTGGTGTCGTTGAAGGCCTTCTGTAGAGCATGGGTGAGTCCTTTAGACAGATTCTGCCTCGTCATGATATCAAGCCTGTTCCTCCACAGCTGCATGGACAAAACTTTGGAGGAAAACAAACAGTTATATATATATAATTTTTTTATGAAGGTCTTCATTAGGGATGTAATCATACGGTGGCATACGGTGGCATCTCATACGGTGGCATCTCCCCTCTCTCTCCAGATGAAATCTCGCGTCTTGTGACGGCCGGCCGCCCAACAACCTGCCCGCTTGACCCTATCCCCTCCTCTCTTCTCCAGACCATTTCCGGTGACCTTCTCCCTTACCTCACCTCGCTCATCAACTCATCCCTGACCGCTGGCTACGTCCCTTCCGTCTTCAAGAGAGCGAGAGTTGCACCCCTTCTGAAAAAACCTACACTCGATCGCTCCGATGTCAACAACTACAGACCAGTATCCCTTCTTTCTTTTCTCTCCAAAACTCTTGAACGTGCCGTCCTTGGCCAGCTCTCCCGCTATCTCTCTCAGAATGACCTTCTTGATCCAAATCAGTCAGGTTTCAAGACTAGTCATTCAACTGAGACTGCTCTTCTCTGTATCACGGAGGCGCTCCGCACTGCTAAAGCTAACTCTCTCTCCTCTGCTCTCATCCTTCTAGACCTATCGGCTGCCTTCGATACTGTGAACCATCAGATCCTCCTCTCCACCCTCTCCGAGTTGGGCATCTCCGGCGCGGCCCATGCTTGGATTGCGTCCTACCTGACAGGTCGCTCCTACCAGGTGGCGTGGCGAGAATCTGTCTCCTCACCACGCGCTCTCACCACTGGTGTCCCCCAGGGCTCTGTTCTAGGCCCTCTCCTATTCTCGCTATACACCAAGTCACTTGGCTCTGTCATAACCTCACATGGTCTCTCCTATCATTGCTATGCAGACGACACACAATTAATCTTCTCCTTTCCCCCCTCTGATGACCAGGTGGCGAATCGCATCTCTGCATGTCTGGCAGACATATCAGTGTGGATGACGGATCACCACCTCAAGCTGAACCTCGGCAAGACGGAGCTGCTCTTCCTCCCGGGGAAGGACTGCCCGTTCCATGATCTCGCCATCACGGTTGACAACTCCATCGTGTCCTCCTCCCAGAGCGCTAAGAACCTTGGCGTGATCCTGGACAACACCCTGTCGTTCTCAACTAACATCAAGGCGGTGGCCCGTTCCTGTAGGTTCATGCTCTACAACATCCGCAGAGTACGACCCTGCCTCACACAGGAAGCGGCGCAGGTCCTAATCCAGGCACTTGTCATCTCCCGTCTGGATTACTGCAACTCGCTGTTGGCTGGGCTCCCTGCCTGTGCCATTAAACCCCTACAACTCATCCAGAACGCCGCAGCCCGTCTGGTGTTCAACCTTCCCAAGTTCTCTCACGTCACCCCGCTCCTCCGCTCTCTCCACTGGCTTCCAGTTGAAGCTCGCATCCGCTACAAGACCATGGTGCTTGCCTACGGAGCTGTGAGGGGAACGGCACCTCAGTACCTCCAGGCTCTGACCAGGCCCTACACCCAAACAAGGGCACTGCGTTCATCCACCTCTGGCCTGCTCGCATCCCTACCACTGAGGAAGTACAGTTCCCGCTCAGCCCAGTCAAAACTGTTCGCTGCTCTGGCCCCCCAATGGTGGAACAAACTCCCTCACGACGCCAGGACAGCGGAGTCAATCACCACCTTCCGGAGACACCTGAAACCCCACCTCTTTAAGGAATACCTAGGATAGGATAAAGTAATCCTTCTCACCCCCCTTAAAAGATTTAGATGCACTATTGTAAAGTGGCTGTTCCACTGGATGTCATAAGATGAAAGCACCAATTTGTAAGTCGCTCTGGATAAGAGCGTCTGCTAAATGACTTAAATGTAAATGTAAATGTAATGTCAAATCTTGTTTTATTTATTTGGCGAAACAGAGTACACTAATGAACGGTTTTCAAACTGAGCTGCTGTTGATTGAGTGCCCATACTGTACCTGTTTTGACCCAGGTCTTCTCGGTGATGTTACATGGTAGATGCTCCCCTTCAGGACTGGTGGGGGTTGGTTCAGTTGTGGTCGGTCCAGGGGTTGTTCCTTTGGTGGTGGTGGGGATGGTCAAAGTGGTAGTCGGTGCAAATGTGGTTGTAGTGGGAGCGGTTGTGGTTGTGGTCGTGGTTTGGTCAGTTGTGGTTGCCATCACTGTGGTCTCTTGGAGTGTGGTCACTTCCTGTGTGGTCGTAGTAGTCCAGGTTGTGGTTGTAACAGCCTCTGTGGTCGTAGCTGTGGTGGTCTGGGGTGTCACAGTTGTGGTGGTCACGGTCAGGGGCGTGACGGTCGTGGTGGTCACAGTCGTGAGCTGTAGACTGTCATTGGTCACAGTGTCTGGTGTTGGGTTGGTGTGTGCTGCTGTGGTGGATGGTGTAGTGGTGTTGGTGTCAGCCCTTGCAGGTGTAGTGGTGTTCCATGTGTGAGTGGAGATAGGACTAGTCACATTGTCTGGGAGGGTGGCGTCACTCTCCCCCAATGTGGCCAGAGAGGACACTGGGACTGTAGGTAAATCTGGGTTCGCAGGCAAACTGCTGTCTCCCTCCTCTGCAATGAAAGAAGGAGCAGCTTTTAAAGGATTTCAAAAATCGGTTCATATCAGGTCATTCATATCAGGTGAAAAATGTCCCGTTTGGATGATGTCCCATAATGTGAGGATGAGGTCAGACCTGGAGAGGCAACATGATAGAGGGGATGGAGCAGTGAATGTGGGACTGAGCTGGACCGAAAGAAAATGGGATTTTGAGGGAATGAAGGTGCAGAGCATAATGATGATGACGATGATAATGATGAGGATGATGAGGATGATGATGATGATGATGACGACAACGCTGATGATGATGATGACAACGATGATGACAAGAAACCAATTGTTTTTTTCCTTCTACAACAAGATGGGTTTTGATTATTGTTTGATGACGTGTCCTACCTGGGCTGGTGTTTGAGGTGCTGTTGGTTACAGGTGCTAAAGACAAAGGGTCTGTTGTTCCTGCTGTTTGATTGTCACTGTTGATGGCTGAGGAGGAGGCTAAGGAGGAGGCATTAGCTAGCACTGATGGTTGCACAGGCTGCTCTCTGATGCTTTCTGCTGTCACCCCTGATGGGTCTGTTGGGTCCGTGGGTATGGCTGGAGGGGCCCGGGGCCCGTCCTCCACTGGCGTTGCCCTGGCAGAGAGGTTAGAGGGCATGGCTGGGTCCTGAGGCAGAGCCGCATGCCTTGATGACTCGTTGTAGTGCCCTTCATCTGGAAAACGAGGAGAGAGATGGGACTTAAACAGCAACCGAAAGCATGTAGATGCAGCATGGAAATGTAGAAAGAACACATTCCATATGGTTACCTCTCTCCCTCCCTCTCTCTCTCTCTCTCTCTCTCTCTCTCTCCCTCACACACACACACACGCACACGCACACACACACACACACACACACACACACACACACACACACACACACACACACACACACACACAGCACTCCATCATGTATCAACTAAAGTGACAGGATAGAAATGCAACAATCATTTAACCGTTTTTGAACACAAGAAAGCACAGCAAATGTGTTTATTCTTCCATGTGGTTGGTGGCACTGAGTCGGCAGTGCATGTAGTCAGGCACGGATAGAGGTTTACCTGTGCCTGAGTACCTGCCCCTTTGCCCTCTCACTCTCCAAGTGCTCTTTTGGGTATTGGTATCATTATTATTTTTGTTGTATACCATTTTTGTCGTTGGACCCAAATATCATTGTGATGTCGTAAAGTTCACCACCCCACCCCTAACCAGTCTGCCCTGCAGGGTACAGAGATTGTGTGCGCCCAGTATCCAAACATGCATGGCTTGAGAATTGACCGGTCGAGTGTGTGTAGCAAGCTATTTAGTTGAAATATCAACATTAGGCTACTACCAGAGCAGCATAACACTTGATTTAGGCTACATCAGCATCAATATTCAGTCTGGTTGGCCTACACACAGCAGCACTTCATCATTTGTTTCCTTATAGAATCATAGCAATGGGAAAGGTGCTGGAGGTGCTGCAACCCCCTGACGAATTTAAGTACATTTGCCAAAGTTATAGAATTAACTGCCGTATGTTAAAATATAAATGAAATCCTTCAGAACAGCCTACTACACCATGAGTAGACTTATAACATAGCCACAGAGGAGCCATAGCTTCTTTTAAAAAATGTCCTACCTGTGGATTGTGTGTAGCCCAATAAGAAGGCATAAGCCTAGGCCTGCAGTCGGGAACACGCAACAAATCTATCAGTGAACAGCATGCAGACAAAGCAGGCCTTTCACTAAATTTCTAATACAATCCAGGGAAAAGAGGTTGGAAAGCAAATGGCTCCTACTGAAAAGGGAAGACTATAATCTGTCTGCTGTAGACTACCAAAATATTCTCTTTAACATACAAATAGGCCCATTGAGCAAACATTGTTTTACAAAGCAAAACGAGAGAGATAGGCTTTTAGCACGAGTGCATCAGCCATCGGCGAGTGAGCTGCGCAACGTTAGGTATTTTAGTGAAACTGGAAAGCTTTTTTAGGACTCCTCATATTTTACAATGTGTGTCTCCAGACACCTAGGCGTAGGCTAATCTATTGATGGATTCAAGATGAGGTCCTTTTGATTGATCGCATATTCTCAGTTTGTTAGTGTCAAAGTAGCCTGTCGTAATCATTTGTGAGGTATTGAAAAAGGATTCTGTGAGGTATTAAAAAAGATTCTGTGAGGTATAAAAAAAGATTCTGTGAGGTATTGAAAAAAGATTCTGTGAGGTATTGAAAAAAGATTCTGTGAGGTATTACTGTGAGGTATTAAAAAGATTCTGTGAGGTATTAAAAAAGATTCTGTGAGGTATTAAAAAAGATTCTGTGAGGTATTAAAAAAGATTCTGTGAGGTATTAAAAAAGATTCTGTGAGGTATTAAAAAAGAGGCTCACAGGTAGTTTAACCACCATACACTCAAATTCCACACAAGCCACTAGCCAGCCAGCCAGCCAGCCATAAATCATGAGTTAGAAGGTTATGAATATTAGGATATATCATAAAATTATTATTTAAGAGCACTGAAGCTAAATAGCAATCAGTAAAACAAATATTTAACGAGCTAACGAGCAGATTTACATCAATCATCAACAATTTTGAACACCTGCCCCCTGAAAGGTCTGTGCACGGCCCTGCATGCAGTGACGTGGGCTGGTGTAGATAAAATGGCCAAATTCTTGTCCCAGTCCACCCCTGGCTTCACTGACATACAAGGACGGTTTCCAATAGACCATTCCCTTAATGTCAAACAGAAGTTAACCAGAACGTGGTTACCATGTTCTTAGAATATTTAACATTAATGTTCCTGTCACGTTTCATGGAAACGTTGCAAAAGCATACCTGCGTTTATTATGGGTTAGGAGACTATTCCATCAACGTCCCACCAAACATACACAGTACATGGTTGCCATGTTCTCAGAATATAAGATACTAATGTTCCAGGCGTGTTTCATGGGAAGGTTGCTGGAACATACGTGTCCAGTTTTCTGAGGGTTAGCCACCTAGAGTCGATTGACGCACCCGTGCATCACACGGTGGTACAATTTTGAATATCGAATAGCCCCCTGTATGTTTACGCAAGAGAATTAGCATTTCTTGCAGTGGCTGCAGCTCAATCACCTCTGTCCGCCAATACAACGTTTGTGCCTATTCCATAACATGGGGCTTGTAAAAGAGGTGTTTTTCTACACGTGAGAGGATCGGGACAAGAGAATGGTCACAAAATCGTCTGTATAAACAATAATCTCGCTCTACGACATCCACAAGCTTTACTGCAATCGTCTGAACTCTCTGCCACGGACGTTCTCATTTCGAGGGGAGTCTGCTCACAAAACCGACTATCCAGACCGAACCGTTTGAGCTATAAGACACCAATATCAAAAGGGGAGTCTCTCACAAACACAAAGGTGTCGGTTGTTTTGCTCTATGAAGCACACAAGCTTCACAGGAGTGAAGGCACAACGTCCATAGGGGGTAAAAAGTGCCATGAATAAAGTGACCAAACTTGTGTCTAAATTGTATCTATTGTATCTCAGATATAGGACAGACATTTCAAAACCTTATTTATGATACATTATTGGACTGTCTGTTTTGCCATGTACAAATGTGTTACTCAATGCATTTCTATGGGCTATAATGGTAAAGGACAAAATCAGTGTTTCATCAAATATTTTTTTATATGCAGTACCAGTCAAAGGTTTGGACACACCTACTCATTCCAGGGTTTATCTTTCTTTCTTTTTTTTTTACTGTTTTCTACATTGTAGAATAATAGTGAAGACATCAAAACTATGAAATAACACATATGGAATCATGTGGTGACAAAAAATTTAAACAAATCAAAATATATTTTATATTCTTCAAAGTAGCCACCCTTTGCCTTGATGACAGCTTTGCACACTCTTTGCATTCTCTCAACCAACTTCATAAGGTAGTCAACTGGAATGCATTTCAATTAACAGTTGTGCCTTGTTAAAAGTTAATTTGTGGAATTGATTTCCTTCATAATGCATTTGAGTCAATCAGTTGTGTTGTGAAAAGGCAGTGGTGGTATACAGAAGACAGTCACTACTAAAGGACACCAATAAGAAGAAGAGACTTGCTTGGGCCAAGAAACACGAGCAATGGACATTAGACCGGTGGAAATCTGTCCAAATGTGAGATTTTTGGTTCCAACTGCCATGTCTTTGTGAGACGCAGAGTAGGTGAACGGATGACTTCCTCGTGTGTGGTTCCCACCGTGAAGCATGGAGGAAGAGGTGTGATGGTGTGGGGATGATTTGTTTAGAATTTGCTTAGTGGGATGAGTTGGACCGCAGAGTGAAGGAAAAGCAGCCAACAAGTGCTCAGCATATGTGGGAACTCCTTGGAAAAGCATTCTAGGTGAAGCTGGTTGAGAAAATGCCAAGAGTGTGCAAAGCTGTCATCAAGGCAAAGGGTGGCTCCTTTAAAGAATTAAAAATATCAAATATATTTTGATTTGTTGAACACTTTTTTGGTTACTACATGATTCCAAATGTGTTATTTAATAGTTTTGATGTCTTTACTATTAAAATAGTCAAAATAAAGAAAAACCCTTGAATGAGTAGGTGTGTCCAATCTTTTGACTGGTAATGTATATACTGTATATATTTTTGTTTTATGTACAAGGGTCCTAACATTCAAAATCAAATAGCTAAATGGTCCATTGTATGACCCTCTTAAAACAATTCCATATGTTAGCTAGGTTTTGCTTCTGGACAGGCCGAACAAGCACATGACCTAGAGAGATCCCTTATTGGGACAGTGGTTAAGGTGTTTGTCATTGATGCTGGTGGCCTGGGTTCGACACCTGCTAGTGGAGTCACACTACTCTCACATTCTTAGCAACATACGTTAGTGTCATTACTTGGCAACATTTACAACACCCTCATCTGGTCTAATTAAAATCAGTTCCTCATTGAAAGATGAGAATCTGTAGAATTCTACTTTCAGCGCAAATAATATCCACTACCTCTCATAACTGATGAGTATTTATCCATTCTGAATAGCTGAGCATCTCTCCATCGTCTTCTTGAAATGCACTTTGAAGTAAATCTCAGCTCTCCTAAAAGTACACTCAAGAAAAACTGTTTTATTGATTATAGTGATTCAGGAGTAACATTAAGACTGGGTAAATTGCCCCAACATTTAGACCACTACACAGAAATGTTCCTGCAATGTTCCCATGAAACGTGTCTACAACATTAATATCTTATATTCTGAGAACATGGTAACCATGTACTGTGTATGCTTGGTGGGACGCTGATAGAATACTATCCTAACCCTCAGAAAACTGGACACAGGAATGTTCTTGCAGCATCCAATGAAATGTGTCTAGAATATTAATATAGGATATTCTGAGAATATGGCAACCATGTTCTGGGTAAGTTCTGTTTGACATTTAGGGAACATTCTCCTAACTCTAGTTCCAAAACATGCAAAATAGGTTCTCAGAGTTTTGCTTACATACATAGAATGTTCACCTAACTAACTGAGAACTGGACACTGAAACATCTAGGCACCATTACGGCTAACATTACAAAAACATTCTCTCTCTCCCTAGAATTGTTAGCTGGGAAGGCAGGAACACGTTAATTCTCCATTTGACTCATCAATCCCAGAGGCCTGATGATGACATCCTGACTGTCCCCCTATGTTTCTCATCAACATCGTCTCTCTCTATAACCACATCTTGAAAGCATGAAATATTGTTCTCCAAAACGCAGCCTGGCAGTGCCCCCTGTCAACAACATGAGTGGTACGGGGAGAGGCCGACGTCAAAACTATGGAGCAGAACATTTGAGGATACAAACACTTCTTAGTCATCCAGGAGCAGTATTATGAAACCGTGACAGAGGGAAAATAATCTTAATAAGTAGGTCACTTATGTTTTGTTCAGGATGAGCATAGGGAATTAATTTAGATGCTCTCAAGTACATATCTGGGGCACACATAAGCAGCTGCTGTGATTTAAAAACATATAATCTCAACCTACGAGGGAAAGCTAGTGCGTTGAATCAGTGCTGATACGGTTTGTGGTGTTTTCAAAGACATCTTTCCTCAGTACAAGTGAACGATGAGGAATGGGCAGCTAGCAGGGTTTATTGCCTTCTATAAGGGAAACGATTAAATACTGGCAGACCTCCAGAGCGCATTTGTACTTCCGTACCGAGCACATGCTTCCCCCACACTCTAAATCTATTCATCGGAGGATTGTTTAATTAAAAGGAAGGATTTCCGAACCAGGCTGGCTTTGTACAGTACAACCAGGCCTGTGCTTTACATCCCCAGGATGCAAGCCCACTGTCTTCCATTAACACTACCTACTGGACTGTTCATCTCAAACAATGAGTCTAGCAGGAACTAGCATCGCTTAATCCTACAAAAAACTCAGATGAACCAATCATTTAAAGCCCTACATGAATATATATATATATATATATATATATATATATATATATATATATATATATATATATATATATATATATATATATATATATGACAACGAGTTTGTACGTTCTTAATAGCAAACATGATCAGGAGATATTTATCCTAAAAGACCCTATTTGCTCAGCAGTGAGAGTGTGACAGTATTTGGTGTCTTCAAGACAGGACACACTGAAGACCTCTCCTGTATCTATCCTATCCCCCCACAGAAAGCCACCTGCTCTAACAGGGGGCAACATAAGGGCCCTCCCTCAGCAGCACTGAGAGATCACTGAGAGGCTGAGCCATGGCAGTAGACAGCAAAGCTCCTCCATTGGGCTCCTATGACAACACATGGCAGCTCCAGCCGTCCTGGGACTCATGAAGAACCTCTGCCCATTCAAAACAGTGAGCCATTGGGGCAGGAAAGAGGGACGCGTGGAGAAACACAGTGCACCACCATCCAAGGCGCAGGTGGTGAGGAGGGGGCCTTTGGGAAGTGTCCAACTGAAATTAAACCCATTGCGACAGTGTGGTGTGCTTTCCATGGAGTGACACCTTTCCAACAGGATGTACAGATACACACTTCCTGAAACTATTCATAGTGTCCATCTGTCTCTCTGGGTTGAATATTGGATCTGGAGAGTAAGTCACACTTCTACAGTACTTTTCAGGAAGACTACAGGACCCAAATGCAACAATTAACCTTGAAAAGGATGATTAGAGCAATTTATTCCACAAGCAGAACACAGGAAACGTGAATATGAAAAAAACAAAAATAGGTATCACATTGTATTGTACTTAGCAAAATTGCACACATCTAAAACTCAAAAGTGTGCAAAGCTGTCATCAAGGCAAAGGGTGGCTATTTTAAGTATCTCAAATATACTGGCTATTTTAAGCTATCTCAAATATAAAATATATTTTGATTTGTTTAACACTTTTTTCGTTACTACATGATTCTGTATGTGTCATTTCATAGATTTGATGTCTTCACTATAGAAATTTGTACAAATAAAGAAAAACCCTTGAATGGCTAGGTGTCCTAAAACTTTTGACCGGTAGTGTATGTGAATGTCTGCAGAAATTGGTCATAAAATTTGATCTTCATCTAAGTCACAACAATAGACAAACACAGTGTGCTTTAAACTAATAACACACAAATGATTGTATTTTCTTGTCTATATTGAATACAAAATGTAAACATTCATAGTGTAGGTTGTAAAAAGTATGTGAACCCCTAGACTAACGACTTCTCCAAAAGCTCATTGGAGTCAGGAGTCAGCTAACCTGGAGTCCAATCACTGAGACGAGATTGGCGATGTTGGTTAGAGCTGCCTTGCCCTATAAAAACACCCACAAAATTAGAGTTTGCTATTCACAAGAAGCATTGCCTGATGTGAACCATGCCTCTAACAAAAGAGATCTCAGGACACCTAAGATTAAGAATTGTGACTTACATAAAGCAGGAAAGGGTATCTCTAAAAGCCTTGATGTTCATTAGTCCACGGTAAGACAAATTGTCTATAAATGGAGAAAGTTCAGCACTGTTGCTACTCTCCCTAGGAGTGACTGTCCTGCAAAGATGACTGCAAGAGCACGGCGCAGAATGCTCAATGAGGTTAAGAATAATCCTAGTGTCAGCTAAAGACTTACAGAAATCTCTGGAACATGCAAACATCTCTGTTGACGAGTCTACGATACATAAAACACTAAACAAGACTGGTGTTCATGGGAGGACACCACGGAAGAAGCCATTGCTGTCCAAGAAAACATTACTGCACATCTGAAGTTTGCAAAAGTGCACCTGGATGTTCCACAGAGCTACTGGCAAAATATTCTGTGGACAGATGAAACTACCGTTGAGTTGTTTGGAAGGAACACACAACACTGTGTGTGGAGAAAAAAAGGCACAGCACACCAACATCAAAACCTCATCCCAACTGTAAAGTATGGTGGAGGGAGCATCATGTTTTGGGGCTGCTTTGCTGCTATTAGTTTAAGCAGACTGTTTGTCTATTGTTGTGACCTAGATGAAGATCAGATCAAATTTGATGACCAATTTATGCAGAAATCCAGGTATTTCCAAAGGGTTCACATACTTTTTCTTGCCACTGTATGTCATCTCCCTGGTAGACAAGGCAGATAAGAAAAGGGAATCATCAAGTACGGACAGAGTGACAGCAGGGCTTGCAGATTTGAGCTCTAAAAGCTATATGAAAGTTCAGCTGATATTTCACTGTTTTGTTTGTCAAACTCAACAGAATATGGCTCCTATTTACCCTGTGGCACTGCACAGACACCTGCTAAGCACGGTCACACTGCAGCTCAGCATGCATCTTCAGTCACAGCATAGCAACAACATTGCCTTTTAAAGGTGGGGAGGTGGTTGAGAGGTCTAGCCGCAATAAAGAGATGCTCTGCGTTTTTGACACCACACACCAAAAAGCAAGTCCTGCAGGCTCTAGTTTTGTCTAATCTTGATTATTGTCCAGTCGTGTGGTCCAGTGCTGCAAGGAAAGACCTAGTTAAGCTGAGCGGCACGTTTTGCTCTTAATTGTAATCAGAGGGCTGATATAAATACTATTGCATGCCAGTCTCTCTTGGCTAAGTGTTGAGGAGAGACTGACTGCATCACTTCTTCTTTTATTAAGACACTTTAAGGTGTTGAAAATCCCAAATGGTTTGCATGGTCTACTTACACACAGCTCTGACACACACACTTATCCCACCAGACATGCCACCAGGGGGTCTTTTCACAGTCCCCAAATCCAGAACAAATTCAAGAAAGCGTACAGTATTATATAGAGCCCTTATTGCATGGAACTTCCTTCCATCTCATATTGATCAAATAAACAGTAAATCTGGTTTAAAAAAAACAGATAAAGCAACACCTCGCGGCACAACGCCTCTCCCCTATTTGACCTAGATAGTTTGTGTGTATGCATTAATATGTAGGCTACGTGTACCTTTTTTTAAAAAATGTATGTAGTTCTGTCCTTGAGCTGTTCTTGTCTATTTATGTTCTGTATTATGTCATTCTGTATTATGTTTCATGTTTTGTGTTGGACCCCAGGAAGAGTAGCTGCTGCTTTTGCAACAGCTAATGGGGATCCTAATAAAATACCAAATACCAAAAGGCTGTTGTTGCATCTGATTCAATGGAATTCTATTCACAGTAATTCAATAGTACTGTTACTAGTGGTCATTCAATATTACTAATCAGCAGAATCAAAGCAAACAACCTAGGCTACTGTAATTGCATGCACACACAAAAAAAATGTAAGCTAGTGCCACTGTCTCCCAGGTAAGACATTACCATAAATGACGATCTGAAGAAATATATTTTTGTGTTCCATTTCAGACTGGGAAGAAAACGCACACCAATTATTCTCATGATAGAAGCAAGGTATTAAGTTATGGCAGTAAACCCTACAGCACACTAACTCATAGAAATGCCAACCTAAAGTCAAATCAGAGCCTGAGTTTTGCACAGCTTATGATTAAGGAGAGTATTAAACATTTTTCGAAAGTTGAAAAAAAAAGCCAATGAAGTGATGTTGTGACAGTGAAAAAAAAAGATTCAGCTGCAGAATAAACTAAGTGCCATATTCTGTTTGATCTCTTGTTGGAGCCCAGGCCCTGTGTGTGTGACCCATATTGCAGTAATCACACTCCTGGGTCCTGGGAGAATATGATGGACATACTCTGGCACTTCAGTTATCACACACGTTAAAGCCACAGTCTGCAATATATGCTACTGCCTACAATATTTCCCAAACAATTCATGATTGATTAAAGTGGCCAGTGATTTCATAGACTTGAAATCACTGGCCACTTTAATAATGGAACACCAGTCACTTTAATAATATACTCTATTCTATTCTACTGTATTTTAGTCTATGCTGTTCCGACATCGCTCGTCCAAATATTCATATATGCTTAATTCCATTCCTTTACTTTAGATTTGTGTGTATTGTGGGTATTGTGTGTATTGTGGGTATTGTGTGTATTGTGGGTATTGTGTGTATTGTGGGTATTGTTGTGAAATTGTTAGTCATTACTTGTTAGATATTACTGCTCTGTTGGGGCTAAAAAACAGAAGCATTTCACTACACCCGCAATAACATCTGCTAAACATGTGTATGCGACCAATACAATTTGATTTGATACGGTGCCTTCAGAAAGTATTCATACCCCTTGACTTATTACACATTTTGTTGTGTTACAGCCTGAATTCAAAATGGATTAAATGTTTGTTTTTTCTCATCCATCTACACACAATCCCTCAAAATGACAAAGTGAAAACATGTTTTTAGAAATTTAAAGCCGTGAGTCTTTCTGGGTAAGTCTCTAAGAGCTTTCCACACCTGGATTAAGCAACATTTGCCCATTATTCTTAAAAAAATTGGTTGTTGATAATCGCTACGCAACTATTTTCAGGTCTTGCTATATACTTTCAAGTAGATTTACTGTAAATTAAAAACTGTAACTAAGCCACTCAGGAACATTCACTGTCTTTTTGGTAAGCAACCACTGTAGATTTGGCTTTGTGTTTTCAGGTTATTGTCCTACTGAAAGGTGAATTCATCTCCCAGTGTCTGGTGGAAAGCAGACGGAATCAGGTTTTCTTCTAGGATTTTAACTGTGCTTAGCTCCATTCCATTTTGTTTTTATCCTGAAAAACTCCCCGGTCCTTAACGATTGATTACAAGCATACCCATAACATAATGCAGCTACCACTATGCTTGAAAATAAAATATGGAGAATGGTACTCAGTAATGTGTTGTATTGGATTTACCCCAAACATAACGCTTTGTGTTCAGGACAAAAAAGTTAATTTACTCGATACCATCTACTGCATCTTGCCTATGCCGTTCTGTACCATCACTCATTCATATATCTTTATGTACATATTCTTCATCCCTTCACACTTGTGTGTGTGTATAAGGTAGTTGTTGTGAAATTGTTAGGTTAGATTACGCGTTGGTTATTACTGCATTGTCAGAACTAGAAGCACAAGCATTTTGCTACACTCGCATTAACATCTGCTAACCATGTGTATGTGTATGTGACAAATACAATTTGATTTGATTTACATTTTTTCAGTATTACTTTAGTTCCTTGTTGCAAACAGGATGCATGTTTTGGAACATTTTTATTCCGTACCGGCTTCCTTCTTTTCCCTCTGTCAATTAGGTTAGTATTGTGGAGTAACTACAATGTTGTTGATCCATTCTCAGTTTTCAGCCATTAAACTCTGTAACTGTTTTAAAGTCACCATTGGCCTTATGGTTAAATCCCTGAGCGGTATCTTTCCCCCTTGGCAACTGAGTTAGGAAGGACGCCTGTATTTGTGTAGTGACTGGGTGTATTGATACAGCATTCAAAGTGAAATTAATAACATGAATATCTTCACCACGCGCAAAGGGATATTCAATGTCTGCTTTTTTATTTTTACCCATCTACTGATAGGTGCCCAACCTTGCGAGGCATTGGAAATTGTGTTTAGGTCAGTGAATCAATTTCAAATTCAGGCTGTGACAAAAATACCCATAGATTCTCTAAGAATATAAGTTATAAGTTATAGCTTAGTACAACTGTGTTATCATAACTCAAGATCACAAAAAACAACAACTAATAAGCCTACTTGTTAAACTTCTAACCACAAACTAAAAGGATTTGGTGTTAAAGAGCCTGGAAATTGATTTCATTGGAGGAATAAACACGTAACTAGCACATTGCACACACATGAAGAATGCCTTCCAAATGTGATAAACAAAACTAGGTTGTGATGTCAATGATGCAGATGGATAGCAGCTCATCTGTGTAGGCATTACTTGGTCCCATGTGACTAGACAAGACAATCATGTGACCATTTCCTGGCTCGGGGTATGTCAAGGCAGTCTAGCAAAAACAGAGTGAGGGTGAGACATTATGAGCCACGACAATTTTAAAAGTGGTCACGTAAGGAGATACTGAGAGAGTGGAAATTATGCAGATGACAATCTGGCCATATGGTGATCAGGCAGGCAGCAATGAAGAATCCACTAAGTGAGCTGCACTGAGGAGAGAGGCTCTTTTGACTATGTCTACTGCATGCCTTTGATTTGGAGGGGAAAGACACTGTTGGGAGAACTCTAGTCTAGCACTGTAGCTCATGAAAAACAACACAGAGGGGGACACAGCAAACAGCATTATAGTACATTGCCCTAAATCCACCTTGGCAAACAAACATATCCTGATCCTGCCACACTGGCTTTCTACAACAAACCTGATGGCTTGCGGGACAGTGATAATGAATGGCGACAAAGATGGATGGAGCGTGGATTTCAGCAGGCCTTGTTCGTTTTGTATTCTGAGTCTGGCTCAGTCTGGCTCTGCAGCCTTCTCCTTTGGTTAGCATCACAGCAGCCAGGGACTGAAATATTGAGAGCTTTCTAAGCTCCTGCAAGGGAGAGCATGTGAGATTCCTTCACCTGAGTGCATCCTAAGAAACACATGCTTCAAGCTTCAAGTCCCAGGGATGCAGCAGGCAAATCACAACGCTATTAAAAGTGGATGAGTGTCTTGCTCCTCCAGTACCACCCTGCAAAAGAGCAGCGATAATTTTTCCCCCTCATATCTGAGGAGTCGAAACCGACCTCAGGGTACCAGAAGTAAGACATAGACACTGGGAAAGTTAGTTTCACTCTGCATTAGTTCTTGTTGAATTGTTCTTTGTAGCCTACTGATCCTCAGACAGACAATATCATGTCCACGTGAGTAAGTCTCACTCATAAATATAAGACCAACACTAAAGACAACCCACTTAATTTCCAAATACTATCAGAAGCAACGTACGGCCTTTTGACAAAACAAGATACTGACATGATTGGTGTTGGCAAACACATTACTGATCATACAAAAATATAACTTTTCATTCAAAAATATATGTAATTTATACAATTCAATACGCCAATTTGAAAACTCAGTTGCTTACACTAGCCTTCTATAAGACCAATTTGAAAACTCAGTTGCTTACACTAGCCTTCTATAAGACCAATTTGAAAACTCAGTTTCTTACACTAGCCTTCTATAAGACCAATTTGAAAACTCAGTTGCTTACACTAGCCTTCTATAAGACCAATTTGAAAACTCAGTTGCTTACACTAGCCTTCTATAAGACCAATTTGTATATTAAGAATATTTTTTCAGTACAGATTTTTTTTTAAAGGTGTTAAGAACATTTCTTATAGCTTCTCTCAAATTCAGATCGTGTGATGAATTCACAGTTATTTCACTACAGTATGATCAACTGTCAGAACTGGCACTGAGGGTAGTTCGAAATTAGGAAAGTCAGTCACCTGACCTTTTGTAGCTAAGGTGACAAATGCACGCACACATGCACACTGGCAGGCATGTACACACACACACACACACACACACACACACACACACACACACACACACACACACACACACACACACACACACACACACACACACACACACACACACACACAGTACACTTGCAGGCATGTACACAAACCATATTATGTATTATGAATTCCTATTGATTCAAATGGCCAAACACAGACAGTAAATCATAAAAGCCCCTAGCAACAGCCTATCCCAGGGAAGCAGAAGCACTTCAATTGATAAGACTTTTAACATGAAAGTATGCATTGATTTTTCATAACAAATGCCAAAACTGCTGCAGGACCACGTGACGCCACTTGTCCAATGAGGAACCACTAGCCATGCTTTGCCCTTCCTTGTCCCCTACCGTGGCTCAATACATAATAATAAAAGCCATTTAGCAGACACTTCTATCCAAAGCGACTTATAACAATGCGTGCATACATTTTACATGCGGGTGGTCCTGGGAATCAAACCCACTAACCTGGCATTACAGGCTCCATGCTCTACCAACTGAGCTACAAAGGACTCTGATTCATAACCTACTGTAGTGGGAGACTTGCAGGCACATATGGTGTGAGCACAGAAGCGATTTCATCATTGTTTCTGGGAATCAGAAGCATTAACCTGACAGAGGCCACCACATGATCGCCTGACTTTTCAACCCCTCTTAGGAAACACATTTGTTAAATGGCTCTGATTCCATTGCATATAGTATTCATTAGAAGGCCAAGACTCTTGTCTGTCCTTTCCCGTTACATAATAGACACAGTCATACAACACACAGTGAGAAGCATCTTTGCAGCTTTTCGCCAGTTGAGGATACAGCAAGTGGGTTCTAAACGGACGCTGAAGTTGGAGGGAAGAATATTTCTAAGATTCCAAACTCATTGGGGTTGTGCCAACCAGGTTTCATTCGCTTTACCTTCAGGGTATACAGCACAACATTTTTTACATGCAAATTCCAAATACCTTTACAGCCCTATATCTAAGCTGTGCCAAATAAATAACTACACAGCGCTTCTGTATGGCAGTGCTGACATGAATCAAAGCAGTTATTTTCTGTTCCTGTTTCAGTTTCTTTTGAGTTTGACCTGCTGATCTGCTCAGGTCTAAGGTGAGGCCAGCCAGACAGCCCTGCCCTTTGTGTTTCTCTCTTTAGTCAGCGCTGAAGCCTCCCAGGCCAACACAAAGTGAAGACTGCTGCTACATAGCAGGCAGCATCTATTAAGGCCGTCACACAGCCGTCACTGTGAGCGATGACGAGAGGGCGCTCTAACACATTGTGAGTTCAGAAAATGCTCAAGGAGACGGAGACATAAATCCATTCTTCACTCAATCTTGAGGGACTTGATGAAATGTTCATGCAAGTCAAGAGCATTCACTGGCTGTGATTTTTACTGAAACATTTCTGTTACCTAATGTGTTGGTTTTGGGGTCAACGCTATTCCCCAAGGAAAGAAATGACAAAACACTGTGTCTATGAATATGGACAATCTCTGGGGACGTCTAAGCTTGTCAGATACAGATTACATGTCACTCAGAATTACAGCTTTTAAAAAGGGGACACAGTAGCTGGACTTACAGCTGCTGTGCAGACTCCAAAATACAGACATTTGGAAAACACACATACGCACACACAGTATAATATACTAACATGTATTTATGTAATAACATGTATTACCCACGGATACATTATATTGTGCATATATAATTAAATCTTTTGCATCAAGGTTTACACTTCATTACAACAACAAAAAACACAAACTGTGTTCCGAACATACTCTCATGTTCAGAACACAATATAGAATTCCCCATAGATTGGGAAATAAGTACTATACCTAATTGGGATTAGAAATCAAATTAGCCAACAAGATCATCCCAACCACATGATTTGTAGAGGCTCGTCATGCATAATGTATTTAATGTACAAGGGAAATATCTATTTAAGATCTGACACAGTGAGAGGGGCTCTAGCAATGCATAATTAACTTTCACAGCACAGGCAATCACCCTAATGAAGCACAGCAGAGTGCATGGGGCAAGGTGCTGTACAGGCCATTTTTGAGGCCGATCTATTAAAAAGACTAAGTATCCAAGCAACCCAACTATTCATCCAAATTGTGGGCATCTTATTATGGGGTTGAATAAGGCCAGTGTTTCCCACACCAATACTGATACAGCAGCAAGACATGACCACATCATGGACAGCCTGGTTAAAGAAATGTGAAAGGTCTAGTTGTGTGTAATGGAAGAACAACACTGGAAAGAAAATGGAGCACAAAATTCAGTGTTTTCTTGTGAAGAAATGCTTATAGGCCTAGGCATGCACTGAACTGTATCTCCAAAATGCCTGTTGATGCCGTTGAGCAGTGTGAAATCCTATCTTCCGTCATTTACACAAAGAAGCAATTTGTTTGCACGTACTATTCGAATCACACAGCATTTCTAATCAATTTTAAACTATTGTCTAAAAGCAGACAGAAATTGGAGCATGTACTGGTTATTCAGATGCTATAGGGCAGGCTATATACAGCCCAGTCTGGAAAAAAAAGCGTTAGACAGATCAGTTCCCATGGCAACAAGGCACAGTGGGCTCCATGTTGACTCAAAGGAACAGCTCAACCCCCCCCCCCCGGGGGAAATACAGGAAAAAACACCTCATTCTCAAAATGGTACGTGGATCTAGCCCTCCCTGGACCACAGCCAAACGCCAAATTCCAAATATTGTTTCATGAATGGAGGAATAGGGGTATATTATGGCAATCTGAGAGGACCTGAAAGTGTATAGGTCAGGCCCATGGCTAAGTCACGAGCTGTTTTTCCTACTTGAAGGAACAATGAGATGAAAACAGCTACCCATGGTTAAATTATAGGCTAATAAACATCAGGTTCAAATCACAGAGGATAAGAAAAAACGAAAACCAATTTAGGCTAGTGGCTAGTTTTAGCTTCTTATGACAGCATTATAAATAATGAGTATGAACGTTTCACGAGTTGTGTTCTTTAAAAAAAATCTATATTGTGAATAACCTCCACAAATGTTGCCAACACCGTCGATCAAGTAAGTTAGTATGGATATTATTAAAAGCGCGCTTCTGCGCGCACGTTGCAGTATTGACCGCACACAGGCATGCCACCCCAGGCACAAAGGCCACTCCAGCGGTTATTTTACTAATTCGAAAGAGTGTCTGGGAGGCTGCATTATAGAAAATCAACATTCATATTGATTTAGGGACGTTCAATAGCTTGAATGTGTCTGCGACAGATAACACGGCTAGTGGGACATTTAGATCATGCAAAAATAGGCGCAATGTCATCATTTACGCACAATAAACCACTACTACCCAAATTGTTTGAATATAACAAAAATGATAATGTGGATTTGTAAAGTGCCCTCCACATAGGCTACATTGCAAGTGGCCAATGAAGACCAATTAGTTTGTCCTACCAAAATCAAGAAAAATATTACTCGAACAGGTTGTCATCAACCAAATAAGTCTTACCATCAGCAGCTAGGACCGACGGCATTAAAAGCAAAACCATTCCAACGGATAAAATACATTTAGTCCACATTCGATTCAGCCCCAGTGTTTTTCCGTTTTTCTGGAAACATAAGGTGGATCCCATCCCCATACCTATCCATTCAATCGAACCAAGCGCGCGAGCATTGTTTATTCCGCTGGCGATCAAATCATCGAGGCTGTTACACGCATGTTTTGAAGCCATTTGTTTATCCTTGATACATCTAACAGTCTTAATCTTGTAAAATACATTTGATCAATCCTTCACTGCGGACAATGAGAGGTTCTGCGTAAGCCCGTCTCTCCCAGAGGTTGACACAAAACGGCAGCATTGACACTTGTGTGTAATGCGTCTGTAGGGCACACTCCATGCACCACGTCGACCTGCTAGCGCGTAATAAGCTATTATCTGCGAAAAATTAAAGATGCACACATATCCATAGTAGTGAGTTCAGTCACCGACGAAACAAACGTCTCCCATTGAAAAAAAAACCGAACTGATAAATCATACGACACCGTCAGAATTTTTACTTTCAAACCCGTCATTTCACGCCAGTGACGCCAGCATTGACTGCTAAAAATATTTGGCATTCTCAGTGAGACGACCGCTTCTGGGTATAGATGGCAAACCAAACTAATAAGTCATCAATAGTAAACCAACTGGAAAACGCTAATTCTATCACCAATTTGATTTGCATGAATTCAAATTGAGCTTCAAAAATGACAGGTTGTCACCAGGGGGCAGCCAGGGCGGGCCAATGGTATCGCATACATAAGTGATGAGACATTTGAGATCTGGGTTTGTGAACAGCATTGCATGTTATTTAAAAAATGGCCTGGTTTCAAAATGACAGCTTATATTAACATGTCTGCTATTATTTAGAACACTCCAGGCATTAGCTGAGGAACATGGTGTCATCTACATCACTATGATTTACCATGCCCTATACTGTACATGGTCAATGCAATCAAAATACAGGTAGTGCTCTTCTACTCTGCTTGCACAGGGTGGTGCTATTGGCTTCGACCCGTTTCATCTACTGTATTGTACCGCATCTGAAAATGGACAAACTAAAATACAAGTTAGTAAAGCAAATACCTTATGCTAAACTGGGGTAACACAGTGACAAACAAGATGGCTGAAGCAATATCATTTTTTTTTTATTCAAAGTGAATCTTGACAATAGTACACCAATTCTTAATTTGACACTCGCCAATATTCACCAGGAAAACCCGCTTTTTATGACAAAGTACATAAGGCTTGGTCACATTGAAATCACTGAGAACTAGAGAGAAATACGACCGCAAACTGTAAAAGACATTACATCCAAAATAATAAATTGTCCCAGTCCTCATAATGTATATATATATATATTGCACAGTGCATTTGCTACATGGCAAACTAGTGTAGCATAAAATCAAAAGCAAACAAAATCATAAAGCCACAAAAACTACACATTAAACCAGTAACAGTTCCAATTTCACAATCAAGTCTATATGCTGTGTTGTTTAGATACCGTATATTATCCAATAAATTGAAGTGAAATACAACTTGTGCTAACAGTGAAATTACTGCAAAAAAGATCCAAAGCAATGAAACAAAGTGGTAAGGATTGGAAGGTTAATACAGTAGAATACAAAAGACCCTGAATGAATCATATAGGAAGTCATAAAACAATACAATTGCAGTATATGTGACAACTTTGGACCTAATATTTACGTGGGATGTTAAAGCAAATACCAACAAGTGATACATCAAAACTAAGGCTGCTATATGGATGTTGATCATATACACAGAACAGAATTCTCTGTAGCCAATCGAAAACTAAAACAAAACTACATTTTGTCAAGTCCGCAAACCATATGTTCAACTCCACAAACCATATGTTCAACTCCACATATACATTCACATTGTATGTAAAGCTTTGCATTTGTGCATGTCCAATAAGAGATAAACTGTGTCTTGGGTGAAGAGTGTAAAAAAATATTCCCTGACTAAGAATAACATTTGTATTTTTATATTCTGTAGAAAAGCTTTATGGATTCAGACCATATGGTCTAAGGTTGCGCATTGGGGTTGCGTGATCTGAAGATAGAAGCCAGCACCCATAAGAGCTTCTCAGAGAGAAGAATGCATTGGATTTGTCAGCTCTATTATACTGTACACGAGTCCAAAAGCAGAATGCTTTCTCACTTGTTGGCAAACATGTAAAACATATTTGGATTTGGAGACAGAAGTCCTGAAATAACAAGATGCTGCTTAATCCTAACATCCCGCCGCTTGGATGTGTAATACTCTATTCTGTTGAGGAGCGTCCACGTCTGACTCTACTGCCACCCCTCTGCGGGAGAGGGGACTGCCTAGGGGTCAGGGAGTTATCGACCAACAGTTATTCTCTGGACCACATATCTAAAAAGGCACTAGGTTGTAGACAGTCAGAATGACAAAAAAAAATGCATCCGTGTGTGTCTGGGGTTGTGGGGATAGTGAGTAAACAAATCTCTCAGTCCACAATGTAATGAGACTACAAAAGGAGTGGCAAGATTTGAAAGCGAAAAAGATCAGTCATTTGACAACCCCCTTGTTTGGATTAAAGATTGAAGAAAAATCCCACCCATTTGCCTCAGTCAATCAACTAGGAATAGGTCAGAATAATCTGTAGAAAATCTCTCTCAATCCACTTTAGATACAAAAAGTGGGTTTAGAACATTTTCTTAGGCTTAAAATAAATGCCTAGAAAAAAAATCATAGTCAAAGTCCACAGAGCACAGCAATTTCACAAAAACTGTGTGGGATTTTGCCTTATACTGAACCTGATAAGCATATGGAGAGTTAAATAAATTTGAACAAGTGCTTACTGATGCATTTCATAACAAATGTGTGTGTGAAGAAGGCCTCCCTGTAGCCCAATGTTTAGATAAGGACCAAATAGATGTGTTGCAGTAAATATATCTGCATGGTAATACAGATCTGTCAAAACAATGATAATGTGAGTAAGATGTAGGCTTTTGAGCGTGTTAACAGAACAATAACTGAAAATCAACACAAAATCGTCAACACATCAATTACTGTATGCAATGATGAACCCAACCTATATTTAATAAGATAAAATACTGATGCTATAGGCACACAAACAAAAAAAACAGAAAAAACCCAACAAAAACGCTAAATTCCATTACTTGCAATACAGTAGATACAATCGCACTTCAAAACGTCAAAGCAAATATACAGAGGCACTAACAAGTCTTAATGCCATTAAGTAAACTCTATACTAAAATAAAATCCACCTCTGTTATATGGTAATTAAAACTATACAAAAGTAAGAACACAGTAAGAACTAAGTTAATCATTTTGATGTGGCAATCAGTACATAGCTAGCAGCTTATCTATGATACATTCAATACATAATATATCATACAACTTGCCCAAAATGCTGAAAATAAAACCTCAAACCTTTTTAAAATATATTTCATCTCGATGACTCCAGAATACTTGAGGCCAACGGAAAAAGAGTAGCTACCTTGCTTAGGATATGAATTAGTCTTTGGTGCTGAAAGAGCATTTGAAAAGTAAGGAAAGACAAAAATCTAATGCTCATGCAAGCAATTAAAAACAAAATTCAAAATATATTTCCTCCCTGACGGAATGTAGAAAATAAGCACTAAGCAGTTGACGACGACAAATCTTTAAATGGAACAATGAAAGCAAATTGCACTCAACCAATACACCTTGTCAAGCACTACATAGTCCAGCAATTATACTGTAGGTTGATAAATGGGTATATCAAACACTGTATAGGTGTTCTGAAGATAATGAGATCATATTGTACCAAGAACCAACCAACTATTTGCATGTTTGTCGATAGTCAACGTTATGCCTCACATCAGTATTAATCTAAGAAAAAGGCTGTAAAAAACCATAACACAGCAAACCAGCGCCTAATATCTAGATTGTACTGCAGTTTCAAAAAAACAGTGTCAATACTGTTAGTAATTAAGTACTAAGTGACTAGAAATTGATTATCAAATATTAAAATCATTCAAATTGTGTTTTATGTACATTAGTTCATTTGGGAAAAGTCCAAACCAAATAAACATTTGCCACAGCAAAGCATGCTGGCGTCCTCTGGTAAAAGAAGCTCAACTACTCAAATATACAATGAGGCCAAATAAGCAAGACTTATTTGATTATCTGATAAGCATATCAGAGTAAAAATAATCTTCAAGTGCTGCAGTCCAGTACATTTATTTTTTATATATATATACACACGCGCGATAAGTAACATTAACAACCTCATATATTTAAGGCACTAGTAGGTGTGGGAACAAGTTACGATGCAGCAAGTCTCACAGTACACATAGAAAGAGTGACATCTAAGCATCTGTCAACGACTCGACTAAGTTATTTTGCCCATGCGACGTCATGCAGTGTGTGGAACAACCTTTTCAGACCACCGACGGTATCACACTGAAAACACAGAGGACATTAGCAAACAACACAGTAACACCTTTACACCACAATGAACCAACAAACGAACGGAGACAAACTTCTGCTGTCCTAGCACTGGAGACTGGGATGGCTTAATGAGTGATGTGATTAGCACACATGCTAGATAGAAGGCAATACAGAAAAACAGGAAAAGTGGGGGTTGAGAAAACGACCTCTAACCCCTCCATTTGACCCATTTCATAGAGAGAACCATTCGATCCAAATGACAAAGCAGAGCAAATGTGCAAAAACACATTAAAAGTGAGAATTTCTTAATCATTCACTGATTCATTCATTCTTTTTCCATTATGTTTTTTAAATTATATTTTTTAAAGCTAACGGTTTCAATTCTATTATCATCACCATCAACCAACATGATTTGTTAAAGTCAAAGGGGATTCTTTATCCGTCATAACATGAGAGATGACAGATGAAGGCCTTGGTTGTAGTTGTCACTGCTGGCTGCCCCTGCTGGCCCATGGCACTGGGTGGCTGGTTCTCAGATGTAAGGGTACTGGTTGAGTTTGGTGGGGCTGAGGGGAAAACCTGTATAGGCGGGAGAGGCGATGTAGGAGTGTGGTGGAAAGAGGGGTTTGTACTGGCCCTGGTGATGGATGGTGGGCGAGGGCAGCAGCCGGTGGTTGATGCCCATGGTCACCTGGTGGACAATGCCGTATGTGGGCTGCAGAATGGGCCGCTGGGCGCAGGGCGAGGCCAGAAGGTGGGCGACGGGCGCCGAGGGAGGGTAGGAGAGTAGGGCGGCCTGGGGGTGGTGTCCCGAGTTGTGGGTGGGGCTGCTGTGGGGGAGGGTGAAAGCATGGCCGTGCACCGTGGGAGGGATGTAAGCGTGCGGCCGCCGGTGCTGCCCATAGTTTCCGTTCCACTCCTTGTTGCAGGAGCCGTAATGCTGGACCTGAGGGTGGGCAGAGGAGAGGGAGAAACCGTTAGTTTGTAGTGGTGTCTAAATCGTTCTTGATAAGAGCACCTGCTAAATTACTAAAATGTCAACAAAGTAAAATGATGCAGGTAGAATTAGATTTGAATGACAAAACCTGGAAGACACCAGTAAGAAGGGGGGACTGACCTGGCCAAAGCCCAGGGGCTGCTGCTGGAACGCAGTTATCTTCTGTTGCTGCCGGGGATGGAGAGGTGTGGAGTGGTGGTTCAGTCGTCCGGGGGCGCAACGCCCTTTGGACTGGCACGAGATTTCGAAGACTGCAAGAGAAACCACAAAAGGGATCGGTAAGACTAACAGATAAGTTAAGTATTTTAATATATATGACTGGGTAAAACACCAATAAGGACCCACTGGAAACAAGAGCATGCTTTGCTAAAATAAACACAGAGAGAGAAACTTCGGCAGACAGAATTACAATTGCTCCTCCTTGCTGGTGGTAATAAAGCCCATTAGTAAGAGTAGGGCCGGTAAACAGCAGGTCGCTGGTTTGAATACCCAAGCAAATTAAGCTCCAGTACATCCTGTTTAATTTGCTCATCCTTGAGATGTTTCTGAAACTAGATTAGAGTCCACCTGTGGTAAATTCAATTGATTGAACATTAATTGGAAAAGGCACACACCTGTTTATATAAAGGACCCACAGTTGGCAGTGCATGTCAGAGCAAAAACCAAGCCATGAGGTCAAAGGAATTGTCCATAGAGCTCTGAGACAGGATTGTGTCGAGACACAGATCTGGGGAAAGGTACCAAAACATTTTGCAACATTGAAGGTCCCCAAGAACACAGTGGCCTCCATCATTCTTAAATGGAAGAAGTTTGGAACCACCAACACTCTTCCTAGAGCTAGCCGCCCGGCCAAACTAAGCAATTAGAGAAGGGCCTTAGTCAGGGAGGTGACCAAGAACCCGATGGTCACTCCGACAGTGCTCTAGAGTTCCTCTGGAGAACCTTCCAGAAGGACAACCATCTCTGCAGCACTCCATCAATCAGGGCTTTATGGTAGAGCGGCCAGACAGAAGCCACTCCTCAGTGAAAAGGCACATGACAACCCACTTGGAGTTTGCCAAAAGGCACCTAAAAACTCAGACCAAGAGAAACATGATAATCTGGTCTGATGAAAGCAAGATTTAACTCTTTGGCCTGAATGCCAAGTGTCACATCTGGAGAAAACCTTGCACAATCCCTACGGTGAAGCATGGTGGCAGCATCACGCTGTGGGGATGTTTTTCAGCAGGACGGACCAGGAGACGAGTCAAGATCCTTGAAGTTCTGAGCGCTCTGGAGCAGGTTCTCAAACTGGGGCAAAGATACACCTTCCACAGGACAACGACCCTAAGCACCCAGCAAAGACAACACGAGTGGCCTATGGGACAAGTCTCAATGTCTTTGAGTTACCCAGCCAGAGCCCGGACTTGAACACGACCGAACATCTCTGGAGACCTGAAAATTGCTGCGCAGCGACGCTCCCCATCAAACCTGAGGATCTGCAGAGAACAAATGTGAGAAACTCCCCAAATAATATTCTTATTAAATACTTTTTTTCTTTACATCGTTGAATGTGCTGACAACAAAATCACACAAAAATTATCAATCTAATTTATCAACCCATGGAGGTTTGGATTCACACTCAAAATGAAAGTGGAAAACCACACTACAGGCTGATCCAACTTTGATGTAATGTCCTTAAAACAAGTCCAAATGAGGCTCAGTAGTGTGTGTGGCCTCCACGTGCCTGTATGACCTCCCTACAACACCTGAGCATGCTCCTGATGAGGTGACGGATGGACTCCTGAGGGATCTCCTCCCAGACCTGGACTAAAGCATCTGCCAACTCCTGGACAGTCTGTGGTGCAAAGTGGCGTTGGTGGATGGAGCGAGACATGATGTTCCAGATGTGCTCAATTGGATTCAGGTCTGGGGAACGGGCGGGCCAGTCCATAGCATCAATGCCTTCCTCTTGCAGGAACTGCTGACACACTCCAGCCACATGAGGTCTAGCATGGTCTTGCATTAGGAGGAACCCAGGGCCAACCGCACCAGCATATGGTCTCACAAGGGGTCTGAGGATCTCATCTTGGTACCTAATGGCAGTCAGGCTACCTCTGGCGAGCACATGGAGGGCCGTACGGCCCCCTAAAGAAATGCCACCCCACACCATGACTGACCCACCGCCAAACCGGTCATGCTGGAGGATGTTGCAGGCAGCAGAACGTTCTCCACGGCGTCTCCAGACTCTGTCATGTCTGTCACGTGCTCAGTGTGAACCTGCTTTCATCTGTGAAGAGCACTGGGTGAAAAACATCCTGCACAGTGTTGGGCTGTAAGCACAACCCCCACCTGTGGACGTCGGGCCCTCATACCACCCTCTGCTGCCTGTGACTGGAACGAATTGCAAAAATCGCTGAAGTTGGAGACTTATCTCCCTCACCAACTTCAAACATCTGCTATCTGAGCAGCTAACCGATCGCTGCAGCTGTACATAGTCTATTGGTAAATAGCCCACCCATTTTCACCTACCTCATCCCCATACTGTATTTATTTACTTTTCTGCACACCAATATCTCTACCTGTACATGTCCATCTGATCATTTATCACTCCAGTGTTAATCTGCAAAATTTTAATTATTCGCCTACCTCCTCATGCCTTTTGCACACAATGTATATAGACTCCCCTTTATTTTCCTACTGTGTTATTGACTTGTTAATTGTTTACTCCATGTGTAACTCTGTGTTGTCTGTTCACACTGCTATGCTTTATCTTGGCCAGGTCGCAGTTGCAAATGAGAACTTGTTCTCAACTAGCCTACCTGGTTAAATAAAGGTGAAAAAATATATATATATATATATTTTTAAAAATTTAGTCTGTTTCTGACCATTTGAGCAGACACATGCACAATTGTGGCCTGCTGGAGGTCATTTTGCAGGGCTCTGGCAGTGCTCCTCCTTGCACAAAGGCGGAGGTAGCGGTCCTGCTGCTGGGTTGTTGCCCTCCTCCACGTCTCCTGGTGTACTGGCCTGTCTCCTGGTAGCGCCTCCATGCTCTGGACACTACACTGACAGACACAGTAAACCTTCTTCCCACAGCTCGCATTGATGTGCCATCCTGGATGAGCTGCACTACCTGAGCCACTTGTGTGGGTTGTAGACTCCGTCTCATGCGACCACTAGAGTGAAAGCACCGCCAGCATTCAAAAGTGACCAAAACATTATTTTAAAAGTCCACGTTACCGCAAAAAGTAATTTAACCTCACAAATCCCAGCCGTCCTCTCTTCAGTCAGCTGTTTCCTGCATTTCTACACATTTCTCCATGAAGCCGAGAGACATATGAGGTTTTTATGCAAATTTTCTACAATTCCATCAATTTTGCCATGCGGTGTTCTTTCGCTCAAACAAAATAAATACAGCTAAAAATGGACTGTTTTCTGAATTTTCTATTCTCTGACTAGATCTAATTTAGGTGATTGTTAGTTCTCAAAGATTATACTAATATAAAATATATAAGTCCATTATCTTTGACTTACCCCCCCCCAAAAAAAAAACATTTAATTTTTGCACACCTACTCACTCAAGGGTTTTTCTTTATTTTTACTATTTTCTATATTGTAGAATACTAGTGAAGACATCAAAACTATGAAATAGAACAATTGTTAAACAGTAGCCACTTTGCATTCTCTCAAATCAGCTTCACCTGGAATGCTTTCCCAACAGTCTTGAAGGAGTTCCCACATATGCTGAGCACTTGTTGGCTGCTTTTCCTTTACTCTATGGTCCAACTCATCCCAAACCATCTCAATTGGGTTGAGAGGGGGATTGTGGAGGTCAGGGCATCTGATGCAGCACTCCACCACTCTCCTTCTTGGTCAAATAGCCCTTACACAGCCTGGAGGTGTGTGTTGGGTCACTGTCCTGATGAAAAACAAATGATAGTCCCACTAAGCCAAAACCAGATGGGATGGTGCATCGCTGCAGAATAATGTGGTAGCCATGCTGGTTAAGTGTGCCTTGAATTCTAAACAAATCCCCAACAGCGTCACCAGCAAAGCACCCCAAAACCATCACACCTCCTCCATGCTTCATGGTGGGACTCACACATGCAGAGATCATCCGTTCACCTACTCTGCGTCTCACAAAGACACAGCGCTTGGAACCAAATTTATCAAATTTGGACACATCAGACCAAAGGACAGATTTCCACCGGTCTAATGTACATTAAATCGTGTTTCTTGGCCGAAGCAAGTCTCTTCTTCTTATTGGTGTCCTTTAGCAGTGGTTTCTTTGCAGCAATTTGACCATGAAGGCCTCCTCTGAACAGTTGATGTTGAGATGTGTCTGTTACTTGAACTCTGTGAAGCATTTATTTGGGCTACAATTTCTGAGGCTGGTAATTCTAATGGACTTATCCCCTGCAGCAGAGGTAACTCTGGGTCTTCCTTTCCTGTGGCAGAAAGAGCCAGTTTCATCATGAGCCAGTTTCATCATAGTGCTTGATGGCTTTTGCAACTGCACTTTAAGAAGTTCTTGAAATTTTCCAGATTGACTGACCTTTGTCTTAAAGTAATGATGGACTGTTGTTTCTCTTAACATATTTGAGCTGTTCTTTCCATAATACGGACTTGGTATTTTACCAAATAGGGCTATATTCCGTATACCACCTTGTAACAACACAATAATTGGCTCAAACGCATTGAGGAAAAAAAATCCATAAATTAACTTTGAACAGTTCAGAGATCAGTTCTAACCAGGCCTTTGCATTACACAAAACTGAAACAAAAGATAACTGTATAGGCCTATTCTTACTGTTAATACTGAAACAATTTTGACATGAAATTCTGCAAATAGAAACTGACCCGTTCTGTCTGTATGCTGGTCCATGTTGTTGTTGTTCTGCACCACCCTCATAGGGGGCACCACCATGGTTCTCACTGGGAGCTTGCTGGGCTCGTTCTCGGGGTCCATGCCACGCGTCGTCATACCCAGGGACTGATGGTTGTGGTTGCCTAGATAGCGGCTCTCCAGGTAGGGGCTGTGGCTCTGGCTGGAGTCCGAGGCGGGGGAACCGTCTACAGTCTCGCAGCCGCTCCCATGACCATCATCCTCAGACATGCTGAAAACAGACAAACACAATCAGTAACAGAATAACTAACAGAACAACTAAATGCACAGGCGTGCTACTGATGATCAAGACTTTGACCCCTCAGGCAAGTTATCAAAAGTTGTGCAGTTTGGCAGTACCTGTTGGGCCTCTTGCAGGGGGACGGGCTGGACTGCACCGAGGCAGAGGAGCTGGTGCTGAGGGTGCTGTCTGGGCTGCTGAGGGAGCACACCCTCTCCATGTTCAGAGAGCCCTTACAAGCCTCGCAGTCAGAGCCGCCTTTGCACCTGCAGGAAGAATCCTCCTCCCCATCCGTGTCACTGCTGATACTGATTACGCTGAGGGTGGGGCTGGGTAGGTCATCGATGACCACAGACTCTCGCTGCTGGTGGGACATATCTATCCGCTCGTCCTCCACTGCCTTACAGCAGCTCACTTCTTCACTTCTTTCCTGCTGAACCTCCACAGGCCTCTCCCGATGGGACGAATCGCCTCCTCCTGTGTTACTAACACGGTCGGACATCTTTGGAGATCGGCACATTGAGATTTGGATGTCCCTGTTGTTGTGTGAGTAGTTCATGCTCCTAATAGGTAGTAGAGTAAAAGTTGTTTATCCGTACATTGACTATTGTTTATGTAAGAACAATATGACTATGATTAAGTAGTACACTCACTTAAAGGGAAAATCCACTCAAAACTATACATTTACATTTTTTTATAGTCCCAAAACAGTAAAGTTAAAGATATTAGACTTTCAAGAAGCAAAGTGTCACCAGTCACATTATCATGATGATGCAAAATCAATCATTTATCAAGCCAGAAACAATGAACTCGGGTCAATTCAACAGCATTGATTTGCCATGGACACTATCTAACTGGAACATAGAGGAGAAGCATTGGGCGGAAGAAGGAAATCTCACCTGTTCTGACTGGTCTGGTTCCTCTTGTTGGCGTGCGGCTGTGGCCACACCACATGTGCAATACCAATGTTGATTGGTTGTGGACCGGATATGGTCATTTGGTTGGTTAGAATAGGCTGTATCATGTTGGTGTAATGATTGCTGTGTTGCTGTACTTTCCTTTAAAAAGGCAAAACAACAACATTATATACGTTTTATCTCCACAGTACAAAGAAAGAGGAAAGTGACATACGTGTTAAAAATGTAATTTCTTCAATGGTGAACTAACTCACCCCCAGTCACTGAGCCTCTGTGGGCCAGCCACATTATCAGAAGCCATAGAGGAGGTAGGAGGAGCCACTTGCTGCCAGGCTGGTACCAGGATTTGCTGGCCTCTACTTGGCCACGGTTGCTGCAAAGAACCAAGACAGGAATCATTAGCACGCCATAAACCTTTAAGATGCGGTAAGGGAAGCGTCAAACTCCCGAACCGCCTCACTTGAAAGTGTTACCTCCGACTAGCATGAGTCAAGGACCTCAACTAAGTACAGTGTGGCATCTGACCCCTGTATACAAATATCTCCAATGTGAGCCAGTCTCACCTGTGCCATAACTCCAGGTCGCATCTGCAAAGGCTGTATGGGAGGGGCTTGGTTCACCATTGGTATCGTGCTCTCCATCCGAACTGCATATCCTGACTGGTTTGGGTTACCTACAAAAACAACAAGCATAGCCTAGTATTGGATTTGAACTTTGATCGACAAGGCCACTGTAAATCCAGCATTAATGTTGTATCTCTCATGAAATGACTCGACTGTGTGCTAATTTGAGGCGCTCCATACCTTGCATGGTTGGGGGGCAAAGGATGAGGGCTGGCTGAAAGGAGTCGTTACACCCAAACTGACCATTTCCAGTCTGCAGCATCCCAGGATGCATCACAGAGGGAGCAGACTGTGTCAAAGCCTGCATGGGGGGGGGGGGGGGGTTAAGTTTAATCAACCTTTCTTTTCATTATTTACTTCAGGCACTGAAGTGAGAGAGACAGCAGTACCATTATAGGTAAATATTAATAGCAATTAATAGCAATTCAATAGCACCAATAATCCTGTAGGTGGCAATATTGGTTAAATAAGAAGTCTATTTACCCCAACCATAAATGTAACAGATTTCCAGTTTACATCCATTCAGGCCATACATTAAGCTTCTTGTAATTGTGATGAATAGATTACCTGGGAGTGAACCGATCCCATTTTATTGAAGGCCATTGGCAGTCCAGCTGAGTTGTTTGAGGGTCTGTGGAATGGTGCTTTGTTGCGGTTGAGTGTATCGTAAGTGTTGGGACGTGATTGACAGGCATCCATGATGTGGAAACACGATTGAACACTGGAGAAAAGGGAGGAGAACGGGTGAGATGGACGATCGGGCAGAGCGCATTCATGGAACATTGCAGCCTACTTCTGATCAGTGTCCATCTGTAATCAGTTTGTAGTTAATTTCTTGGTAGAGCATGGAAGAGCTTTTGTTGGGTTTGTTATGTTATTGTTTAGCCCTAGGTTAGACTTACTGATTGCTGTGGGGGAAGTCTAGAAGGTGCTGCATGGTGACAAAGGGATGGTTGAGGGCATCTGAGGGAGCAAGCCTCTTCTCAGCATCAATCAGCAACATGGTCTTCAGCAGGCCCACAAACTCCATCCGGTCTGCCTTCTCTGCCAGCGAGTCACTGCCATCCATATTCAGCACCAGATTCACCTGGCAGCAAAACAAAACCAACATCTTTAGCTACTATGTATCAAAATACACAGGTATTCACTTGTCACACTACTGTATCATATGGTCGTTTTCACACATCATAATTTACTTGTACGCAAATTCGTACTTTGAATGATGTGATTATCTGACACATTTAAGCAAATGTACTCACATGTGCTATGTCATCCAGACTGCTAAAAATGTACTTCCTGGCCTCTTTGGATTTCATCCCCGTCTCAGTCTCATGCTCCTCTGTCGTCTGCAGAAACAGAAAATGTGAGGAGTCTTCAATTGTGAACATGCATTCTCTAGAATTCTACCTAGTGTACTCAGAACTGGGTCTGTTGATGGTTTATGACAGGGGTCGGCAACAGGCGTTTCGGTTTTTAGTCCGTGAGTGATTTATTTTTTGCACAAAAACCTGAAAAATAAAATCACCAGCTCAGCAAAAAAATAAACTAATAATAATAATAATAATAATTCAGGAAATCTGTTCCAAGTATTCCCACAAATAAAATAGATATGTGATCGTGTCTCAATGTAATCAAATACAATAGATTTTTGGCTTAGTTGTGGCCCGTTTGCAGTAGTCAAAATTATTACAATTATGTTCCGGCCACCCTACCATCTGCTATGACAAATCATCGGCTTAATCAATGGCTGGCGAAGTTGCTGGATATTGGCGGGAACTGGAACACGCTGTTGTACACGCTCAATGGATGGCATGTCGTGAGTATGCAGGCCATGGAAGAACGGACATTTTCAGCTTCCAGGAATTGTGTACAGATCATTACGACACGGGGCCGTGCATTTTAATGCTGAAACATGAGGTGATGGCGGCGGATGAATGGCATGACGATGGGCCTCAGGATCTTGTCAAGGTATCTCTACATTCAAATTGCCATTGAAAAAATGCAATTGTGTTTGTGTTCCGTAGTTTATGCCTGCCCATACCATAAGAGTGCCCCATGGTGGCGGTGGGGTTAACATTGACATGAGCAAACACTCGCCCACACCATGCCATACATGGTCTGCGATTGTGAGGCCAGTTGGACGTACTGCCAAATTCTCTAAAACGACATTGGAGGCAGCTTATGGTAGAGAAATGAACATTCAACCTTCTAGCAACAGCTCTAATGGACATTCCTGCAGTCAGCATGCCAATTGCATGCTCCCTCAAAACTTTGTGGCATTGTGTTGTGTGACAAAACTGCACATTTTATAGTGGCCTTTTATTGTCCCCAGCACAAGGTGCACCAGTGTAATGATCATGCTGCTTAATCAGCTTCTTGATAACATTGACACTGTCAGGTGGATGGATTATCTTTTCAAAAGGAGAAATGCTCACTAACAGGGATGTAAACAAATTTGTGCACAACATTTGAGAGAAATGTTAAGGAACATTTCTGGGACCTTTTATTTCAGCTCAGGAAACATGGGACTAACATTTCACATGTTGATGTTTATATATTTTTGTTCAGTGTAGTTGCCTAGCCCTGGTCTAGGATGCCCATGTTCAGGAATCAGAGAGTGTCAATGTTACCTTCAGTCTCCAGGAAGCATAAGGCGAGTCGGACTCTTTGCAGAAGAAGCGGGACGTCTTGGTCCCCGCGTTTAGCAGTTGCTCCCCCGGCAACACTTGTGTCTGAGATATGTAGCGAATCTGTGTAGGAGAAAGACAGAGGAAGACAATATGATTGCAGCGTTTACATCATATTCCTGCTTGTTGAACCTACTAATATACAGAGCCTTCAGAAAGTATTCATACCCCTTGACTTATTCCACATTTTGTTGTGTTACAGCCTGATTATATTGATTTTCTCACCCATCTATACACAAATATAATGACAAAGTGAACACATTTTTATTTTAACTAATTTATTGAAAATGAAACTAAATGAAAATATAATCTCATTTATACAAATATTCACACCACTTTGCTATGAACTTCCAAAATGAGCTCAGGTGCATCCAATTTCCTTTGATCATGCTCTGCCTAGAGCTGGCCGTCCGACCAAACCGGCAAGAAGGACCTTGGTCAGGGAGGTGTCCCGAGAACCCAATGACAGAAGTACAGAGTATCTTGGCTGAGATGAAAGCTCTACTACACTATACCAATCTGGGTTTTATGAGAGAGCGGACAGATATCATAATGTAAAAGATCCTGTGGTCTGATGAGAAACTTTACCCTCCATGTCTGGAGAAAACCAGGCAAAGCTCATCACCCATTTAACGCCATCCTTACCATGAAGCATAGTGGCAGCTTTCAGTGAGGGACAGAGTCTGGTAAGGATAGAGGGAACAACGAATGGAGCCAAATCCTTGAGAACCTGTATCAAAAAGTGCAAATAACCTTGGAAATGTAAATCTTCACCCCAGTCTAACAGGACAATGACCGCAAACATACAGCCAAAGCCATGTTGGAAATTGCTTCAGAACAAGAATGTGAAAATCCTTGAGTGGCCCAGCTAAAGCCCAGACTGGAATCGAAGTGAAAACCTATGGTAAGACTTGAAGATGGCTGTTCACCACTGCTACCAATCTAACTTAACAAAGCTAGAGAAAATCTACAAGGAAGAATGGGAGAAAATCCCCCAAATCCAGATGTGTAAAGCTGACACAGACATACCGAAGTCGACTGAAAGCTGTAATCGCGGCCAAAGATGCTTCTACAAAATATTGACTCACGGGTGCGAATACATATATAAATGAGATATTTCTCTAATAAATTTGACAACACTTCTAAAAACATGTTTTCACTTTGTCATTATGGGGCATTGTGTGTAGAAGGATGAAAAAAAAATATTTAATCAAATTTGAATTTAGGCTGTATGTGGAATAAGTCAAGGGGTACGAATACATCTACAAAGGAATCACCAACATTAAGGATAATGGACAAACATGTCAACTTAAATGACTAACACCAGATGTAAAGTATGTAGAAAAGATAATGGACCTATATTTTCAAATAAGATCATCTTTGAGAACTAACAATCACCAAAATAAAAGCTAGACAGAGAATCAAAAATCCCCCCCAAAAATGTGTATTGTTTTTTTGTCATTGAATAGGGCCCCCATTGATTTTGTTATGTTGAAGTCAGTCAGATAGCATAAGCCATGGCAAGATGTGTGGAACTGCAGGAAATTTACATTTGTTACTGCAGTCAACAGGAGGGCCTCTAAAAATGGTGGTCGGCGACCGCACCATTGGCCACGCCCAGCCACGCCAACCACCCAAAACTCCATTTTGATCTTGAAAAAACCCTGATGGCACTACACAGATATTCATCAAAACAAACTACACGATAGTATTTTAATGCAGGACGTAAATAGAGCTGACCACTGCAATGCTATTGATGGCATGCAATGACTGGACCGCCAAGTGTGGTCATGGAGTTGTGAGGTTTGTGAGAGAGGTGTCGAGGAGAACTTCCCATTAGCAGCATTCCGTCACCCCCACGTCGGGAGCCTGACACAGGCACACGGCTATCCCAGCCCTACCAAACATACCCGCAGGACAAAGACACTTAAGCCAAACAGGGTGTTTCGGTCTCTACTAATCCAAGCTAATCAAAAAGGTTACATGTAGGTCTTCCAAACGGAGTAAATAGACACATGTCATACACTTGTAAAATATAATTCCAGTAGGAATATCGGTTACTCTTCTATTATAGTACTGCTGCTAATCCCTTGCTACTTTGCCAGGCCAATATGCTGAGAGCCACCTGACATGCCCAGGACAGATGTAATGTGCTCCAAAATTGCCATGGAAACCTTTCCAATCCCACAAAGTGGAGGTAGGGTGACCTAGATAGATGCAAAAAAAAAAAAAAAATCACCTTACAAAAAGACATGTTGCTCATCTGGTAACATGGCAAAAACAATAATGAAGATATCTACTTCTTTATTATTCAAACAACGTCATTGCTGCCCATGAGTTCATTACTAAAATTGTTTTTAAAAACAGCAATAGACGGGACTAGATTTTGACACTTGCTCTCCTGTGGGAGCAGTAACACTGACAGTATGACAAATACAAGTTAGCATCTGTCCCTGACAGTAAAGCCAGTTAGGCCTATTTCTCAGAAAGGGTACGTCATATCTACCCTCTTCCAGCCAAAACACTGTGCCTTAGAGCTGCTAAAACTACAAGACCAGGCATGTGTTAGGACAGGAGGCAGGGGTTTTTCCTCACTCTGCAAAGCTGCCGCTGTATCTCTCAATACAGCCAGGAGACCGGCGAGATTAACTGGCTCTGTTTAAGGCTTGATGATTTGGATGTTATAGAGATTCAAATTGGGTTGCCACAACGCTGCACAAACACAGTGAGAGCAATGAAGTGAGAACCTGCTGATGGTGCAGGCTTGGGGTCGAAGTGTGTGTGGTGTGTCTAGCATTAGGCTTATAAATACATTTTGCTGTGTGGCATGGAACTGGACCCAGCGCTGGCGCGGTGCAGCAGTCAGGGGGGCTCATGGTCAGCAAAGCACTACTGCCTGGTCGTGGTCCAAATGACCACTAGACCCAAGAATGACAGCCCTACACCAGCACACCACAGAGCTTTCCCATGATCTCCCCTTTAAGCTGGGGGACTCAGTCCCAATCACTTAGTTACTGGCCTAAGGGAAATAATCAAAGATGACACAGCCAATTTCCTGTTCCATTAATGTCCAGATGAGACATTTTGTATTCGTATGCTTCACTGCTTAGAGAGCACCAACAAAATAAGACAGGGTTTCAATAAGAAAACAAACGAAAAGTGGAGGCTTTAACCATCACATTTAGATTCAAAATGCACCAGCACACCGGCATCAGGGGCGGTTACACTGCTCCACTGGTCTGTGTGTGGCCAGTCTTCACTGAGATGTCAGTCCTGTCAGTATCGCTCTCTTCCCTTGACAGTCTGCTAGCTTTGGAGATGTCAGGCAGGTGCTTTGATTTACCTGGTCATACTCCAGTGCTCCTGGGTAGAGGGGCCAGCCCAGAAAGAGCTCAGCGATGACACAGCCCAGGGACCACATGTCGATGGCCTCACAGAATGGGAGACCCAGGATGATCTCTGGAGCCCTGTATATAGGGAATACAAAACAGGAACGAGTTTAGTGGGGAGCACTTTCAACAACCATTGTTACACACATACACAACAGGCATTGGATTTGTTATACTCATGGGAGGGCAGGGAACTCAAGATGAGATCTTAACTAACATGATTTATTGTGGGAACTCATGTATGAAGACCATGAGGTCACACAAACACATTAGGTACTGTGTATATTGAACTCGTGTTAGTTCTTCACAAATACTGAGACAGAGCACACACGCACACAAAACAAATGTTTAATCAAGCCGAGAGTGACGCTCGTGGACTGACGGCCATCAAGCAATTTTGTTGGCATTACCACAAGGTTCCACTTCCATAAAAAATTAAGGCCAATCAATCAGTTACCATTTTAAAACCAAGGCGGAGCACAGCGGCTGCCTTGACAGATGCAACACCCTAATGCGACCATTATAGTGTGACACACAAGGTAACCTGTGACATCATCACTCGGTTTTGATATCCTGCTGGCAGGAAACGTCTGTCGATGGATAAATGCTGAAACAAATTCAGCGAGAGAAGGTGTGACCAAAAAAAACAGGCTCTTAGTTCTACGGAAAGGGCAGATACCTAGTCAGTTGTTCAACTGAACGTATTCAACTGAAATGTGTCTTCCACATTTAACCCAACCCCTCAGAGAAGTGCATGCAAAATGGGAGGTTATATCCAGTAGTGGTGGGCGGGTAAAATAACTGGAGAAGTTGTTCGCTCTACAACAGGTTAGTTCTTATGCCTTGCCACCATGATACAGTGCATTCGGAAAGTATTCAGACCGTAACTTTGTCCACATTGTTACGTTACAGCTTTATTCTAAAATGGATTAAAACATGTCAATCTACACACAATACCCCATAATGACAAAGCCAAAACAGTTTTTTTAGAAATCGTTGCCAATGTATAAAAAATGTCAAACAAATACCTTATTTATATAAGAATTCAGACCCTTTGCTATGAGACTCTAAATTCAGTTCAGGTGCATGCTGTTTCCATTGATCATCCTTGAGATGTTTCTACAACTTGGAGTCCACCTGTGGTAGATTCAATTGATTGGACATGATTTTGAAAGGGACCCAACTGTCTATAAAAAAATCCCACAATTGACAGTGCATGTCAGAGCAAAAATCAAGCAATGAGGTTGAAGGAATTGTCCGTAGAGCTCTGAGACAGGATTGTGTCGAGGCACAGATCTCGGGAAGGGTACCAAAACATTTCTGCAGCATTGAAGGTCCCCAAGAACACGGTGGCCTCCATCATTCCTAAATGGAAGTTTGGAACCACGAAGTCTCTTCCTAGAGCTGGCTGCCCGGCCAAACTAAGCAGTCGGGGGAGAAGGGACTTGGTCAGGGAGGTGACCAAGAACCCAATTGTCACTGACAGAGCTCCAGAGTTCCTCTGTGGAAATGGGAGAACCTTCCAGAAGGACAACCATCTCTGCAGCACTCCACCAAAACAGGCCTTCATGGTAGTGGTCACACGAAAGCCACACATCAGTAAAAAGGCACATGACAGCCCGCTATGAGTTTGCCAAAAGGCACCTCAAGGAAACCAGATTATCTGGACTGATGAAACCAAGATTGAACTCTTTGGCCTGAATACCAAGCATCATGTCTGAAGGAAAACTGGCACCGTTCATCACCTGGCCAATACCATCCCTAAGGTGAAGCATTGTGGTGGTAGCATCATGCTCTGGGATGTTTTTCAGCTTCAGGGACTGGGAGACTAGTCAGGGTCAAGGCAAAGATTAACGGAGCAAAGTACAGAGAGATCCTTGATGAAAAAAAAAACAACCCTAAGCACACAGTCAAAACAACACAGGAGTGGCTTCAGTACAAGTCTCTGAATGTCCTTGAGTGACCCAGCCAGAGCCCTTGAAAGGATCTGCAGAGTATAATGGAAACTACCCAAATACAGGTGTGTCAAGCTTGCAGCGTCATATCCAAGAAAACTTGAGGCTATAAAATCACTGCCAAAGGTGCTTCAACATTGGACTGAGTAAAGGCTCTGAATACTTATGCAAATGTGATTTCAATTTCTCATTTTTATACATTTGCAATAATTTCTAAATTATGGGTTAGTGTGTGTAGATTGATGAGGGGGCAAAAAACGATTTGAATCCATTTTATAAGGCTGTAACGTAACATTTTGAAAAAGTCAAGGTGTCTGAATACTGTCCGAATGCACTGTGTGTATAGGCCTAAAGCAGAGACAATAACCTGTGTTTCATCACAAAACCAGAGAGCAATACGTCAGGTGACGGTCCACATAGCATTTTTACATGTATCGAACAGTTACATGACCTACAGCAGGATCAAGCAAGTTAATGTTTCCGACATTTTCAGACTCTAAATCAACGGTTGTTTATTAACCACGGAGAGTTACTGCAAGTCTAAAAGAAAACAGGAGCTGCCTCCACTATTCCAGCACCATTTCAACATCAACTAACTTATGCTTAGTCTAATATAGTGACAACTAAAAAGATATCAAAAACTATTAAGTCCAAGCTAAATATGAAGTAGCTGTCCATGGTGCTGGTGTGCACGTGAGTAAAAAAAACACGTACTCACACCCTACTTGTAGAGAAATGCAAATGACATCCTCCCCTCCTTCATGTTGACGAAAAGGTCTGACTGTCATACAGTACACGCTTTTAGTTCATTGTCCTAGGTTACCTGGCTAAAATGCTTGCTCGTTAGCCTAACTTCCTTTCATGGACAACGATGCGCCAGGCCAGCTAGTTGACACTAGCCGGCCTAACTTCCTTTCATGGACAACGATGCGCCAGGCCAGCTAGTTGACACTAGCCTACTACATATTGAACTTCGATCCTCTCAGGCCAGGGGCACAACGTATGAATTTATGGTTAGCATCGCCGTTATAAGCATTGGCCAGTGTGGAGATGTAAGTAAAACCACAAATCCAAATCTCCATGCATGGCTTATTTTAGGTAAGGGACAATTTTAGCTGGCCAGCCACTGGAGGTCAACGAAACAAAGAGATGCAACAATTCAAGTGTTTCTATAAATTACATTCTGTTTTTGATGTGATTGGTGTGAAGCCAAATCCAAACTGGCTTCCGTTAACACTAGATTTGTTGTGCTAGCATCATTCACAGTTTAGCTCAAAGCTGGTTGGCTATTATTTTTATGAAACAGAGACAACATTTTATCTTTCATGTTCTTTTTTTAATAGGTAAACTTTTTGGCATCCATGAGTACACGCCTCTGGTTATATAGTCTATCATATTGTGCAGCAGAGACCCATAAAACTTCAGTTCAGATACAGACAAATAGGCCATCTGTAATTATTTCAGGCAAGAAAGAATGAACTACTTTCTCAAAACCTATTTTGGACATCTGAAGAGTGGGCATGGCTATGAGACGTCTGAAAAAGAGAATATCAACAGTGCAATCTTATATTGTGACCATGGGCACCCTCTCTTACATCAGCAGTTAATTCTGTGCCCTGATGACAGCATGGCTTAGCACACCCAGCATACAGGAAGAGGAGATGCAGAGTTACTCTATTTCCAGCCCTGGACAACACTGGCAACAGCTGAGGGGGATCATGTACACCCACAGGGAGACAGACGGTCAGTGTTCACCTCAGGCAACATTGTGAATAAGAGATAACCAGACATAGTATAAAACCTTAGCTATCTGGGAAAGTAACACCTGTTATAAAAGGCCTTTCTCTAACAGGAAGATCAGGACAGTTCATGTTTTTCTACCCTGTGCTGGAAGGGGAAGCAACAATTAACTATTTCCTGTCATTCCTAAAAAGAGCAGAAAGTTAGAGTTATGTGAAGCAAAGAAAGGACAAGGGACATTGAGAAACGCAGAACATTTCAACGTCAGTATCCGTCGCATAAAGTGGAAATTAGGTCCGAGTGCTATCCTGAGCAGAGATAGTCTTCCCCTTTTTTTGCAAAACATTGGCAAAGGAATGGATTAGAGTGGTGGGTGTGTTATTTAAAACATATAATTTTTAAACTCCTGTACATGGTGTGCTTACGGCTAAGTTCAGAAGAGTCTGTTATATCATATTACAAAATGTCCCGTTAGAGATAAAGACTAGCCTATATAACACCAGCATGAACTAATATAGATAACATGCAAGTAACTGATTAATCCAGGCTGGAGCAGGAAGTTCATCCCCAGAGAACGTGTTTCCTAGGCTACTGTGACTGAGGATCTGACCGCCTGGTCAACAAGGCCTGGGTATCCGCCTCCCTGTGGTCCAGGGGAATTCTGCACAGTGCAGCTGTTCTGGGGAAAACACATGTCTTCCACAAGCCCAGGAGCAGGGAATATCTAACCATGGCCCTAACTAAACTCAATCTACTAAAATAAACACTACATGTGTCAGGGGAATGCCGATTAGGGGGAGCTGTGAGGGGGTTTCCTCAACCTGTCAGCACAGCTGGGTGCAGGCGAAGACAATCTCTTGGAGCGACATTGGCTCTCCATTCCTACATCAGTTTATTCTAGTTCAGACGGTTCTCACGTTGTGTCTAGAGACATACAGCTCTACATACAGCTCTCCTGCCACGGTTCTCAACCTGCTGGGCTAAAAATACTCTGCCTCATGGGGAGCATAGCTAGAAATCTCCACAGCTGATAAACACAGCCATGTGTTCTTTGGAAAAACTTGGAGAATGTTTAAATGTAGTACATCAACCTTCCATTGAGATGCCTTAACAGAGGTCAAGGATAAATGACCGAACTTACCCCATTACCCAAGCAGCAAGAACAAGGACAGAAGCGCTCTGATGCAAATACAGGTAACAGCCAAAATAAAAGGAAACACCAACATAAAATGTCTGAATAGGGCGTTGGACCACCACGAGCCAGAACAGCTTCAATGCACCTTGGCATAGATTCTGCAAGTGTCTGGAACTCTATTGGAGAAATGAGACACCATTCCTCCACGAGAAATTCCATTATTTGGTGTTTTGATGGTGGTGGAAAAAACTGCTCTCTCTGTTGCTGCTCCAGAATCTCCCATAAGTGTTCAATTGGGTAGAGATCTGGTGACTGACGAACATGGCATAGTTGACATGTTCATCAAACCATTCAGTGACCTCGTGCCCTATCGATGGGGGCATTGTCATTCTATGGGGACATAGCCAAGGTCGCCATATTTACACAACCCTAAGCATGATGTTAGTTAATTGCTTAATTAATTCTGGAACCACACCTGTATCCCTCATTTACTCAAGTGTTTCCATTTTGCCTATACTCTTACAGCAGAACAGGGTATGCATTTTACAGCCCTTCAAATTCACAGAAAGTCAGAAATTCCTCCATACAGATACCACAGGAACAAGAAAGACTAGTTTAACAAAATGTTTTGTTAAGACCTAATGTTGGATATTTAGAAAGAGGAGATACGATCAAGTTCATTTAAGCTAGTGCGTTCTTTGTGTTGTGGCTGAAGTGTGCGTGAGTGAGTGACAACCTGTGAATATACATATCGGACCATTTGTGTCGCGCTCACACCCAGCAGGGAAAGCATACCGCTCATAACTGAACTCCGGCAGTGTGATAAAGGCTGCAGCCACAGCCTGCCTTTCCAGAAGCTGCCCGTACAATGCACACACCATATTTGATGGAACACAGCACTTTGTGGAGCCTCGTGGGGGTGGGGCAACCATTTCCAGAATTAAAATACACTGGACCATTCACATGAGAGCTGCCTTATCTGGGTAAAAACAGACCAAACTGACATAGCTAGAATACTGTGATGCCAAAAGAGCATTTGGAATAGCAGCTAAGAATGTAGATTAGATTACACAGGGAAGGAAGATATTAGCTTCTAGCCAACAGCCACACACAAAAACAAAATGGGCATAATTTACTTTACTCAACAGCCATTAAATATCTTCCATGTCTGATTGGGTGATTAAACAAACGGAGTAGAGCCTCTGCACCAGCAGATAACTGCTCTCCAACTCGAGAAGGCCCATCTGCAGTCTGTCGACACAGGACATTGACTGACTTTATTAGGGACTCATCAGCAGCATCAGCCCAGACATGGCCAGATGACCCTCCTTTAATGTGCCAATTAAGAAACAGGTCTTCATCAAGCAGCCACAGGCCATTGTGTTCCTGACCATTTCTACTTTAATGATGTGTACCGCCAAGGGCATGTTTCTCTGATCAAAACAGCAGCCCTGGCTGATCTGACCACACGACCTTCTCTACTGTGGGATTGGATAACCATTGAAGCTTCTATCTTCGACTTAGTGAGATTGTAAAACAGTGGTAGGCTGGGCCGTAAACTGCTTTTCACTATATGCACCAGTATTGATGCACAGATCGGTTTGGATTTCTATTTTACCTTACATAAATGGTATTTGTCAATGTTTCGTATGTTAAATAGAAATGTAATTTTGATGAAAGTAAAACAATTCTGGCAATCGTCCATTCTTACTGCCAGTAAGAGACTGCTAACAGTCAAGAACTGCCAATTTGCTGAGAAGCATCCAGCAGCACATTATGCATGCTGACGCCGCCTGGTCTGCGAACCTCCAAATTGTATTTTTGCATCTCAGATGGTATGTGTGCATGCAAAAGGTAGAAGTTTGTTGGTCGCGTGTATCGCACGAGTCAGTAGCTTTGTTACAGGGCATCAGTATGCAACGCACACACCAACTATTGGTGGCAGTAACGCACCATCCTCTCTGGCACCATTAAACCTGTCTGAGCTCGTCTGTCTCACGTGTGTCCTGAGACGGTATCTGCTGCAGCCAGACCCTATTGAATTTGCTAGCAAGAGCTTTGGATATGCATGTACATGTACTTTTGCACCATGAATAGTGCCTGTGAAGCAGCGCTGGCGCTGAAGGTACTTTTGGAATGTGCACACGTGCCAAAAGCACATTTTAAAATCGGCACAATGCCCCTTGTGGCGAAAGTAAGAACTGCCATTGAATCCACTGAAAATACATGGTCAATAACGATGTTGTTTCCATTAGAGGTCGACCGATTGGCCAATTAATTAGGGCCGTATCTAAGTATCTTACTGAGCGGTGGTAGGCAGAAGCAGGCGCGTAAACATTCATTCAAACAGCACTTTTGTGCGTTTTGACAGCAGCTCTTTGTTGTGCGTCAAGCATTGCGCTGTTTATGACTTCAAGCTTATCAACTCCTGAGATGAGGCTTGTGTAACGAAGTGAAATGGCTAGCTAGTTAGCGCGCGCTAATTGTCGTTGTGTTGCTGGTTCGAGCCCAGGGAGGAGCGAGGAGAGGGACAGAAGCTATACTGTTACACTGGCAATATTAAAGTGCCTATTAGAACATCTAATAGTTAAAGGTTAATGAAATACAAATGGTATAGAGGGAAATAGTCCTATAATAACAACTACAACCTAAAACTTCTTACCTGGGAATATTGAAGACTCATGTTAAAAGGAACCACCAGCATTCATGTTCTCATGTTCTGAGCAAGGAACTGAAACGTTAGCTTTCTTACATAACACATGTTGCACTTTTACTTTCTTCTCCAACACTTTGTTTTTGCATTATTTAAACCAAATTGTTAGTTTAAATAATGTTTCATTATTTACCTGAGGCTAAATTTATTTTATTGATGCAGTATATTAAGTTAAAATAAGTGTTCATTCAGTATTGTTGTAATTGTCATTATTACAAATAAATCTTGATAAAATTAAAATGAATAAATAAAAATAGGCCGATTAAGCTGTATCGGCTTTTTTGGTCCTCCAATAAAATCGGTATCGGCGTTGAAAATTCATAATCGGTCAACCTCTAGTTTCCATCCACCGTAAAGTTATAACATATATAAAAAATATAAAAATCGACAGTTGTGGTGGAAACAGGAAGTACAATTTAATAAATGCCGAAAGATACTGTTATTTGTTAATTTGACATGGTGGGATCTTTGTGTAAAAAAAAAATTATGAAAGAACTGGCGGTGGAAAAGCCTTTACAGGCTGACTATACTGATCGAGTGCGCAAGTGTTGCAAAATAAATTTAGAAATCTATATTATTGAATTATTGCGCCAACAAGCATCTGCGCTGCCAAGGGCTAAAATAGAAGTCAGTTCTATTTGTGAAACAGATAGCACTGCAAGTCCTGCCTCTCCCATCTCCTCATTGGTTTATAGAAGCAGGTTCCCATGTGCCACCTCCTCATTGGTTATACCCACATGGGTGACTGAATGCACCTAATTAATGAAAGTTGCCAATCGCAATATAAAGTCAAGAGAAGAAAAGGCCTAGGAGGAGGAGAGATGACTAGAAACGATTAGGTTGACCGTTGTATGGATTCATTGTCGGAGTAGCGGACCTTGTGCATTTCAGGTAAAATAACTCGATGTTTATATCCCAGGACAAATTAGCTAGCTAAATTGCCATAAATGTTTAATGCCTTTCGACCTGCCCCCAAATTAATGTGAGTTTGTTTTGATATTTTAACCTGCGTGTCGTGAACGCTTTTGGTGTGGGGGGACAAAATAAGTTTATGCACGATGGCGCACGCGAGCAGCCGGTTTGGGTTCCGTGTTAGGCGCAAATATTAATATAATAACCATGATATGGAAGTAACCTTGGAGTCAAACGATGACATGGTGTATGGTCCTTCTACGACTCGGGGAAACCATGCAGTTTATTAGGCTCCAGATTAAATAAGTGATGAACTTCACAGGGTGGTGAATGTGAACGTTATGAACTTGATGCTCCTTTCCAGTAAATGTTGAGGGTTTTATTCTGGTGACATTATGATCAATGCTCGACTCCCGTTTGACAAATACATACATTCTTGCACTTACAGAGGGGCAAAAAAGTATTTAGTCAGCCACCAATTGTGCAAGTTCTCCCACTTAAAATGATGAGGCCTATAATTTTCATCATAGGTACACTTCAACTATGACAGACAAAATGAGAAGGAAAAAAAAAATCCAGAAAAATCACATTGTAGGATTTGTATGAATTTATTTGCAAATTATGGTGGAAAATAAGTATTTTTTACTTTTTTGCCCCACTGTGTGTGTGTGTGTGTGTGTATAATTTCACATGCTGTTGTGCAAATGGAATAGACAACAGGTGGAAATTATAGGCAATTAGCAAGACACCCCCAATAAAGGAGTGGTTCTGCAGGTGGTGACCACAGACCACTTCTCAGTTCCTATGCTTCCTGGCTGATGTTTTGGTCACTTTTGAATGCTGGCGGTGCTTTCACTCTAGTGGTAGCATGAGACGGAGTCTACAACCAACACAAGTGGCTCAGGTAGTGCAGCTCATCCAGGATGGGACATCAATGCGAGCTGTGGCAAGAAGGTTTGCTGTGTCTGTCAGCGTAGTGTCCAGAGCATGGAGGCGCTACCAGGAGACAGGCCAGTACATCAGGAGACGTGGAGGAGGCCGTAGGAGGGCAACAACCCAGCAGCAGGACCGCTACCTCCGCCTTTGTGCAAGGAGGAGCAGGAGGAACACTGCCAGAGCTTTGCAAAATTACCTCCAGCAGGCCACAAATGTGCATGTGTCTGCTCAACTGGTCAGAAACAGACTCCATGAGGGTGGTATGAGGGCCCGAGGTCCACAGGTGGGGGTTGTGCTTACAGCCCAACACCGTGCAGGACGTTTGGCATTTGCCAGAGAACCACAAGATTGGCAAATTCGCCACTGGCGCCCTGTGCTCTTCACAGATGAAAGCAGGTTCACACTGAGCACATGTGACAGAGTCTGGAGACGCCGTGGAGAACGTTCTGCTGCCTGCAACATCCTCCAGCATGACCGGTTTGGCGGTGGGTCAGTCATGGTGTGAGGTGGCATTTCTTTGGGGGGGGCCGCACAGCCCTCCATGTGCTCGCCAGAGGTAGCCTGACTGCCATTAGGTACCGAGATGAGATCCTCAGACCCCTTGTGAGACCATATGCTGGTGCGGTTGGCCCTGGGTTCCTCCTAATGAAAGACCTCATGTGGCTGGAGTGTGTCAGCAGTTCCTGCAAGAGGAAGGCATTGATGCTATGGACTGGCCAGCCCGTTCCCCAGACCTGAATCCAATTGAGCACATCTGGGATATCATGTCTCGCTCCATCCACCAACGCCACGTTGCACCAGACTGTCCAGGAGTTGGCGGATGCTTTAGTCCAGGTCTGGGAGGAGATCCCTCAGGAGACCATCCGCCACCTCATCAGGAGCATGCCCAGGCGTTGTAGGGAGGTCATACAGGCACGTGGAGGCCACACACACTACTGAGCCTCATTTTCACTTGTTTTAAGGACATTACATCAAAGTTGGATCAGACTGTAGTGTGGTTTTCCACTTTAATCTTGAGTGTGACTCCAAATCCAGACCTCCATGGGTTGATACATTTGATTTCCATTGATAATTTGTGTGCAATTTTGTTGTCAGCCCATTCAACTATGTAAAGAAAAAAGTATTTAATAAGATTATTTCATTCATTCAGATCTAGGATGTGTAATTTTAGTGTTGACTTTATTTTTTTGAGCAGTATATATATATATATATATATATATATATAAAATTGTATACAAAATGTAAGCAAGGTTTGAAATTATTAGGTTTTAGTCTAATTCTGTTCTGGCCCCCTGACCATCTGCTAAAGAAAAATATAAAAACTAAATTCCGGAGGGTGAATCTAGTTGATGACCCCTGATGTAGACTACCCTATCCACAGAGCCTACCAGCACCATCTGCCAGCTGTTGGTTAGAGTGCATGTGCCAAGACCAGAGTAGACACATTTGAGAAAAAACTAAAAATCAGTAGAGTGGAAACCATGGAAACACAGGATTTTTATTTGGTGAACAAAAACTTAAGTAAATAAAAATGAGTCACCTTTCCAAAGGAAGTTCATATTAGTGTGTATCCCAAACTGTTCGGACGCTACAGACAGAAGTTGGCAGATCGGCTGTACCGACTTCAGACGAGTCACAAAACGCTTGTGGGGGTCTTACGAGCAAAACAGAGGACACCATCGTGTTAATGAGACTCATCTTTCCAGAGGGGTCATAGTAGTTTGTAGGCCAAAACTTTTAAACGCTACAGAAAAGTATTTTGTTTGTCAAAGATCTACACCATGACAATTAAATCATTTTTAATCCCACCTTGTAACACAACCAAATTTGGAGAAAAAGTCAAGGGGTGTGAATACTTTCTGTAAGCATTGTGCATTTGTAGGCTATTCAAATAATTGAGATGAAATTTACATATCTTTTATTTTATTTTTTTAAATCAGGGGACAGCCATGCATAACCCGCCTTCAGTCATATTCCTAGCCTATCAAATGGAGAGCGAGCGAACGAATATAGGCAGTCTTTTTTTTCTTTCTTTTAAACAGCTAGACAAGAGTGTAAGTCACCCAACCCTAACCAGACACTGATATGGACAGGGTAAAGCAATCAAACACAGAGCAACAATATCATTACATTTTACTCATTAAGCAGATGCTCTTATCCAGAGCCTACAGGAGCAGATTGGGGTTATGTGCCTTGCTCAAGGGCATATCAACACATTTTTCCACATAGTCGACTCGGTGATTCAAACCAGTGTCCTTTCGGCTACTGGCCCAACGCTCTTAACCACTACGCTACCTGCTGCCCCATGAGGGCCAGCATGCTTACCGAGACAAATCACAAACAAAGTAGAGCAACTGCATGAAGAGCTCTATACCGAGATGCACTACTATAGTGGTAACTATTAGTAGGATTCATGGCTAGCTTCTCTACACTTTTTGGTGTAAATCTTCAGATCGGTCTTTACAGCTTAATCATCAAATGCGTAATTAAAACTGCCCTCATTCCCTGCAGGCATTTCAATACACCAAGAGTCAAGTCAATTGCCAGACCTCATCGAGAGACTGGCCCCTGGTCAGAGGAGACCAAGCCCATGGTTAAGACATCCGAGGCTTGTTACACCACAGTTCTGTGATCTGTTGAATGGGATCAGATACAACTACGCAGGTCATGGATCAGATAATATCTAACACCTTGTGATGAAAACTGCAGTTTGCCCTTAAGTTTATGAGGGCACCTTTAATATGGACAAAATAGCCTTGGGTGGAGAGAACCAGGGAATGTCTATTGAAATCAAAACAGACACTTTTAGCAGGCACCTGGGCAAGTGAAATTTGTTTTGCCTAATTTCTAAAGTTTACTAAACGCCCGGTACAGAATGTTCTGAGTTTAAGGAGGTAGTGTTCAAACACATTGTGAGCCATTCCATTCCTGGCTCTATGGAATGGGGTCCAACCTAAAATATAACAGCAGGTATATGTTAAGGCCATTCAAGTCTGCCATACGACAGAGCAGACATGAAAAATGTGCTTTATGAACCAAAGCGAAGAGGAAGAAAAACAGTGATGTTGCATAATGTTGAGGGAGGGAGTAATTCATTTTACTGTGGCAAAGGCAAATAGCTCTGGTTAACGTCAAGCAGCTTGTATTGCACCCACAGACTGATCCTGCCTAGGCTTGCATGCAAGCATTTCACAAGGCATGTACCCAAAGAGAAAAGGCCCTGAACATGTTGTTCCAGGAAGTTTATGACTTTAAAATAAAAGTACAAAACCCATCTCTCTACCCTATAGTATACTAGGCAATAAGACCAGCGCCTCCTATTCGACGCTTAACATTGGACTCCACGCAAGAAAAAACATTGTTGGATATTTTCCTAGCAAATAGAATTAGAAAGACAACTGCGGAACACTAATAGGCCTATATCACAGTTATCAGCACTAGATCAATAAGCATGACGTGGGAAATACATTGACCTGCTTGTGTACACAGAGATCCGTGTCATATCAAAAAATGGCACAGTAACATTCTACAAGTCTAAACTAAATATGACGATCAACAACGCAACCGGCTAGACGGCAAGACTGAGGCAGTATTCCTTCCTTCAAAGGCAACAGTCAGCCATAAAAGTAAGGTTCTCCCCTGAGCTGGCACAAGATAAGCTGGTTATGTGGAAAGCACACACGATCCATAAACCTCTTAAGAATCTGAACCTCCCACCCCCCCAATTTTTGCTTAAAATTACATACCAAAATCTAACTGCCTGTAGCTCAGGACATGAAGCAAGGATATGCATATTTTTAATACCATTTGAAAGGAAACACTTCGAAGTTTGTGGAAATGTGAAATTAATATAGGAGAACACATTAGATCTGATAAGAAAAACGTTTTTTTTTTTGTACCAATATCTTTGAAATGCAGGAGAAAGGCCAGTGTATTATTCCAGCCCAGGCACAATTTAGATTTTGGCCACTAGAGGGCAGCAGTGTATGATGTAAAACCGGTTTACCACCATCGCTAACATTTGACAGAGTCTCAACGAAGTTTTAGACTGATCCAATTACCCATCGCATTTCTGTAAAAAAAAAAAAAAAGTGTAAGACTTAACCAATTAGGCACATTTGGGCAACAAGGCTGTCTTTGCGTTTCAGCTCTGTTCTAACGGTCTGTAATTACCTGGCTGTGTTTTAGTGGTGCTAGCCTAACTGTTACAAAACCCCAAAGTCATGGAAATGGAATGGAGAAAAGGTCATTCACAATACAGTGAGAGAAGCATTTTATTCCAGATAGTCATTATCAAGATTTGATCTAGGAGCTGATACAAACTGTAAAACACTGATGAAAACCGGTTTACCTCCATCGCTAACATTTGACAGAGTCTTGTCGTTCTCAAACAACAAAAAGAGTGGCTGAGCAGTGATGCCACTTGTGGTAGTACTCCAAGTAGGGATGGTACAATTACAGTATAACCGATGGTTATGGATGAAGACAGTAAATAAAATACCCGCCATAAACATGGAACAGCTGACTGGAGACGTGACGGCTGGGCATTTGTGCGGTTGAGTCAGTTTCTGCTGTAACATGGACTCCACAACGTGATGAAACTTTGTTCCTCCTTGCTAAAACATGCAAGCTGTTGCGGCAAACGAGTCTTCAGTAGCCTAGGCAACGTCCCCCTGCATGCAGCAACAGCACATGCAGTCAGGAGCGGAGAAGGAGAAACGGGTCTTTAAAAGCAAAAAATGAAGGGCTCACTGCTAATGACAATTAGTGCAGAAATAACAGCATGGACATGGAAAACCGTGCATTTGACATCCCTGGGCAGTAGAGGGAAAGTCCAACCTCAGGGCAGGGCTAAACCACAAAACAAAAATAGCCTAGCGCTCAGGGAAAGTACACTAAACCCCGGTTATAGCCTGCTACTTTGAAACCTTGCATGAAGGCAAACTCTTTGGCTGTGTAACTCCCAAACTCTCTTGTCCAGAAAACCTCACACACACACACGAGCTGGTGGTTGAATTATTCAAAAGAGCACAGTGCTCCATGTATTCTGGGATAAGAACCTGGAGGGGGAACACTGCCAAACTACAGCTAGGAGGCTAAACATCACAGATAATAAAAATACAATTTAAAAATTACACCTAACCACAAAATAAAAAAATAAAACATTTCTCACAAGAGAATGATTAACTGACTAGCCTAACAATTAATAAGCCTACATTACTGGAGTCACTTCACAATGTCATATTTACAGATTACAGTAGGAACATTAGGTTTTGTATATGCAGTTGAAGTCATATGCAGTTGAAGTCAGAAGTTTACATACACCTTAGCCAAATACATTTAAACTCAGTTTCACAATTCCTGACATTTAATCCTATTAACTATTCCCTGTTTTAGGTCAGTTCGGATGTAAAGCAGAGGCACTGAGTTTGAAGGTAGGCCTTGAAATGCACACAGGTACACCTCCAATTGACATCAATTAGCCGCTTCTAAATCAGAAGCTTCTAAAGCCATGATATTGTCTGGAATTGTTCAAGCGGTTTAAAGGCACAGTCAACTTAGTGCATGTCAACTTCTGACCCACTGGAATTGTGAGAGAGTGAATTATAAGTGAAATAATCTGTTTGTAAACAATTTTTGGAAAAATGAGTTGAGTCATGCACAAAACAGATGTCCTAACCGACTTGCCAAAACTATAGTGCTAAAACAAGAAAAGCCCATCGGGCCTCAATTAACAGAATGCTAAGACAATTTGCACAAACTAATAGCAAAATCGTTAACCAAATGCTAATGTGCGAAAACTAACGTAAACAAAATTGCAAAGACAACTCGAGCTCAAAGTTAAGCATAGCTAATAGCTACCAAATGTCATTTTCAGTGAGTGTGGACATTTACAAGCAAAAGTGAATGAGATAAATTGTGAAAATGAACAAAGTTGTGATGCTGCGTTTCCTTCAGAAAAGCATGCGCGTGTACACGGAGCAGAGTGGAAAACAACAGAGAGAAGGAAAATAAATAAACTAGGTAAAAAAAAAAAAAGGTAGCTGTACAGACTACTCATCCAGAGCTCTTTGATTTATAGCAGAAAGCCATTATAAGATATCCGATAGCAAACACTCAGTAGTGAATTATATACAAGTGTAACTTTATCACCTCATATGCGCCTCACAGACTAGCTGATAGATACAGAACGCTTGGACTCACCAGCTCCCGCCGTCTCCCATTTACAAACAAACACGTGACTGGCTCAACTGTCCTGGGGAACTACAGTAGGCTTCATAATGTCAAATAATGTGACAGGTGAAATGAAGAACGCAATCTGCTTCCTCTCCTAACGTATTGCACGAGCGGACTGCAACATTAAAAAGATAGCTACAAATATTCAAATGTCGTAAAAGAAAAAACATCCAATAAACATTTGACTGTATTGAAAAACCACCCTGTGGCTTTTTCCAAATACCATTGTATACAGCATAAACAGTACACCGCCAAGCATAACCGAAAGAAGTGTTTTAAAATGTTTAGTTTGTTCTAAAAGGATGAACTTCTTACCAGTGCTCCTGATTAGGCCTAATTTTATCTGTTCTCACATCTCAATAGGTTCAACTTCATTTTCTCATAAGAATACCACACACCACATGTGGGCTGTGCTCAAGAGCACACATGCCCAAATAACATCCAAACCTGAAAAGCAGGGCAATGAAAAAACACACACAGCGGTCAAATTCCTCAAAAGGAGGCGGCCAGGTGACAGGCACATTATTCTACTTTTAAGAGAACAACCCCCCCCCCATAAAAGTTATCCTGGAATATTCAGAAAGTATAATTTAATCTATAAACTGATCCGAGATCAGCCAGAAGAGTGTGACCTTCAGGGATTTACTTTTGGCATGTTTTACTGTGGCCCCTGCCAGCAGCTTACCATCTGTAGCAGTCAGACTGCACTGTCCAACACCCAAAGGCTAGGCCTATTTCTAGGCCTATTTCTAGCAGCAGTGTATCATGCTCAGCGTCTCTTACGCACTCCTCAGCCAAACTGTAACAACAACCTCAACCCATAGTTGAAGAGAGAAAACTCAAGGCAAGAGCAAACTACACTGAACAAAAATATTAAAAAGCCGCAACATGTTAAGTGCTGGTCCAATGTTACATAAACTGAAATAAAAGGTCCCAAAGTTCCAAATGCACAAAGAAAACGTAGTTCTCGCAACTGCGCACAAATTAGTTTACATCCTTGTTAGCGAGCACTTTATCATTTGTCAACATAATCCATCCACCTGACCGGTGCGGCATATCAAGAAGCTAATTAAAGTGCATTACACAGATGCACCTTGTGCTGGGGACAATAAAAGGCCACTAAAATGTGTAGTTGTGTCACAACACAATGACACAAATGTCTCAAGTTGAGGGAACGTGTAATTAGCATGCTGACTGCAGGAATGTCCACCAGAGCTGTTGCCAGACAATTTAATGTTAATTTCTCTACCATAAACTGCCTCCAATGTCATTTTAGAGAATTTGGCCGTACGTTCAACTGGCCTCAAAACTGCAGACCACATGTAACCACGCCAACCCAGGACCTCCACATTAGGCTTTCACCACTTTCAGTATAGCTACCACACATCTACCAGATGCGGTATAATTAAATGCAGTCTCTCATAGTGCGTTCGGAAAGCATTCAGACGCATCGACTTTTCCCACTTTGTTACGTTATACATTTACATTACATTTAAGTCATTTAGCAAACGCTCTTATCCAGAGCGACTTACAAATTGGTGCATTCACCTTATGACATCCAGTGGAACAGTAGTGCATCTAAATCTTTTAAGGGGGGTGAGAGGGATTACTTTATCCTATCCTAGGTATTCCTTAAAGAGGTGGGGTTTCAGGTGTCTCCGGAAGGTGGTGATTGACTCCGCTGTCCTGGCGTCGTGAGGGAGTTTGTTCCACCATTGGGGGGCCAGAGCAGCGAACAGTTTTGACTGGGCTGAGCGGGAACTGTACTTCCTCAGTGGTAGGGAGGCGAGCAGGCCAGAGGTGGATGAACGCAGTGCCCTTGTTTGGGTGTAGGGCCTGATCAGAGCCTGGAGGTACTGAGGTGCCGTTCCCCTCACAGCTCCGTAGGCAAGCACCATGGTCTTGTAGCGGATGCGAGCTTCAACTGGAAGCCAGTGGAGAGAGCGGAGGAGCGGGGTGACGTGAGAGAACTTGGGAAGGTTGAACACCAGACGGGCTGCGGCGTTCTGGATGAGTTGTAGGGGTTTAATGGCACAGGCAGGGAGCCCAGCCAACAGCGAGTTGCAGTAATCCAGACGGGAGATGACAAGTGCCTGGATTAGGACCTGCGCCGCTTCCTGTGTGAGGCAGGGTCGTACTCTGCGGATGTTGTAGAGCATGAACCTACAGGAACGGGCCACCGCCTTGATGTTAGTAGAGAACGACAGGGTGTTGTCCAGGATCACGCGCTCTGGGAGGAGGACACAATGGAGTTGTCAACCGTGATGGCGAGATCATGGAACGGGCAGTCCTTCCCCGGGAGGAAGAGCAGCTCCGTCTTGCCGAGGTTCAGCTTGAGGTGGTGATCCGTCATCCACACTGATATGTCTGCCAGACATGCAGAGATGCGATTCGCCACCTGGTCATCAGAAGGGGGAAAGGAGAAGATTAATTGTGTGTCGTCTGCATAGCAATGATAGGAGAGACCATGTGAGGTTATGACAGAGCCAAGTGACTTGGTGTATAGCGAGAATAGGAGAGGGCCTAGAACAGAGCCCTGGGGGACACCAGTGGTGAGAGCACGTGGTGTGGAGACGGATTCTCGCCACGCCACCTGGTAGGAGCGACCTGTCAGGTAGGACGCAATCCAAGCGTGGGCCGCGCCGGAGATGCCCAACTCGGAGAGGGTGGAGAGGAGGATCTGATGGTTCACAGTATCGAAGGCAGCCGATAGGTCTAGAAGGATGAGAGCAGAGGAGAGAGAGTTAGCTTTAGCAGTGCGGAGCGCCTCCGTGATACAGAGAAGAGCAGTCTCAGTTGAATGACTAGTCTTGAAACCTGACTGATTTGGATCAAGAAGGTCATTCTGAGAGAGATAGCGGGAGAGCTGGCCAAGGACGGCACGTTCAAGAGTTTTGGAGAGAAAAGAAAGAAGGGATACTGGTCTGTAGTTGTTGACATCGGAGGGATCGAGTGTAGGTTTTTTCAGAAGGGGTGCAACTCTCGCTCTCTTGAAGACGGAAGGGACGTAGCCAGCGGTCAGGGATGAGTTGATGAGCGAGGTGAGGTAAGGGAGAAGGTCTCCGGAAATGGTCTGGAGAAGAGAGGAGGGGATAGGGTCAAGCGGGCAGGTTGTTGGGCGGCCGGCCGTCACAAGACGCGAGATTTCATCTGGAGAGAGAGGGGAGAAAGAGGTCAGAGCACAGGGTAGGGCAGTGTGAGCAGAACCAGCGGTGTCGTTTGACTTAGCAAACGAGGATCGGATGTCGTCGACCTTCTTTTCAAAATGGTTGACGAAGTCATCTGCAGAGAGGGAGGAGGGGGGGAGGGGGAGGAGGATTCAGGAGGGAGGAGAAGGTGGCAAAGAGCTTCCTAGGGTTAGAGGCAGATGCTTGGAATTTAGAGTGGTAGAAAGTGGCTTTAGCTGCAGAGAGAGAAGAGGAAAATGTAGAGAGGAGGGAGTGAAAGGATGCCAGGTCCGCAGGGAGGCGAGTTTTCCTCCATTTCCGCTCGGCTGCCCGGAGCCCTGTTCTGTGAGCTCGCAATGAGTTGTCGAGCCACGGAGCGGGAGGGGAGGACCGAGCCGGCCTGGAGGATAGGGGACATAGAGAGTCAAAGGATGCAGAAAGGGAGGAGATGAGGGTTGAGGAGGCAGAATCAGGAGATAGGTTGGAGAAGGTTTGAGCAGAGGGAAGAGATGATAGGATGGAAGAGGAGAGAGTAGCGGGGGAGAGAGAGCGAAGGTTGGGACGGCGCGATACCATCCGAGTAGGGGCAGTGTGGGAAGTGTTTGATGAGAGCGAGAGGGAAAAGGATACAAGGTAGTGGTCGGAGACTTGGAGGAGTTGCAATGAGGTTAGTGGAAGAACAGCATCTAGTAAAGATGAGGTCGAGCGTATTTCCTGCCTTGTGAGTAGGGGGGGAAGGTGAGAGGGTGAGGTCAAAAGAGGAGAGGAGTGGAAAGAAGGAGGCAGAGAGGAATGAGTCAAAGGTAGACGTGGGGAGGTTAAAGTCGCCCAGAACTGTGAGAGGTGAGCCGTCCTCAGGAAAGGAGCTTATCAAGGCATCAAGCTCATTGATGAACTCTCCGAGAGAACCTGGAGGGCGATAAATGATAAGGATGTTAAGCTTGAAAGGGCTGGTAACTGTGACAGCATGGAATTCAAAGGAGGCGATAGACAGATGGGTAAGGGGAGAAAGAGAGAATGACCACTTGGGAGAGAAGCCTTATTCTAAAATGTATTAAATAAAAAATCCTCAATCTACACACAAATCAGGCCTTTATGGTAGAGTGGCCAGACAGAAGCCACTCCTCAGTAAAAGGCACAGCAGCCTTAGGTGCCTTTTTTCTTTTGCCTAAAAAGGACTCTCAGATCATGAAACAAGATTCTCTGGTCTGATGAAACCAAGATGGAATTCTTTGGCCTGAATGCCAAGCGTCACGTCTGGAGGAAGCCTGGCACCAGCTCTACGGTGAAGCATCATGCTGTGGGGATGTTTTTTTCAGGGACTGGGAGACTAGTCAGGATCGAGGGAAAGATGAATGGAGCAAAGTACAGAGAGATCCTTGATGAAAACCCATTCCAGACCGCTCAGGACCTCAGACTAGGTGAAGTTTCACCTTCCAACAGGACAACGACCCTAAAACACAGTCAAGACAACGCAAGAATGGCTTCGGGAAAAGTCTCTGAATGTCCTTGAGTGGCCCTGCTAGGGCTCGGACATGAACATTTCTGGAGAGACCTGAAAACAGCTGTGCAGCGACTCTCCCCATCCAATCTGACAGAGTTTGAGAGGATCTGCAGAGAAGCATGGGGACAAACTCCCCAAATACAGGTGTGCCAAGTTTGTAGTGTCATACCCAAGAAGACTTGAGGCTGTAATCGCTGCTAAAGGTGCTTCAACAAAAGTACTGAGTTTAGGGTCTGAATAGTTATGTAAATGTATTCAGTTTTTTTTCTTCTTCCAATAAATATGCAAAAAAAATTCAGTTATTGCTTTGTCATTATATAGGGTAGTGTGTAGATTGATAAGGGGAAAATAAACTATGTATCCATTTTAGAACAGGGCTGTAGCGTAACAAAATGTGGAAAAGTAGGGGGTCTGAATACGTTCCGAATGCACTGTATATGTGAATTAGAGTTCGTAGCAGTCTGACCGTACGTCGGATTGATGCCTTTCTAAAAACGAATTACTGTGTAAGCCCCTCAAGTGTGCTTAGTCATGACAACCCAGCATACGAGCCTGACTATGAATAAAGGTTGCTCTTCACCATGGTCAATCAGTAACAGTGTATTTATGGTACTGACCACATTGAAAATAAGAAAAACTGAGGCATGTGTTAAATGGCATAACCCACAACCATAGGCAAAGACACACCTACGCATATGCACAATTACTTTAATCTAAAAGGTCTGCGCACATGACATTTAGCAACAGTCCTCATTTATTGTTTCTGTCTGATGTTTTATCAAGAAATTAAGGGTATTTTACCAAGCCCTCAAGACCAGGGTTTTCCTGCAGTCCATGGATTTGGAAAACTGATGTCAGAAAAGAGGTCACCATTTGAAACATGCAGGTACATATATACAGTGCCTTGCGAAAGTATTCGGCCCCCTTGAACTTTGCGACCTTTTGCCACATTTCAGGCTTCAAACATAAAGATATAAAACTGTATTTTTTTGTGAAGAATCAACAACAAGTGGGACGTATAAATGCACTGTGATACGTATAAATCCGTATAAATGCACCTGCACTGTGATAGTCTCAGAGGTCCGTTAAAAGCGCAGAGAGCATCATGAAGAACAAGGAACACACCAGGCAGGTCCGAGATACTGTTGTGAAGAAGTTTAAAGCCAGATTTGGATACAAAAAGATTTCCCAAGCTTTAAACATCCCAAGGAGCACTGTGCAAGCGATAATATTGAAATGGAAGGAGTATCAGACCACTGTAAATCTACCAAGACCTGGCCGTCCCTCTAAACTTTCAGCTCATACAAGGAGAAGACTGATCAGAGATGCAGCCAAGAGGCCCATGATCACTCTGGATGAACTGCAGAGATCTACAGCTGAGGTGGGAGACTCTGTCCATAGGACAACAATCAGTCGTATATTGCACAAATCTGGCCTTTATGGAAGAGTGGCAAGAAGAAAGCAATTTCTTAAAGATATCCATAAAAAGTGTCATTTAAAGTTTGCCACAAGCCACCTGGGAGACACACCAAACATGTGGAAGAAGGTGCTCTGGTCAGATGAAACCAAAATTGAACTTTTTGGCAACAATGCAAAACGTTATGTTTGGCGTAAAAGCAACACAGCTCATCACCCTGAACACACCATCTCCACTGTCAAACATGGTGGTGGCAGCATCATGGTTTGGGCCTGCTTTTCTTCAACAGGGACAGGGAAGATGGTTAAAATTGATGGGAAGATGGATGGAGCCAAATACAGGACCATTCTGGAAGAAAACCTGATGGAGTCTGCAAAAGACCTGAGACTGGGACAGAGATTTGTCTTCCAACAAGACAATGATCCAAAACATAAAGCAAAATCTACAAGGGAATGGTTCAAAAATAAACATATCCAGGTGTTAGAATGGCCAAGTCAAAGTCCAGACCTGACTCCAATCCAGAATCTGTGGAAAGAACTGAAAACTGCTGTTCACAAATGCTCTCCATCCAACCTCACTGAGCTCGAGCTGTTTTGCAAGGAGGAATGGGAAAAAATGTCAGTCTCTCGATGTACAAAACTGATAGAGACATACCCCAAGCGACTTACAGCTGTAATCGCAGCAAAAGGTGGCGCTACAAAGTATTAACTTAAGGGGGCTGAATAATTTTGCACGCCCAATTATTCAGTTTTTGATTTGTTAAAAAAGTTTGAAATATCCAATAAATGTCGTTCCACTTCATGATTGTGTCCCATTTGTTGTTGATTCTTCACAAAAAAATACAGTTTTATATCTTTATGTTTGAAGCCTGAAATGTGGCAAAAGGTCGCAAAGTTCAAGGGGGCCGAATACTTTCGCAAGGCACTGTAGGTAACCTTCATGGGAGGCAAAGTGAAGACTACAAACAGCAGGTACAAATGAGAGTAGAGGCAAAAGGCATCGTAGTGACTTTGAAAAAACAAAACGAGAGCTTTTAAGGCACAGTGTGGTACCTCGGAAAACTCACTTTACACGTTCCAATAAAAAAAAAACATTGGTCACCAACCAGTAGTCTCCAAGGCATTCCTAGTCATTCACCAAACATTTCAGCAATATATATAAATAAATAAATAATAAATATATATTCTCAATTAATAAAAAAACACAGCGCTGTTGGCGATAGGTGCACTTGATTCAGCAGCCCTAATGCCGGGAAGTAAAAGTGTTCCCATTTTTGAACCATTTGTGTCTGAAGGCTTAACTCCACCTACCTGGCAGGACCGGAGAGCAAATTAAGTCCACTTATAGGCCTACCGCTCTCCAATCAGATTGCAGACAGTGATCAGAGTTCGGTTACCTCATGCCATAGACTGTAAAAATAAGCATTGAATGCACAGCAAAGTTGATGTGAGATTTAAAAACTTTTAAAACCACGACTATAGAGACTCAATGAATACAGCAAAGAGCTGCTGTTTTTATGAGTAAGTTCATGTGTAAGTTGTTATTCAGCCCTGTCAACACTTTGTTCAACCCTTTTATAAAGCCATGAAATGTGCGTTTTCCCTACTTCCACTCATGCTACAACCAGCTACAATGAATGAGTATAGCAAAACATTTTTGTTACGGTTCCGTTATTATTTGTGGCTTGTGTCTTATTTATTATCAAGGAATATTGCACTTTCTCTGGGCTCGGAGGCAGAAATAATGCAGTGCAAGTTAAGTTTCACCATCAGTTGGAAGACTGTCCCCTTTTCTCAGCGGAAGGAGGGAGAGCGGAGGGGACGGTGTCTGGTGAGAGACAGCCTCACGGCTGCTCCCTCAATCCCCTCAG